>NC_139729.1:23456858-24056858 GCF_964211835.1 Anser anser | reverse complement strand
ATTCATTTTAGCTGCAAAGTTCTGCCAAACACACTTATCTTTTAAAAATAAACTGGTTATGCTATAAATGGAGTAACAAATTACCAAGATTGGGCTTTATCCACCTTAAGAGTTCTAAATGACCTCAAGAATGAAATGTTAAAAGAGTGACTACAGAAGGAAACCTTTTTCCAAACTTGGCACAAGAGAACTGGAAGGTGCAACTAGCACAATGCAGATTTTTCAGAAGTGGTTCAGGAAGATCTGTAGAAGTAAAAATAGTAAATCTGGTACCTCCAATTGCTAGAGTACTAGAAATTATAACAGAGCACCAGACGTGCCCTACAACAAGCAATATGACTTTTGTAAAGCAGTTAGTGGCTCACAGATCTATTGGAATCTTCTGAAGGGATCCGCAAACACAAGCACAAAGAACATTCAACTGGTATAATTTACTTGGATTTCCAAAAAGTTTCAAAACAAAGTCCATTAGCAGTCTTTTAAAGATCCCTAAAATAGAAGGGAAGGTCTTTCATGAGAGCATAAACGTGTTGGACAAATGTTTGCTTTTCACAGCAGGAGATGGTGACTAACATTCTGTAGAGATCTGTGCTGTCCCATATGTTTTTCCAGATCATATACAAATTTCATGTTTCAGTGAAATGACAACACCACTTCAGCTGATAACGTGAAGTTGTTCAAGGTAATAAAGATGAGAGAGAATTATGAAGAGCTGAAGTGTCATATCCAGGACCCCAATTTTACATATAACATGATCGCCTCTAAATGTGTGACGATGGTAAACAGAAAACACTAAAGATGTACAGAAACAGTACCCATAACCAATTTTTATAAGTAAAACTTAAGCACAAAGTTTCCTTATTTCTCAGTTTTCGCACACTCTACTGGACACAAGCTCACCTGAGTAGCTGCAGACTGACAGGAAGATGAGGAAGATGATGAGACAACAGGAATGTCAGACTGGACAGCAGCCACAGTGGTAGCAGGAGTAAAAATTAGCTGTTAAGCAAGAAAAAAATATCAGGTAACAGACTGAAACATTGAAAAATACGTAAAAAAAAAAAAAAAATAAGGCAACATTTTACTTTTATAGAGTGATATATAAGTTACATGCAGTGATGTACAGCTTCTCTTTTTTTTACTTTTAGAGCAACTTATTCTAGTAACAATTTACTGCAGTAGTTTAAGTAAATAAAATGAAAAGATAATTTAAAATCATGTAAAATATTTGTTCTACATATTCAGAAACAGATATTATACACACACACACACATTAGCTTTCACACAAGCATTCTAAAAATGGCTTTCCCCCTCCAATGTTACAAATAAGTGAAACAAAGGCAAAGAAGAGTTGGCCAATTTCTACAATATTGTAAAGAGAGAAAACTTGGAGTACCTTCCAGTCCAAGTGTTATCTGTCCAAGTGTTACTTAACAAACAGGGCTGTTATATCAACTTTAACTACGCTAATTATGTTTCATTGCAAGAACAGATATCGCACAACCACCAATTACTAATTTCAGTATACTGGCATGCCTAATTGTCATTGATTTCCTCAGTGACAGTATAGCAAAGACAAGTCTTATGGAAGGCTTTGAAGAGAGATCATTAGTCACTTTCCCTTACTTCTAAAGACATGTCAACTGCAAGGAGCAGCTAGGAAGAAAACATGAAGTTACTTAGCCAGAAGTGAATCAAGCTGGTGATGAGTCTATTGGTATGGACTAACTACAGATGAGAGTTGACCTTTTTACAGAAAGTCCCTGACAAGGAAGGAAAAGCATTAATTTTGACATGTTAGATAGAAACACTGAAAGATTGAAAGAGGTTTGACATGCTACCAAGAAGAGCAAAATGATCTTGCAATATCATCCTAAACAGAAACTAACAGAGTTAGTTTCTCTCAAAACTGGGATGTAAGGCAGTTATTGAAATAAGCAAGAAATTTGATGTAAAGAGTCTGGAAGAAAACTTAGTGTGAATAGATATGAAAACCGTATCCAAAAATCCATGTCATTGAGACAGATTGCTACTATAAAAAACAGCAACCTCATCCCATATTGCTTCCACCACTAATTTGATAACACATATTGAAAGGCAGTGACATGATGAATTCCTAACTTTCTGTTAATTAGTACTAGGTGATTTCAGCATCTAGGTTTGCTTACAAACCAAAGACTCAGGAAATCCTTTTACGGTTAAATTGATGGTGTTTGATCTTTAAACCCTTATCTTGAATTCATACTGCTTTTTCAATAATCATGTAGGATAAGAGCCACCAAAGAAAAAGCTCAACATCGCATAACACCATTGCTGGGCAAGCCTAAGAAAAAAATCTCAGAAAAAGAACAAAGAAAAAACTTTCATAAACACGCTTCACAGGTGCAGTTCCTGCAAGAACTCGTGCCTGCATCTAATTTTATACATCACTGCAGTCACAGACCTCTGACTCTTGGTGTAGCATAACAGTGATTCTTCCTGTTTCATGTACTTGTACATAACATTTCAGAAAGCTCTAGTCATGAACTCCCACGGGCCATGGAAGTATCTTTGGCCTCCACCAAGCACTGATCACAACCTGAGCATTCACGCATAACTTCAGTAATTCCTATGAAATCCCACACAGCCTGTAAGGATAAATTCATACAAGACTCACTACACAGACTATTAAACTAAATAAAATAAAATCACTATACAGATTTTTCAAAGTTGCCCATTAAGAAATGGAAATGCCACATTAATAGGAATTGGGAAGAACCTGATGAGTTTCATGTGAATCTAAGGAGAATGAAAGCTACATATTTAATGCGTATTCTAGAGACAGTAACCTAAAGAACAATCTTAGCTAAATGCAATTGAATTTTCCTCAAGAGTCTGAGCTCTGAATGTTACCAATGCATTGGAAAAAACCTACCCTGAACATAAACTCTAATATGTCCTTTTACATAGCCAGATAAGACATGCTCTTTTCTTCCCATGCTTGATCAATTTAACAACCAGGCTAAAAACATCCGAACAAATTTTGACAGAACTAAGCTACAGCAATCCTTTTACTCCTCTGACATCTAAGCGTTCCAGAGATATGTACGCAAAGATTAGTAACTAAATTCTCAAAGCTACCTGAAACTAAAGAAAAATTCTTATAAATTCTAGAAATAACATAAATAAGAACTGGAACAGTAAAATTTGAGGGAACAAAAAACAACAGCAACAACAAAAATCCAAACTTACCATTTGAGCTCGTAGATACATTTGAGCCTGGCTTGCACTCAGGGTTGGCGAGGTGCTCCCCAGCAACATAGTCTGTTGGGTAATACTGCTGCTGGTGGTGTTGGAGGTCTGTGAACGGCTTATTATCTGTGCAGGTGTAGGAGAGGTGGAGAGGTTAATCTAAGGAAACAAAAATATTGCTTCTGTCATGGAAATTCAATCATCCTAGGGTCTAAAGCCAGAAAGCCTTTCACAAAAATGGCAGGGTCAGTAGAAACCTCTGAACTGTAAAGATATCAAAAATGTATTGAGCCAAACATCACGAAACTAGATTCTGGCAAGACTGTGTATTTTAATTCTCAAACTACAAGCAATATTTAGCAGTACACAGCAATAAGCATTAACGAATATAAACAACGATGTTACGAAGTCTGAAAAAATACATCTCATAGAAATACATATTTACATAACACGTAGCATGAGCTTGTCATATTTTAAGAAAAATGTTTGAATTTTAATACTTAAGTATCTTTACATGCTTGTATTATCTGACATGACTGACAACTTCTGAGATGCTCGTTATGAAACTTGACCAAGGTGCCTGTTTGTGCTGCCATACTTTGACTCTGATTCCTCATATGCACACTTAAAAATGGTCTGAGACTAAAGTTTTCTACAATTTCATATTAAATGCTCCTGGAAAAATTCTTTTTTAGCATCTGCTCAAGCAAAAGCTGGTTGTTTTTTGTTTTTACTAACACATTCAACAGAGTTAAGTGCCCAGCTCTTTTACATCACTTTGAGATTTTCTTGAAAATCCAAGCCCAATTATTCTGTTAGTTTAACATCAGGCATATTTGAAAACCTTCCCTCCTAAATTTAATAATAAATGAATGATTTTACTTCTAACGACTGTAAGCCAAAGCAGTGCTATGAAAGCTTAAAAAAAACCAAACAGTTAAATCATTGAAGCTATGCACTGAAGCCATGAACAGCTTGAGGGCATGATTAATAAGCAGGATGTCTGTAGGACTAACAAAGTCCTACTGAAGACAACTGTAGAAGTGTACATAGAAGGCTGTGCAAATTACGTATCTGAAGATGTCGTTTAAGGAAACGCAGCATGAACTGAACACAGAGCCGCTAACAACTGAAACCTGAGCACATGCTTAGGATATGGATAAAGTAATTTAAAGTGCATAAAAGACGCATGATAAAAGATGATAAAAGAATGAAAGCTATGAACAATTTAACCAGTTTCACATACATAAGTGAGCAATGACTTGGATTCTTTAGATTCGGTGCTCCTTAATCACTGGTACACAGAGTTATGGTTTTGAACTACAACAGTGCCCTGAAGAAAGAAACTAATGTGAAAAATCCAGTAAGAAATCATGTAAGAGATGAAAGCTCAGAGAGTGATTCCTGCAGTGGTCTGAACAGTCACTAGTGCCCACAAAGTGAGCGACTGCCCCTCAGAGCACCAAGAGTGGGCTGGGACCAGGGAAGCCTCCAACGCCAGCCTGCAACTCTAGTAGCTAGCACCATGCATCGGGATGAGAGGACGACACTGGAAGCGTAGCCAACACTTGCTACAGTCATCATACTTCCATTTAGTGCTTCTCTAATATTCCTTTTAACCACACAAATTTAAAATCTTTTCTGTTTTGCCAGATAGTTATTATTATAACCAACAGGGGTTGAGAATGGATGCAGGGCTTTGTTTGATTACGTACCGAGGTCTGCGACATGCTTGACTGCTGAGTGACACTCCCAGTGGGGGAAGTACATTGCCTCCCACCTGACAGGCTTGCCTAGATAGCAAGAATATGCGTCAAATACCGAAATCAGAAAGTGTTTAAGCGATGTTCACATTATTGCATAAACCATCAAAAACACCCCTCTCTAACATTACCCTCTCTCCGAGTTAGCAGCAAAACTGCTTGACTCAGGGGAATTAGATTTCAAAGTGCACTCCAAGCTCTGAACTGGAATCTGCAAGGTGTCAAATGCCTTGAATTCCTTGCAGCTTTCAGGCACTCAGACTCTCGAAGATCAAGACCTGAACAATAACTATCACAGGTGAAGCCCATCAAACTGTTAATGATGGAACTACCTAATGAACTCATCACCTATGGTGCTCAGAACTTAGAACGTGACATCATTCAAACTGTCATTATTAAAACTCACATTGTAATTTTTATTACATTTAGAAGCATCTAAAATTAAAACAAACTTTATAAACGCTGCGAGGAACATCCTCACTTCCCCTAGAATGACAGTTTATGTATGCACATAGAATGTCTATACCACTACGCTACTCCAGACCTTCAGATGAATACAGGGACAGTGATTTAGATGTATATATTAACAGACTGCAGAACAGAACTTCTTAGACTTGCCCAGCCTGATTCTCTTCGCTCTATCTCAGTAACAGTACAGGCACAAATCCGTCACAAAAAAATAAGTCAATATGTTACCATGATCTAATGGAAAAGGTACAGAAGTAGAAGCCAGGAGCATAGAAGAGTCCATCCTAGTTCTGACAACAAACAGCTGTTTCTAGCCCTGAAGTTTTTAACTCTGTTTTAGCATTTCCACATATAAAAATATTAACTGCCACCTATCCCTGCAAGACAGTGCTCTCAATCCACAGTCAACTGAGGTCAAAGGAAGTCTTTCCACTGCTTAAGTTTTCACAACGGGTCTACTCCGGTGTTCCTTTCACGTTAAAAGCTTTGCTTCAGAAACGAAACACAGCATTGTCATTTACTTCCTACATTGCTGCAGTTGGGAGTTAAAATTGAACGTTGCCATTATTTATAAATGCAGCCAGACGTGTGGCAAAACACACTAAAATGCCAGATGTTGACTACCTGAATTTGATTTCACTAAGATGCGTGGCTATTCGTTTGTTTCCCCATCAACTTTCAGAAAAATTCATGGGATGAAGATTGAAGTAGTCTCTTTTTAATATATACATTTTTTCCTGTTTGATGATTTACATGATGCATTATAATGTATGCAGTTAAGCGTGGAATGGACGCCTACTGGAGCATCTATAACAAAATCCTCCAAACAGTTTGGAGGAAGATACAATTTAAAAGAACAAAGTCATTAAAATATAACAGCGAATCATTGTGAGACATTGAAAGCTCAGGCACTTAAGCTGTTATGTTTGACAATGCTCTAGAACTCTAGTCTTACTCCAGAAAGTAGTAAACCACTATTTTTCAGCAATCTTCGCTCTCACCTGTGGTACAGTTGCCAGACTCTGAAATTGGGTACTGCTTAAGTGCTGCTGCTGCAAAGCAGCAGTCTGCAGCATTAGATGCTGCTGTTGGGCTGCATACATCTGCTGGAGGTACTGAGCAGCTGAGCTAGGAGGACGATGCAAGGCCTGCTGAATAACCTGTGATGAATCAGTAGGTAGTTAATCACAATTACAAAGCACACACCATACTGACACGATGCTGACGTTTACCTTTACAAGGAAATAAAACCAAATACATCCGTTTCACACCAACTGTATAATACTGAACTTGCTCCACCACCACTTTTCTCAACAGAGTTACCAAATATAGGTACAGCATTTTTCATAACGCTACATCCAAGTCTCTTAGGCTCTCATCATCGTATCCTATGTGATATTCTATTTTTTTGGAAAGATCAGGACAGCACACGAGACTCAATTATCAAACCCAACAGAGCGGGCTGTACAAACTTCCTGGTAATCTTATTTAAAGAACAGCAAAATGGGGATGGATCCAAGAAGCAGTCACACACATAAAGATACCTCTGGATCCCTCTAGTCAGTGGTGGTCAAGTGAACAGCTTTTTGTGTTACTTTGTAAAATTTTATGCTAATAATCCATACCCTTGGGGAACGGTGAAAAATCAAGTTTTCCAATAGCATTTCTCTCCCGTTATTTGGAAGGCAGGCCTGCACACTGCACTATTCTTAAGTGGTCTGACATCTATACTATGAACAGTATCTTATGAAAATCAGTAAGTCAGATATTGAGAAAGAAGACAGCGATTAAGAACGGAAAGTTAATTTTGTGTATTGTACGACGCACGTATTTGGGAGCATTGCACAGGACGGGAAATAGCATCTGATGGCCCGGTACCTGGACGGCATGCCTGTCAGAGCCACTGTAGACAGATATCTGCGGGAGCGGGGTCCGGGAAGTGGAGGTGGTAGTGATAGTAGTCGTAGATGCAGAACACGTCGTTGTGTTTGGTTCATTCTCCATAGCTGTGCAGTGTTCGTCCAGCCTGGCGGGATTGAAGTTGAAACGAAAGCGGTTCACAAAGCGAAGAGCAGCACATATGGATTTTAAAGGAGAAAACCTAAGCTTCTGTAAGATACAATAATGGACAGCTTGCAAATGGATAGGTTCGTAACATTTGCTATTACTTGATGTGATTTGTAGACAGATGTGGTTATGAACTTCTAAGATGCATCAAGGGTAGCAATAGGTGGCAATTTAGGAATGTGTGCAGAACTTCCTGCAGGCTGCACAGGAATACTGCCGCGTCCCTCTTCCCCATGGCACAGCGCAGGAGCCACTGGCTGACCGCTCTGCACATTCAGCAAAACATTTTCTAGCCAAACATCACTGGCGACATGTTCTATTTGGAAAAAGAATGAAAAGCTGTAGAGAAAATGCTTTTACTTTCTACAGCAATGCCTCCCCAAATACAGCCACAGTTATGGAAAAAACTACCTAAAAGAATCTCCAGTGATTTTTTCCTAGCCTCACAAGACTTCCTTCTGCTGCAGAGTATAATCTCTCTCCAAAAACATTGTCATTAAAACTGCAATGAAACCTGTTTCTCAACATATGAGCGTTGTTTATCTTTTCCTTTTCAGTTTTAGTATTATGATTAACAGAGAACATAGTTGCTGTTTATTGCTTTTCAAAGGATGCTTTAAAAAAGCGGGTGAGGAGAAATATTTCCTTCTTACAATAAGGAAGGATTCAGAAAAATGATCATTTAGAGAGCTGCAATGTACTAGAAAAAAAAAAGCAGCACTGCCAAGTCCCCAGCAAAATGCCCACTGGGTGCTGCATCAAACAGGAACATACTAAGGAGTTTCAGCTCACGCTGCTGAAAGCAGAATGCAGTGCTGCCAATCTGCTACCTTCCCCTCTGAAAACACGACTACTTTGCAAGTAGAGAACTTAAAAAAAAGTATCCTCTACCCAGAAAAAAAAAAATGTTCAGGCTGACTTGTGCTGCACCTGATGCCATAGGTCCTGATTACTTGCAATACATAAACTTTAATAGGTACACGGTCCCCTAGGGACTTTGTACCCATCATTGTGTTGATATCTCCTACCTTTTGCCATCAAAGACAATTTGTGGCAAATAAAGCTTGCTTTCAAAGCACAGATCCTACTTCATCAGAAATGAAGAAAAAGTATGGCTTTATTGTTAAAAATACAGATCTGTTGTGTATTATAATGCCATTTATCTACCTACAGGAGAGCACAAGTTAACATTGATGCGTTAACCACTTCAGTTACAACGAAAACAGCATCACTTCTACAATCACTTTATGTTAATTTCACGTACTGCTAATGAAAAGTACCTTGAAAAAAGTCTCCTCCAGAGAGCATTAAATGCACATCAAAATATTTACACCTCAAAACTTGTCTAGCTTGTTTGAGCAGTTATGCAACTGTTTAAATTAGCCTAAGAAAAATAAGATTGGATGTTTAATTTTCTTAGTTCTTAGCCACATTTAGGACTTATCAGTGAGATACGCAACGTGTCTCACTGCGCTAGCTGAATCAGAAGTCGATAATTCAGTGCTAGTTGATAATTCTTTAGCTAAGTGCCTCGTTTTCAAAATTTTTTGATCAGCATGGCCTGGCACTGACGTGCATCTCCAGCCCTCCTCTAGCACGTCTGACCCCGAATCAATTAGAGACGATGCACGAGGCTTACTTGCCACCCCTCAGGTCTTATCGCAACATAAAGAGCGACGAGTTGCAGCAGGCAGCACTGACACGCAGAAATACCGTGCCCTCTGTTGGCTGAGAGCACGGGAAGGTGCTTCAACAGATGACACTTGTTAGAAAACCTTTCGTCACTTGGAGCGAAAAGCCGGTTGTTTAAAGGAAAAGAGGAAATACATAAAATGAGGGTTATTTTTTAGCAAGATGACCCCGAATCCATTAACAATTTGGCAGATGGATAGATGGATCTTTTATAACAGAAAGTATGAAAACCACTACAGAATTTAAATCTGTCTTTACAGCATCGTAAAAGGAGATCAAGGCAACACTGCATATTTAACTAGACCACATTTAGTTATAAAATATAGGTCTCAGATACTATTAAAAATAGTCTTCTAAAATTTTTGTTAACTACTCAACATCAGAAAAGCAGAACTCCTACCTTACAGTGCAAATAAACTTGGTAAGCGAACAGGGGCTGTACTGTGACATTGCCTGGCAGCAACATCACCTCAAAAGCACCTCTCTGATGGGTGAGTTTTAGAAAACGCATGAACTCTGACTTTGAATAACTGCTATGTGTTCAAAAGTGGACTCAATATATAAAACACAACAGAAAACTGTATTTAAAAGAAGCATTTATTCAAACAGAGACAGTATTAGACACCACATAGTTTCAAATTATACCGTGCATGATGTAAATATTTAGGTTTTTGTTCTTGCTGCTCTGAGACTTGAAGAACAGTTTTGGTCAAAATAAAAATCCAAAGTAAGGTCAGAAAAATCTGCCGTTTTACACCAGTAATGTTGGATTACCAGCACAGCACATACCGTGCATGCGCATGCACAGCATGTCGCTAGTCATGTTTGAGAAACTTTGATTTTTTGTAGTGACACAGTAAAAGCAAACACTACTGACACTCTGCAACCGTAATTGGTATTTGGAAATCGGTATTTAAGTGTTTAAACCATTTATTTACTCAGTCCGTTCATCACCTCCCATCAGAACTCCTACGCGCACAAGACACAGAAAAATAAAAAATTCCCACAAGCCTAACTCCTAGGTGGATTTCTGCATAAACCCCAAACACACACACCCCCCAACACGCCGCCCCAACAGTTACACGGGGTTCGGACGTTATCTTTCAGCCAAAACACGGGTTTTTGAGAGCCACGCTCCGCGCGAACGCAGCCCCCGCCCCGCGGCGCTGAGGGACCCCGGGGCTGCCGGGCGGGCAGGGCCCCTCGCCCGCCTCAGACCGGGCCCCGAGAGCCGACAGCCCCCGGAGCCAAGGCCGGGGCCTCCCCCAGCCCCGAGCGGCGGCCCCTCAGCGCTCCTCCGCCCCCAGCCCCGGGGAGAAAGGGGCGTGAGGGGGGCAGAGGAGGCTCCCGCACCCTAGCGGGGCCGGCCCACCGCAGCCGCCCGCGGCCGGGGCGCTGTCAGGGCGCCGGTCCCCGCCTCCGCGCCCCGCCCCGCCGCGGCCTGGCCGGGCCCTGCCGCTGCCGCTCCCCCTCCTCCTCCGCGCGTCCCGCCGGGAGACTCGCCTCGGCCCAGCCGCTCACTCCGCTTCCGCCATCTTGTCGCCTCCCTCCCGGGGAGGTGCTGCGCAGGCGCGCTGGGCGCCGCCGCCATGTGACGCCGCCCGCCGCCATCTTGTGGCTTCGTGCGGCGGGGCCACGGCGGCGTGAGGGGCCTGGCTTCCCTCAGGGTTCGGAGGGGTGTGGGTTCCTGCTCGAATTCTTCTTCAGCAAATGGAATGTTACAACTCTGGGGTATTAGCTGTAGGGGATGTGGTGTTTTGAGAGGGCTGCGTGGAGGTTAAGGTCAGGAAAGGGCCTGCCCTGAATGGTTTTCTCTGTTAGTTGGTCAAAGACCTCAGCAGCCCCAAATGGGAGGTGGCAGTGAACGCCTGAAGTCTCAGGAATATGAAACTGAAGAGTCTTCAAGATCTGTTAGCCTAGCTTCCAGTTCTTCCTACATGTTGGTTCTGAGCCTCTCCTTGCTATGGGGATGACTGCTTCTTCCTCTGAACTGACTGTAATCGATCAGAGTTGAATTACGCCATTATTTCTCAAGCGTACGTGGTAGCAGCTGCTTTGTACTACTTGGAGTAGAAGAGCAAAGCCCAGCCTCCATGCAGACAAGTAGCCGCTGTACCACATAAAGCTAACTCAAATCTTGCATGGGATATCCTGACAAGCTCAGTACCTCTCCATCTCTCTGTCACAAAATGTTTTCCTCTCTGTGATGGAATACTCTTAGAGATCTTGTAGGAAACTAAGAAAAATGTTGGAAGTTGTAGAGCAAGGTATTGTTAAGATACAGCAAGGTATTTCCTGCTGCATGAAATTGATGCAAGACTGTTTGGAAACTGGGTGGAGCAAGTTTCTTCTGAGGAAGAGAAATGCCTGCTGCAGGAAGGTCAGGTATCGTGACAAAAAAAGTTCTGTACTTTGTAACCTCTTGCAGGGAAAACAGCAAATGGGGACTTAAGTTACTTTATCATCAAAAAGCAAAAAGAAGAGCAAAGTGCACGACTGGAACGTGCAGGTCTCGTATAGCAGCCTGTTGCGGACCACAGAGTGGCAGAATTCCACGCTGCTTTAACAAACGTCCAGGTACGGTGCCGATTACACCAAGGAGGTAGTGGGGAAAAAGGAAGTGTTTGTGCTGTATCAGAACAAAACAAAACAAAACAAAAACAAACAAACAAAAAAAGGTTAGGTTACCTATTCCTCAGGATTCCCAGAAACATCCATCTTTCAAGGAAGTGCTGGGCAAAACAAATATGCGTTATCAAAGACGCTACCAACGTGGTGTTAAATAGGGAAAGCCTAAAGGAACCAATTTATGATTAACAGCTCTAATAAAATACCTTTTCTTAAATATTAAGCGTTCCATCCCCTTTAATTAAAAGCATCCTTTGTGTTTTCTTTCAAAAAAAACCACAAAACACCACACTTGCTGTATGTCCCTCGAAGCTCCACCTGCACCGAGCGCCCAGCGCTGCCCCCGCCCGTGCTCGCCCCCGCGCAGCCGCGGGGCCGCCCCCTGCCCGGCAGCCGCTGCGCGCTCCCGGCGGGCCGTACCAAGCGGCGGGGCCACCGGGAGGGGATCGCTTCTGCCCGGCCCGCCCCGTTCCGTCACGGGGGTGCGGGCGCCTCTTGGGCTCTGCGGTATCCCCCCCCCTTTCCTCCCCGCAGTGGTCCCGCCCGGCCTGGGCGGGCTGAGGGACGGCGGGGGGCGCGCGGCCGCCGCCTCCTCGTAGCGCGGCCCCGGCCCGGCCCCAGCCCGCTCCCGGCCCCGGACCGCCCCGGCCGCCGCCGCCGCCCCGGGGATGCCGACGCAGCGGGACGGCAGCGGCACCATGTCGGCTCCGGGCGGCGGAGGGGGCGGCCTCGGCGGGGACGGCGGCCACCAGGTCCGCGTGAAAGCCTACTACAAGGGGTGAGTGCGGCGGCGGGGCCGGAGGCCCGCCCGGTGCCCCCCTCACGGCCCGGTGCCCCCCTCACAGCCCGGTTCTCCTCACGGCCGGCCCCGCGCTGCCGCCCCCCGCGGGGCTCTCGGTGCCCCGGCCGGGGAAAATCGGGGAAAAAATAGGGGTTTCGGGGCCGGGCGCTGCGCGTTGGGCTCTTCTCGGGTCTGAAGGAGGAGAGTTGGGCTGAAAACCCGCCCCGTAGGGTCCTGGGGGGTTCCCCGGGGGCTCTGAGGGAGCCGAATGGCAGCGAGGTGCTGCCCCGTGTAACGAGCGCTGGAGGCCTTCAGAGGGAGAGCCTGGGTGCTGCTCTCCAGCAGCAGCGTGTAGTGACATATGCGATATAATATAAAGTCTGCCCTGCTGTGGGTGCGCTACCCCCTGCTAGGCACCGACATTTAGAGGAGCCGACTTTAAAAGTCTGAGAGCAAGGGTCATCGGGCCACTGAGTTGGGTAGGAGGTGATCTAATCAGAAAACAATGCAGGTTGCATTTTTGGGTTAAGATTAAGCTCTAGGCACTCTCAACAGCTTCCTTCCAGTTACCTGTGTTAAGTACAAGAAAAGATTTATTATATTTACGGTGTTTGCTGTCTGATATCTGTAGCATTATAGTTTTAAGGAGAGGTACAGAAGCCTTGCTGAGCACTTGGCAGTTGGTAATGCCTTTCGTTTCTGGCCTGTGTCTGCTTTGGGGCTTTTCTTGACAAAAGTGCTGTACGATCTGTGTAAAAGTGTGGCATAATCTGTGGTTTTATGAGGTCTGTGAAATGCTTTCAAACTAATAGTACGTGAAATTCTCTGCTCTTTGTTTTACAGTCTCTTTAATGCACCATTTCTTAAAGAAGTGGAGATGGCCCTGGCTATTAGCTGACAGAAGCGTTCGTTTGGTCAGGCAGTGAACTAAAGTGGAAACTGCTCTGGATTAAAACCATTTATTTTTCCTCTGCTGGGTCAGTTTTAATCTTGATCACTTCCACATGCAATCATTTGACTTCTTGCTTTAGTGCTGGGAGGCTGTGGTGCAAGAACAGAGATAAAGCAGCTCAGGGTTGTGGGAGTGCAGAAGAAAACTGCTACATTGGAGAGGAATGCTGGCTCATGACACTTTAAATATTAGGTAGTAATTTCACAGGCACTGGAATGTTTCCTTTGAGTTTCATCTGAGTTTCATCTGCTGACTTTTTAACTGTTAATGCAATTGGCTGTTTACTTTTAATAGTGGCACTGAATCATATGGGCAGTTGGTTAACCAACAAACTAACAGGCTGAATACCTTTGTAATGATTCATTTCGAGGTCTAAACAAATTATTCCCTCCACTCTCCTACAAAGCAAGTCTCATGCCCACTTCTCAAGCTAGCATTATCAAGAAATGGATAGCAAAAGAAAACATTTTATTTGCGCTGGAATGACTTGGAGACTGAGGATCTAAATGCTGATATCAAAGGCAGCATTTTTGCTTTAATCAAATAAACTGTATCAAGATTAGAGCTGGATAGAGGATTTTTAGGGAAATACTGTTAATCAGGAAATGTTAATCTTTCTTTTTTCTGATAGAAGCCTTTAAATGGGATGTAGAAGTTACCGTGCAAGTCTCGCTTGGAAGGTCTTTTCAACTTCCACTTGTTTTGTCTGGTCAAAGGAAAAAAAAAAAAAGAAAAAGAAAGCTCCCCCCAGGAAAGCCCCAGCCCAGCAAGTCAGAAGCCCGGGCTGGCTCTTGGAAGGTCGGAGCCTGGCGGTGGGGCTGCGCCTGCCAGCTCCAGAGGCTGAGTCCCAGCCCCAGAACATCGCACCGTCTGGCCAAGAGCCTAATTGCTTTTCTCAGCCGAGACAAAGGCTTTCATGAAGAACTCTTTGAAGGGTCTTTGTTTCATTCAACTATGCAGTGGTAATTCTGTACCTTAAATTCATGCAATATGTAAAACCAGGAAGGAAAATTTTCCTAAAACAGATCATGAGAATGAGAGGATGGGAATTCCCAAACACTTGGGAATTGGGTTGAGTTTACCCTGATATTTCCTTCTCTCAGGTAAACCAGCGTTATCATAGGGCTAGTTTAAAAGGCTGAAAATAGTCTTATCTGTTTTAAAGGGTTACTGTCATCAGGGCAGGGTGTGTGACAGAGGTTCCTGACTGAGTTGGTAGGAATTTATTATAACTAAAGTTCAGTGCTTTTTCGTTGGTAGAGTAACAGTGTGTATCAGCTTCAAATGTGCAGCGCTTACACAGCATCTGTAATTACAGCCATTTTAAGTGTCTAATTTTTAAAAGTTTACTTTTTGGCTCATCTCATTTGTCGTGGATGCTTTTTGTCAGTTCAGTACCAGAAGCTGTTACATCAGGGGAGGATTGTGTTGTAGTGGGTGAAAATAGGTAAGGGTGATAGGCTGAGTGTACACTATGAATCCTATAGAATTGATGCTGATTTAAAAAAGACAAAAACAAAACCATCTTGTAGAACCATTTTCTGTCACGATTGGAACTGCTGTTTTTTTTTCAGTGGTTGGCATAGATTACGCACTGTTTTAACTGCATAGGCTGTAATGTAGGTTAGACTTTTAGTGTAGTTAAAGGCATAGGATAGCAGTGCTTTACCCACAGACTGTTTGATTTGTTTTGAATGAAAAATACTCCTGGCAGTCCTCTCGCAGTACATGTTAAATTAGGCTCTTTTCTTAATTTTACATGAGTGGATTAAGTGGTGGGAAAGAAAAAAGAGTTCCATTTTAATTGTAAAATCAAAGTGCATCTTCATAGATATTTCCAGAAAATTACTTTTTAAAGTTTTTGATTTCTCACATCCTTTGTTTATATTATTCTTTGTCTTGAGAACTTTCTGGTCAGTTTTTCATCTCAATGTCTTCTGTTAGATGTCTGTTGAATATAAAGTTCTGCAAAGGAAAGTGTTCAGCTTTAAAAAGCTTTGGTACAAGCCTATAAACATACTTTTACCCCTTCTTGCAGTTTCAACACTGATTTCGTTTTGTGGCTGGCTGCTTTTTCTGGTGATGTATTTTTTATTTCCCCAGAAAAAACGGTTGTGCAGGAGGAGGCAATTTCCAGACCTCAGGCCTTTTCTGGAGAAAGAGACACTTAAATCATGTAAGATCTTATCGGATCTTACTGCAAAGATACTGAAACAGCAGAATTCTCCAGGAGAATTCTTGCTTGGGCTAATTTCAGTGAGCTAAGGCCTTAACGGCTAACATAGGTGTGTGATAATCATGTGGATATGTAATTAATCTGTGACTCGATATCTCTGCATCCTCAGGTATACGTGATAGCCGTAGGAGGCTCCAGACAGAAAAATCGCAAGCAGTATTCTCACACAGAAGCTTGAGTTTAGAAGTAGAGAGTGAGCTAGGTGTATTCAATTGCACTTAACTGTCAGCATTGTGTTTTTTTCTCTTTGTTGTTGCTAAAGGCTCTTGTGACTGCTGGATGATGTGTAAAAGAAAAGGCATGAGAAAAGGTGTTTGATCTCAGAGGAAAGGTGGGACTTGCATCAGTACAGCTCTTTCCTAAGGAAGACAGCATCAGAGTGGTCTTAGGTGCAAGAAGTGTGGAAAGTGCCATAAAACGTGGAGGTGTGATAGCAGAGCTACTCTGGAAGCGAGACTTAGCTCAGGAGAAAACGTCAGTGTCACCAGTGTGGTTAAAATTGCAAAGTGAGCTTGTAGGAAGACCTGTAATCTTTCAGTTCCTGCATCATGTAAAGCTGCCTTCTCGTCTGTAGAAAAAAACGTGCTAGGTGTTGCTTGTAGCCTCTTGTTCACATTTACATTCCTCCTTTGGTTTAATATCGCTTTTGGCTAGGGTTCTGCAAAACGCGCCGACAAGTTGGTGTTTGTTGGTTCAGACCGGGTGCTTTTCCAGGTCCGTTCCTCGGCTGTCTGATACATGTCCGACTGAAGGTAGTAGCGTAGTACTTTAGAGAATTAAATTCTAAAATAATAAGCTCCTCTTTTATTTGTAGGGCAACTAGTTTCCCATTTGAAGGGCAACTGTTTTGCCACTTGAAGGCAACAACAAGTAGGAAGTGTTCATTCGGTCTGTATCAGCTTTACTTCAGCAATCAGGGAAGGGTTTTTGTTCCTAAGCTGTTCAACACATCTTAATATCGTGGATACGTGACATTTGCTGTTCACAGTAGTAACGTAGAGATAAACGTGTGGACCTGAAAATTTTTTTAAACAGTTTTTAGTAATTTTTTTAATCTTCAGTTTTCGCTAGAGCAGCAGTGATTACCGCCTGTCAGGACTGTGGTCTGTCACCTGCCTCTTGTCTGCCACTAGCAGTCATACGGTCGCGCTGCCCAAACCTATCCTCTCCCATTGTGTACCAGTTCGATCACAAAATAAACTGGAAAAGTTGAAATGTTCAGCTCCCACTTCTTAGCGCCCTGCAGAACTTAACCTTTTAGTGAAGGAATAAATCTGTGCAGGGAGGTGGGTAAATGAAGGGATGGTGAACTTTAGCTGCAAATCAGCGAAGTTGCTAAGCGGTGTGGTGCCTTATCTCCCTGCAGAGACGTAGGTCCCTGACAAACAGGAAATGCAGGTTGAGGCTTTGCCTCCTAGCAGGGCCTCCGCGCTCGCTGGTGATGCCTGGTGTCAGCAGCGCGTGCGAGAGCTAGTCCTGAATAGAAACGGAGCGGAGCTGCCTCTTCACTCCTCTCAACTCTGATTCCATCCTGACGTCAGTTGTGTCAGCAGAGGGACGCCTTGGCTTTTTCCATCCTTTCTCTTGTGTTTTTCTAGCTTTGCGTTTAGTGCCTACGTATCAGGGTACAGATATTGTTTTGTCTTGTGTGGAAAGAAGAGGAGCAATTTCTCAGCCAGCTGTAGCAGCTTTCTGACTTCTTGGATTTTTGAGGTGTGATTTCAGAATCCTGACAGTTTATTGGAGTCTTCCCCCTAACTAAACTAACTCTGTGCTCATAAGGCCAGAAGTAGGCTGTTTTAGTGTGCTTAGAATTTGCTAGTTTGTGTGCTGTTGAACTCAAAGGAGCCTCTGCAATATTCAGACGTGTTTATCATGCCTGTTTGCTGCCCCTCCTGGAAGTGTTTCATGTTCCGTGACCACAGTGTAAGCCACAAACTGCTGGATACAATTCTGCCCCTGTGCGAGGTGGTTAATAGACATTGATCTTGATGTGTATGTACATTTCAGTCTGGTGGGTGCCTTGATGTGGATTTTGACCAGATACAAATGGTGTCTGTTGTTTCCGTTCCACACCACCACCAAATAGTGCTGGCATTGACAACTGCAATGAACAAATTAATCTTAACTGGTCGAATTTTGGGGGGGAAAATGAGTGTCACAGGTCAAACGTCGGGCTTATACAAGACGTTTGAAGTGTAGTGTTGTGAACAGTCCTCTTTTTTTTTTCTTTCCTCTCTTCCTCTCCACCTTCCTCTGAACTGTACCTCTGGCATCCTTTGCTTAAAGGGCTGCTACCCTGCGTCACCTGTTCCCCTGTAAGGCCCAGCAAATACCAAGACAGTGGGTCAGCGTGTTATGTTAATGCATTTAAAGCATCAGGTTAACTCACTCTCCATCTTGATTATAACAGAAATACCAGTTCTGCATAACAGTAAAGCACTAAATTTTAAATCTAAGTATATGCTTTGCTCGTCTGTTCACCCTCCCTGTCATTGTGGTGAAGCATCACCATGTCTTTTTAAAGGCACTTTAAATATTTGGAACTTTTTTCCACCCTCTAATCTGGTAGGCAACCTGTTTAATATTTTTCATTAATGTTTCATAACATCTATGCAATTAAAATTTAGTTGGAGAAGATGCATACGTTCTTTAAATATTTTGGTAACCGGTAACAAAATAACTTGTTAGAGTAAGGAAAACCACCAATACGTTAGTAATGTCCTTCAAAATGTTTGCAGCATTTAATTCGTTGTTTTCCACTGATGTAACATTTCATTTCTGTGTGCCGTTAAAATCTCCTACAACTCACTTCAAAGTTATTTGGGCATGTAAATCTTATTTTCTTCAAAAGCAGATGGCTGGAGGAATAAATGTCAAAGCAGTAATAAAAATCTCTCGGAGCCTGACTTGCTGTAGGAAGGACTCATGGTGCTAATGGCTTATTAATATTGCTTCAAGATTTTTTTTAGGGGGCTGTAGCAAGAGGTGGGCTTTATATTTGTAGTATGTGGAAGGCATTAGAGGTAACAATGAAATGCTACGTGTTACAGTGTAGTTTCTCAGACTTGTTTTTTCTCTTGCTCAGGGACATCATGATAACGTATTTTGAACCTTCCATCTCATTTGAGGGACTGTGCAGTGAAGTCCGCGACATGTGCTCCTTTGATAACGAACAGCTTTTCACCATGAAATGGATTGATGAAGAAGGTAAATCAATACTTGCCACTTGGCTTTCTGACAAATATCTCATCAATATGGTGCTAAGCTTTCGGTCTGTCCTCTCCCTTTCATCTTTCCCTTTCTTTCTGCCTTCACAAGATAAGCTCAATGTTTTTAGAAATGGTAAATCTGACTGCAAAAGTAATGGCTACCCAATGCCCTTGTAAGTATATCTTCATTGTTGTTATTTCAAATCACTTTGTGTGGAGCTCCGTTTCTTTTTTATTTTTTAACCAAATAACCCAGTGACCATTAAAATGTGAATTCAATGTTTGGATTTTTTAGGAAGGAAATGGAAAATGTGCTTTTAAACTTGAAGGAGCCCATGATTCCCCATAAGCCTTAACTGTTTCAAAAAGAGTTAAACTAACTTTAATGATACAAAATACCGTATTTGTATGAAGTGTTGGTACAATTTAATATATAGTTGTACATGTAACCACAAAACTTATTTTGAGTGTTTGCATCAGCTGTTCCTTTAGCAATCTAAAGTCTAACAACGCATAGTTGTTAATTAAACTTTTTATGAGTATTAGAAGAAAGAATTGAAAGAAAATACTTCTCTGAATGGTAGCTCTGAATGATCTGTGTTATTGTTTACTTCACATGAAAAAAAGTTCAGTCAGTTCTCCCTTTTTCTTAACAGATGTAGTCCAGTGTCCCTTCTGAGCTGTATGTACACATCAGGAATATTTTGAAAAGCTTAATTGTAGTTCTTACACCAATGCCATACAGAAAGTGTTCTACACAAGTTTTGAGCTGCACCAGAGACATCTGAATTATGAAATAGCAGTTATATTAGCATGCTAAGTACTTGATGGCATAAAAGGCCATAACGTGCAGTGATTTGTCTGCAGTGATTAGTATTTGTATGCAGTGATTAGCATAAATGGTGCTTGTAAACCTGTTTTCTCACAGCTTTCCCATTCAGAATTGGGTGAGTGCCAGTTAATTCACAGCTTAGAACTAAACATGGACCAAAGTTGATTCTGGAGGTGCAATATGGGCAGGTGTGCTGAAGATTACGGTCTTTAGATTCTAAGCAGGTTTTCTCCCTCACTCTCCCACCAGGATTCCCAAGTTATTCACACAAGGCAGATGCAGTTAAGGAAAGGAGCAATGTTTATGGCCAAACTTCTGTGCAGTGGTGCTATTTGAGTTGGATGTGCACTTCACAGTAAGCTGGCAGGTTTGTTTTATCTGGAGGAGGACGGTGGACTTTTCACTGAAGAGTCTGAAGAGTCGTAGTAAGAAGTACACCTCTTTTTAGTGAAACGTGTTTGTAAAAATAAAAAAAAATTGTGCGGATTCAGTGGTTTACTTGAAGCAACAGATTGTTCTACCTCAACTTTTGCTCTTTGATCGGAAACAGGTAAAAATAGGAATACTGCAGTTAGACTTTTTTCATGTATTCACTTAGGATACTGTGTAGGTGTAGAGAATTGTGTATAACTACTTCTGTTTCTGAGAGGTAATCACACAAAGGCAAACCTAATTTAGTTGAGTAGAAACGAAAAAAAAGGTCACGTTCAACTGGAAAATGGAGTTGAACTTGGTTTGGTTTTAGAAAAACTTCTGTTTTGAACTTCTTGTTAAATAAGTCAAAATTGAATATTTTCCACTGATATTTTATCTGGCTTTAGATAACTGCAAAATTATGACTAGTTTGTTGTTGAAAGAATATTTGTAACACATCTTTTTTTTTTAATACTTAGCCACCATTAATAATACTTTGAATGAAGACTTCTGTTACTCCCCATTAGATTTTTAAAGTGAAATTGTGAATCTGAAGGCATTGTGGGAAAGATCAGTTACACACTATTGCCATTGTGATCACCAATAAAAAATAAATGTGCAAGTCAGATTTAATTATGAGGCTTCCTACTAATGTCTGTAAACCTTCTGTGCCTAGTTCAAAGCACTGCGTATGCTCTTGAAAGTCTCCCTTTCTTCTGCCAAAAAGAAACACAAAACTGTTTGCACAGGTGTCAACAACAAATGAAGAAAAACTGGTTTGTTGATTCTCAGTGAGTTTGAATAAATATTTGTTCCTTCTCCTCCCGCCGTGCTCTCCATTGTGTGAGTTTGTGCGGTGGGTAGGCGGTTTGATGTCCAGATAGGCTAATGGGGCAGGGACATGCAGTATGATGAAAAATGGCTAAAGGTGACTTCAAAGACTGGAGTGGTTTTGAATATTATGAAATTCAGAAAAGAATAAAGATAGAATTCTGATAATGGACAGTCTAGATCCATTACTAGTGTTTTAGCAGTAAAAATGAATGGATGCATTAGAACCAAAACAAATTATCTAGAAAAACTTTGGTAGGGCAGGTTTTAAATTTCTCTCTGCCTGCTGGGTATGTGGTTCTAGTGCAGAACCTCAGCAGTGTCCCTATTAATTTTGTTATACTTTAGTAGAGAACAGTTCATAAATTGTTGCTGGTTGGCTTTCCTACCGTAGTAGTGACTGCAGACTGGAAGCAGCAGACCTCGCTGATTAGATTCAGTGTAGCTGAGGTGGAAATTGTTCTGCTTTCCTCCAATTCTGTTACTCGCAACTAGCTTACCGTTTAAGGGAGTGGAAAGTCGTATTTCTGTTAAAAAATTGGCAGGGTTGCCTGTATGGAGTTTCAGCTAGAAGGAAGCTTGTGCTGCCCATGTGCCACTGTACAAGCAGGCAGAGAGAAGTCCTGTGTTCTCGCACAGGATATCTTGTGCAGGTGGAGAAAACAAATTGATAACCAGAAGTGTTTTCCGTCACTGGGGCAGAGATAATTCAGATTCAGCAACAATTCAAAAGTGTTTCAGTTGTAGTATTGTTTCAAGGGAAAATACTTTGAAGAAGATTTCTTCTTTTGAAGAAGATTTTTTTTTTTTTACAGCATTAATAATCTGCATCAGATGCTAAAGATAGATTTTCAGTGCGTGGCTGTTCCTTTGAGTATTTAAAAGTTTCCAAACACTGAGAGACTCAGGAGGTGAATTAAAATATCAGAGGAGTTCTTTAGATGAATCGCAAGAAACAGGTGAAGTACTGTCTGTGTCCAAAAGGGTCCAAGGTTAGAAGGTGGTCCTTCTTGCTCGTGATGGTGCATACAGTAGATCTCTAGCTTGATCTCCTTTATTTCTGTAAGATTTTTCCATAAGGTGTCCTGCACCTCTTGTACTGAAATAACGTGTAACTTCGTAGGAGACCAAGCCAATGATATTTTGTGGTTATGATCTGCTTGTGACTTGGGAATATCTTAGATATTCCTACAATAATAATCTTTCGTACAATAATAATCTTAGGAACAACTGTGAGGGAACTGTTGAATGGCACAGCACTAATCGGGTTAAGTTTTGTATTGTTCTCTTTTCTTTCTTCAGGAGACCCATGTACAGTTTCTTCCCAGCTGGAGTTGGAAGAAGCCTTTCGGTTGTATGAACTAAACAAGGATTCGGAGCTTCTAATTCATGGTATGGTGAAATTCAATATATTACTTCTAATGATTGCACTAACAAAGAAGTGTCGTTTTTACGTGTTATCTGTGTCTTTTGCGCTACTCCAGCTTCCTCAGTTAAAGTCTACTGTGGCATCTTGTCAAGAGGATGCTGAAGACCATGTACCACGCTTTTTTGCTGTCAGCACTTGCAAATGCCTTTTATGAAATTAAGTGAAGATAAAATACTTTGGTCTTAGTTTATTGATGAGACAGCTCCCATCTCTCATTCGTACATCCATCCCAAGGACCTTTGTATGCTTGCTGGCAAAGAATGATAGAAAATGTGTGTGTATGTTATACAGCACCCAAAGTTCTTCATCAGCTTGGCTGGAAGGAAGAGACAGCTTTTCAGCTTCCCAGAAAATCTTCTAAAAACTAGAAAAGAATTGTATCTGTTTTTGTATATAAATAATATATATAACACTGGAAAAAAAAAAGGGCTAGTACAGACAAGATCATACTTGGCTGTTAGGGTACTGTAGTATGATATTTATAGTCAAGGTTTCCAAATACTGACTGCAGTGATTGGGCACATGAGAAACCATCATCATTAGTTGTTGCTAGTTACTTTTGTTAGGAAATAACTTGGTTTGCTCTGCTCTTTGGTTGTATTTCTCATGTGGATCGTTGTTTTGTCTAGCATAAGATTTTTGTGGGAGCTTTTCAGCTTGTTTTCTGTTAAACAAAGTTTTGTTAAAATACATTCTGAGTGCCTTTAAGAAGTGTTGTATTTAACCCAAAGATTTTTTTTTTGTCTAAAACAAAGATTAATAGAAAGCTAATGTTTTTCTTGCAGTATTCCCTTGTGTACCAGAACGGCCTGGCATGCCTTGTCCGGGAGAAGATAGTAAGTAGGCGTTTTAGTTAAGAAGTACTTAAAATCAGAAATTCCTATTCTAGAAGATTGAGTAGATTTCCTCTTCTTGACAATTTTTATATTCTATCATTTGGCTTTCTGTGCTTATAAGTATTAATAATGCAAAATCTCTACAACTTACATATTTAAAAGGAGTAGAAACTTTTGCTAAAATTAAGTGTTGTTTGTCATTTCTGAATCATTGTTAATAAAAACATTTTGCATTTCTGTTAACTATCCATGTGTCTCTGCTTTCCTTGCTTTTGCCTCTTCTATCGTGACAGTTTTTTTTTATTCTATTCCTGTCTCTAGTAGTTGTCAGATTGCTAGCTGACTAATGTGAGCAAAGGCTTGTAACCAGTAGTAATGAAGTGTCATATCACCAGTTTTAAACCAATGTTTAGGCAATATCAGGAGTATTCTCCAAAAACCTTTCAATAATGCTAGTAAATGTACTAACCATTACAGAGGTGATTTTCCGTCTGTCTTAATGTAGACTTCTATGCTGTTAGTATTCATTTTATAAAAGGTTATGGGTGTGTTATGCATGAACACATCTGTCAGTTTGATATCCAAGTCTCTGACAAATGTCAATGTACATGCTTAAAAATTAACTTTGGCAGTATGATCAGTGCTGCTTTTCTGAAAAAACAAGGTTGTAGACTAAATCTGAAATAGGTTTGCAACTCAGTGTAGTTTTGTGTATCATAGTTCTCAACTTTGGTTCCTGATAATGAAAAAATACGGTGGCGGCTGGGGACCTAAAACTGGAGGATTTGTGCAAGCAATCTTTCATAAATCAGGGCATGCTCATTAAATGTGCCCTCCTCCCTCCTTCCCTTTCACACAGCTCCTCCTTGAGTTTAGGTAAGGTAGGTGCATGTTCTGCAAACAAGTGCTTGTATTGTTTGGACCATTTTCCTTCTTTTGACTCACTGACAGTTGGTCATAGTATTCTACATCAAATTTTCTCCAAAATTTAAAAAATGAAGAAGATACTTAGAACATTACTCTGTGTTTCTATAAGGTTGCAAGAGTGAAACTTTACTCTGCAAATCACTTTACACAGAATTGTCCATGAGAAGATACTGTAGTTCTGCGTTTATATTTTTATGGATATAATCATATGTTTTTCCTCTTAGAATCCATTTATCGCCGAGGCGCCCGCCGGTGGCGAAAGCTCTATTGTGCAAATGGTCACACTTTCCAAGCCAAACGATTTAACAGGGTGAGACTCTTGTTGGGTATTTAAAACCATGTTACAGGGATGTCTAATTTTGTAATTTTAATGCTACTGCCTTGAAAAATTATAAGGTAGATTTACTCTCAAAATTTATTCTCATTTTTTTTGATTGTCTATAGTACTTTTGGTAATTACAGCTTCAGGAAACTTTCTCAGTATAAAATCGGGCACTTAATAAAAAATAAATGTCTGTTATTCATTTTTCAGTACAGTCTGTAATGATATTAGTTAAATGCTCCATTGTTCCCTTAAAACCTTAATAGAGGGCAAACTTTACCACTCACATTAGATGACTGAGCTGAAAGTGCATTTGCAGTTCTTTATGTTCTGGGAATAAAAAAAGTCAGAGTTGCCTATGATGCACAGACTTTTCTTTCATTACTTTTAAACAAAAGCTGAGATGTTTTTCTAAACATCCTGCTTATGGTGGCATGTAAGCAACTCTAAGTAACAGATCAATTTTAGTATTTTCAAGAAGCAATAGTCAAACACAGTTAAGAACCAGGAAGGCTATCTGCTGTGTTTATTAAAAAAATAAAAACAAAAATGAATAAGCAAGGTTCCTTGACAGCTTCAGTACTCTTCTTTCTTTTCTAAGCTGAGTGTATCATGCACTAAATAATGCTTAAAATTGTCTCCACTAAACCTCATCTTCAGCATTATTCATCTAACTCTTTTCTTTTTTCTTCCTTTTTTTTTTTTTCTTTTCTTACAATGCTCTGGGAAACACTCATTGACCTCTTCCTAGTCAAAGGCTGTCAAGGCACCATCACAGAATCACTTTCCCTCTTGCTTTGTAGGCACCATGTTTTCATGGTTCTTTTGAGTTGTGTTGAGTGTTCTTCAGTGAGTGGTGACCCTCCCATTTCCTGTTACCTGGTGGTTTGACTGTGCTGAAGCTTTTGCTCTCCTGCTTTTCTCTCTACAAATTTAAGGACTCATCTACACAGAGAGATGATGAGACACTTAGCAAGTCAGTTTGGTTGCAGGAACCTGCTGGTTTACCTGCACTGCTTTTGACCTGGAGTTGGCTCACATCTCTCTGGGTCCATGTGCAGCAGAAAAGCCTGACTGTGCCTGCACCTTTTCAAGCAGATGTGCTCTTTCCTGTATGGCAGTTGCTGCTTATTGTTCATTTGTAATTTCTGAGCTCTTCTGTGGTATCTGCCTGTTCTATCTTTAAGTTCTGAGATAGGGACTCTTCTTGCGTAGTGCTAATTTCATTAGGGGTCTCTCTGATCTTCTATCCAATATTCTTCAATAACAAGAGTGTGGAGCGTGTCTAAATAGTTTTTGTTTACTTATGCTCTTCAGTCGGTTTTGTTGATTTGTCCTTCTAGCGAGCTCATTGTGCCATCTGCACTGACCGAATATGGGGCTTGGGTCGCCAGGGATATAAATGCATCAATTGCAAACTCCTTGTTCACAAGAAGTGTCACAAGCTTGTCACTATTGAATGTGGACGTCATACACTACAACCAGTAAGTATGGTTTGTCTGAAAAGTTGTCTTTTTAAAAACAAAACAAGCAAAAACACAAGAAATTAAGCAAAAGAGCCCACTTCATACTAATGGCTTTCAAACTGTAGTCTGCAAATAATCATATTAGATGAAATCTGAAAGGTTATCATTCTTTGTCTGCTGTGTTAATGGCAAGAAGGTTTCAGAGTCACTTAGCAAAGTGGCAGTTCAGTGAGAAGATTTAATTCTTGCATCTGTTATTTATTCCTATGACAGATATATTTACCTTTTCCTTCACTGTATTGTTATGCTGTGTATGTATATATGTGTACATATATATGCACACGACACTATTTTATATCTTCAAAGTGAAGTGCATGTAAAATATATTCTCTAAACACGTTAGATTATGTGACTATTTTCTATATAGAAAAGGAAGATTGAGGCACAAAAATTTTGAGACTTCTTTCAAGCGACAGAATCATCTTTAGTTCTCGAGTCTCCGGGGGGGGGAGTAAAATAAATATTTTTCCTAGTTTAACGTTAAAAGCAGACATCTACAAGTCTATATTCTGTAAATTCATTTGACTAATATATGTACTGCTAAAGTACTTGAGATTCTCTGTCTCAGTTCTCATCTGCTGTACTACTTTTTCTCTGTTGTATTAAGTTGTCACTTCAACAGCTTCTGGAAACTTGTCATAACTTCTGGAAAATAGGTAAAATAAGGACTACAGTTCTTAATATTCATTGTGTATGAATTAGAGCAGTAACTATGTTGATTCATCATGTTAAAAAGTAGCTAGATTATATTCCTCGGGGATCGATTATTGTCTCCAAAGTAATGTTTTTCACAGTCTATTACAAAAATGTGCTTAATTGCAGGAACCAATAATGCCTATGGATCCATCATCAGTGCATCCAGATAACGTAGAATCAGGTAAGATCAATAATTTTTATTCTTTACTGTATGTAGATGAAACATGAACATGGATTTTAAAATGAAACAGGATAATTTTAAGCAAATTATTCTTAAAACCTTGTTTTACTTTTATTAATAGAACAAAAAAATAAGAGATCCTTAATACCAAGGGGAAAATAAATATAAAAATCCCTTAGTTTTCTGTATCTTGCAGTGTAAGAAACTAGGCTAAAAATGAAAAATCTAGGCAGTCAGCTACCTTTTCCGATTGATATGCTGCATATTTTAAATGTCCTGAACAAACAATCAAAAAAAGCCCTAAACACAATAACAGTGGGAAAAAAAAGATCAGTAAGGTTTCTATGTGATCAGTAGACAAACAAATTCATTCTTGCAACAGTCAGAATGGTCATCCTGATGTTTGAATTTGGATATAGACAATGATCAGTTAAAACAACAACAACAAAAAACTGATGTTTTCTGTGTTGGGGTTAGTCTGAATGGGTTTCCAAATATCATTGCAGACTCTTGTATTAGCCATGATGATCGTTAATGCAGTATTGCTAAAAGAATGATTCCAATAGTTCAGAAACAAACAAAAAGGGTTGCCAGTTTTGAATACTTATGTTACATACATTTAAACTGTTTCTCTCTTGCTTTGGTTCTTGTGTGTGGAAACGTTATGGAAAAAGAAAATACTTTCATGTCAAGTCTAATTGTTTTTCTTGCACCTCTAGTGATTCCGTATAATCCATCAAGCCATGAGAGCTTGGACCATGTTGGTGAAGAAAAAGAGGTAAAGTATCTAACCATACTAACCATATTCAGAAATCTTCAAGTCTTTCTCTATTTCAATGCCTTTGTAATTTAACTTGTTACAAAATGAAAACTAGTACATAAAGCACGTGTGGGATGCTAACTCAGGTGTATGCATGTACGTCTTGCAAGCTGTTCTACTTTGAAACTTGAGTTGAGATGCACTTTGATTTAGAAAGTATTCCAAACTCTTCCAGTTTCACTTGTTCTCATCTGCCACGTTGCTTCTGCCTCCTTCTTTTCCCCTC
The DNA here is from genome assembly GCF_964211835.1 of Anser anser. Lineage (NCBI taxonomy): Eukaryota > Metazoa > Chordata > Aves > Anseriformes > Anatidae > Anser > Anser anser. The sequence continues at coordinate 24,028,788 of NC_139729.1, read as the reverse complement.
ACATTGCTTTTCAAGGGTAGCGCAGTTTTAAGAACAAGTGTTATTTGAATCACTTGTTTATATTCATTTTGCTATTCTGTTTGAAATGCTAACTTTTCTTAAACAACAGCAACTGCAGTTGTTAAAATTGACAAGCCTGCTCACTAATTCCAAAGTATCTCTGTTACCAGGCAATGGGCATTAGAGAAAGTGGCAAAGCTTCCTCCAGTTTGGGTCTTCAGGATTTTGATCTGCTCCGAGTTATAGGAAGAGGCAGTTATGCCAAAGTACTGCTTGTTCGATTGAAGAAAACAGAACGCATTTATGCAATGAAGGTGGTGAAAAAAGAACTCGTCAATGATGATGAGGTAGGCAAGCTTTTTATCAATAACTCAGCAATTCTTCGGAAGAGCTTTAGTACCTGCAGCGAGGGGGTGCCAGGGTTCTAGGTCTGCAATGTTAGTTGAAAATTATGCATTATACATTCTGCTTCTTGAAAAAATATTTTTACAAGTTCACAAGACAAATGACCAATTTTGAGGTCTTCATTGACAGACTGGTAGTTCGTAGCAGTTGTCCAGTGCCAGTGGTTTCTGTCGTGAGCCTCATTACTTCAACCAGTGTTGTCACTGTCATAATCAGCACTGTCTGCAGCAGTAACTCATGCAGAATTCAAGTTAATGAGCCTCTCACACTTCATTATTTTGGAGCAGTATTCAGTATTTCTCCTGTTGGGTTCACTGGGCTGAAGAAGAAAGAGGTGGAGTCTGTTTTTCATATGTTCGAGTTTGTGGATTTTTTGTCACAACTGAGATCCTCACGATGTCATTTTACTTGCTCTTCAAATCAGTCATCTGTCTTAATTTGGTTGTAGCTTACACAGTGATTAGAGGAAACTTGTAGTTTGTAGGAATTGCAGTATTCAACTGCCATATTCCTCTTGTTGCTGAAGATTTCCCTGACATTTCTTTAGGCTACTCTGTAAAGATTTGAGTGACTGTGGTCTGCTATTCAAGAGCTTTTGCCTCTACTTCTTGGTCTATCATTGATTTCTTCTGCATTTGTTAATGCTACTTCACATTCATCTGCACCAGTTTTTCTGCTAATTGTCTTTAGTATTTGACCTACAAAGTACAACAATCTTTATCCAAATGTCTCTCTTCTTAAATAGGACATTGATTGGGTTCAGACAGAGAAACATGTCTTTGAACAGGCTTCAAATCATCCCTTTCTTGTTGGACTACACTCTTGTTTCCAGACAGAAAGCAGGTAAAGGTTGTGAGATGATAAGATAATAGTCTTTTATTCAATAAATATTTCCTATTGTTAGCACCTCAGAGGCCTATTTAAAGGGTTAAGTGTTAGTTAGGTAGTAAAAGTCAATGTACTGTAAATCACTGTAGCCTTTTATGAACAGAAGGCTTGTTTATCATCTAAGCTTTTCAGATTGGAAAGATGCAAAAGATTGTGAAATACTGGTTGTTATAATGGGAAGGATTCTAGAAAGAAAGAGAGAGAGATAGCCAGCAGACAAAAAGATGCTTGAGAAGTAGAAGAGACAAACTAGAATGGGAGGAAAAAATAGGTTAAGGAAGGTGAAATCAGTAGTAAAAATAAATAAAAAAAAAATTAATCTAAGTGATGCATAGACTCTGAAGATGAATCTCTAAGCAGAAGTTGGAAAACAATGGAATAGAGATGAAAATGTTTTTTTGTGTTTCTGTATATAGGAAAAGAAATTCAACAGTAAATTACTATTCTATACAGTGATAATTTTCAGTATAAATAAAAGTTATTATATATTTAAACAATGTTATTGCTGTACGAAAAGGTGATAAGCTAGTGGAGCTAAGTGAGAAGAGTATTTGTAAGATATTAGTAATTTTAATTATGAACAAATGAGATTAAGAGGATCATGAAGGAAAATGTGGAATTTTTTTGTGTGCACAGACACTGATGTCAATCTGCTTATATAGTCACATACATAATGATGAGAAGCGGTAGTTGTAACGGATTAACATTTTGGGAAGGATTACTTACTTTCCTCTAGCAGTAAAGAGATTATCTGGCGAAACTTTGTATACTTGATTTTTAACTTTGGGAGTTTATTCAAGGGAAAGGAAATAGGTGAAGCCAACCATGTTATTAGAGAGATGGGAGGAATTAAATTGACATTGTCCAATAATAGACCTGTAACGTCTTAAATATCTGTTCAATGAGAAAATCTTTCAGCTTTGTATAGAATCACTTGTGATACACTTTTGTGTGTTTCAGGTTATTCTTTGTTATAGAGTATGTAAATGGAGGAGATCTAATGTTTCACATGCAGAGGCAGAGAAAACTGCCAGAGGAGCATGCCAGGTATGTCTAATTGCAGATTTATTTCATCAGAATGGTTGGTTTTCTGACATGGTGGTGAGCTTGTGAATCTTCTCCAGATCTTAAGAATTTAAGAAATTTGAAACTGCATCCTCATTTTAATGCTGCAAGCTACAATATTTTTTGTTTCAAAAAGGACCTATAATTGGAATCACTTAAGAATTGCTTGTATTAGCATTACCGTTGATGACTGCATCTGATTCTGATATTTTTCTGGAAAAACACTTCTGTAGTATTTTTTAAATTGTCTAATGATAATGTGTTTCTTTTAGAACAACCATGAACAGCTGTCTAGGCAAATGCTGAGTTCTTCTTGCATGTATTTGATCTCAGGTTGAGGTGAAAGGGATGATTTCAGCTGACATTAATATTACTTCAATTTTTTTTGTGTGACTTGATAGAAATGGTTGTATAATTACAAACAACTTACCTACTCACCTGGTGAAAAATTATAATGGAATACATAAGATGCTATTTAGAAAAGTATCAATCTACCAAGACTGATTTGGTGTGTTTTTTTTTGATTATTTGGGTAATCAATATCTCTTTCTACTCTAGGTTTTATTCCGCTGAAATCAGCCTAGCACTGAATTATTTACATGAACGAGGGATAATCTACAGAGATTTAAAACTGGATAATGTGCTACTAGATTCTGAAGGGCATATTAAACTCACAGACTATGGCATGTGCAAGGTAAGCTGCAGTTCCTTGCTAACCAGTAAAATCAACAATTAAGAAATTGTTCTAATTTAAAATATGCAGAGACATACAAAGGTGAAAGTTCCAAGTATTTGTTTATACACAATGCAGATAGGCTGTATACTCATTTCAAAATGAAAACAGCTTATTCAGGACACTTGCATTAATTGCACATGTAGTCTTTAGTGGAGCGGGAGAGTGGAATCTCTTCCTAAGATGTATTTTCTCTCCACCCTTTTTTAAAGGAAGGACTGAGGCCTGGCGATACAACTAGCACATTCTGTGGTACTCCAAACTATATTGCTCCTGAAATTCTTCGGGGAGAAGATTATGGTAAGTTGCATTTTTCACTACCCTCATATAACTTTTGGCTTGTCTCTTACTCAAGTTGTTTGGCAGTGGAACATACAAATCTTGATCGGACACCTGATCCATCTAACTCAACATTCTGTCGGAAGAAGTGAATAAACCCTTCAAAGACAGGAAACATTACACCAAGCAAAAGAAACACCATGTCTCCCACATTTTAGCTTTTTACCAATCTTGAAGAATAGCATGGGTCTTCTAAACTTATTATTGTTTATAACTATTTTATATACCCTTAATGATTTACTTGCTGTCTTGAATTGTGTTCGTTTTTGGACCTTTGTATTTGGCAGCAGTGATAGTAATAAATGTGTTGCAAAGGGCTTAGGTAACAGACATCCCTTTCACAAGGTTCGGTGTTAAAAGAAAAAAATGAAATTGTCTATGCAATTGCTTGTTCAGGAAGTCCACAAGATTCCTGAAGCAAGAGATAAGAGAGTACAGAAGGCAAAGGGTTTTTTGTGTATGTTTTCTCTACTTACCCTTTCTTTCTGAGCTTCCAGTGCTGTGCCAAGCAGATCTTTGATCTGTGTTTTTTCCTTAAGATTCTGAAAAGTTCCACAACTACTTCCAATTAAAAACCAAAACAACAACAAAAAGTGTATCTGTACTTTCAAGTCTACTAACTGAATTGATTGTCTCTGTTTGACTGGCTTAATAACATCCTTCTGTCCATCCTTCCTTGCGCAAACTTTATAGGCCAAACAGACTATATCAGTCTAAGCCTAGCCGCTGGATTTTTTTTTTCTTTAGCAGTGCATCATAAAATAGATATGTTCAGCTCCATAAATGACTGTCTCTCTGCTATTAAGAGCCACGTACTTCCTTCTTGTCCTTCCCCCGCCTCAGATAATGCACTGTTGGTTAGCAATGACTAAGCTTATATATAGTCTAAGACTTTAAGGTTGTAACACCAACCTTTAAACCTGTTGCGTTTCCTTTTCTTTGTACAGCATTCCTTCCTATCCTGCACCCAATGAACCAAGTAATGTCTGTTACAGCTGTTACCTCTCCTCTATTCAGTAGTTCATAGAGAACTACATAATCAGAAAGACTGTCAAATTTTTGAGCTAATTCTTAAAGCAAGTCTTAATTTAGCCCTAAAAATGTTTGTATTTTTGCTCTAAAAAACCTTAATCTTGTGTATTTTCTCTTGTGAATTCTAGGCTTCAGCGTAGACTGGTGGGCACTTGGTGTACTTATGTTTGAAATGATGGCAGGCAGGTCACCATTTGATATTGTTGGAAGTTCTGACAACCCTGATCAGAACACAGAAGACTATCTGTTTCAAGGTAAGTACAATGAATGTTCATATACTTCAGTGCTTTGTCTCCACTTACCTTTAATCTAACCTTAAAGATGCAAAGGCTGATGTGAACGTTGGTTTCTTGCAGTAATTTTGGAAAAACAGATCCGAATTCCCCGATCCCTTTCTGTTAAAGCAGCAGGTGTTCTAAAGAGTTTCCTTAATAAGGTAAGAGCTAAATCAGACAATTTGAGACTTCTCAAGAGAAGCTGTTTTTTAAAACCTGTTGACTAATTGTTGTGTAGCAGATGTATCTTACCTGCTGTACACAGAGACAGGGTAGAAAAGGTGTGAACATATTGCAGAGTTTTAATGGGGCTGGGAGACCTGTTTTAGATATTTCTCTTAGAACCTGAAGTTTTAGATTCTTAGTCTGGGGTTGAGAGTAAATTTCAAATTTAAAGGTTTAGAAATGCTCTAAATAATTTCTTTAACTTGGGGAATTGGACAACTACCAGATTTGTCTGGGTACTTAAATAGGAGTTTAGCAAATCACTCTGACAACTTCTGATGACCTTCTTGAGGAAAATGCAGAGGCACTATGCACTTGCTGTTTGCTGGTAGCTAACTAGCCTGATAGTCAAAACCTACATCTGTGGCAGTGGATTAGTCTGAGCACATGCTGGGTTTTATTTAGTGAGTTGCAAAAGTGGGGGGAGAATAGCAGGAGAAATCAGATTTAGTTAAAATTACTCAGAGGGTAGTACTGTTAAAGCACGCTGCTTCTGTTGCAGCTTCCTCCTGTATTGAGAGCTGTAGTGTTACAGCCTCCTAGTGGAAAGACTTGTTAAAATAATCTTTCAGCTGTATTCATCAGGAACTTGCAGTTGCTATCCCAGTGCAATTGCCTGGCATAGGCAATCTGCTTGTTGAGAGGGAAGAGTCAAATTCACTTGTGTGTTTCAGAGCTTGGTTAGATTACAGTACATTTAAACAGGTCTAAATAAAAATGAGGAAAGATGGGGTGGCTGTTATATATAATTTAGTTATAGGCTTCCATATATTCGTGCCTGTTTCAGACAGTAAATTGGAATGTTTTCCAAAATAAATAATGTTAACTTAGTTCTCCATTGCCCTTTGTGACAGAATTCATAGCAATTCATAATTTCTCACAGAATTCATGTTTGTCTTTTTATTCATGTGTAGGCCATGGCACCAATTTAGAAATATTTTTGTTCTTGCACAGGATCCAAAAGAGCGTTTAGGCTGCCATCCTCAAACAGGATTTGCAGATATCCAGGGACATCCATTCTTTCGCAACGTTGATTGGGACCTGGTACGTGAATACCTGTTGGCGTGACTTACTTTCTTTGTACACAGTGGTGACTTGACAACTTGTTTTGGTTGTATGGGATGCCACAAAAAAAAAAAAAACTTTCAAAAACTGTAAACTCTTAACGGGTGTACCATAGTCATAACACAGAACTTTTTAATTCTTTTTACTTACCGTAAGTACAGTAGTTTAATAGAATACTCAAAGAAAGCATACAAAAGAAAATAAAGACTAACTTCCAGCCTTGTTTAAAAATAATTCAGTAGGTTGTAACTCATTTTTGGTGTCACTAAATGCATTTATTCTTAGATGGAGCAAAAGCAAGTGGTGCCTCCGTTTAAACCAAATATATCTGGAGAATTTGGTCTGGATAACTTTGATTCCCAGTTCACCAATGAACCTGTGCAGCTCACTCCAGATGATGAGTAAGTAATACAGAATTTAAGACATTTTGATGAGTCAGTGAAGGAGTTAGATAAAATTATAGAATAGCTGTATTTATAGTACAGAGAGTGTATGTAAAACAGTAAATAATGATTTCTTGTGTTAGTTTGGAAAATTCTTGTGTGTGTCCTCATGGTAGACTTAGAAAGGATGGATTCAATATTGTGCTATGGCACGATGTAGAAATCAGCAGTTGGAAAGCTACTATAAAGAATTTTAGTTTGAAAAAGGATGAACAAGTGCTATTTTACAAGTTTTAATGGTATCACTTGCAAGAAACGAACACGTGAAGGAGAAGACCTGTTTTGTGTGGTTTATTTCTGCATTACTTTAAGCCATTATATTTCTAGAATATTGATCCCGAGTGGTTTTGTGTTTTGTCACAGTTGCAGGGGCTAGAAAAAAGTTACAAGGAAAGAGAGGGTCAAAAGCAAGAAAGGGGAATGTTCTCAATTGCAGTCTATTGTAGACGTCTATGTTTGAGGACAAACTACCAGCTAATCTTGCTGCCTTTTAATTTTGTTGAGCTAACAACTGTTTTTAATCTTAATAGTGATATTGTGAAGAAGATTGACCAGTCTGAATTTGAAGGCTTTGAATACATAAATCCTCTTTTGATGTCAGCTGAGGAATGTGTCTGAATTCTCCATTTCTGGACTGTGCCAATTGTTACTCTGTTCGTTTTTGCATGGATAAACATCTCTTCATTTGAATGCACTTGCATAAAAATGAATAACAAAACGTCATACCATTGCCACCTAGCGTGGATTACTCAGTAATTTTTCTTTTTGTATTAATTGTCATCTGGGACAGTTGTTGTGCTGAACCTCGGGCTGCCAGAAGATTTAAAATGTAAACTTCCCAGCAGTCTTGCCAAACTTGAATTTTAATATAGAAGTTGGTCTCTGGGGTTCCTGACTGAACAATGGGATCTGGCTGTATAATTTGCCAATACAGTGTTCTGATAAAGGAAAGTTTTCTTACTGCTTTAAGAATACAAATTGCATTAGGGGAAGTAATAAAATATCATTAAAGGACTTCCATTTTTCCAGCAAGACAAGTAAGACCTCATGACTTTTGTAGTTCTAAATCTAAATGTGTGATAGCCCTCTTCTCCTTAGATGTCGAAGTTGCAGCTCCATCTTACAGCTACATTTGCCCTTCAGATTTAAATGACAGTAAGGAAAGCAGATTTTTAAACTGAATAGGTCAAGAATGGCTGTTCTCGTAGAGTATATTGATCCTGTCCTAAAGGAGTTGATTAACTCAGTATTAGAATCAATAGGCTTCACTCCAAAATGATATACAAGGACTTGTATGCGGTTTGATACACAGAGTGCCTTTCTGAGCCTGTCCCTTTCAGTGAGGGTTGTGTGGTATTAAGTGTCAGTTTAAATAAGTGGAATTCAATTAATACTTTTAAAAATTAAAATCTGTAGAGTGCAATTTAGCAGGAATGGGCAGCTAATACTGAAGAATGCAGAACCTCATGCTATTATTTATTGCTTTCACAGTTTCTGTCTTAATGTATTAGAACTGCATACACTACAGCTATGGCCTAGGTAAGGGCATTGTTTCCCTTTTTTTTAATCTCACTGCCATACTGTTGCCAGTGGAAAAAGCACATCTAGAAAAAAAATAGGTGCTGTCCACAATGACTCCCTTAACTTTTCCATTTATAGACAGTAATTTGTAATCACAATCAAACCTTACATGTCGGTAGTAAACTCAAATCTAATAGTAAAGCAATCGGAATAAATAGAACAGTTCAAACTAGGACTTTTGGGAGGTGTGTTTCTTACATTTCACGTTGGTAAACAGTGTAATATACAGCACGGCTTATTTTTAATGTTTGAGGAATAGTTTTGAATGTCTTAGGCTGAAGAAATGCCAAATGTATTACTTTTTTTTATTTTTATTTTGTATTTTGGGGAAAAGGGATTAAGAGACATTGAAGAAAAGAATCTGTATTATATAAATAAGAGCTGTACGGCAAGCTGAGTGTTACTGAAAGCAGATTTAAGTGTCTGTAAACACGTTAGCAAACCTTATCTGAAGCTTTTAATAATATTTCTGTTTAGTCAATGTCTCTCCTTGAAAAATTCTTGTGTGGTGAAACTGTAGATTCATAGCACCAATCTTGCAGTGAATGTTTTCACTTACAAGTTAGCTTCAAGGGGAGAGATTGCACAAATGCACAGTAGTTGGTAGTGTGGGGTTTAGTTCATACTTTTCTTTGCAACGTGAGTAGGAAACAAAATATTGGACTGAGTTTTCAAAACTAGGAAGTGATTGGAGGGGCCTCAATTTCAGGGAAACGTCGAACCTCTGCACTGTTAGAAGTCGGGTTCCCTTGAACTCAAGTTGTGTATTTTCAAATGTAAACTATCAGAGTAAACCTATTTCTAAAGAGCAACTAATAACTTCAACGTGGTTAGTTCATGTGAAATGAACTGCTTGCGTGCAGTTTTAAAATTGCGATCAAGTGTTTAGCCTTTGACTCTTACACTTGGGTGACTAGTTTAGACATCAGGACTTAATTGGTATTAAACTTTGAAGTTACTTCAAGCAAGAAAAAGGTTGTACAGTGGCTTAATTTCATATGGGGTATTAAGTAAAATGGCTTTACGTAGGGAAGGGCATTTCTGCTGTTCATCACAAAAGTGTAATGGAGTAGTACACTGTCTTTTGTGCTCAAAGAAAAAAAAGATGATGTTACAGAAAAGAATACTTTTTTCTATTTATATATCTAACCATTGTCAATGAGATAAATCACAAAGATCTTACATGACTGTAAGTCCATTTTTAAACTTTAATTTTCTCCAAAGTGCCATGATATTAACAGTTGTTTTTCACTGTTGAGCATATAGCAAGTGTCATGAATATTCAGAAGGGACGTAGGGTGTAAACAGTTCAGGGCAGTAGGCTTTGTTTTTTTGAATACAGTGTCTGCATCAGAAGCATGATATATTTATGTGGAGTTAGCCTTTTTGTACACAAGTTGGATTCTTATAGGTGCTCTGCTAGTTAATATTGTCACTATTTTCCTGTTTCATGTGGAATGTGGTCTTGAACATTGTTGTGTAATCATTCCCTTTATTTGTGCACAATTTTTACTTTAAATAAAACATTTACATTAGGCCTCTGTGTGTTAACCTCAAAAACAAATACTGCGAAACTCTGTGATTTGTTTGGGATCCTTGGAAGACCCTTAACTATCCGATATACCTGTGCCAGCCCATGATTTCCAAACTCATCTTGTACACTGGTATGCAGGTCCCTCCCTAACGTGCTTCAGCAGCCTTATATTCATCGCGCTCCGTGAAGAAAAAGCATCCGTGTCACTTCTGTCTTTCCTTCCAGCACCAGTGATGAAACAAAACTAACATAGGCTTCAGTCAGCTGTGCAGATACCAAAAAAAAAAAGCCTTCAAGTAAAATTTAAAATGCAATTCTAGCTTATTTGACCAAGGACCTCTTCCAGCTGGAGCTTCTGAGATGTTTCAACTGCTGGGGATTTGCGGTTCAGAGCAATGCTGTCATCACTGCACTTATCTCCGTCTGACTTCTGTTCCTTTCACTGCTCCCCACGTATTCTCAGGTTTCTGACACAGCGGCAAGGGCACTTACCTTGTACCCTGTTACAGATGCAGCATTTTTATTATATCTGTGTATTAATGCCTGTGTATCTGCATTTTAAAAGAGACTTCCTCTTGCAGCCTGGCTTCTTAGTAAAAGCATGTAGCAGCAGTCCTAAACAAATGCGACGTACAGATGGCTGCATATCTTAAATACTTGACCTTCCCCCACGCATGCTTCTTGTTTCTGTTCAGTTTGGTGGCCAACTGCTCTCTGCTCAGTCTGAGCAATTGTTTATGTTAAGACGCTGTATGAAAGAAATTATTAGCTTGCATCAGCTGTATGTGCTTGATAACTGCTAACCGTGCATTCTCACTCCTCGATGGATGTTCTCAAAGCAGTTTAAGCAAGAAAGGTATCTGAAATTGTATATGATCCGTGGTGTTTTCCTGAGAGGAGGGAGTTGGGGCTTGGAGCCCCTTTCAAAAGAAGGAAACCTTACCATATCTTGTATTTTCTTGAGGAGTTCAGTTAGTGTGCTTTTTTAAAATTTTTTTTTCTGCTTGTGTTGAGGAATCTGAGAGGCACACTTGATGTGTGATCTCACCATTATGTATTTAATCACCAATGATTAAAGGTAGGGAAGCACCCATCTCCTGGATCTGTTCATCTTTTGTGGGCTTTTTCAGACAGAAATAGAAGTGGAAATCTGTCGTGCAGGCATTTGACTTCTAAGCTTGAAGCAAGTGGCTGAGCTTATATCCCTCTTACATTGGGTGCTGAAGCGTTGAGCTAAGCACCTACATTCTGACCATGATTTTAGATGCAGAAATTAGGTCATAGTTCACAATATTTGTTAGATACAGCATTTGTTCATAACTGTTTCCAAAGTAACTTGTCCTGTAAGATGTGGATCGTGCTAAAATCTATCAGCTTTTTGAATTCTGCAACGTGGGGTGTAATAGGGTATCTCTAATACAGCATCTTGTCTATATTCATTTCTTGTAGTAGGTTTCACAAATATATTGAGTGCTCTTCAGTACTACAAACTACCATTAAAAATTACCACTAAAATTAATTTTTTTTTCTTTCAAGATAGCAGCACGCACATTTTTACAGAGAACACTTCCCTCCCCCAGTCAGTGCTAAATTGTCCTCTTCTGCAACTTTAGACTATATGGGAACACTTTTTAAAAACACACTGCTTTTCCTTTTGTCAGAACAGAAACTTGTTTGTAAATATGCGACTTAAATCTTATCCATTAAACTGTGACAAAATTCTTTACATGCTTAGCAGTGTGACAAACAAGTTTTTGCCTGTGTTAACCAGCTCAACTGAAAGATTATTTCATTTTGCTGTAATATGTTCTTTGGCACTTCATTTTATATGCAGTTGTTTAGAGGATTTATTTTTATTTGCACTTAGAAATGCAGATTAGTTTGTCTCACTTGCTCTTCTTCTTAGTGCGTGAGTGGAAGAGATGCAAGGGATCAACCCAAGAGACTGCCTAAGGGGACCTTCAAGGAACAAAAAGAGGTATGTGTGCGAGGAGGACAGGACCTGTTCTTTTTTGAAACATACTTTTTTGATTCACGATATTTTGGAGGCCTGTATTTTTGCATGTGTCCTGCTTGGTATTATTTTAGAAATGTATGAAATAAATTATATACTTTCTGGGAAGCCTTGTGGTTTACCATATGTTATATATGCCTCACTTTTTACTCTAACTGAAAATGAAACTTCTACAGTCACTTTTTAATTATACAGGAAAAATCACTTTTTAAAATAATAACGGTTCTTCCTTAGAGCTGACTTTAAAGACAAAAATTCTGTGCAGGCTGCCTTGGTTTTAAACCAAAGGTGTTGAAACCTACCAGCGAAGGTGCTATTTGTGAATTACGCTTTAAGACAACTTTAAAGGTTAATTTTGTAAGTTTCCAAAGAATTTGAACATTCAGAACAGTTAGTAATAAAAGCCAGATCCCTCCTATGCTCTGCTATTGCAATTGATTATATCTTGCAAGGGTCTGTAACTCAGGTTTTAGTTCCTTTTGGATCTGCTTTGCACAGTCCACAGTAAACGTTGTAGGTGGAGTTAACATGTTTTAGACAGTCCTCTACCTACAAACTTTCTTATGTTGCCTAATTATTATAGCTCTATAGCAACATTATTACAGCACAATGGTTACCAGAATTTGCAATTTGAAATGGAAAATGTGCAGAACTTTTAAAACCCAAATGAAATGATGATGCTGAATTCCTAAGCTTCCTACATCAGTAGGTCTAATAAAAGATGTAATATCCACCCACATGCAGCTTGCTTGTATCCCCCTCAGTGACATGCATCCTCCCTACCCTGGGCAAAAACAGTTCATGTTTTCATGTAAGGCTGGAATCTCTTGTACTGTTTAAATGGAGAAAAATACCAATATTTATAAAATCCTTCCACAGAATCGCTAATTTTACTCTTTTCTGTCATTTCCATTCTGGCAATGCTGCAGATGTAGCAGCAGTGTTTGATGTAGCAGCCAAAAAGAGAACCAATGCTTGCACAGTCATATGTAATTCTGTGTTGCTGCAGGCTAAAGAACAGCATTTATGAGAAGTACCAGGGTGCTTACTACACACTGCACAGCGTCAGAATTAATTTAAACGTATTTATGTTTCTGTGCTTTGAAATGTACCAACAACAAATGTAGATATCAAACTGCACGTTGAGGTGGAATGACGAGTATTTATTAATTACTGTGCGTTGCTAAATTAGATCAAGTGCAGTCAGATGCAAAGATGAGCCAAGAATAGTTTTATGGACCAACATCTGTGAAACTTCCTTAAATACACAAATCTTATTTGCGATAAGTCTCAAGTGGCTGGAAAGTACAAAGTTATCAGTCCTGATCAGCTTCCAGTTCATGAAACTCAAATAATGTGTAGAGACTGATGTTTTCAGGTGTAGACGTTTCAGCTGTGATTCTGCTGCTACAGGGGACTGAGTCTGGCAACAGGAGCTAGAAAGTAGTAGGGTAAACGTAGGGAAGGAAAAAGGCCCTTCCCATAATGGTAATAGCTATTATGATAAGTGCTCCCGGAGGAAGGGCTGAGTCAATCTTTAGTGATTTACAATAAAAATAGAGAAACAAAATGAGGTTGGAAAAGGCCAAATAGTAGAGTATTAAAGGGAAAAAAATGAATTTATCCATTAATTGTGTTCTTCCCCATGATTAAATCTTGGCCTCAGCTTTTGGGAAGCTTTTATCTTTACTTTGGCCTACGTGGAATGGAAGGGATTTATGCTTTCCCTTCATTTTCTGTTTTCTCTAGCCCATGAAAAGGGAAGTAATGTTTTTGTACAGGCATTCTACGAAATGCCTACCTCCAAGTCAGCTCCAAGTGAGACCACACTTAATTTCAAGTAATTTGGAGGTTTATATCCCTCAGCAAAATTAAGGTTTCTTTTTTGGTACCCCTTCATTTTGTAGGAAAGCCTTGCCTTCTGCCTGAGGGTTCTGCAATATGGCAACAGTAAAACGATGATCCTTCTTGTTACACCACCTTTCACTGAACGTAAAAATGGAAGTCGTGTTCTGCTTCAGATTTATGATTCCTTCATCTCTATTCAAATTCTTTAACAATAGAAAGGTCAAGTGGTTTTCTCTAGGCTTTAAAAAAATAAATATAACCATTATTGTCTTTATGATCACTGTTACTGTTAAAAGCCCAGGCACAGCTGTTTACACAGTTACTCTAAACCCTGTTCTACTGTTTAAACTGCCAGCAATTTATTGTTTTTGCAATATAAAGCACCATGTGTCTCCAGGATTGCATTAGGTGATGTGCAAGCATACAGTAAGATTTGCAGATGTTAACTTCAAGGGCAAAACCTGCAAACAAAATAGTCTCACACCACGGGGAATAATAACAGAGAAGTCAGTACTTTGTCTGTCAGTGCGCAAGCAATATATATAGTTTGTAATATGTGAAAAGGAGCGTATGCTTCTTTTTATACATATAAGGGGCAATTATATACTTTAGAGTAATCCTGGATCTCTGCTTGCCCAGCCCTCATCAGAAGGAAGCGTTACAGATACTGCAGCGGATGTGGTATTTTAAAAGAGAGTTAAAAGGTGCCTTGCAAAGCCGCTCTGCGTGAGGCTGGAGCACCACTCAGCCCGGCCTGCCCTGAGGAAACCTGAGCGCATCAAAGGTGCGAAGTCAAAGATTAAAGAGTACCCAAATCCCCTGCTTGTAAACCGCTCAGCAGCAAGGTAACTTTTGTTTTTCCTGCTGTCATCATCCTTCCAGCCTGGTGCTGGGCAAGGAGAGGACTGAGGCCGCTCGCGGCGGGGAGCAGAGGGCATAGGGGGTGCCTGGTGTATGTGCAGCCACCCCTTCCCCTGTGCTGCATGCTTTTGTTCTCAGTGTGCTCATGTCGGGTGCTGCACAGGGCGAAAGGCAATGGCAAAGTGGGTCAGTCAGCCGCAGCGTTGCCCTCACAAAGGTGTAAACCAGAGAGCTTCGGGCTCCTTGCGCACACAGCGAACTTGTAACTTACAAACAAGCCACACAAGGACTAAGCAGTCCTTGAGGAGCATCTTCCAGCCATGCAGCAGGGAGAAGCTCCTCACGTAAACCCCTCTTTTAATGAAGTAACGGCTTGATTTATGCTGGAGGCTCCACGCTGCGCTTTGACGCCTGCTCTACAACGCTGCCCCTCTCCACCCGGCTGCCTCACGGCGACAGGGCCTGGCCGGGGTGAAGTGACCGTGCCCGGGGGACCATGGCCGGGGTGACCAGGACAGGGATGACCGTGCCCGGGGACACCAGGCCGGGGGTGGCCGTGCCCGGGGACACCAGCGGCCGCCGGCACCTCAGCGGGGCTCTGCCCTCCCTCACAGCCCCGCGCTGCCGGGCCGGGCCCTCAGCGCCCGCGCAGAGAGCCACCGCCGCTAAGGGCTGGGTGAACACCGAGTAGAAACACCCAAATACCATTTTTGTAATTTCATTTCGTTTCCTTTTATTTGCTTTTATTTCATTTTATGCGATTTTGTTTTTTTTTTTTTAACGCCGTGCCGGGCGGGGGCAGGGCAGCCTCCTTCCTCTGCGTGAGGCGCCGGCGGCGGCTCCCGCCGTGCCCCAGACGGTGGGCGGGGAGGAGACGGAGGGAGGGGGGGTGAGGGAGGGAGGGAGGGAGGCGGCGCGCCCCCGGCGGGTTCGTGCCCGCGCGTCTCCGCCGCCGCCGCCGCCTCCGCAGTGAGGTCACGGGGGGGGGGGGAGCGAGGAGGGGGGCGGCGGCGCGTGCGCGGCGCCTGCTCCGCTCCCGGGCTGCCGGGGCCGCCGCGGCGCCGGGTGAGGGAGGCGGCGGGGGGGGGCAGCGGCTGAGGGGGCTGGGGCCGGCCTGAGGCGAGGCGAGACTGGGGCGGGGAGGAGGGGGAGCGGCGGCGGCCCCGGGGCCTTCCGGGGAGGGTCGGTGCGGCGTGAGGGGAGCGGGGAGGGGACGGGGACCGGCAACGGGACCGTGCCGGTGGGGCCCGGCCGCCGCTGATTCCCCCCCCCCCCCCCCCGTGTGTCTCCCCGCAGGCCGTGTGTGGAGGAGCGGCACCGCCGGGCGCAGCCGCTGGCCTGGAGCCGCGCCGCCGGTAGGTGAGGGCGGCCAGCCGGGACGTGCGGCGGAGACAGCCCCGCGGGAGGGGACCCCCGGGGGTGGCCGGCTCCTGCCCCCCCCCCCCCCCCCCCCGCCCCACGGCCTCTGCCCGGCGGCCCCCCGGAGTTGGCAGCGCGGCGGAGCAGGCCCCGGGAGCCCAGCGTGCGGGGGGGATCGGCGGTGCTCCGGCTGAGGTCTGCGAGCCTTTTGTACCTCAGCACCTAGAGACTTACCGCAGAAGGCTGTCGGTTTGCTGAAGGAGAACCCATCGGGGATGGCCGCTCCTCCGTCAACTCCTTTTTTACTAAATCGCTCTTCTAGACTATTGTGTGAAGCAGCGGTGGGGCGTGAAGCATAACCTTTCTTATACGCAGTGTTTTTTATAGAAGAGGATCGAACAAATATTTATAAAACTTAAAAAAAAAAAATTGTCTAATCTCTCCAGTCTTAATTTTGTAGTATTATGTGCAAAATGGGTCATGGTTTTTCGCGTTGGAGACTGAAGAATTAACTTCTTACCAAAAGGAATGCAAAACCTGGTGTGCCGGAGGTAATCGAGATCACTTCAGATTGTTTTTGCTTTTTTTTTTTTTTTCTATAAACCAGCAGGAAAATGCACGCTCGAGACTTTTAATTAATTAAAGTTGTGGCGTTTAGCGATGGAAAGCCCGCAAACAAACTTCCCGCTAGGTCTGGTTTCAGACCAGAAGAGGACGGGGATGCAGGAGGACGGGAGTCCCCCGTTCAAAAAAGTAATGACAGAAATGCACGTAAATAGCCAAGTGCGAGTCGTAATAAATAAATTGCCAACAATAAAGAAGGAAAACTTGGACGAATACGATGAAACTCCTATGGAGGCTGATGGGGAAAATGCCAAGCCAAACAGTACTTCAATCTCTGAGCCTTTGAATTTAAATCCAGGTCTGAAACACACGTTGGCACAGTTCCACTTGAGCAGCCAGAGCTCCCTGGGTGGACCGGCAGCTTTTTCGGCTCGCTATTCCCAGGAAAGTATGTCTCCCACCGTCTTCTTGCCTCTTCCGTCGCCACAAATCCTGTCTGGTCCGCTGCTCATTCCTCCAGACAGTTCCACCGAGCTCACTCAGACTGTACTGGAGGGGGAATCCATCTCTTGCTTCAAAGTCGGAGGGGAAAAAAGACTTTGCCTGCCTCAAGTGTTGAATTCCGTTCTCCGAGACTTTTCTTTGCAACAGATTAATACCGTGTGTGATGAACTGTATATATACTGCTCAAGGTGCACTTCTGACCAGCTTCATATTCTCAAGGTTTTGGGAATTCTTCCGTTCAACGCTCCCTCCTGTGGGCTAATTACACTGACTGATGCCCAGAGACTATGCAATGCTTTACTACGCCCTCGCACTTTTCCCCAAAATGGCAGTTTTCTCCCCGGTAAGAACACCTTGGCCCAACTGAAAGAGACTGGCAGTGCCTTTGAAGTAGAGCATGAATGCCTGGGCAAGTGCCAGGGTTTGTTTGCACCTCAGTTCTACCTTGCGCCGGACGACCCCTGTATCCAGTGTCTGGAGTGCTACGGGATGTTTTCACCCCAGACATTCGTGATGCACTCACATAGATCCCCTGACAAGAGGACCTGCCACTGGGGGTTTGAGTCAGCCAAGTGGCACTGCTACCTTCACATTAACCAAAAATACTTAGGGACGTCAGAGGAGCAGGAGCTGAAGCATCTCTTGGAGGAAATGAAGGAGAAATTTAGTGAGAAAAACCAGAAAAGAACTCGGTCCAAAGTAAGTTGGCCTGCTCTTGTAGAACTCCTGAATCTTTCTCTGCTCACACGTAAATATGCTGTTTGGAAGCACGTTGCTTGCCTTTTGTAAATGTTGAACGCTTGTCAAATCAAGCCCAAGTTAAATCTATGACAGGGCTTCACCATGGAAATACATTTTTGATGAACAGGTGCTGTAATTTTCCTCTTTGGGCTCTGAGTAATTTCATTCAAGCCGGTTTGGTTTTGTTGGTCCTTTTTCCATTTTCAAATAGGCAGTCTTTGGAAAGTTCAGAACTGTTGCGGAAATACTCATTCTCCCTTTTGACCTTTGAGTATGTTTTATGCAGTATGCCTTGCAGCAGCTGAGCACAGCAGAAAGGAGCTTGAAAATGAAGTATTACGAATTACTTTTTCATTTGTTAGGTTTACACCAGCACACACGCTCGTGGTGTATGGCCACCTAGCCTGCCAGCCACCCGTCTCATGACTTTGCCTGCAGGGTAATGGTGCATCGATAAGTCGCTGTTTAGAAGCCCAGCGTCTGCTTGTTCAGCACCAGCTTTCTGTTTAAAGCAGTTGTACAGAGAAATATGCCAAAAGAAGGGGGTTTTAAGCAGTCCAAGTAATGAGCAGTAGGCCGGTATCTTGACAATGGTTAATAATAGACATAGTATTTTTTCCTAAAATACCGCTGCAAGTCTGCAGTGTGGTTCAAAAATACAGAGCTGCTTTTTCCCCAGTTTAAATAATAAGACAAGCACCAGATAAATGGTGAACGTTGCTGGGGAAATAATCGTGTTATGCTCAAGGAATAGGTTTTTAAGAGGATATTTGGTAGGGAGCAGAGAGTAACAAGTAGATGAAAGTGAGATGTGCAGGGAATGCCATCAGAGATGTTTGTCTTCGCAGAATATACAAGTTTATTGTGCATAATTTAAACCTAGATGTTCTGAAATGGTTCCTGCCCCACGCTGTGTTTCTTTTTTGTTTATTGGTCATTTAAATGTCTGCTTGCTGGCTGCTGGTTTGATTGATCCATTCTGCCTGTTGGGTGTTGGGTTGTGGACTCCAGAGGAGCAGCGGCAAGAGCAGGCTGGATCAGTGGGCCCAAAAAGGTGTGCAGGGTGTTTGACACCTCTCAGTGTAAACTCCTCAAAACGTAGCATTGCAGAAGGGCTTACTACAGTAACAAGTATTTTTACAGCTGTGCCGGTCTGCTGTAAGGGATTTTACCAGAATATTTCCACGAAAGTCTGCAATATGGCATGCTTCCACATGCTGAAGTGCTTAGAGATGCAGGTGAGCTCAAAGCAAGGAGACTGCTTGTCGTCTGATAAAGGCTCTCGTGACAATCTTTGTCCTTGCAATGCCAGTACAGGTAATAAACTGTCGCGGAGTGCGTGCATCTGTGGAAATTACCTTCCAGAGTCACACCTATTACACTGCTTGCTTCCTGCTTTATGGTAGCAGATTTCTGACCACGAGATCTTTCAGTTTCCTGTATACGGATGAAAAAATAGCTCAAGTTAACAGTAGCAGTCATTTGGAGTGGAGTGCTACAAATGAAATACAAAAAAAACTCATTCTGGAGTCTTCCCTTGCACACCTGTATAGTTCTTTCTTCTAAAGCAGCACATGAAATCAGAATGAGAGAAGAACTCTGAAAACTTTAGCAGAGATAAAATGGTGGGGAGGGTTGGTTTTTGTTTGGTCTCACGGGTATTCATCTTGAAAGTACAAAAGGTTAGAAGAGTTTAATAGGGGAGTGTTTGGATCACAGCCTCTGCTTCCTTGTCCTGGGGAAGCTGGCGCTGCTTTGGCAAGTCTCGGCTTTCCCTCATTCGTGTGTGAGAGAGCTGTTAGATGTGACACACAGACATTACATTTTCTTACGCTCCTGGGCAAATTTGTGCACAGGATATTGCATTTGCTGCTCTGTCACCTTCTCACCGCTTGCTGAGCGGTTGCTCCTCAGAGCTGTCACCGTGTCTTTGAGGTCGTCGTGGAGGGAGCAGGACGGACAGTCCCCCTTGGCTAGGTCTTGGTCCATCCCTGCCTTCTGGAGAGAAAACTAATAAAGGAAAATAGTAGTTCATCTGTAAAATAAGACCCAAAGAAGAACAAGAAGCTCTGAAGTAGTAATAATAAATTTCTAATTAAACCCTTCGTCTTTGGGACGTTCCAAATGCGATCCTGTGCCTTGCCTCTCTCCTTAGCATTGCACTCCGAGCTTACTCACCTCCCAGTGTACTTACGCTTTTGCTTTCGGTACTTTAGCAGTAGGCAATGTAGGCCCTCCCCTACTGTACTCACACAGTTTTGTGCTAATAAGAAACCTGTAGGCTGTGCATTAGCCACCGAGTTTCTTGTTTTCTGCTGAGTTCTGGGCTCCGTGGCATCATGCCCGCCCGCTCACCGTGGAAGTGCCTTCGGTATGCCCGGGTTGCTCCCGCGCTGCGGCACAGCCTTTGGCGTCGCCACAGTTCTGGTGGTCGCTGCACTAAAACTGACCTCGGTTCTCAGGCCGCGAGGTGGCCGCCGTGGTTAACTCCAGAAATGCCTCTTGAGACAAACGACGAGACTTGCTGCCTAAATACAGAACGCACAGAAGGTTTTTGCAAGTTGATGTCTTCTGATGCGCCCGGAGTAATCCTGTTTGTTACTGCAAAGGGAATGGAGTTGTCAGGTTCCTGCAGTGGCCTTGCCCAGATCTCCAATAAAAGGTCCTAACTTCCTTTAGCGGTCTTCTCTCTAACACCAGTCATTTGCGCTTTATTCATTTTGTAGTAAAGCATCTGGCGAGCACATACTCTGATGTGGATGCTTCATTGCAGAGGCTCATACAAGCCTTGGAAGTGTGGAATCCTCCTTCCGCTTCTCTCAAGCACTTGTAGCATGTCCCTGGCGGAGATCTCAGCAGAGTTTTTATGTAGCTTTGTAAAGAGATTTTCTTTCGGTTTCATTGCTCCTTTACCCATAATGGGAAATTGGAGATGGAAGAAACTTCTGGTGCTTGCATCACCCTGTTCCTCTGCCAAAGGCTGTCTGCTTTCCGGTACCCCAGTTTGTCTGCTTCTGCCCACTTCTGTCTATACGTATTAATGCAGTAAGTGCCATTCCACTCAGAAGCATTGATTAAAATGTGAATAATATGTGCCTGTGTGTTACAGGCACAATTACTGGTTTTTATTGTGTTTTTTTTTTTTTTCCTTTTTTCTTCGCTTTAGGTGGATTCACAGCAGAGCCTAGAGTTATCCCAGTGGTATCCCGTTATAAAGCAAGAAGCAGAAACTGAACCTCAGCCACCCTCCTTTTTCCATCCCAGGTAACTGAATTTCCTGTGCAGAACTCTGAGCATCGTATGCACGGGTTAAATTCTTTTAACTGTTTAAAGATAGTTTCAACTGAAAAAAAATATGTGCTTGCAACCTGAACTGTTAGGAAGAATAATCGAACCCTAACTTTTTATTCATTTCTTAGTGTAAATATTAATGAACTGCTTATGAGTGAATTATTGGTACGGGACTCAAGTTGTGATGTATGAGTGTTCTTCAGTAGGAAATAAAATTGAAATGTAATTACAGTTTCCCTTCTCAGAGTAGAAATGGCAGAAGCTAATTTTTAATCTTTCCTATTATAATGTAACTCATGTCTGTGAAAAACCGCATAGGGCCTATTTACCATGAGTGCAACTTAATTTTCTTTCAAAAAAAACTTGCAAAAAACGTCTGAAGACTTTATCCCACCCTGAAACAATGACTGCAGCTGAATTGTTGGTTGATTAGTTTCCTGGTTTTAGAAACCAAGTGCACGTCCTTCACATAGTGCGCACTTTGTATTCTGCATCAACCACAGAAACAGTCTTTGTTGAAGTACCTCTTACCCTGCATCCCTGCGGGGCAATGCATTTAGTTTGTATGGGTGAGATCAGGCTCTTTTGACTAGCAGCATGCATCAAAGCAACACAAATACACACTAGTTCCATGCAGACACGGGAATGGCAGAACATTTCAGATGGTCCCTGTTTTCTGTTTCTGCCGGTGCCCCCTTCAGAACCAGGAGGAAGGAAAGTGGTGAAGGCAGCAGTGTTGACTCCAACGTCGTGACAGTAATTATCTTGGCACTGCCCTTAACAGATCTGGCAATTTTTCCTTCTGTACTAGACGAAAGCTGAGTGGCTAGGTTAGGGAAATAGAGACAAATTCTCCCAGAAGTCAGGAGCTGTGAAAATCCAGACAGATTTGTAAACTCACGTGGGGAAAAAAGGTCGTCTGATGCTGGTC
Organism: Anser anser; assembly: GCF_964211835.1. Taxonomy (NCBI): domain Eukaryota; kingdom Metazoa; phylum Chordata; class Aves; order Anseriformes; family Anatidae; genus Anser; species Anser anser. Next base: position 24,007,090 of record NC_139729.1, on the reverse strand, counting down.
TCGGGTCCGCCCCAGCACAGCCAGCACACAGCTTTGCTGTTTAAAGAGCAGTTTGCTCATTCCCACTACACTGATCCCTTCCGCCATTCTCCGTTGCTAATACGAGGATTATGAAAATGCTAGAGTCTGGATCTGGTGCCATTCTAATTTCACTCTTTGCATTTAAATGAAGACTTCAAATGATTTTTATATGATTTTTTTAATCTGTCATGTTTGAAAAATCTGTTTTTTGATGGCCGTAAAACTGTATCTAGATAATCTAGTCAGTAAAGATGAAGTAGGTCATTATTTCCTTTTGCGTAGGAAAAATTTTGAAAGGATATGCTTATTTTTCATTGGAACTTTTACTGTTTGAAATCAGATTAAATTAAACTTACTGCTCTCATTCATCATTCATTACACATTTTCATGCTTGGTTGTACTGTTCTACCGTTGCAGTTACTACCTTTATATGTGTGATAAAGTGGTTGCCCCAAATGTATCCCTTGCATCACAATACAAGGACGTTGCGAAAACAGCAGTCAAAGCTTCAGAAGTAATTAAATCTTCACCTGGACAGTCAGAGAAAAAGCTCAGTAGCGGAAAGCACAAAAAAGTTGCCTCCTATCCAGAGCTTTCTCTTGAAGAACAGGAAAAAATTGACTTGAAAGCTGGCATGGAACAGCATAAACGATTAGGTGAGTAGATAAACTGTAAAGAAAATTATGTTGAATTCTCTTCAATTTTTATAGCATGTAATTTTGGAAAGTTCAACACCAACCGAGTATTTTCTGATCATTTCCATGTCACTTCAGTTTTCCAAAAATTCTTTTGACCTTTTCTTAATCTTCAGTTCCCTTTGCATTTTTTTCACTCTAAGCTTAGTTTCGTGTGATTTTTATGCTGTGTTCTTCTTTTATCTATAGATCCACCTGTGTCAACTCATTCTGCAAGAGGTGGAAAATCCGAGCGCATTTCTACCAAAAGCACTAGAGACTCTAAACGTGTTGAAGTAGGTAGCATGAGAACCTTGTCCCCCACTCTCATGAAAGACATCAGCTGTGAAGATGACAAGGGAAGGATCATGGAAGAAGTAATGAAAACCTACATCAAACAGCAAGAAAAACTAAATACTATTTTGCGGAGGAAACAGCAGCTTCAAATGGTACAGTGCCAGTCTGAATACCTTTAATTTTTGTCTACAGAAAACTAATGTTAGATTTTTGGTTCTAGAATCAATCTCACAGGTGACTTTCATGTAGAAACACCAGAACACACAGATAGTTTTCCCCCAGCTTGAATCCAGACACGAAATATTTAATGTCCTATGTGTTTATTAGGTTAGAGTTTACTAATAATTGATGTGTGTTCAGTTTGTAAGTACTGTGTTTGAACTTCTTTTATTTTATCCACAAGAAAACTACCTTAAAATATTTTCCGAACATATAAGTATTTTGGCAAATACAGTTTTAAGTCCTCTAAAAATTTCTCAATTTTTAGGATTTTAAAGATGGAGACATCAATATCCTGGGAACGATGTTATCATTGGCATGTGTAACAAGAATACCACCTTCCTATTTCTATTTGATAAACCTTGTTTTTAGGAGATTTTATTGATCTTTTTAGTAATGGATGGCATTAGAAATCGGTGTTCATTTGTGATTTTGCCTCATTTCTATTTTCTGTACTAACTTAGGTAAATACTGTCTTGGCTGCTTACATTCATAACCCAGACCTATTTTTTTTTTAACATTAAGCTCAGAATTGGTCAGCTCAGATAGGGTCTCAGGGCTGCTACTTTTAAGGTGTTCTGCTTTTGGAGGTAAAGCTTAGAGAGAAGTTTATATATATATATATGTATATTTTGATATTTTTCAAAAGGTCTTAATGTTAACAGAAAAAGAAACCAAACACACTTCTTTTTTCTGATGATGCACCTCTTCCTCTTTAGAGTATGTTTTAGTAAACTAGTGCTACTGCTTTCTGAGGTTCACTGCTGGATGTTGTGGATCTGTTTCGGGAAGCTCCGTGTACTTGAAAGTATAAATGATGTCGTTATATTGAATTAAGTGCTTGCTACAAAATTCCATGCCAGCACTGATAAGTAGATAATTACCATTACCAGGCTATTGTTACCTTAACATAAATATGCTCTTTTTGGCCTCGTTGTTTCTAGATACACATTTAAATTACAAGGCTAGTGTTTTACTTCCCTGGTGTTAGAACCAAGGTGTATGTAATCCTGATCTGTCTCCACAGGAAGTGGAAATGTTAAGCAACTCTAAAGCTATGAAGGAGCTAACTGAAGAACAGCAGAATTTACAAAAAGAACTTGAATCTTTGCAAACTGAGCATGCTCAAAGAATGGAAGAATTTTATTTTGAGCAGAGGGACTTGGAGAAGAAACTGGACCAAGTGATGAAGCAAAAGTGTACCTGTGACACCAATTTAGAAAAAGACAAAGAAGCGGAATATGCTGCACAGGTGAGAAGTGTATCAGTAAATTGCAAAGTTATTGCTCATCCGTTGTAAGATTTCGTCTTCTCCATATCTTCTGATGCCATAGACTAACTCCAAAATAAGCAACAATGACAGCATGTTTATTTCCCTTTCCCTGGACTGAAACTGAGGGAGAATGCAACTTACAGAAACACTTCACCTGTCAGGTGCTGCATGGTTCCCATTTCAGATATTTGTATGATATTGCTGATGAAATAATTAATCTTAAACATGAGGTCTGTAATACTCTCATTTAAAACAAGTCATGTTTTTAATGTATGTAGGCTTGTCCATGTTACAGGATTAAACATTATCATTTTAGTTATAGAAATAAGCTGTTAATCTTTTTCTTCTTTTTACTGGGGGGGGAGGGAGGGGGAAGTACCAAACCTCTCGACTGCCTTTGTGTCAGGTTAGTAGCATACCTTGCTGCTCTGTGTGTTCCTTGGTGGTACCATCTTCTGCACCATCTGATGAAACCCCTTCTGTGCTCTATCAAAGTATTTGATCAAGAATTCTCTTTTGGACATTTTTTGGGGATTTTTGTTTCTCCCTATTCCTGCCTCTTGGGTTCAAATATCATAACTTATGGAGGTATTTTTTTCTTTCACCTTCTTTTTGACTATTATTATTGCTTCTTTATGATGGAGGTCATTCCAATAGGAAAAATCCATTAAACGCCCAAGACAGACTTGGAAGGGCCCTTTTCAAAATTCATTGCTGTTATGATTAAATGTGTATTGAAGTTCTTTGTACTGTCACAGAAAACATAGTCTTTTAAACAAACAAAATCTAAAACTTAAGCTCAGTAAAACTTTGTGGTCATTTGATCATAGTTTTATCTGTTCTTATTGTCTCAAAATAAGAAACAGGCTGTACTTGAGTGACTGGTTTTGGTATTTTTAGGGAGTAGGGCAGTGACTAGCATCATAAATCCTTCTCATGAATTTAATTTCATGACATCCCGCTCCACAGATTCCTAGCCTTTGCTGCCAGAACTAATCCTCTCTGACTAAGGTCTGATTTACCAAACATCTGGTACAAGCCCTATTACTGCAAGTAACAACATGTTCTAATTTATGAAGATAATCGTGCATAGTGTGTTTTGTATGGCTTGTGTAGTTTACGTTCTTTAGAGGATAAAAAACATAGATTGTTCCCCAAGGAGATACATCGATTGTTTCTTTTGATGTTAGAATACTAAATACGTTCTGTCCATGAAAGTATACTTGGTTATTAGTTGTATAACTATCTGGAACATATCATTTGACTCTTTTTTTCCATTTATCACATCTATATTTTGGACCCCAGGTTCCAAGCAATTGTCAGAAGCGTCTGAGTTAAACAGAGGTCCTGGCAATGGTTAATTTCCCAGAGCTGTCTTACACAGCATTGAAAACAGCTTTAAGCTGATGTCTTCTTGAAGCCAGTTGCGCTGTCTCTCTCTGAGAACTGTGGACTGAGAAGAACCCTCTTTGTACTTTAAATGAAATTAATGAAAATAGGGGGGTTGGAATTTGGGTAAATGTTTGCTCTTCTATCTAGCCCTGCCTGAAGATGTGCTAAGTGTTTTCTCCTCCTTTTTTTTACTCCTTTGTTGACTTGTCTAGTTTAATTGCTGCTTTACCCTGTCAATCACAACAGGGCAGTATAACCAGTACTGAAGCCTCTCCTTACAGCTGGAAACCAAAGCTCAGCCAGAGGACCTGCTTATGTAGTACGTGCTGTGACATGCAGGCAGTGGGCTTTACCGTGCTGCACCAGTCCACATAATCAAAGCAGTGGAGTCAGAAGACTTGTGTTAGTAGGCTAGTGCTGTCTAAGAATTACTTATATATTTCTGATTATATTAAGAACCGTTTACATGGTTCTGATCATACAAGTGAAGGTTAATGTCCATTGAGCAGTAGGTTCCTCTAAAATCAGCACAGCAGTTTCTTTGCCCAGGATGTTGTACAGCAATTGGCAAACACCAGTGTTCCTGTATGCTCCTCCTTTTTTCATTCTCATGAGCTGTTTTTTTTTTTTTCAGTGAGATGTACATGTAGCGATTATTTAGATAGATACACATCATCATTAATGCAGATGGAGTTTTTAGATTCAGTGAGGTCTTTTCATAAGAAACACGTAAATCAGTGGAAGAGAAGATAACTGGTTTCTAGTCTCCCTGTTTTAACTGAGGGTAGTATACATGTAAGCAACTTGACATGAACTTTGTCACAGTTGAAAAATTCCTCAGACTTTTCCAGATCTCACTGTAAAGAAGTTTTGATGGGAAAGAACCGACCCCAATAAATTCAAAATAGTTTTTTAATTATTTAAATCTAGGTGCAATATTTATTCGTATATAAACAAAATGTGGTTAATTTTTTAAAATTACTCTGTTTCATATATATATAACAGAAATGCCCTTTTCATCAGTGGCTGGTATCATTTGGTCTACTTAAGCCTTTCTGACAGTCTGGCAAGTTTCACATTTACGGTACTCCAAAGATTAAAAACATATTTAATTTTCTGCATTGAAACACAAAATATTTCACAAGAAATCCTGGATAGACTCGTGTTTATATTTGAACACACATAAATGCGGTTATATTCAGGATTTTCTGCATCTCATTTCTCCTTCATTTATGCTAAAGAATATCAAAAGCAGTGTTGGTAGTTTTCGTGTGTTCTAGAAATGCATTAAGTCTTTGAAAAAAATAGTAATATTTTGTCAGGTAAGAGAAGTTAACATGGAAAGTGGAAAAGTGCTATTTATTTGGGGATTTGTGAAACATCTGATGCAGACATCATCACAGTCTTCCTAACATTATTGATATGGGCTGATGTGGCAGTTCATCTAACTAGAATTTATATGTATTTAAAAATCAACGTCTTCCATTTTTTTGATTATAATATGATGTTTGTGGAACTTTCCTTATTGGTGTCATTTGCTATTGGTGTAGTAGGTGTAGCATAATTCTTGATAACTGTAGAAAATGAGCTGATAAATAATGGTGAAAAATATTTTTATCTGATTCACAGGGTGGTCATCGGTGGGGTCTTGAATAGTTTATGTTTACAAATACGTTTGCTAAAATTAAATGTCTGTCTTCTCTTTTACAGCTAGCAGAATTGAGACAGAGATTGGATCATGCAGAGGCAGATAGACAAGAGCTTCAAGATGAACTGAGGCAAGAACGAGAGGCAAGGGAAAAGTTAGAGATGATGATAAAAGAATTGAAGCTACAGATTTTGAAATCTTCAAAAAATGGAAAAGGAAAATAGAAATTCAAAGAGGAAGCATGACTGTGTCTTTCAAACAGGGTGTTTTGTTTTTTATCGAATTGTAAGCTGTTTCTGTGTGATAAGAGAAAGTATTCTCTACAGATTTCTATTTGCCAGACAAGTCCAGATGAAGATATACATATATATAAATAAATAGATAGGTATACATTTTTAGATTTTCCTAACTAATGAAAATCTGCATTTATTTGTACTGCTGTTTCTCAAACTATGAAAAAAAAGAAACGATTCAGAGTGACCAGTTTCTGTTTATTTCTAATGCAGTCTTGAGGACCCTATACCTTCTAACATTGTCTGTTAAAATATATTTGGTGATCTTTATTTTAGCATCAGTTATAAAAAATAAAAAATTTAAAAATTCTGATTTCTTCAAGGCCAAGAATAGTTTGGGTTTCAGTGAGAATTTTGTGTTTTCTAATTGGAGAAAGTAAAGGCAGCTTTTCATCTGTAAGGTAATACCCAAAATCACCGTGACAATAGATGGATGATTATCAGAGGTGATTTGCCAGCATGAGTTTTTCCCATAATTTTGTTACGTGAAATCAAGCTGATCTTTTCAGTATGTGCTATTTAACAATTCATTCACTCTAAAGCATTTTACAGTAATCATGTGGTTACCATGCTAGAAGAAGAAAACAACAGGCTTTTTTTCGTAAATTAAAAAAATAGAATCAAAAATGAAATCTTCTAAAATATAAAAATCACATTTTCTTTTATTGTTTTCTGTACTGCAGGTAAAGCAGACTGTTTACGAGGGCTTGTAGTGACAAGAGAAAGGGCAATGGTTTAAAACCAAGAGAAAGTAGATTTAGATAGGATATAAGAAAAAAAAAATTTAATGATGAGACACTGGAACACGTTGCCCAGAGAAGTTGTGGGTGTCCCATCATTAGAAACATTCAAAGTTAGGTTAGACGGGGCTTTGGGCAACCTCAGCTAGTGGAAGATGTCCCGGTCCATGGCAGGGGAGTTGGACTAGATGATCTTTGAATGTCCCTTCCAGCCTGAACTTCCATGATTCAGTGGCTTACCTGGTTTTCAGATACTAGTGCTTTCAAGAAAAATAATATTTATATAAAAAAAAAAAAGTATTTATTTTTTTGGTACCCCAAGCCTCCATACTTTGAGCTTCTTGCTAGCTAGTGGATTTTTCTTTCATCACATAAAACAGGCCTTAACTGACATGATGATAATTGCTTAGAAAAATCAAATTTTAAGATATGGCACTTTGAAAATCATTTTGATAGTTTCTACATTTGAATGGCATGGTAATGTTACCATGAATTAAGAAATACAGCATGTTTGTTGAGCTATAACATTTAAAAATGTGTAATTGTACAGAATTTCTGTTTTATGTATATATAACATTTACTTGAGTACTTCAGAAGTCTGATTCCTGGTAGATTCAATGCATGACTACAGATTAAGATGAAGTACTTCTTTGCACTTCTTTCCAAAAAGTTTGATATAGCTGACAGGTGTTAGCTGATTATGTCGATGACTAGAAATGTCTTAGCAGTTTTGTTACTTCACTACATAATTTCAAACTGTGCTTTAGCTCCTGTTACATTTTTAAGGTACTTAGGTTTATAACTCTCTTAATAATTCAGTTAGTACTGGTGAAACCACTAGTGAAAGCCTACTAGCATCGATTTTTATTCTGAACTAGTAAAACTGAAAACTTCTAGTTCTTCCTTATCTCTCTGTTAGTGGTATAATAGGATTGAATATCGTAGAGACAGATAAAATTGCACAAATCTTTAAATTGAATGAAAAATTAGGTGATAAATGTCATGGAGTCATAGAATGATTTTTTTATAGCTGTATATAATTTTGTCTATGGACTCTATGTCACATTTACACTGATAATTAAGGCAGGTTAGGTGAAAAAATATGGAACACTTTTCTTTGACGATGTTAATCAGAAAAGAGGATCCAGATTACATTTTTCCCTTCTTCCTCAGCTCCATCTCCAAATTATTACTTAAAGAAAAAAAAGAAAAGACTGTCTTTACAGCAGAGTGATGGTTTGGAACAAAATGATTATAAATTATTCTTCTTGTATGTTCACCACTTGCTTTAAGATCACTTGAATGTTTTATTTTAATAACCACCAAGAACATGGCTGTAGGGGGAGTGGGCAAGAATGTCGGTAAAAGTGTGATTATTATTAGGCACTGCAGCTTGAAGCTGGATTAGCTAAGTTGATAAATAAGGAAACACCGTCCTGGGGAACCACAAAGTTTCTTCTGGGTGTTATCAGAGGATCAAAAGAGACCGTTTGGAGCTGCTTTTCAGTATCAGTGTTTTGAACCAAACTTGTTCACTTGTCAGTGTAGAGAAGGCCACACGGTAGGGCTGGAGTACGGGATTTACCGCAGTGTTTATAGCTTAGCTGGCGAATGTATGGCATCCTCACGGGATTATTATACCAGAGTACTGTATATTCACTTTTCATTCAGGTCTTGTCTACGTTACGTGACTTCCGCTCCAGTTTCCCATTTTGCCACTGGTTGCAGTGGGGGACCGGTACAGCCGGGGTCCGTGCCTCGGGCAGCGCTTCCACCGCGCGCCAACCAGGCTTGCTGGCTCCTGCTACAGACCAATAAAATGCTGGTGGCCGTAATTTGTACTAATATTTTCACTGCTGCAAAAACTCCAGCAGCTTATAGCAGTTTTAGCAATTCCAGCTGCAGGTAAGGCCTCCTAATACTTCTAAAACATCTGGCTGAAAAAGCTAATTGAGCATTTATTAAAATGACTTAAAAAGTAGCTTTGTAAATATTCCATTTAGTCAATATGAAGTTAGGATGCATTTTAAATTATTGTAATCCTCTTAAAATTCTTAAATATTACTTTCAGGTTCTTTACATAACATAAATAATTTTCATATGTGTAGACTTAATTTTATACTGATTTTAAGTAATAATGTATACATAAATGTGCCATAGATTTTGTGTGTTCAGTCTTTGAAAGATAGTTTTTTAGTAAATTGTAAATAATATGATGCAAGTTCCAGAACAAATATATGTTGACCTTTTTTCACTACCTTATGCTAGTTAATATTGAGTGGTTTATTTTACAACCCAATGTAGGAACTTGGAATCAGAGCTTAAGGGCCTTCACTTAAGTGCACACCTAACGGTAGAAACTAATTCTGTCACTAGGTACTTGCTTTTAGCCATGGCATGCTCATTTTATGTATTATTGTTTGTTCTACCTTCAGGTTTTGGTTGCCAACAATTTAGGCAGGAAGTTGTTTCCTCAGATAGTTGTGACATTAAGTCTTTAGGAAAAAAAAATCCTAGAATTGTTCACAATTTTAAGTCTTGATTATTAAACACCTAGATTGAAATCAAAGTTGCTTAGTGCACCTTTTGGAACAAAGTAGGATTCAGGCTGAAATACCTAAATTGCTCCTAGACTTTTTGAAAAGAACTTTCACAAGCTTTGTGTACTCTAATGAGCAAGAGAATATAAGAATTGAGAGAAATTTTGCAAGTCTGAGAGAACCCTCGTTCACAGAGTAGCCATGTGTCCCTAGACGAAAGAGATTTTATCCAAAATCTCCAAACTTGAGTCCGTCTGTGTTTAGTTTTTGTAAAGCATATCGTTTAGCTTGAGAACTTAGGTGAATGTAGTTAAGTTTCACATCCTTCAACTAATTTTATTCTATATTTAATATATTAATAGCTTAGGTGTAAAACCGTTTGTATATAGTGAAGGCATAATGCAATTAGTGAAGTAGGAAAAGTGGAGGGGGAGCATAAAGCTACCAGTGGCCTGAAAAAATACGGCTTGGTCCATATTTTAGAAGTCACGACTGTTTATTCATACATTCTTGATTTATACTGGGGGTTGGATAGCTATAATGTGTTAAGAAATTTTTGGAAAACTTTCCTAGCATTAGTTGTGAAGTTGGCCTTGAAATGCTGTCACGGTCAGCTTCCTAGAATTCACTTGTTTGTAGAGTATATATTTTGACTGTCAGCAAAGATAACAACTTTGTATTTTTTCTGCACTTAATTCATGTAATTGATCCACACAACAGAGTTTTCTATAATATGGTGAAGTCAACAAACGACGTAATTACACCTACCTGTTAATCTGTGCTTGAACTATATCAGTAGTTTTATTTAAGCTGTCAGCAGCAAGCAGCAAGAAGCTGCAATTTTTGATCTTTTTGCTCATTTGTAGTGGGAGAAGTGTTCATCAGTGTTTTCATTACAGAAAGCTTGTAGAATTTTCTATGTGTTGCAAATCTATTTCAAAAATATCCTTTTTTTTTTTTTAGCTTTTGTGAAAGCACTCATTGCTTACAAATTGCATGACAAGTTCACTGTGTGTCTCTATTATTTAGATTTTTCCATTATTTAGCTTTCTTTTTTTTTTTCCAGAGTTGGTGGTTCAGTTGGGAAATGCTTGAAAAATGAGTTTTAAGCACTTCATCAAGCACAGCAAATGGTTAAAATTTTGTTTTTGGAAAATTGAATATATGTAACAATATCAATTGATATTTTTTTTCTTCGAATATAGATACCTCACTTAAAGGAAAGCACAGTTATACTGTATTTAAAATAATTCTAGGAAATAATAAAAAGTTGGTCTAAAATATTTTGTTGCAGTTACGTTGCTTTCTGTGATGGACAAAATCTGTTTTTGTGTTTTCGTACTTGCTCTCAAAAGTATTTATTGATGTTGACATGCCAATACGATTATCTTAAATTCCAGAAAGTAGTTGCAAAACACCAGCCTGTTTAGCTCAAGGCAACAGGTTGGATGACTATTCCGAAACCATAGTAAAAGCCTGTGAAAACGATCAGTGCATTCAAGGATTTTTAATACTTTGCCAATGATGTACAGTCTTACTGCTAGCGTTGCTGTGGTTGCATTACATGACACACAAAACTGTCCTCTACCTCACGTGAGATTAACGGATATTTTATATGGTTTTAGTAAACAAGAGGCTTCTATCTGGTCACTTAGTTTACAAATTTTGAATTATATTTATTGAAACATGACATACTGTGCTCTTAGCTTATACCTCAATTGTATTTTGTGCTGTTATCCATTTTCATGCCGTGTAAATACATGTACAGATTGTGGACTCAAAAACAAATAAAAAACTGTAATGTCACAACACTTGTCTTTGCAGTGTTTTGTACAAGGAAACACAAATGTGACTTTCTGAAGGTGTTTAACAATGGTGCTGGTTTAGAGAAGACAGTCTGCCTTGCTTTGATTACAATAAATTAAGACCTGATTACACTGAAGCTTTGTTAGCAGAACTCCCACAGCCTGCAGCAGCTCCCTACTTTTATAAAGGGCGTTTTTGGCAAAATCTACAAGATCCCCCTCACAGTGAGTCCATTTCCTAGGCCTCGTAGGGCTCCATGAAGATATCGACAGCAAGATTTCTCTGTATTTCGACACAGAGTTGGTGTTTGTATGTGTAAATATAACCACTTGTGTATTTGGCATGTTCTCCGGTGCACAGCTTTTGTTGCTATTTAACTACTCCAGCAATGTTTGAGTCGTTCACACCTCTCCTTATTAGATTAGTAATGAAGAAAATAACACACATCACCATACAAAATGCTGTGATGTATAACCATTTAAAATCAGAAATGGTAATTATACTTTATGTGCTGAAAAATATTTTTATTTACTGCTGATGGAAGCTCTGCCCTACAGTGACTCTAAGGAGTTCCCAGGTTTTGTAAAACCCACGGGATTATGTGGTTTCAAATCAGGAGATGATGCTGTGATCTGCTGAACACAATCGTGCCTTCCAAGAAGTGGAACAATACTAGTTTCACTCGAGAGATGACGTTTATCTCCTGAATAACAAATGAGCAAATGTATTTTGAGGGAAAGATTAAATCCACCTAGAACCAACCCCTAGACAATGTGGAGATGGCACTCGGACATAAATAACAGCAGTGAGCATCAAGGAAGTCAATGGCAAGACAGCAGGCAGCGTGGCTTCACAAAAATACGGTTAGCCAGGCATAGAAATGAAATGACGAGGAGTGTAGGCAATGATATAATGCAAAAGCAACCATTAAATTTGTGTTTATTATAAAAGCTCCTCTTCAAAGGTGATTTTCAGCCCTGTAGGACTGTTTAGGCAGTAACTGCAGTGTTCAGATGAGGCTGTGATAAAACAAAAGCTGTGGCCTTGTGTCCCTGAATTGTGACGCTCAGGAATGTGAAAAATAAGGCTCTGCATCGTGTTGTTCGTGGTTTTTACTTTGTTTGCTAAGGAACAGGAAAAATACTGTTGGATTGAGAGCAGGATATATTTAATTCACGATTTACTAATCTTGGAGTGTGGCTTCCAATATTTCTGTTTCATTAACAGCCACGGGAATGAATTAAAGTCACTGTTCTGTATTTTTCATGATTTTTCCCCTGCCCGATGCAGTGCTGGAGGCACTCCGCTAGTGGTCTCCCCAGGCACGTTTTTTTTCCGTGTAAACCCAAGCCCTCTGCAAAATCAGAAGCTGTGGTGGACGCACACTGATGAAATGTCACTAGGGATGTGTTGGCGTCCAGTATCATAAATGTGTTTGCAAAAATACGAGTAAAAACGGGAAAAGAGCATGACTGCCTGTTTCTGCAGATACAGAATTGTCTGTGAACTTCTCCTTTTGACATTTGGAAACGGGCTGTTCTTTGTTCCATGAAATAGGCTGAAAGTTACACCCATAATGAGTCTGAGTAAAAAGCCACTTATTCTAAACGTTAGCATTTAAAAATGGAAATAAGGTGCTGCCGAAAGCAAACTTAAGACTCTGAGAGTGTTAATTAAGACTTCTGAAACCTCAGGCACGAGAGAACGCAGAGATGGGTCTTTTATGTTTTGCAGTTACTGAAAAGATCAGAAAAGAAACAGGACCGATTGTGTGCATTTACTGCAGGAGCGCTGGTGGCTTTGGGGAGACGATCAGTTCCATCTCTCGGGTAGCTCTGTCCACCACGTTCCTTGCCTTATTTTTCCGTGAAGAGACAGGAGTGTGATCGTTTGTCTTCAGCTCAAAAACACTGCTTCGGTTTTTATCTCGAGCCTGAATTTTCAGCAGCCAGGCTGCTTGCACGTGAAGAAAGTCGCCTGTTTTGTCGCCTGAGCACCGTCGGAGGCGATTCTGCATCCCCTGTCCGCATCCTCCTCCTCCTCCTCCAGCTCCCTGCGATGAGCTGGCAGAAGTTGGGGCTCCCCCCTCGCTCCTCCCATGCGCCGTGGGGCTGGAGGCAGCTCTGACCCCTCCCAGGGAGGGAGCTGGGCAGAGGCAGATGTGTGTGCTGGGGGACCTCTTCCCACCAAAGTCCAGTCCCTCCCGCTCCCAGCTGGCGGCAGGTCCCAGCAGCACGCATCCTGCCCTGCCCCGCAGAGCTCCGCAGCCGGCTCTGCCAAAGCTTTGCCTCTGCTCTCGGGTCCAGCTCGTGAGACCAGGGCGTCGTCGACATGGTGGCCACCTGCCTGCACCTGGCTGGATTTGTCTGCAGTTTCATAGGGTGGATCGGGGTGGTGGTGGCGACCGCCACCAACGACTGGGTGGTGACGTGCGGCTACACCATTACCACCTGCAGGAAAATGGACGAGCTGGGGTCCAAGGGGCTGTGGGCAGACTGCGTCATGGCGACAGGCCTCTATCACTGCAAGCCCCTCGTGGACATCCTCATCCTGCCAGGTACGTGTCCCCATCCGTGCCCTCGTCCCTCCTGCCCCGAGGCGTTGCTCCGTGCGGTCCTGCCGTGGGGTGAAATGCTGGCGAAGCTCCTTCTACTTCACCAGCCCGGGAGACGGTCCATTAAGTATGCTAAGGAATTTGAGTGATAGCCCTTAACATGATACCCATTAAGTTCTACCTGGTTTTAATCGTGCCTAGGTATGATGTGTTATCTCTGGCTATTCAAATCCACTTAATGCTATCAATCATTGCCCTTAATAAACACTTGCTGTTCCTTTCACGTCTCATTTCCAAGTTGTATCACAAAACATGTATAGTATATTGAGATCTAAGAGAGTATTTTGAGTTTCGCTTTGAGATGATGATGAACTGTTACAAATGTTAAGGATCTATTCCTTGAAATGATTTTGAGTATAATGAATCTTTTGACATCTATTATTAATGCTGCTATGGCTTTTAATCTTCTGAAAGGTTGTCATTGGTCTTGACGGTCTTGTCCTTTGGGTATCTTCTAACACAAGACAGAGCTTTTACACAGTAGAGATATAACTACACTTAATTTGTCATGATACTTTCTAATCATATAGTAATTTTCATCTAGTTTACTGCAAAGCAAGCATTAAGCAAGGTGTTTCATCAGTGTTACTACATCTTTTGAGCTAACTAAACCCGTCTTTGTGTGATCTTGTCCCTGTAAGTTCAGTTAATTATTTTACCTAATGATTTTACCTATTTAAATTACTGTTAACTCTGTGGTGTTTCTTTGTTCTGCTACATTTTAGATTACACCTCATCAAGAATTTCAGAGGTGCCCCTTCCAAATCTGACAAGGCAGAAATAACCATTCCTTGTAGCTTGCATTCATTTTTCCTTATTTATTTGTTTAAACTGTTGTGGAAATAATTTCACAGCTGTTAGAAAAATTATTTCTGAAATACTCTCTGATACAATGCCTAGTCAGTATTACACTGTGTTCAGCAATTCTAAATCTCTCAGACCAGCTCCTATTCTTCCTTTCCGTGCATGCATACTTATATTTTAGTAGATTTACTTTCCTTATAGCTACTATTGTTCTGCATGATACAGCACAGAATAGAGAGAAAAAGCTTGCCCAGAAGAAACAGTATTGAATGAAATTTAATAAATAAGTGAATAAGTCTTTCATCAACAGAAAGCAATGTTTCTTTTCAGCAGAAACAGATCACAAAGCAAGATTCTTCTGCTTGTAACTCATCTGAGACCCATAGCTGTCCACGAGAGGAATTCATCCTTGCTCTGCCTGCTCCCTGAATTGTATTTAGAGTCTTTCATTGACTGAGCCAAGTCCTTAAACTGGTGTGTTTGTGTGCATGTTTGATAGAGATCGATTACACAGAAACCACACTGGGCATTGCCATCTTCTTTGTTTTCTCATTTTCTGCCCTTAACCCCTCAGAGAACCTTTTCTGTTCAGTTTCCTGCGGAAAAATCAATGAAATGTTTGTTATACCTGGGCTCTGCCTTTTCAGGAAGAGTGAAATCCTCATTGCCGCTCTCTTATCCATATGTTGGTGGGATTTGCTTGAGGCCCTCGTTTGCTGCTATTCTTTGAGGCATCACAAAACACCGTGTCTGCGTGTGGCAGCTTCATCTTGTTAACAGGAGGGGAAAGAGAGCCAGCACTGTCACTCTGTGGGGGCTGTCCCGAGAGCTGTATGTACTCAGAACTCAGTATGTTCTGACACAGTCCCTTACAGACCAGTAGAAATAGCCTGCCCTGAACAGCCCCTGTTGTCCCTCACGGCCTTGTGCCGTCTGCTGCTGCTGCAGGGGACAGGAAGGGCGCAGTGGTGACTGACGGAAGGCCAGGGGAACCCGCGATGTCCAGAGGGGCCCAGATGAATAGCTTGGCTTTGGCTGTGAGAGCTCAAATAACTCTGCAAAGTGCAGTTATTTCTCTTCCTCTGTCTGTGCCGGTGGTCAGCTGGACTCCCGGTGCGTGACCCTGGTTGCTGTCCCTCCTTTTCCCCGGTCCTCAGCAACCCCTGGTGGCAGTATCTGACAGACCTGCGTGTTTCAGTGCAGGGTCTTCAGCTCTGCAGCCCTCCTCTGCCTGACTGCGGACCTCGTCTGGTGGTAGGAAGCTGATCTCCGAGTCTTTAAATTCTAGTTATTTAATCAAGGCTGAAGAGATTCAGGAAAACTCCTTCCTCCCTGTTTCCTTTGCTGTCCCTTCCCCTATTTCCCAGCTCCATGATGTCTCCACATCTTGCTGGGAAGGCTTTGTGTTTTCTGGGCAGTGCTCCTTACGCCATGGAAAATTTTGAGCATGACCACCCTGTTCGTGCACTAACCACGGTACTGCGGTCTCACTGTCAATATTTATTCACACAATGGCTTGAACCTGTCTCCAACGCTCCATGCACGTGTTCTGAGCTCATCAGGCGGGAACCTTCACCCAAAGTTTTCTTCCTCTTGAGCCGAATAATCAAAATCCCATTTCCTTGCCTCACCAACAGGGTACGTCCAAGCGTGTCGAGCACTGATGATCGCCGCCTCCGTCCTGGGCCTTCCTGCCATCTTCCTGCTGATAACGGTCTTGCCCTGCATCCGCATGGGCCACGAGCCCGGAGCCGCCAAGTACCGCCGCTCCCAGCTGGGAGGAATCCTCATCATCCTCCTGGGTAAGGCGCGCGTGGTGCTGCGTGGTGCCGCCTCCAAGCCTCCAAGCGGGCCGGGTTAGGCCGGGCTGGGCCTCAAGTGCTCCGACCAAAGGCATGAGCAAGGGGAGCACCGGGCAAAGTTGGCTGAGCCTTGTGGGAGGAGAAGCCCACGAGTCAGGGGGTGCTTTTCTGTGGGGACATCAGGGGGGAGAGCACGGAGGTGTCCCCCTGCCTCCTGCCAGCCTTGCCCCCGACCTCCGAGTTCCCCAGGGAATTTCTTCCCGTCCTCGGGGCCCGCGGAGGACATTGTTTTGAGCAGCTCAGACTGTGGAGCTCATTGTCCTCCACGCAACACCTGCATGTTCTTGAGGCCTCGTCATCTCAGCAACAGGCTGCGGTGCCTTGTTTTTACCCGTTTGTTTGGCAGAGGAGGAGGGGAGAGGGAAAGTGGCCTCTTTGTGCGGCTCTGCTGCTCGCTGGCAGCCAGCGCTGACATCATCCTCGTCTTTTCTTCTTCTTCTCCTTATTTTTTTCAAGTGGGCACCGCATATAGCTGCCATGAAAGAGGTATTCGGTGCTGCAGCTTGGGGAGCTGCTGCCTGCATGTACCCGGCTGGGGAAGAGCCCATGAGGCAGGCAGTGGTGGGAAGCATTTAGGACGAGTCAGTATGTCTGAAACCTAAGGGAAAGCACAGTGAGAGTGAAACCAATGTGCCATTTCACTTGCCACAGTTGGAAATCCTACCACCAGCTCGACAGGGCCTGTTCAGGACATCCCGGTCAGGAGCAGCCACGCAGGAGAGCTGTGGGAGCATGGCCCTGATCGTTGGCCTGAAACGTTGAGTCACAGATTTGGTCTTGGCAGAGAAATAAAGTGTTTTTTCTTGTTGTGGATGAAATTTTAGAGATGGAGGAGTCTGCTCTGCCTGATATCTTAGTCCTGGGAAGTGGGGGAGTGCCAGCAGAGCTGCATTTTGTAGCAGACAACTGCGAATTTTTGGTTTCGGTCAAGGAGAACTGTGCTGTAGATCAGCCCCATTTAGCATGGCTGCAGATGTGGAGCTGAGAGCATTGCCCCAAAATCTGCTTTGCTGAAGGGCAGCAACAGGGTTACAGCAGAAGGGCAACAGGTTTACAGGACCAGCAGATGTGGCAAACAAATTGCTGTGCCAATATTGAGTTATACAGGAACGAGTGGTGGTGGACCAGGGGTTTTGGGATCTGGTGTGCCACCTCCTGCCCTGCTCCTGCTGTGGTGTAATGCCGGTGGGGAGAACAGATGTAAGAGCATGAAAGAGAGGAGCTGCAGTGCCCCACAAGCTGGAGGAGCAGAAGTGAGGCCACCAGCACGCCAGGCTCAGCCGCACGGCTCCTCTCCGCCTCAGAACGGGCTTTCCCACTAAGCAGATCCTGTGAGAATGGCAAGTGGGTATTTACAGAGACCCTGGCAGACAGATGCCCTTTGGGTCAGATTTGGTCTTCTCACTGTTTTCACCCCTGTGAGTTGTGGAGCATCTGCAGCAGAAGGGATTTGCTCACACCACTGGTGTCCTGCGTGAGCTGGGCAGGGGCAGCCCCAGGTCCTGGGAGCTGGGCACCACACCACCCTAACTGCACCACCCAAAGGTGTTTTAGTCACAGTTACAGTAATGCTCTCTTTGTCAGATTACAGATAAAGAATTAATGTGTTCCTTTTGCTCTTAAACTTTTCAGAAAATATAACCAGCCCAAACCCATATTTATTTTTACAAACACTTATTTTTTTTCCAGTCTGATTAGCGAGACTGTGTCTTTGGAAGGAGAGTAATGTAGAGAGCTCGGGGGACTTTGACATTATTTAAGCTGATCAATGATCTGTTGTTTGAAAAATGAGGTGTTACCATTCCAGAGCATTTAATAAGTATGAGTATCAGGCCTCAAAATGCAGAATACTGACTTAAAAGTCACTAAGTCCTAGACTGTTCTTATTTATTCTCTGGCCACTGAACCCTCACTTGTGGTTTTCAGTGTTTGCTATCCAACCTGAAGGGCTCCATCCTCCTCCTCTAAGTCAAACCCAGATCCCAGAGGTCTGGCTAAAAGAAATCAAATCCTAAAACACTCACAAACATAGCAGATATATTGAGAGTGGGGATGTGACCGTGGAAGTTGGCCCCACGGTAAAACACCGCTTGTTGCTCAGGGAGGGGATGGCAGTTTATCACTGTAACCATTAAAAAGGAAAGAAGGGGTTGAAACACAGCGTGGAACCAAAAAAAAAAAAAAATAGTTGAAAACTTGCCAGGAAAACAATGGGCTCAGATATTCCATTGATTTTTCTGTCCACTGATAATAGCAGGCTGCAGAGTGCAACATGTGTGCACACCCTCCTATCCTGCCTGCTGATGTATTTATGTCTTTGCTTGATCCTATCTGACCAAGAGAATTGATTTATTGCTGAAAACAACCATCAGCAGTGGTTTGCTCTGAGCTGGTATGAAAACATTTCGTACGCTAGTGTTGATGGAAAAACCCGGGCCCATCCTGTGTTGTTGATACTAATTCAGGGGACCCCTTGCTGGTACCCAAGCGGTGATTTTCCTAGGGGAAGTGAGGGACCTGAGAGACTGAAAACCAGATGGAAAATATGTGAGTTATTGGGAATTACCACAACAAAGTGACCATATTAACTATTGTGTACTAAATAAATGATATTAATAGTGGTTTTTGTTTTTTTTTTTTTTTTTCTGGAAATGGCTTTCTCTCAGAGAACTCTACCCCAGGAAAGCCAAGGTTTGAAAGTGTTTTTTTTTTTTCTTTTTTTTTTTTTTTTTGTCTTTTGGGAAGCTTAAAAGACCTTTGTAAACCACATTGTTCCCCCTAGAAGAAATCACAGAATCATTGAACCACTTAGGCTGGAAAAGACCTTCAAGATCATCAAGTCCTACCAATAAATCGCTTTACACTGCAACACGCAAACAGTGGCTTGAGCCTCAAAACGTACTGCGTTCCCAGGTGGGCAGGCGGCTCAGGTAGAAGCGAAAGCCGGCATCAGAGCAAATACATAGACCTGCATGTGGTCCACTGAACAACTGCTGTGCTGTGCACAGGGCTTTGCGCTTTTGGAGGCCAGACCATGAACTCCAACACTCTCAGTGGATACCGTGCTGTTCTGTGATGTTATTTAGCTGGAATGACTTCATGAGATTTATTTGTACAACCATAGATATCAAGATAAAAAGCCTGCCTTTAAAAGAGAAACAAAAAGTTGCATATCCGTTATTTCATTCTGCAAGACCAACTGCTTTGAAAAAGAAATCTTGACTTCGAGTTGGCAACTCAGGATAATTAAATTCAGCCATGAAAGAGAAGCATTCTTTCTTCTGCAGATAACTTGTAACTTACTGTCAGGGAATTTGGCAGGGACTCACAGTCCCTTGAGCCGGGGCTCTAGTGCTCTATCCTCCCCACCTTCTGTCCATGTGTGCTTCCACCGGCTAATTAAACCATGCCTATAATGCCCGATATTAAGAGATTCAGCTCAATGGATTGAGCAAGAGCATTGCCAAAAAGGACTCGGGCCTGCTGATGGCCCCGTGGGCTGATGGCGATGGGTGACCCCAGTAGGTAGAGGCTTTCATGAGGCTCGAGCTCCAAAAAGCAGGCGAGCTTTCCAGTATGCACGTGCCCCAACACATGCCTCTTTTTCCAGCTAACCTAGCTGGCCTAATAAGAAGCATTTCTTCTGCTTGCAGGCCTTCTCTTATTTTCTGCTGGACTGTGTTGACAACAACAGCTGTGCTATCTGTACTCCTTCTCTTTTAGGGAGAGGCAGAGGCTCTCAGCATTAGCACAAAAGAGAAGTAGCAACAGCTCCTACTCAAACAGCTCCTCCTTGTAGGGAGCCTATCATAAAATGCACTGGAACATGCCCTATTCTTTTGGGTTCCTTGGCAAAACAGCTTTTCTTCAGTTTTTCTCTGTGATGCTAGTCCGAAATTTGTGCGCAGCACCTGAATGAAATATCGCAGTTCCAGACCATCCTTTGCACACCTCGGAGGAGGATTTACCGTGCCCAATCCACGCGGAGCGATGAAACCCAGCGCTGTCTCGGGGCAATCCTCCTCCTGGCAACTGGGACTGCTGGTAACTGACAGCAGCTGGTAGCCTCCAGAGGCAGAGAGGCCAAACCCACCCCTGCAGAGCCCTTGGCTGGTGTTTCAGCTTCCTACTATTGTCAGCATTAAAATAACGTGCTTTCACATGTGGCTGATCCATATGCACAAGAGCTGCTATTGTCCGAGCATCCCTGAGAGCTCTTCTCAGCCCAGCGCAAGTGTTTTCTTCGGTCCCGTCTCGGGGGGAGGGCTGGAAAAGATAAGGCTCTTTGGACGTAAATATATATATATATTTACTGCTGACAGAGAAAGAAAAGATGATTGTGTCGTTTTGGACAACAAAGGCGCTTTTTGTCTGGAGCCCATCAGAATGCTTTGCAGATTCTCATCTGATACATTTTTGTTTTAAAGCACTGGAGGCTCACGAGCTGGGAGCAGGACTGATCCCCACGCAGAACGGCTCTTCTCCCCTCCCTGCCTTCTCCAAAAATTCCTTCCAAAGCCACAGGGTCCTTGCTTTGAGAAGGCCCAAAATTATTGCTGGCTTTATTAGCATCCTCCAATGTTCTCCTCTTTTCCATAAGAAAATATTTTTTCTCATAATAACTGCAGCTATTGGGGATGGGTTATCTGCTATACCGGCCAGGAGCTATGGTTTATTCTCTGCTCTAACTAAACAATTTTATTTTTTCTCTCACCCCTTTTTTTTCCCCTCTTGCAACCTTAACTTTTTGACACCGCCCCCAGCTATCTTTTAACGCGGTCGGTGGAAATCTGTACCGCTGCCACAGTCCTGTTATTGTTTTGCTCTGATTCTCTGATAGCCACAAGGATGGAGTCCTGCACAGCTTGTCCCGGAGGCAAGTAAATATTGACGGATTAATTCTTGTCAGATGTACCGGCCATAAAGGAGTATTGTTTTAAGACCTGCTCCTGTGAGCTGGTTGACACAGCCGCTCCTGTTGCACGCGGGGGCTTTGCAGGATGGAGGAAGGACCCTCGCTGAGGGCGAGGAGCGGAGTGACACGAGCAGGATGCAGGGCACGTATTTTCTCTGTGCTCTGAGCACACCACGCACGGAAAGCGCTGTGCTCTCCGGCCTGGCTGCCTGCGAAGTCCTGAATTCGAGCACTTCACTGTCCGGAGGGCATCTACCTCACACGCCACCTGCCCAGCAGCCTTCCTGCTTCTCACGGAAAAATCTGAGCAAAACTTGAAGTCCTCAGTCATTTTTTGACCTGCTTTGTAGACTGTGGGTTGAATACCATGTTCCCTCCGGATAAGGCCCCATTTCTATTCATTTCAACAGGTTTCTGGGAAGCCTTGCTGGGTTTGTCAGACCACTTGACAAGAGAAATTCTCCATAGGGAAGAGGAATTTGCTTTCCAGATTTGGGAGATGTTTCCTACTCCATAAAACAAGCCAGCACCCTGCACTGATGCTCCTTTTACTCCTGCCCATTTTCTGCCTGTATTTTGTGAACCCTGCTCTGTCTTGCTAAGCACTGGGATATTTCGTAAATGTTTGTGGCCATTCAGTTAGAACAACTGCAGCGATGCTGACTGACGTGGGCTGAAGCTGTAGCACGTGAGCTCATGCAGAAATAGTGATTTAGAGGAGTTAACTCTGAGACCCACGTTTTACTCTCTTATCGGTGTGTTTGGCTTTTTGTGGTCCTAAATCTGCAGCTCTCCAGAGCGTCCCCGTCAGGGCTGACTTTCACTCCTCACCCTGTTCCCTTGTTCTAGGGAAGAAATCCATTTCCCGTGTAAGGTACCAGGTTGTGTCAAGCAGCAGTGGTTTTTCTTGTTTGTTGGTGTCGGGGGGAGACTGCTGTTCCCTCTCGACCTCTGCCCAGCTCAGGCCTCCCCACGCCGCCTCCTGCTCTGGGAGCACCCAAACCAGGAGCGATGCTGAGTCCCACCGTGGGGACTGCGCAGGCCCGGGGACAGGCTTCCTCTCTGTGCTCTGGGGCCAAAACGAGCTGCAGGAGGTTAAAGCCAAGCTGCACACAGTTATCAGAGCAACAGCTGCACCTTGTGGGTCTGTCTCGGGATGCCAGGGGCCGACGGATGCTTTCTGGGCGCCCCTGGTGTGCCCGCGGTCAGCGTGGGGCCGGGCCTGCGGTGACTCTCCCCTCCTGTCTCCCCAGCCATGTGCGGCGTCGTTGCCACCATCTGGTTCCCCGTCTGCGCCCACCGCGAGACCACCATCATGAGCTTCGGCTACTCGCTGTACACGGGCTGGATCGGCTCTGCCCTCTGCCTCTTCGGTGGCTGCGTCATCGTCTGCTGCTCGGGGGACGCCCAGACCTTCGGCGAAAACCGCTTCTACTACGCCTCGGGCTCCAGCTCCCCGACCCACGCTAAGAGCGCCCACGTGTGAGGGTCCCCGGCACCTCCACGGCCGCCGCCGGGCGCGTTGGCTGCTGGCACTGCACGCACTGCGCTCGCTTCTCCTGGCAGGCGCCGCTGCCAGGCCCCCGGGGGAAGACCTTAGAAAAGCAGCCCCACTGCCCGGCGGTTCCAAGCGTTCCCGTCCCCACCTGCGTTGTCCCAGCCCTTCTCTAGAAAGGACGCCCCGGCCAGCCCAACCCCTCCCTCCTGCCTGTTTCGTCCTCGCCACCTGCCCCATCTTCCCGCAGCCGGCATGGCTCGGATGGTTCGGGGCCTTCAGGTGGGGTTTAGGGGTTTTCTTTTACTGCCTAGCTCACCTGGTTATAGGAGAGTTTAAAGCAACAAAACAGACACGAGAGAGACGCTTCCCTGCTGTTGAGAGGCCTCCAGCAGCTCTTTGCTTTCCCCTGTTCAAGGTCACTGCAATTTGGCAAGGTGCGGGTGGGAGGGCAGGGAGGAAGGCTGCAACCCTCCAACCAGGCAAATGTTTCTCTTTCGGAAGAGTAGGGAAGTTTTTCTGCCTTTCTCTGTAAATACTTTTGTACGGATTTGATCATTTTAGTAACAGTATTTCCTGCGCTCCCCCGGTCATCAGTATGAAGGAAGCAGAACCCAAAGTCCTAACCACACGGTAAATAACAGTGCCTCTGTACATAGTTTCAAATGACTTTGAGGGCTCTAATCTCTGCATTCTCATGGTGTTTTGTTTTTTTTTTTCCTTCTCTTTTTTCTTTCCTTTGTACAGATCACTTACTAAAAAGGTATTTTTACATTTTTAAAAAATCTTTGCTTTTCTCCCACAAGTTTATGTTCTGTCCTGCATCATTAAAGTAGCACGTTTTTAACTCAACGTAATGCACCTGTTACAGCACAATTCTGGTGAGTACTGATGATGCCTTTGTACTTTAAGTGAAATACTGTACAATAAATAACAGAGTATCTGCAAACGCTGCCTTCTCTTTTTCCTTCCTTCCTGTGTGTTTCCATAGCTGGCTTTTCCATGACAAAGATTTCCCAATGATTTTGAAGTGTTTTTTTTTTTTTTTTTTAAAGCAATTCAGGACAAGAGATTTTGCTGTGGAGTTCAGTGTGCCTCTTGTTTTGGGGGAACATTTAAAACCCGAGTAAACTCCTGTATGGTTCTTTCAATGTTCCTGATTGTGGCTTGCACCAGGGTAGGGGTTCATGGTACTCCCTACATCTGGGAGAGTTAGAAACCCACTGGGACAGTGGAAGTACAGCCCCAGCACTGCCTGGGCGTGCTGAAGTCCACAAGGCATCATGCTCTGAGCTAAAAAAAGAGTCTGATCTGTGGTCGTCACTCTCTTTGATTAAAACTATAAGATGGAGATCTAGCTCTGTCCTTACTAGAGGCTGTAGCAATTTAATTACGTTGATACCGAATCCCATCTGTTCCCAGGGACGTTAGCTCAGTTCAGATAACTGGTGTGAGCTGGGCTTCAGGCCCAGGGAAAGAGCAATGGCCAGGGGCTGCTGCGTGGAGCGGGAGAGGAGGAGAGCTCCGACCTAGCGCTTTGGGGTGGTGGGGAAGAATTTGAAAACAAGGCTGCAGGTCAAGTTGTGGTGGGTTGGGGTCTGTCTGCTCGTCTCGGTCTGCTTCTGTTGGACAATCCCACCACTGCCAAGGATGCTGTAGCTCCACGCCTCACCGTGCCAGGACGGGAGCATTTAAAAGGAGAGGAGGAGGAGGACAGCCATGGAAGCATCTGCCTTTGAGCCTGGGCAGCCCTGAGCACGGCTTCTCCTGCCCGCCGTGCCCTGCAGCACACACAATGTGTGTGCCAGCCGTGGGACACTTGTGGCCATTACATCAGGGGCAGGGCACAGTCGGTTGTTGTGTGCGCCGCGGGGACGCCGTCAGTGCTGCCATTGATGTGCGGGTGCCGCGGGCCGGGGCAGCGCGGGGACGTGCCAGCTTGTGCAGGCGGCCGGGATTGTGGATTGTGCGCCCGTTAACCCCGGGGCTGGCGGCGAGGGAGCCCTCGGAGCAGGATCCCGCTGCGACACTGCCCTGCAAATGGAGGGGAAGGCTCGGAAAACACTGTCAGTGCAGCAGGAGGAGGGAGGATGGCCTGAGTGGTGTCAGAGGGCTTGTTTTCCAGCACGGTGTTGGTGCTGCGATGAAGCTGTGCTGGTGCAGGACTCTAAGGGGAGTGAGCCCTTCCAGGCATCACTTGTTTGTTTGTTTTTTTTGCTGTTTTGGGCTGCAGCTTGGCACCTTTAGGCATGCAGGGCTGGGGATGCACTGCCATGCAGAAGGGACTCAGTGGGGCTGGAAGTGGCACTCGTCTCCCTGCCCTCCCCGTGCTCTGCCCAGGGTCACTGGGTACCCGCTGCTGACCCCAGATCCGGTCCCTGAAGGGCTCCAGGCAAGCTGCTCGGAGGAAGGAAGATGCTTTATTTCAGGGAGGGGAGGAAAAAAAGCAAAGCAAAACAATCCCAGAGCAGCCGCAGCGAAGACGTAAAATTGCAACCCGCAGTGTGCGGAGAGAGGAGGTGCCAAGTGTGGGACTGGATCGGTGCTGGCGTGGCAGAGGGGAGATTTTGGAGTAAGCACAAAGAACACTAAACTCCTCAGGTTTTTAAAGGATCATGGCTGGGATACCTGCTTCCACCCTTCTGAAATACCCCGCTGCCCCAGGGTCTCTCCAGATCACAAGTGGGACTGGGCTGGGCTGGCTGCAGCACGGCTGTCTCCCTATGGCTTTGGGTGCTCGTTGCACCCAAGAGCCCAAATCGAGTCAGATATCACCCGAATTCGGAGACCTGCTCCGTGCCATGCCCTGTGGTCACCCTGGCTCGGGGCTGGTGCTCCCCGAGCTCCCAGTGGAGCCCTCCCTGGGTCAGCACCCACCGCCTCCACCAGGGCCGGGGCGAGTCCCCGTCACCGTCTGGGCAGCACCGTCCCCAAATATCAGGATGGAGCCCACGGGGGACGCTGTGCACCCAGGGGTGAGGTGGCCGTGCCCCTGGGGCCATGCAGGGGTGGCAGTGGTGCCGTGATGTCCTGGGGTCCCCGGGTGAAGGCGAGTGCCGGCGGCACTGCGAGCAGTTGGGATAATGCTGGTGCTCCCGGGCCGAAGGAGCCCCGTGGGGTTTCGCGCTGCTGTAGTCAACCTGTGGTCATTGGCTCTCAGTTTTTTTCTTTTTTGTGTTTTTTTTTCTTTTTTTTTTTTATTGTGTAAACGAATAACCATTATTTTCTTTCACAACAGTGCAAGTAAATACCAAAGTCAGCCCGTTGAAGTGGATTTTCTACAAAGGAAATTTTGAAGCATTTAAGGCAAGATTTGTTCACCTATAATTTCAATTTAGCATTGAGAATATATTGGACCCTCAGATGCTGATCAGCTTAACAAAATTTATAAGGGAAAATTCCTTTTTTTTTTTTTGGTTTAGTCTTTCATTTAAAAGATTTACATTACTACGGAAGTTGATACTAAGATACATTTGCCTCTGACTTCCTTTAAAAATCCATTAGTTCATCTTTGTTTGTTTTAATGTAAAGGCACACAATAAAGCTTTATGCATTTATTAAAATATACAGATCTTGGTAAATTTAGATTTTTTTCTTAGTATCTCGATAATATATATATATATATAATATGTATATTTGTCAACAACACAATCATCTGAAAATAAAAATCACTCCATAACATATCTGCATATTTTTTTTCTTTCTCATGACACATTACAAGACCCCATTGTACAGTGCACCAATGGGCTGCTGGAAACCACAAAAATAAATAAATAAATAAAAAATAACAAACTCCTTTAACAAATACACCGATTTTATACCAGAACTGCGGAGAACTGTTACACCAGAAAGTACCATCTGCAAGAAAGCAAGATCTACACCAGAAAGACCGAACAAAAACGAGAGGAGTGAGGACCATTTACAAGCCGGATCCGTGATGCCCGAGCGGGCTCGGGGCGTGATTCCTCTGCGGCGCGGAGGCTGCTGGCGTGCTGGGCCGCGGCGTGAGAAGGTCTCTGGTGGGACCGAGGGGCTGACCAGCCGGTGTGGGAGGCGTGAGGTATTTCTGCTCCACCTGCCCCAGGCCCCAGGCAGGGCGGCCGGGTGCTGAGCGGGGCCGTGGCGGTGCTGGCGCTGCTCTGCCCGTGCTTTCCTACTGCGTATACACCCCCTGGGTGCCCACCCGCGCCTCGGGCACCACGCGTCCTTTCCTGGTGGTCCTGGGGATGCGGTGCAGCCGTCCTGCCCAGCTTCCCAGGGAGGGATGGGGACATGGAAGGGGTGGGGAAGGGTGAAGGGCTGCAGAAGGACTCCAGCAGCCCCCCTCAACGCGTTGATCCAATGGAGAGGTGCCTACAGACACCAGGAGCAAGGATCAGGCCCTTGCCAAATGACACCCGGGGAGACACGACGACAGACACTGGTACTGGAAACTGCTCTGTAGCAGGAGATTAAGGCTGCAAAAGGAACAAGAGGCTTTGACTCGACAGGGTACTTGGGCACGTGTTTGTGGGCCGGCAGATGCCTAAATGCCGTGGGGAAGCGGGGCGAGGACAACCACCCCAGGGTTTGGTAGGAGAGCTGGTAGGAAATTAGCATCAGTCGTTCTCCCAGCAGAGATAAAGCCAGACCTGTGAGGGGCTGTCCCCCTTGGGCATCTCTAAGGCATCCTTGAGGAGAGCAGCGGAGCACAAGCGACCTTTGTGAGGGCTCAGCACCGACAGGGACTGAGCACAGGGCAGTTTCCCAAGAGGGTTAGCAGAGCTTACGTGCATCACGACAGCTTTCGGGTGGGAGCCGCTTGGGGTTTCTGCTTGTAGAAGCCTGGCAGGGGCGGGCAGCGGCAGGGGATGCCAGAACAATGCTTACAGGTCCTTTACCAAATCCTTGCTCCCATCCTGAAGCCCTCCCGTGGTTACAAACTTCAGAAGTGGAGGTTGTTCCTCACTGGGAAAGGGGCTATGGCTGGCAGCCACCTGGGACGGGAGCTGCAGGTGGGAAACTTTTACATCCACAGCCAGAGCCTCTCCTGGCAGCGCCGCAGGGGGGCAGGAGCAGGATGGGGCCATGCTGTGGCTGTACCGGGGGGTTTAATGGTGAGAAATGTCCGTCTGCTGAGCGCCTCTGCCCCGCGGGCCACCGCCTCCTTCTGTTTTGTGGGGCAGGAGCAGCCGTGGGGCATGGACGTGCCCTGAAGCCCAGGGCCAGAATGAGTGTTGAGTGGTGCCCAGCACTGATAGGGAAGGGAACGACGGGTCGGTCATTTTGTGAAAGACACCAAGTGGTGGGCACAGCGTCCAGCCTCGGTGACACGGCCTGTGGGGCTCGATGACCGCTTGCACAAGGTGGGCTAAGGCAGGAGCGGGTCACAGCCCGCGGTGCGACCAGAAATAGGACCAAGCTCAGACATGGGATGTTGGGCCCTGCTGGGATTTCAAGATTTGTTGGAGGCTGTCTAGAGAGGAGCAAGATATGGATTAACTTTGAATCCCAGTATTTGGGACCTTTGGGTTCGGGGTCTGGGGATGGACACAGGGGCAGCCCTGCTGCATGCACTGAGCGCCTTAGCTCCAGCACGGGCCATGTGTTGGGGGCGACATCTCGCTCCAAGCTACCCCTTGGGAGAGGCTTGTCCGTCTCTGCTTCCCAGCCGCCTGCCCCTCTAGCTAAGCTATCACTGCTGGGCGGTTCAAGGAAAAAAAGGAAAACCACACGTGCGAAGAAAGTGCCAAATACGCAAGAGCAGCATCGCATTGCTGCGGCTGTAGGGTGAGTGTTCCCTGGGGAAAACCCCATCTCGTCCCCCCGCGCGGCTCCTTCCACCCCTCAGAGCCCTCCCGGTTTGGCACATCTCCCCTCAGCACCGCCCGGGGCTCGGTGGGTACCGGGGCTCCCGCGTTCCCCGGAGCACGGCCCGGGACACCCTTGGGTGGGCTTGGTTCGGGGTCGGCGGCGGTCGCAGAGCGTGTCCCGAGGACCGGAGGTGACGGGGCAGCGGCGGGGGACGGGATGGGGCAGGGGAGCCGCGGGGCCCCTTCCTGGCCGGCCGGGCGGCGCGGCGTGCCCCTGCCCGTCCCACTACTCGGGCGAGTAGTCCAGCTCGTCGTTAGCGATCAGGGCCTCCGAGGGCGGTTTGTGCCTGCCTTTGCTTTTCGATTTGCTATTGGTCCGATGGCTTTCCTTTGCTCCCGCCATTTGCTGGTACGAGAAGCCCTTGTCCTCGGCGGGGCCCCAGCCCGGGTAGCTCTCGCCCTCGGCGGCGTAGGAGAAGCCGTCGTCCGCGGAGAAGGGGTCGACGTCCACGTCGTAGCGCTGGTAGGTGCTCTGGTGCAGGGCCTCCTCGCGGGCGCTGATCTCCAGCGTGCTGTTCCACATCCCGTAGCCGAAGTAAATGAGCAGACCTGGGGTGGGCGAGAGCGAGAGGCTGGAGGGGAGGCTGGCCCCATGCCGTGCCCTCGCTCCTCTCCCAGCCCAGGCCCCACAAAGCTGCTCCTGACCCCAAAGCCCATGCCAGAGTCCAGCCCCACTCACCACAAGCCTAGCACCAGGTTGGCTCCAGCCGACGAGAGCTAAACCTAAGTAAATGCTCCTGTATTCTTAAGCTTGTGTGTGTTTTCATGGATGTCTGGTCTTTGAAACCACGGAGCGTGTGTTGTCCTGCTCTCAGCTGTGACCGGAGAGCTGTGTGCTTTAAACATCAGCTGGGACGGCTGCTTCGCCATGTGCTCGTGCCATCTGCAGCCTTGGTGGGAAAGCAGCTCCCGGCAGGCTTGCCCCAGCCTCCTGCGTGCTGAAAGCCAGCGTTTCCCTCCTGTCATCCTCCGGACCGTCCTTTTCCCTGTGGATTTTTGCTATGCTCTCAGTCTCTCTCCTGGTGGTACCTGCAGCACCGCGTGCCCCAGGGTGGTCGGGCTCAGAACATCTGGTACTCAAACAGCTCCAAAATCCTGTCCTCCCCTTCCCAGAGTCATTTCACATTATCCCTCTGGCCCTGCCTCGTCTCACCTTCCTGCTTCCTACAGGAAGGCTGGCGGGGTCCTTCACGCGTCAGCCGTGTGGCTTAATTGACTCGCTGCCACCGCTGACAGCTGGAGAGGTGTTGGATGTGCCCACAGGGGAAGGGATTAATCACAGCGGATTAACTCGATGCTTTGAAGTGAAAGGGACAGGCGGAAGGGCTTTCCCTTGCTCTGCAGCTTCACCTATTGCCTGGGAGGGCCAAAAAAGCACTGAGTGTGTCCAGCCCAAAGGCTGCTTGTGGCAGCTACTGCCTGCGGCTCAGCTTGGGGCCAGGGGTTGCTCAGAGATGGAGCTTCGCTGTGGGACCTCAGGAAGGAGGCCGCCTGCCTTCCCTGTCCTCCTTCTGCAGCAAAAGGCGGAATGGCAAAGTGGAGGAAAAAAGGGGGTAGCAACCTCCCCCCGAAGGGTGGGAACCCTGAGACTGCTCTAAACTCTCTGAGATCCACAGGGAGGTCCAAGGCCTGTTCATGTTATTGTCTGGCGATCCCTGCCTTTATGGGAGACAGCAGCTGCCTCCGACCTCAGTGGGTGCTCATACGGCTACTATTTCTCCCTAAAAAGCCTTCGACTTTGATATTTCCTCCTTGCTTCAGTTCTCTGTAGTCCAGACGTGAGAGCCTTCAGGAGAAGCTATGAGAGCCGCTCTTTTTCTCATGGGTTTTTGGAGGATGTGAATTGAAATGTAAAGCAAAGGAAGCTATGGACATGCCAGGCTGCTGGCTACCTGCCAGGAAGCCTAAATTTGTCCAAAAAGGTCCACAAGAAAGCCTTGCATGTCCTGAGAGCCCCCTGCCACAAAGTGAGGGGCTCAGACCAAGCCCAGGAGCTGGAGCCCACCATCTTGTGGCCCTGCCATTCCCAGGGCTGTTGGGGTTGGGCGGCTCTGGGTTTTGGAAACACAATGCTGAGATTTTAGTGTGGGCTGCTGAAAGAGCTCAAGTGGGTGAAATAACAAGAAAGCAGGCAGATTTCTGTAGGAAACCTGCCTGGGAGGCAATTTCCAGAACCCACCTACTTTGCATCAGAATGCTCATCAAAATAGTCACCTTTGCATGAAGCAGTTTACTTCCATCAAACTGACATTTTTCTGGAGGTGTAATTTTCCAGTTAGCTGTAGTCTGGGGGCTTGATTAACTGAGGTTTCTAAGATCTTCAGGTGTTACATGGGGCAAACGCAAAGGACTGGGTAACCCAGCTGAAAGGCATCAGCCTAAGCACTGATTGGCAAAGTTGCTATTAACACCCTTTCAAAACAGACTCAGTTAAAAATAAACAAAATAAAATAAACAAATCTGGGACTCACCCACAAAACACCAGACGGCAAATCGGATCCATGTGACTGTGGAGAGCTTCAGCATGAGATAGATATTCACCAGCATGGCGAAGGCGGGGACAAATGGGAGGCAAGGCGCCATGTAGGGCAGCTTCTTGGGGTTTTCTGGCTGCTGCAGGATCACAAACACCAGCACGACAATGAGCAGGATCATCAGCACGACGAGGAGGACAGCCCACCAGCTCTGCTCGTAGATGTAGTCAGCCCCGAAAATGATGAAGGAGCAGAAGATGAACATCAGGACGAAAAGCAGGAGCACGCAGGTAGTGACCGTGTGGCCGGTGGCCGCCGTGGGGCGATCCATCTTCCCCGGCAGCCCCAGGTGGATCCGCATGGTGTAGTAGCGAGGGCCGATCAGCTTCTTCAGCTTGATGAGGTAGATGTTCTCAGACTCGTCTGCCTCGATCCCCGAGGTCATGTCGACCGTGCCGTAATTGGGGTGATTCACGCTGTAGGTGGATTTATCGGATTTCCCGATGAGCATCTCGTTGTCCCCCAGCGATGGAAGGTTTTTTGCCCCACACGTGTTGGTCGGTGGGCCTGCGAATTCTTCTCCTTCGCTCCCCGGGGAGCAGGCCTCCTTCTCGCAGTCGGCCAGGATGCCCTCCTTCTTCTTGGTGTGCTCCTCCGAGAGGAATTTGACGAAGCCGTCGATGTCGCTCTCGGGCTGGTATCGGAGGAGCAGGACGCAGACGGAGACCAGCGTGTAGGCGAGCAGCGTGCCGATGGACATCATTTCTATCAGGTCCCGCAGGCTGACCAGCAAGGAGAGCAGCGCCGCGAGGAACCCAGAGACGATACAAGCCACCACCGGAGTTTCTGTGTAGGAGCTGACGTGGGACAAAAACCTGGAGCACAAAAACAGTTGCAGAAGGTTAAAATTGCTTACTGTCGTGGCTCCCTGTCACAATAACCTGTACCTGGCTGGGAAGACACGGGGGTACGCTCTGAGCTGCAATCACTTCAGCTCTTTTTGGAGCTTGGACTCTGGACAGCCAAGGACTGGGAATACTGTGGAGGCTGAGGCTGGAATTAGATCTAGCTTCAACTGACCTTACAATCTGAAATTGGCACTTGCAAATGCAAATAAATGCCAAGTTTTTGTGAAAATAGGCTGCTCCCCTTTGCAAGCAACTCAAATTAAATGCTCATCCTCACATGAGCTCAATCTCTAGGCACCAACAACAAACGAGCAACTTTTGTATAGACCTCTCCTGATTTTAGTTTGGTGCATGCCCTGCTCCCCAAGCCCTGAGCCTGTGCATGCTTCTGTGCTTCCTGCGATGACAGCTCCAGGCTGTCAGGGCACAGGACAGCCCCTGTCCCCCCAGCACACCTCCCCTCCAGGTCCCACAAATAAATGCCAGTGCGGGTGTGACTGACCTGAAGAGCAGCCCATCGCCGGCCATGGCGTAAATGACTCTCGGCATCGGGAAGAGGGAGCCCAACAAGCTGACGGTCAGCCCAGCCACGGACCCGATGGCAACGATGAACTTGGCTGCATAGAAGCCACGGGCCACGAACATTTCCATCAGCGGGGACTCGGTGTCGATGGCATCGTACGGCACCATCAGCGTGAGGATGATGCTCACCTGGGGAAGGCGAGAGGAGCAGATGTCTCAGATCCCACCAAAGAAAGGGCCCTTGTTTGAGGCTTGAACGGGCACACCGACTCAAGGGGAGAGGAGCTGAGCAGGTGCTCATAGCATGTCCAGCAGGGACATGCTATGTGTGTATATACATATATATGCGCATATAGCTAGTACTTACGGACACGTATGCTGTCAAGCATGCGACGAGCGAGGCCGTGATGGCATACGGGATGGAGGTGTTGGGACTCTTTGCTTCTTCTCCTGTGGTAGCGATGATGTCGAAGCCGATGAAGGCATAGAAACATGTCGCGGCCCCTTTGAGCACCTGCGTGGAAGACCCGGGGGCTTGAGCAAAACCAATGGTTGGGCAAAACCGTTCTGTACACATTCTGCCTGTGCTGATCTGGCAAGAACTGGGGAGTGGAGTTAGGGATGTGTGAGGGCACTGAACATGCTGTGGACCACCAGGTCCTGCCACTTTCTGGGAGCCCAGAGGCCCTCTATGAAAACCAGGACTAGGATTAGCCATGGTGTCTCTTCTCAAACTGGGTGCTTTAACAAAGAAGCTTGGTTTGGGGGGTGCATACTTACAGCCGGGTGTCTCCATTGGGGGAATGACCCTGGTAGCAGCCATAACCCAGTGGTCTGATCTAGGAAATGGATTTCATTGTGTATCCCGAGTCACTTGAAGCATCTGCAGCCCACTCATAGTGCCCCACAGACTTGTGCCTGCACAGTGCCCAAATCTGCTGGGACATCCTGGCAGTGACAGGCAAGGAGACTGACCAATTCCCAATATTCCACCCAAATCCTTTTATATTAGTGGGGATTTGTACCATGTTGACATGCTCCTTCTTAGCAAGGCTCCTCATGGGGTAGCAAGATCTGCTAGCAGAGGAAGCAGAACAGAGCACGAACAGTCAGATGCGCGCTGCTCTCCAAACAACCTCTGCTTTGCTTGGAAGCTGCAGACAGGTTGGAACACTTGGATAAGGAATTATTTGTACTGTTTAGTTATTTTATTTTATTATCTTTTTTTAATGTACAGTATTAGCAAGGACATTTATAGGAAACAAAAGAAGCAGGCTAAGGACTGTGAAGCTGTAAGGAGAGAGCTACTTTACAGTTCCAAAACCCCTACATGCATCTGGCTAGCCGGATACTGTGTGCCCATCACCTCTCTATCTCAGTTGTTTAGTGATGGAGCACACAGGAAAATTCACCTCTTGCGGGGGACTACCTCTAATTAACTTTTTAAAGTATCCCTGTGCTCCTGGGGATCTCATGCTTGCACTGTGGTGGATTACCTTCTGCAACCGATTTTGGAGAGAGACAGCCACCTGAAAATCATGGGAAGACCCTATTGATTTTGATAGGGTTTTGGATGTATCTTTTAAATGAGTGTATCTTTTAAAAATATGTATTTTTGCCAGGAGATATTTGGTGTGTTGAATTAGAGCAAAACAGCTATTGTCTGTTTTCTTTTTTTGATTCCTATTGTATGGCACACAATGCCAAGCACAATCCAAAGGTAAATTCAACCTCTGCTCTCAGATGGGCCTCAGTGCTCTTCTCCTCACGGCCATGCTCTGGCAGAGAAATACTGACTTATCGAAGGGCAGTGAAGGGACTGCATGGCAGCCTGGGACCCTTTCATTAATCGAGATTCTTGGTTTACTTTATTTTCTTGCTTATTTTTCTGCACAAAACCCCAATGGAGTCGAGCAGTGTAAATCTGAGAAATTATCTTGGGCTTGGGCCAGCTGAGATATTTTCAGTCTCTGTTCATCCTTGGATAAAAACCAGTGCAAGCAAGCTAAAAAAGCCAAATATGTCCAAATTCTCAGTAAGCTCTGAGGGAACATCCATAAAATAAGCACTGGCAGGTGGCATTATGAAGTGCTCAAAACAAATGCTCAAGAACATTGTTGTTGAAAACCAGCCAACGTAAGTATCTCCCCCTCCGCAGAGGCTGGGCTAGCTCCTCCTGAGTGCCCTTCCTTGACCGGCCACCGCATCGTGCTGTAGTGAGCCTGAGGATCAGTGGCATTTCCTGGGCTACACTGTCACATGCAATTTGGGGGAAGAGCAGGGTTAATTCTAAGGGATTCTAGGAGACACGGGCAAAGCATCGCAGTGTCCCTTGGGTCTGGTGGAGTGAGGAGGGCTCCAAGCCTGCAGGGCTGGCAGCTGGAGGTCTCTGGCCGAAGCACAGGTGGGTTTAGCGGGGCCAAGACCTGGGGAGTGAGGTGGAAGCAGGGTCCGTGCACCACAAGCAACGCTGAGCATGTGGGGGGGGGGGGTAGCACCACGCAGGTGCCACGTGCCCCACCGTCTGCATGCACAGGACTTACCCCTGGCCATCCAAATGGCAGAAATTGCCCTTCAGACCAGTTGTCAGCTTTGACGAAGAAGAGTCCGGCTATCATGATGAAGATCCAGACTGCCAGGTTAATGACGTTGAGCACATTGTTCAGCCCCACCGAGTTCTTTACTCCCATGGCCACGATGATGGTGACAATGACAGCGATGACCAGAGCAAGAAGGTCAGGGTAAGACTCCTCTCCTTTCCCTGGGTAAGAGAAAAGAGGTGCGTAACTCTTCATCTGTAGCTGCAGAAAGCAACTCCAGAAAATCGGGGGGGTCTTTAGAAATGTTTTTCAGACCCTGAGGTTTTGCAGAACTCCTTGATCTCACTGCGAAGGTGGTCTCCAGGTGCCCCTGCCTCTGTGAAGTAGAGCTCTTTTATTAAGTTGATAAATCCTGATACCTCAACACACTGTTAGGAGTTTGGGGAGTGCAGCAAACAAATGATCAGGTCCCAGTTTGCACAACGTCTATCTGCCAAGTACTAATTAAAAATCGGTCAAAGACTAAATTTTCATGACAGGATTATGGGAGAGCTAGCTGTTGTTACTGGTAGGAGCTGTGGACTGTTACTGGTTGTATGGGACTGTCACAGCACCGAGCTTCTACAGATCAACTCGATTGGCACTTTCTAAGAGGCTCTGTGTGTGCTTTAACAGGATTTTTCTGGGTGTTTATTCTGCTAAATGCTGGCTCGGTTCAAAGAGGCTCAAAGCACTGGGATCACGTATCTCTGGCCCCCAAAACCCAGCCCGTGAACCAGATGTAAATGCAAAGTACCAGAGGCAGACAGATGGTAAATAATGAATGAGACCTAATATCTATGTCTGTCTTCTGACGTGCTTCCAATTACTTTTCGGGCCCTAATTAACGGAAGAAGCACGGCAAGACACGCGTGCCTCCGGCCTGGTTCTCACCCAGCCCGTTCAACGTCCCGACGCTGTTGATCATCCATCGGCTGATGGTGTGGTTGGCCAGCGAGTCGAACATGCTGCTGAGGGCACTGGCGCCCGCGGCCGTGCCGATCAGGTACTCCAGGATGAGGTTCCAGCCGATGAAGAACGCTACGAATTCGCCCACCGTCACGTAGCTGTAGGTGTAGGCAGAGCCCGTGGTCTTGGGGACCCGCACACCGAACTCAGCGTAGCAAACACCTGTTTAGAAAAAAGATATAAAATGAAGTAACATAAGGGAAACGTGATGGGGAAAAGGAAAGAGACCGATGTGTCTGGAGGTGCCGGGAGGTATCCAGGGCTGCAGTCAGCGTCAGAGCCCAGAGACATTGCAGTGCACCATGGTGACTCCCCCTCCCCAGTCTCTGGGCTTCCAGAGCATCCCATTTCCCATTAAAATTAAGTTACAGTGGATTTTTTTTGAGAACAGAGTTCAAACCACCCAAAGATTTACAGCCTGTTACAGAAGAGCCCTCTCACAGGTCCGTGCCTCATTTTTGCATCAGTGTCTGCAGTGCTCTGGGGAGAGCTTTGTCTTTTCCCCCACAGCCCTGCCTGCAGCAAGACCTCACTGCTGCATGTTCCCCCGGCACAGGCAGCTGCAGCCCCTTGCAGGCACACCGTGATGTTGGGGGAAATTCATCCCCAGGGAGCAGAACTGGGCAGTGCTGGTGGTGTTATCCTGGTGGCCCTGTTTTCATACAGTAGCTACGCTGGTGACAGACTTCTCTTCTTCCTCATCCCATCGTGGCACCGTACGATGATTTTTTTTGCCATTTTATTCCTGAGACTTTTTCCCAACAATGGGTCTTTCAGATGTATTATTTGTGGTACAAATATACCAACAAGATCCCAGCACTTGAAGCTGCAGGAGCCACCATAGCCCTGCGGCTCACGGGATAATGGAAGCTGCAGTGAGACCTGCTGGAGGATGGACTATGAGCATCTTCAGAGTAGTGCGGGGTACTTAACTGGAACAGTTTGGGAGAAGATTTCGGTGGACTTCAGTACTCACCAAACTCCTTGTGTACTTACTATGTCAGGATACTTTTCAGTAAAAACCTGACCCTGACACACTGCTGTCTTAAAACAACCAGCAAATTTTATTTAGAAGTCATGGATGGACTTAGTCAGAAATTCCCAGAATATTAGTCAGGATAAGTGCTGGGAGGGCACACCGCCTGTCCCCATCCCTGCGACCCCAGCTCAGCCTTGCTGCCCCTGCCTCCCTGCTCAGCAGTGTCACACGCCTTAACGGCTTCGGGATGTAATTATCATTGTGTAAACACGTACTAATTACTGAGTTCTCTCTCAACCACCGTTCTCTGTTCTGAAGATAATAATTGCTTCAAGTTTGCAATCAGTTCAGTAGATAAAGAGGAATGAATAATTTATAAAAAGTTTGTGAGCTCGCTGCTCTTGCTGTACGTGCAATTATTACACAGCACAGACACAAAATTATTGGATCCCTAAGCTTAATTTGGGTGTGTTTCTTATCCTGTTATTGTGGCTTTGTACATTCCATTCTCTGTTTAGCTTGCATGCACGATGCTGGCTGTGCTTTTCAATGGGACTCTTCAAAAGCTGATTTCTGTAAAGCTGGCCCAACTGCAGGAGCAACAAGATGTACTGATCAACCCGCCCCACACAGTCATTATTCAAAGCTGATTAAAAATGCATGCACTCTGCAAAGGTAAGACATTCACAGATAGCTGCAGGCCTAAATGATTTATGAAACAGGTGCTCTGATGGGGACAAGTATCTAGTTTCTTTTTTTGATGGCCTTAAAATCATATAATCTTTCTTAGTGGCAGCTCTACTTTTAGCCAATGACAAGATAAAGCCTAAAGAGGATTGTTATTGATGCAGAAAGATAGCGGCAAAGCAGAGACATTAACATGTATAAAATGTTTCAGTCTTCAATTACACTACAAGGATCCCACAATAGAAGAGTAATCTTTTTCTGTGCATTGGGTACCGCAACATGTTGGCTATATCTGCATTAGGTATCAGCATACATTAAGAAAATAAACTAATTTTTATCACAGCATGTGGTACCAGCCCAGGGGACACAAGATGCAAGCTCTGCCTTCCATCCCACTGCCACTGACCGTGCCAGCTGGCATTAATCAAACCACTTTGTGATGCTACAGGTCCTCCAGCAGAAGAGAGGTTCACAGCATTTCCCTCTCTGTGTACTGCTTAAAAAAGGAGATAATATAGTAATTTATTAGGGAGCAGATTTTATCTCAGTAATCCCTGCTCTATCTATAGTGTAATGGTGATATTAAAACTGTAATATTAAATGTGAATCCATGAGTAGGGCTGTAATGAACCTGTCCTCTACCTGAGAGAGTAAAGGGATGCAAGGGCAGAGACCAAACCCTTCCAGCGTGAGGAGCTGTGCTTGGTCCCTGCGGGAAACTGGCCTCCAAGAAAGCAGCAATTGTGCAAAGAGCCTGCAAATGCTGCCTTAAGTAACGCCATCAAATTCAGTGGCAATCCCGTTCACAAAAATGATCCCCAAATCTTCGTGGAACTGAGGCCTCGCAACACCGCTGGGAAGCTCCGAACTCCGGCTCCGAGCCCTTGCTGGGTTTCACTTGCCAAAAACACGCTGCTGTTACAAACAACAGCAGAGCCAATGATGAGGCGAGGAAGCGGCCAAGGAGACTATGAAAACACCGCATCCTTGGGAAAACACTTTCCCAGGGCTACACAAGCAAGGGGAGATGAAAGCGGAGCCGGGAGAGGCGCAGCCATGGGCTGCGGGGGCAGCAGGAGCCCCCTGCCATGGGGCAGGACCCACGGCTTGGGGGAAAAAGCCCCATTTTGGAGGGCGGTGTGTTTGCTCAGAGGATACCTGCCCAGGCTCACTGGGTTGCTCTGCTTGCACTTGGTTTGCATCACGAAATGGGTGGCGGAGGATGATAAAGGCACAACAGTCTTGAAAAGCAGAGCTGGGTCATTCCCGTCTGGTGTCCAAGTCCTCTGCCACTGACTCAGGGTTTCCTGCTCAGCCCGCGCGCAGAAGCAGGACGCCAGACTGACACAGCAGGCAGAGCCCTGCTAGCAGGGAGAGCGGGGACATCACCTCATCACGTTAGCGCTGATCTGGAAAGGACAAACGCCAGCAGGACTGGCTTCATGTGGAAACTGCAGCTCGGGCCATATGCTCAGCTGGGGTCACAGGAGGCGATGGAATTCACTGACTTTTCACTAAAATATATAATTCCTCCCTCTCTGCAAATTGCTCTGTTTGTTTGTCTTTTTGGAAATTCAAAGAGTGATCCTGAGTGAATAGGAGCCAACAAAATCAGCTCCAAAACTAGCTGAGGGGTTGTTTAAACGCCAGTAATGTCCACAACAAGAGAAGGCGGCCCCGGTGCTGCAGAAACCACCGGCGTCCTTCCCATTAAAGCAGAGCTCCCACGAGCTCCAGCCCTGTCCCGTGGCCGTGCTCTGCCCTGACCACACACAGCAAAGCTCTCTCTGGTGGCTTTAAGCGCATTAAGCGCAGGATACATCTTGCGGGGAGCCGTCAGTGGGTCATTACTCCTCTGCAGGTCGTGGGTGTCCCCAAGGTGATGAGACCCAGCATCAGCCGCCGGCCCATGGCAGCGCATGAAGGAGCCTCCGTCCCCCTGGAGCAGCCACCAGGTGCTCAGGGCAGCGCCCCACGCAGAAAACCCGCCCGCACCACTCACCTGACAAGATGGAGGCGACGGCGGCGATGATGAAGGAAACGATGACCCCGGGCCCCGCCATCTCCTTGGCCACCAGGCCGGACACCACGTACATACCGGTGCCCACGCAGCTGCCGACGCCGAGGGAGATGAGGTCGAGGGTGGTGAGGACCTTGGCCAGACGGGCTCCCTGGCCGGCAGCCGTCCCTGTGCCCTCCAGCATCGACTCCACGGGCTTGGTGCGCAGGACGCGGGCGCGCAGGGCATGGCCCGCGGCCCCCCAGGGCACCCGCCGCGGGTCCAGGCGCGAGACCAGGCCGCTCATGGCTGCAGCTGGGCCTGGGCTCGGCGCAGGTGCTCCCGGGTGGATCCGTGCTCAGGGCTGCGGCCGCATCCCAGCGCCCTGGTTCCTCCCGCTCTGGCGGCCCGGCTGCAAGAGAGAGAAAAGGCCCTCGTAATGTGGTTTTTGGCTGAAAAACCGAAGGAAGAGGGGTTGTGCCAAGGTGGGGATGGACAAAAAAGGGGCCCTGAGCCAATTGCTGACTGGGCTCCAGCCCCAGGGGAGCTTTGCGAAGAGAAGAGGTGGACTTTTGGAGTAGCAGCAAGAAGCTTTGGGGTCTTGCTTCTGCACAGCTGAAGAAAACCCAGAGAAAAGCTCAGCAGCAGCACCGCGGCCGCTGCAGTCATCTTTTAATACTTTAGCATTATGCTGCCTGAGCCCGTCTGCTCTAAGTGGCCATTATGCCTTCCAAATCATAAGATCGTCTTCTAAATCATGAATTATCTTGTGCTTTTTCATCTTCAGTCATATTCTCAAGCACTGTTCAGACACTGCCCTTTCTCTGCCCTCTCTGTCTCTTGTTTTTTAACAAACTGCATAGTTCTCAGGCAAGCAGAAATGACTTCCCAGTGACATGTGATGACTTCTTGACTTTGAGCAAAATAATCAGAATTGACATCTCTGCATACTAAAATGAGGAAAAAGGAAAAATAGTTTATTTAAGTTGAATTCTAGCCTGGCAGTTTCCTTCCTGTTGATGCAGAAATCTTTTTTTATTCTTATTACCTCAAAGACAAAACAATTATTTTTTCCATCTTTACATCCAAAACAAATTACATTGTGTCTACCGGGCAGCCTTGTCTTGCTGGAGTTTATTAAATAAAGCACAGCATTCGTTTCATGTTTTGGTTGATCACGGTTCAAATGGTGCTGATTCCTACTTCGAGTTACCACAAGCTGAAAGGGTCCATGTTCTAGCTAAGAATAATAGTAATGAAAAGTAGATACCACTCTTGGTCAAATGTGCATCTCTGGGATGAGAATAAAAAGTGGGTTTAGCTGCTTCAGGGCCATGTGCCCACCTCTGGGGCTGTATTTTAGGCATGGGGGAATGAACTCCTATAACCAGAGTGATCTCCACCTCAAATCCGTCCTTCTTTTCTCCAGAGCTGTCACACAGCATCTCTAAAGTATGGGCTGGCAAAGAGGTGTTTTTGCACTTCACTTGACCGCTTCCCACCCTTGTTTATTTCTTTTCCTTAGTGTGTCTTTATGGATGCTCCTAGCTGAATTAGAAAGACTCAGGTCACTATGCTTAGGTTTGCACCAAATGGACATGAACTAGCCGGCGAATCGGGCAAAAGTTTCTGGTTTTTGAACTGCTGCAATCCAGATGCCCTGATCTCTGTGCAATTTCCTCCTTTGTAGTTTGTATGGGAAAAAAAAACATCCTTTTCTGGCCGGGGTTGTTGGACGTGCCCCAGCTGAGACCCTGGCACATACAGGTCCTCTTGAGCCACTGGGGGAAAGACCTCAACACCAGCTGAAATGAAATCACTTCGTAATTGCAGCTACATTTGATCAAAGCGATCACTGGAATCTATTCCAGGTGTTTAAGCGAGATCAGCGTATTGCTGCTTGGGAACATCCTCTCACCCCACCTGCAGCCATAAAACACATCTCATGGATGGGCAACATTTACCTGGGGCAGAGACAGCTCATTTCTGCCCTGCCCCGCTGACACCTCGAAAGACAGAGCGAAGCAGCCAGCAGCCAGGGAGAGCTTTTTGGCGAGGCTGATGCGCGGGCGCTGCTCGGCGATTGCAGTCATCCATTCCACGGCTATGCAAATTGTGAAGCCTTGAGACTGGTTTAAATCCACAGCCAGGAGGAGAGAGCGCTTTTTCCTTGTGGCTGCCGTCTGCTCTCCTCGTCACGCGCACGGAGGCTGAGGGGAGGCCGAGGGGAGGCTGAGGGGAGGCTGCGGCAGCGCTGGCGCAGCAGCGAGGGCCGGCCTGGCTCCACTCGCACTGCTGCCACCGCGCGCTTGTTAGCAACCACTGTTTGTACCACAACACTCTTCTTCATTAGGGTAAATTAACTAAAACAGCAATCAAGTCAGAAGGAGAGGCCTTGCAGTTTACAGGCGTGCATCCTTCTCAGCGTCTGGTTCGGCGCCGAAGTTTTCCTGACCTAAACCTGCCGTCCTCATTACCCCCAGCTCATCCCTCAGGATGGTTCATCTCACCCTTCTGTTAATTAATCCCCTCTGCCCAGGGGGTCCCCAGGGTGTCCCTAAGCAAGGTCCTCTGCTAAATAATGTCAGGAATACAAGGAGCACCATGTCGATGATGATGAATTAGAAACCAGAGCTCCTGTTGGCGTATCGGTGGGGAGCCAGTCAGGGGCACTCATTAAGATGAATGTCAGAGCCAGAGCAAAGTTACCTCTTCGCCCTGGGCATGGAGGTGCCTTGGTGCTCGGTCAGACCAGGGAAAGAAATGTGGAGAGAGTCAGGAACACCCCGATGCCCCCTCCGATGACAGCGCTCCTGCCCTCGGCCCCCTGCCCACCCCATGCAGGGGCTGCGTGCTGCAGCATCACCCGCAGGGACGGCAGTGCAGGAGGCTGCTGCTGGCAGCAAACCGCTGCAACACGAGATGCAGAAGAGAAAGTGAGAGAGAAAAAGCCTTGCTATCCTCGCTTCCCTGCCCCCTTGGTTGTTTCTCTTTCTTCTTTCTTTCTTCTAATTACCAGGCTGGTATCTGTGAGGCGGAGTGGTGGGAGCAGACACGAGATGCTCGTTCCCATTTCAGCCCCTACAGCAGGGAGAGAAATGACGTCAGTGTCGGGCGGCCGCGGACCGGAGGGATGCGTCTGCCGGGCTGCTCGTCAGGCTGCTGTTTTCATCGCCAGCGCAGTCGGATTTGGAGTTTCGTGAGCTTGTTTTTACAGCCTC
Source organism: Anser anser (assembly GCF_964211835.1). NCBI lineage: Eukaryota > Metazoa > Chordata > Aves > Anseriformes > Anatidae > Anser > Anser anser. The sequence goes on along the minus strand of NC_139729.1, from coordinate 23,964,307 downwards.
GGGCCCCAACCGGGCTGCCCCTGCCACAACTGGTGCAGCCGCTGCTCGCAGCCCGCTGCCATGGCCGGGGAGAGCCCAGCACGGAGCCAAGCGCTCGGGCTGCTCCCCGCCACCGCTCACATCATCCAGCTTCAGCATCTGCCCCTCTGCCTTTGCAGATAATTTGCGGTTTGTTTTGTTGTTTAACTCTCTCCGTTTTTTGCCTCTATTTGAGCAACTCAAGTGGAGCGGTGGTTATTTAAAACTAAAATTCTCACTAAATAAAAATAGCGATATATTTTAGGTTTAAGAGCAAAACTGTGTTGTACCTACTAAAAAAGAGGTTCAGTTATTTATTTATTTATTTTCTGTGTGTCTTCAGAGCGAAATGGAATTGGAGGGGTCAAACCACATTTTTCTGTGCTACTTTCATCTGTGTTATTTTAGGTGCTTTACCAAAGTTAATGTTGCTGCAAGATGGCCAAAGCCCATTATCTTCTTTTGAGAAGTAAGCGCAATAAAAGGGGAGTTATTTAACTTGGCCAAAGCCATAACGCAAGGGTGCCACACGTCCAGAAGCAGACCCAGGAGTCCTTAAATTTTGTATTCCTCTCTCCAGTACAAGTAAGAGTCAAATTAGAATAGCCTCCTTCATGGCTTGCAGCCAGCGGGTCCCACTTCCAAAGCTAATTAGCTAGTTAGGTATTTGGGCACCTATGCCGGCATTCTGGTTTTGCACTTTTCCACCCTTTTTGTACAGGTAGCAGTGACTCTGCATGGTGCAGAGCGGCGTAGGACCAAGAGCAGGACGCTTATGGCAGACACAGCCATCTGTGATGCAGTGCTGTAAGTAATGCAATATGCATGAAGGGCTCCATTTGTGTTTGCAAAAAGCTATTTAACCAACAGGAGGAAAAAAAAAAGAGAGAGAGAATTATGGAGAAAGAGGTATAATCAGTTTGCACATTTCTAAAAAGGTCTGGTTTGTCATTGTTGTCTTGAGATGGCAAAGTAAAAGCCTTAAAAAACATAATGATGCTGCTAATGCAGGGAAATGACAAATCAATAGATGGGTGAGCTGAGCAGAAGATGGGGAACCAGGAACTTCTTGGAACTACACTGGCAGGCTCCCTCTATGAGCACGATGAGACCACATGAAATAACTAAATTTGTTTCTCCCTCAGTAAAACGCAGAAAGCAGCTCCCTTCCAGAAGTGCACGAGTGGTTAATTCAGTTGGGTTTTCTAAGGAAGCTGCAGAGAAAACACACTGAAACCGACTAGTGCTCCTCTAGCCAGACCTTGTTGAAAGCAATGTTGTGTTTGTGCGTTGCATGCGCACAGGGTGATCTGCAAAAGGACGCCTGCGGTGCCATGCACATTTAAAGCCCCGTTCGCTGCGGCTGCCTGACTTTGCATTCAAAGCCCAAAAGCTCGAGGCTCTCAGACACAGCCTCCCCCATCAGAGCCAGGGGACAGTCAAAGAAATTAGACCTCTGAAGGAAGCTGTTCTTGCAGGCTGGGGGGCACAGCCTGAGGCTGTCCCACAGGGACCGACATGCTGCCTTCCAAAATTTAAGAATTAAAACTCTGCAAAGGGGGTGCCCAGGACCAGAGGCACCCATCTCTAACACCAGCACGTACTTTGCAGCCCGTTCTGGCCACAGCTGCTCCTGACGGCTGTGGGGGCGCCTTCTGGGGACCACAGCGAGCAGCCCAGTCTCGGTGCCGCAGGGATATTGCCTCGTGTTTGCAGCTCCATGCTTTCTCCTGCTTTGGGGTCATACTTTCAGTAATTACTGCCTGGGCAAGATACATGCTTTCTGTAACACATCCCACTGCCATAGAGGACCAGGGCTGCCTTTCTATCAGCGAAATGTTTAGACCTGGGTTACCAGACAGGCTTTTCTAGAACAACATTCATTTAAAAATGTCTTTGCTTTAATAACATGCAGGAGAAAGCCACTGTAATTACTTGGTTACACTTTCTTTTTCTTCCTCTGCAGATCCATACTTTTGTGCCATAGAATGAAAGTCATTAAAGTTTGCTCCAGGCCGGCCATGAGAGCTTTCTTCATTTGACATAATTCACAGACTGAGTTACTTATTAATGTGTGAGCCTCTCTAAACAAAATGGATTTTTACTGTTGCAAAGGCTGGCTGATGCATCATCATGACAACTTATTTCATTTCAGGATATCGTTTTGAATTTCAGTGGCAAAAATACAAATTTCATTTTTCACTAAAGTACTGATGTAACACTAAGGTTTGTTGTCCAAACCAGAGAAAAATAATGACCTGTATATCATATGCGGGATCTGAAAATCCACTATTTTTAAGTCTCTACTTCTATTTTGAAGATTGCTGTTTTTATAGAGATTCCTTTATTCCCTACTAAGAAACTGTTTTTTCCTCCCGACTCTCACCAGCAGTCTTCGTGGCTTTCTGCAAAGCCCTTCCATGCAATAAATCAGCAGGACTCTGAACCGGTCTTCTGTGCTGTAAACACATCAGGCTTACATGCATGGTGCAGCTCTTGCTGGCTTTCAAATGCATTTCTCTTTTGTATGTGCACAGGGTCTCATTAATTAGTTATCGTGTTCCATCTGCAGTTATACCAGTGTAATTGATTATGCCTCACTGCCCTGTTTCCATGATTTTGTCTATTAGCTAATTAATGCAGGAGAGGTTCTCAGAGAAATACATTCCTCAGAAGGAGCTGGAAAGAGGCATTCTTCAGTCCAGAGCCTCCTGAAGCCTCCAGAAGCAGCAGCAGCTGTAGTATATGCAAATCAGCAGGCTTTTTCCGTATGGAAAAGGCAGCCGAGAGCTTGCAGGGCGATTTGGGTGGTTGTAGCCCGTGTCACTAAATTCCTCAACAGAAGTGTGAGGTAGATTCAACGCACTTCTAAGGAAGTGAATAGCAGCTCCTGCTGCTTCTATTACATATTTGGCTGCTTATTATTATTATTTGCTAGGACAAAAAATCCCAGCCTTACATGAGTAATCCTCCTGCATTTCAACAGAGCTGATTACATGAGTAATGTGAACACAAGTTGATCAAAGAAGATGATTTATAAGAGATTTTCTGTGTTTAGTCATTTATCATCATAAGTCAGGCAAACGCACTGCAACACCTAAGCAGTGTGTGGTGTGAGTAATACCTTGTGCTGTAGCATGAGTGCTTTTTGACATTTCCCAACAAGTGAGTTATGAATGTGCAGCTAAGACTACATCAGCATATAGGATGTTACTTATGGAGCAGGATTAAATGAAGAATGATGTGTTCTTAAAAATGCTAATAGCTCAAAAATTAGGGTGTTATAGTACTCCTGTGTAATGCACACTAACTGCCTGGAGATGTCCTTGAGTAGCAAGGGAATCAACATGAGCAAACATGGTTATCTATAGCTTAAAATTTGGTTGCCATTGAAGCCCTGTTAGCTAACCACGTACTTTGTCTCAGCCTCCCTTAAAACTGAATTGAATAGAGTTGCTGAAATATTATTGCTGTGGTCATTAAGACCTGGTTCAATAATACTCTTGGGCACACGCTTAAAGCAAAGATTTAATCATGCTGCTGCTGGTGGAACGTGCCCAGATGTGCAAGCAGCCTCTAAACACAAGGGGGTGGCTCCAGCCTCAGGTTTAAGTGTGTGCCGAAGGACTTTGCTGAGAAAAACCCAGCCAGCACCCGGGGAGCTGGGGACTCACAGGAGGAGCTGACAAAAGCACCAACTTACATCACAGTAGCTGACAAGCGTGGGCAGCAAGAGTTGGTGGCTACTGAGGGCCAGCACCCAAACCCTGTTCACTTGTGGATCAAGCATTTTTTTTTATGTGTTTACATAAAGTTTCGACACACATCCCCCTGTAGACACTTGTGGCATAACAGCAGAAACTCTTCCAGCAATAATCCTTCTCCCTGTAAGCAGCAAACTGCTTGACCCTCTAACTCTGTATTCCCAAAATTACGATGCAGCATTTGAAAAACCTGCTCTCTGTTTGCTCACCTGCCAGGTAGGTTCAATTTGTTGTATGATGCCTTTCAGTAAATTATTGATACAGCCATCATGCAGAGGAACAGAAACAATAGAATCACGTGTGGTGTGGCTCCACCCCACTGTTTTTGTTTCCTAAGTGCCTGGGCTTCTCTCTGACAGTTTTATTGCAGGGAAAGAATAGTTTTCTCCTAGGGATGTTCCAGTGAGGTGACAGCAAGGAATCGGCTGCGGTGGCAGCCTCAGCACCAGCTGGAGCACCCAGCCCCGGCTGAGCCCCGTGACGATGACCGTGGAGTCTAGAGCTGCTATCTGACGAGCCACAGGAGACATATACAAGAAGAAAAATTGCTTAGTACTCGAAGGCAGTTTCCAGTAGACAACCATAACTTTGCTACATCTCATTGCTTTCAAATGAAAAAGAAAAAAAAAAAGTGATGAGTTTCTGTGGCTCACGGATCTAAGCTGGAATCTGCTCCAATTACATAGTGGGTGGTTTAATGACTTCAGCAGCTACCCTAGGTTGAGGCAGGACTGTGGCCAGGATTTCATCTGTAGGAATCAGCTTGAAATGCTTCCTATATTTCTTGACAGGACCCTTTTGCACCCTAGATCTAATATCTCTCACAAAAATTACAGGTTTGGGCGCAACCATATCATTATGCTTTACAGAGAGAGCCAAACAACAACGTGCTGGTTCAACATACACATTATGAGGGTCTTAATAGCTTAGGTGCTCTGAAGGCAAAGTTTTAACTATTTGGTAGCTAAGAAGTCTGAGGGACTAAGCATATCCTAGTACAGACTACTCTGTTACCATCATAACCATTTTTTCCCATGAAGAGCCTAGGACTGTATTTACTTCTCTATAAGCTCATGCCATCCCATGTTTGAAAGCTACAGGTCTTCACAGGACAGATATTAATTTACTCAGTGAAAGGTTGTCCTATTCTCATTGAATTTTCTAGAAAAACTCCTGAGTCCTTCAAGGGAAGATGGATGAAATCTTATATTATATGTACATGATCTCAGAACTGAGCAAACCGACCGTCTTGTGCTTCAAAAGGGAAGCAGTGTCAAGTTAGCCTATACATATAGCCTTTAAAATATTTTGGATTGGGCTCCTTGTTGATACGATCCCATCTGAGACTCTGAAATTTCATAAGCAATGAATTTTCATCATTTTCACATGATCCTAAAAAAATTATCTAGAGAAGACTAAGTTATGTCTTCACTTAGGAGTCATGACTGACTCCCCAAGGAAAATGATTTATGTTTTAAATTGCTTCACTTTACTGCAAAGTGCACAAAGAAAGGGATTCCCTTTAGGGAGAGTTAATTAATGAAGCAAGTTGAAAAAATAAATAAATAAATTGAAGTGTTCAAAATACAAGTTGGTCACTCATTTGTTCTGCTCTCAGTACATGGCCAAAACTCCCCCTGAGAACGTTGTGCTTGTCGAGAGGGGAGGTGGGCCACCTGGGAGCAGAGCTGTACGCCCCGTGCCTGACTGCGGGAATGAGGGATCAAAGGCACCATTAAGTCCACCGAGTTCATTTTGTCTGAATTAGCCATTAGCTTCCGTGCAATTAATCCTGCAGGGAGCCAAATGACTTGCTTTGGCTAAGTTGCATCATTTGGGAGAACGTCAAGTCTTGACATAAACAGATGGAGAGTCCAGCAGGTTTTCTGATAGCTCCTTCATCAGGTCATCAGCCCTCCACTGTTCAAAAATGTGAGCCCTCACTTAAATCAGAATGTTTTGGCTTTAGCGTCTCAGCACTAATTCATGCCGTGCCTTTCTTTGACAGATGGAGAAGTAACTCAGTGCCTGGTAATTTCTTTCTGTAAAGGTTCTTAGATTTGTGAATCAAGTCACCTCCCACCCTCTTTTTTAATGAATCAAATTGACCAGGTGCTGTAGTTCTTCCATTATAAGGCCTTTGTTTCAATCCTTTCAAGCTTTGGCTTTTCTTCCTTTTTTTTGAACTCCAATTTTAATGTCATTTTTGTTAACATGTACTGCATCCTAGCAGTCTCAATTGCCAAAGGCAGAGGTAAAATTTCCTTGCCATATCTCTCCTTGCCGAACAGCAGTTTTACGAGGCCTTTTTGGCCTCAGTTCTGCTCAACTGCTCGTACTTTTTTTTTTTTTAACTTTAACTAAATCAATATATATTGAACATATTGCCTCCTTCCTATCTTTTCAGATATTTACTGTACATTTGACTTTACTTTGAGCGGACCCAAGCTGCTTCATCTGCATCATTTACCCCTCATCACTCTCCGTTTTGCTGGCAAAGTTCAGCACCTTCGACAGGTGAAAATGGGGAACAGCGCTCGGGCCTCGCATCCCCGCAAGAACCCCTTACTTCCCTGCTGTCACACAGCACAGATTCCCCACGGAGCTTAATGTTTTAAGAACAGCCAATTAGTCGGTTTAATCTAGGTAACTGCTCGCTCTAGTATTGCTTTTGGCTTGTTTGGTTTTTTGTTTGTTTACAGCGTGTTGTTCAACTATGGTAAGTCATATGCCTGGTGTGTACCGATAAAACGAGTGTATGTAAATATCTGTAGCAATCAGACTTTCAATCTCATGACAGCTTTTGGGCAATTAAACAAACGCCTTGGCATGCTAAAATGTACTTACCTACTACTTAGGGGCTCTGGGAGGATTAATTAGTTAATATGCTAGATTAAATCAGACGCGGCCCTTTTGAGCTGAGAGTCTTCTCTGGGGTTGACAGGAGGAACGCTGCTTCCCAGCCCTCCCCAGAGCCCGTGTTGGTTTCGGAAGCCCTATATTAGGGCTCCGTATGCACGGGCTGTCGCGGGAAGGCACTAAGTCGGTCTGTCTAAACTAGCATTTAATAGGCCACAAAACCCGAGCAGGGAAGCGACTCTGAGAAGGGCGATCGGGCTTTTCCGTGAGGCGATGCACAAGCGCACCCAACGGGGGCTGTTGGGTGCCTCCAAACCCCCCTGTGCCATGGACGAGCAGCGGCCGGGGGGGTTGGGGTACGAAGGATGCCCAAGTCCAGCACCGGCCCCCGACTCGGAGCCACTTCTGCCGGCGGGGCTCCAGCACCGGGGACAGCGCCCGGTCCCCACGCCTGGCCCCGGGGCTCCGCATCCCCCCGGGCCGCCCCGGGGCTGTTCAGCCCCCTCTCTCCCTTTCTTTTCCCACCGTTCCCCACCAGCCCCATACCATCAGCCCCCCGGCCCATTGATGCCCCAGCATCTCCGGGGCGCGCTCCGCACCTCGGGGGCTCTGCGGAGGAGCCGGGACCGCAAGAGGAGCCCCCCCCGGCGGGGGGCAGCGCTTTGCCCCTTCCCTCTTTCCCCCCCCAGCACTTTCCATCCCCTATCCCTGTCTCCCCCCGGCCTTGCGGGCACTCACCGGAGGCTCCGGGGGCCGGCGGGGGCGGCTGCGCTGCTGCAGGCGGCGGGGGGGGCGCTGGGCACCGGCGGCTCCGGCTCCCGGCCGCGCACGCAGGGCGGAGGGAGGGATGGAGGAGGGATGGAGGAGGGATGGGGGGAGGAGGGTGGAATGGAGGAGGGATGGGGGGAGGAGGGAGGGATGGAGGAGGGATGGGGGGAGGAGGGAGGGATGGAGGAGGGATGCAGGAGGAGGGAGGGATGGAGGAGGGATGGAGGAGGAGGGAGGGATGGATGGAGGAGGGCGCTGCAGCTCCTCAATTATTCAGCGCTTCCCCCTCTCCGCTCTCTCCCCGCCCCGGCAATACCACCGAGGCGGGTCGAAGAGACCTTCCCCCCCCCCTTGCTGCTCCCCTGCCCAGGTGTCCCGAAGGCTGCCCTTGGCCTTCCCCGAGTGGCCCTGCTGTTGTTTTTTTACCCCCCCCGGAGGACGGGTTTTGGCACCCCGTGGGGAAGCTGCCCCTCGCTTTCCCCTGGAGCCGCACGCCGAGATTTGGGTGCTGATGCTGTCACCCCAGAACGGGCAGAATTAGGGCTGAAAGAAAATGCCTCATGCCTTGCAGCCTGCCGCGTCCAGCCCTCTGCCTGGGAGGAGTTAGCAGGTGCAGGGCATGTTTTATATCCCTGGCTGCTTTGGAGGATAGCTGCGCTTCGTGTTCACGATTATTTCCTATCTTCCCATTGCATTTTTATTTCTCGACTCTTGCTATTTGTTTCCCTCTCGAAGTGCTCCCTCTCTGCCTCCATATTCTTACTGCTCCGACATCAAATCCAAAATGTTTTTCTCTCCGGTGCTGTCTGTGGAGGATCAGATTTCAATCTCCATTACAGCGTCATGCTATAACATCTAGCGTGACCCATCCCCAGGTGCACAGTGTGCCTTGAAGCTATTCGCTCTTTTAGCACTGAAATAAATATCTGCTGGTAAAAATTAGGAGTGATCCTTCAGCTTCTGTCCAGCTTGGACCAGTGCCTGCCTAACGTGAGAGACCCTAACAGGAACCGCATCAATGTGGGGACCTTGTGGGGGCCTGCAGAGAAACACTGCACAGATAAACCTTGCCAGGACGTGCACGATCCTGGCTTCGGGCAGGATGGTGGATCATGTGTCACCTCCCATTTCCGTGGTACTTTCTGTGGCTTTCCAGACGAGTGCCATCATTTTCCCAGTTTCTTACCAGGCTCCTTCCTCTCTTCAGCTTGGCTTTGCCTCCCTTCCTGCAAAGCAGTCCTCCTGCAGCCACTCTCTTCCCCGAGGAGAGCAGAAACAAGCTGCTCCCTTGCTATCCCGGCCAGCAGGAGCTGTCACTACAGAACCACCGATGCTCTGCTCCCCTCATGCTGCTCCAGCCAGCACAGGTCAGAAAAAGCCTCGCTGGAGCCCAGTGCAGCCACCCCCGTTACCATCCTCACAACCAGCAGCTTTGAAAACCCCAGATTTGTTCTTTTCCTTCTTCTTCGATTGCCCATAAGCAACACTCGGAGCTGCAGCTGCTCTCCCCTCTGTTCCCCGTGCTTCCCATTTGGTTGTTGTCCCTCTTCTCATTCACTTGCTTCCCCCAGGTGCTTTTGCTCAGTTTGTGGGCACCAAATGCAGCCGTGGGTGTCCGACCTTAGGAGCATCCCTGCCTTCCACCTTCCCTCATGCTCTGGCAGACTTTGCTGTATATAGTCTTCCTGTCCCCGTTACAGCCCAGCCTTGGTCTATTTTTTATATGTCTGCTTCTCTTTTATCCCGTGGTACTTACAGTCAGCTACCCGAAACAACCTGCCATCACCTTGAGCAATAAAGGGACTAAATGTCTTGTCTGAGGCTCACTTAAGCTCTTTCTCATTATTCCTTGCCCTGTTCTCATGAATTTTGTAACTTCCAGTCTTGCAGGAAGATGAATTTCTACAGCTGCCTCTCTAATGGTGCTCTTCCGTTTGATTAAATGTGTCTGTCAGCTGGATAACAACTGGGGGAGGCCACAGGACCCTCCGGAGAAGCCCCACCAGTGAGAGCAACCTCCCATTTGGGTGAAATTTCCCACAACAGCCAAGCACGTGGCAATACCCCTGTGGCAGAATTTCCTCTGTCCGCAGGCACCGAGTAGTTTCTATTCCAAAAAAAAAAAAATTCTGCTCATTTTCCCCAAACAACAAGTGGCTGTCTGACCAGTCATTTAAAACCTTAACCCTATTTTAAACTTGACTCAGGCTTTGGCCCCAGTAACGCCCTATAGCAAGGACCCCCCAGCTGCTAGCTCATTATCTCAGCAGCACAAAAAGCGGCCTTTCCAATTTTGTGGGACATAACTTGCTTTTCCTGTGACTCTGAATAAACACAGGCAGAAGCCACCCTATCGATTTTCTTTCTTCCTTTTACTAAAATGTTTATTTACCTCTCTCCTAATCCCCTCATACTTGTCTCCCCCGTGGCTAATTAATTAAGTTTTTTAAATACCACATTTCCTGCAGTTTTCTGGGCTGTTTCTTTGTTTACGGATCTTTTTAACTTTTGGACAATCAACAGACTCTTGGCCTGCTGGCCTCCAAGTCCCCCCTGGGCTCTCAGCATCCTGACCTCACAGACCTGCTTTCCCTTCGTGAAACCTCCTCAGAGAGGACAGGCTCATCTCTGATCCCTTTATTTTTCTCAGTCTTCCGCGGTGTTGTTTCTGACAATATTTTGCCGTCATCACAAATGACTGATGATCTCAGGAGAGATGGCTTGGGTTCCCCTCGGGTTTACAGCGTGCGCCCAACCCGTGCGCTTGGTCACCCCGTCACATTTTGACAGTAATCTTACACCATGTCTGGAGGAAATGTTTGCCCTGGAGTGAATGCAGGTCCCGTTGGAGCCTTCTATGATGCTCAGCACATGCTGTAACCACTGCGGGTCGTGGCATGGGGTCACCTGCACGTGGCCGGGGTCTGCAGGGCGGCCTTAGGGTAGGAAGAGTGCGGGTCCTGGGTGACCTTATAGGGCCGAGCAGCTCAGTGCTGCCTTGGTTCTTTGGTCTGTCTTCAACATTGAAGTAGAAGACCCCGTCCCAGGGGTGCCCTTTGGAAGCTCCTGCTCCTTCTTTCCCTTGTCTGTAAAATGGGAATTACAGAGATGCTCCTGGAAATCTGCCTCAAAACAGTTTCTGCCGAAAAAGGCTGTTTTCACAGAACTGTTGTTTGTGGGCTCACAAAGGCCAGCTGATTTGGGTTATCCTTGCGAAGAAGAAGCTCTTTGAACTGAACTTGTAGAACTATTTTGAAATAAGATCACACGCCAATCAGAAATTGCATCTGGAATCAGTCTGAGACTTTAAAATTACGATGTATTTTCAAACGTTCACTCCTGAGCATCTCCAGGCGCTGGCTGGGTGAGGCTGCGGCTTCTTCCCCTCGACGTCCCCGTGCCCCTGGGCTCTGGCCACAGCCCCTCCGGCAGCTCGACGACGAGCAGGCTGAGGGCACGGCCTCCATCACACGCTGATCATTTAACAAAGGCAGCTGGCGAGCCTCAGCCGGCCCTCGGGGAAGGCTGATGGTCTGCAGCAAAGAGCGGCGTCTGCTTGCCAGCAGCAGGCTGCGCACCGGGACAGCCCACGGACGCGGTGCTGGGAGGTGCTGGGACCTCCACCCGCTCGCTCTGCACCCCCAGTAACTCCTGTCCGTGCTCTGCTTTGCTCTGTGGCGTGACGAGACGTCTCGCCGAGCAGCAGGACCTCCCGGGCACCCGCCGCAAGGCTCAGCTGGCGTGCCTCTGAGCGGCGACCAGATGGAGCCCTGCAGCAACGCCGGTATTTTTAGAAACGTGGCCAGGACGCTTGGCCCCTTTTTTCCCTTGCTTTCGCATCACTAGAAAACTCAACGAGTCCCCTGCAGGGGTCAAAGTGATTCGGGCATTACTGTGGGAGGATAAGAAGAGGGGATTAATCCTGCTGTCTCGTCTCCTGCGGATGGCTGGGGGTATGCGAGCAGCAGCGTGAGGAAGGGCAGTCCTGTACTAAAGCCCTGACCTGAGACTAGGAGACCTCGCTGGGGTTACTGGCCCTGCCACAGGTTTCCTGGGTGAACTTCCTCGATCCTTGCAGTCCCAAGGCTGGAAAATGACGGTGAAAATACTGCCTGGTCCCAGCTTGTGTCTTGTGTGCCCAGACGGTGATTTCTTTGGGTCGGGGACTGTCCCTGGGTGCTTGATGGTGCTGAAGCTGGTCAGATCCTGACCTCACTGGGCCCTTTCAGCTGGGCAAATGTAGGTGAGCCCCGTGGGAGCAGGCTGAGCCTGCCTCCTCCCCGACCCCACCAAGTGTCCCCCAGACACCCAGGGATGCAGGTGGACAGGGAGAGAGCACAGCACCCGCGGGGTGCTGTTCGAGTTACCCGTCTGCAGCTGGGCTGGGCAGAGGCTAGATTTCTGCTTAGAGCCGTGGAAAGTCAATCCGTCCTTCTAGGAGGCATCCTGGACAGGTTAAAAGAAAACCACAGCACGGACGTTTCTCCTACACCCGCACCCGGGTGCTTCCCCACGGCGTGGGGATGGATCTTGGTTTCACCCCGCCGAGATTTATCCCCTCCGAGTGGAGGAGATGGGCGACGCACCCACCGGACACGATACCAGTTCGGGTAGAGCTGGGGTGGCTGAGCATGAAAGAAATCACTGCCAGAGCCGTATGTGATCGTACAGCCCCAGCCCGGCCCCGGTGTTATCCGTGGCCCCTCCTGTCGCCGCAGGGTGCCGGCGGGGCGTGCAGGAGGAGCGATGCTTTCGGCTGTGCCACCACGTCCCCAGCGGTGACCCACCGGCACCCAGCGTCTCCCACCGGCACCAAAACATCTGCGTTAACCTCGGCCGTGGGGGACAAAGGCCGATGTGATGGGGGCTGCACGGGGACGGGGACAGCAGCGGGGACCTCGGGATGGGGAGCGGGAGGGAAGCGGCTCCTGGTGGCGCTCCCCTTCCCGCTGCAGATGTGCCCTGGGGAGGCTGGATAAAGCCGCCAGCGAGAGGGATTAAATGATTCAGTGTTTGCTGGCTGCTGTGCTATTTAAAGGACCACACGCTATTTTTTTTTTTTTCCTATCCAGAGAAGAAGGCTTTGAACAACAAAACCAGGCAGAAGCATCTGCTGCCCTCCAATTTCCTTCAGCCTGCGGTTTGATGCTAATGCTCCGGGCGTTGCGTAGCTGATAGCAGCACCATGTCCCGCCGGGGCACACCGTGAGGAGCTGGAGACATCACGGAGCACCGGTTCCCACTGGCCTTCAGGCACGTTTAGCTCTTCTGGATTTCAGAACTGCAGGTGATGGCAGGACTTGGTCCTAATTTTCTGATTTTTCAGATTTTTAGACTAATCAGAGCTGTCACCGTTTATAGATCTTGCATCTTATTATGTAGCCAGGACAATAATTCATTTTTGATAGCATTAATTTGGACCCTCTCCAAACAGGCCTCTCACAATCCACTCTGGATTCACTGCCTGGTCTTCTCTATGGGGGCAGCCACGCCAAGAGGCAGACAAATAGATGGTCAGCCTGGCAGCGCCTTGGGCAAGCAGTTCTACACTTTAGAAAACTGCTTTCTTGGGGTTTATTGTTTTTTTTTTGGCACTTCTGGCAGTCGAGGGCTGTCGAGAGCCCCTGTCACTCTCACCTGTGCTCCAGCTGCGGTCCACAGCATTTGTTTTGGGGTTGCACACGAGTAGCTTGCTCCCTACTGCTGGGAGTGCCAGGATACAAGCAGTGGGGTATTTTAGCATTTACCTGCCATGTTTCACCCAGAGACTGAGCCAGTTCTGCTTGAATTTAAAAAAAAAAAAAAGTGCATGCTTCCTCACAAACCGGCTGCTTGATTTATCCATCTTGTTATTAACGGCGGACAGGGTTTTGCCCACACCAGGATTTGCAGAGGCTGATGTTTGCACCAATGTTTTGCTTTGCATGCAGATGAGAGGGTTCATTGTCTGCTGTCTGTTTTGCACGAGAGGTGTAAAACCCTCGAGCAGGCAGAGAAAAGCTGCGTGCCCAGCATAGCAGCTGCTGGGGCAGGCAGGGAGGGACAGGTCCGTGGGTACCCCTCTGACTGGCACTCAGCACCATTAAATGTTCAGCAGGAGAGTGCTCAGGAGCTGGTGGCTCTGCAGGAAAGAGAGGAGTGTATTGATCTGATCGTTTGTTGTCATCGACGTTCCCATTGATCCACTTTTCCCCGATGATTTCGTACTGCTGAAGGCAAAGGGCAGTGCTCGGGAAGGGCCAGCACCGCGGGTGAACGCGTTATCCGCAGGAAACCACGGTTTTCTTTGGGCTAAGTGCAATTTCTCCAGCAGATGAAGCTCAGCCAAGGTATTTCGGATAGGTCATTCCAGGTCTGTTCCAGCTTCAGATTCTGATTTTGTAGCTCGGCTGAAGGACAATGGGCCAAAGCCTGCCCCTCTCAAATCCCCGCGGATTTAATGTCGTAATGCAGCCTTGGCTGAGCGCTGCCCCAAAGAGAAGCGAGGCACCTATTGAATTACCTGCACACATTACTCCAAATCTCCTGCTCAGGAACAGGCAGGGCCTGCTGCAGCTCAGCTTTCAGGAGAGCCTGATAAGATCGTAGCCCATGGTAGCACAGTATCAGGTTTTAATTTGGTATTCATCACATCATTGTCAGCGATCGGGGAGCCGGCTCACTTACAAGCTGCTGCCGGGATCTGGAGCCCTGCAGCTCCCCGAGCCTGGGGCAGGAGCTCCAACTGGCGACTGGAAACACTTTTCAGTCCCCTGCCAGCCCGATGCATCTATTTTCCAGATGTGTTGCTGCTGTGCCCAATCCGAGCATCTTCCTGGTGCTGCAGAGTACCTCCCCATCCCATCCCACGGGCAGGAAGGTTCATCCCGTAGGAGGTGCTGGCCCTGGGTTAGCGGGTGGCACGCTGGGGTCTGAGCTGAACCCGCATCTCGGGGGGGCATCTTTCGATGAGAGTAGCCCAAAGAGGCTTTAAAAGTCACGCAAGGTGGGCCAGATGGCTTAAAATTGGGATTGGGTTTTAGGTTAGTTTGTGTATCTTCTAGTGACTTAAAATAGCCTCCTTTTGGTGTGTAGAGGCAAATGAGACAAGACATTAATATGCGCATCGTGGAGTAAATAGGTTTCAAGCAAGCTTCTGCAGCACTGGGGGAGGATATTAGGACGGGGTGTTTTTCATCCCTGATGTGCCAGCTAGCATGCAAAAAGCTCCTGTTCTTACAATAGAGGGAAAGGGTTGGAAAACTGAGGAACAAATAACTTCTTCCATTACTGCATAGACAGAAAAAAAAGTTAATCCAGAGTGTAAACCAGATAAAAGTATTGCTCAAATTCAGTTAGATTTAATGCTAAAAATTGCACATTTGGGGTAACAGTTTTTGAAGTGACCCAAGTATAGACATGATGTAGATCTTGAACTCTTGTGGACAGTACACAAATGAAATGCTCTTTACATTGACTCATCTTGTATTTCTTTTTACTGTTATTTTCCTGGCCCTTAACTTTGCACAGTTATGAAGACTGGCTTTTAGAAATTACATTGCCTGGAAAAATCCACTGGGCTTTTCTGCAGAGGAGTTAATGGCTTTTATGAAAAGGTTTACCTAATCTGAGCTGATGTTTTCAGTCTCATGAAACCAGCGCTGAGCAGAGCTGGAAGCGAGTGTTAAAGATGCGGCCGGTGCCGTCTCCTTCCTGCAAAGCACACGGGAAAATGAGGGGTTTTACTCTGCTTCTGGGTACAGCAAAAGTAGATTTCGATTAAAAACCAGGAGTGAGTGAGTAATTTCTTAATGTGTCCAGACAGCAAGAGAGAAATGAACACCTCAGTTGGACAAGCCGGATTAATCTCAGGTGTGTCCTCACTGCTGACACGAGGCATCGTCAGCCCGACTTCTGTTCAAACATACCCTGATAAAAACTAGGCAATATCCGGTGTGTATTTACCTTCTTGATTTACAAGAACAGAGATTAAAAAGGCCCCTGAAGCAGACGATTCAACCTTTTTCCTCCCGGCTTACCCAACTGCTGGCCAGGCAGGGGAGGAGAGGGAAAGCCCCCCTCACCGGTGGGGCTGTACGCCTGCAGAAACCCCGTGCTGGAGATGGCGTTCGTGGCCTGGATCCACCTCATCTGGTCGCCCTCATCTACAGCCTTCTTGTTCAGGTGTTGCCTTTGGTGTGGCACGCAGAACATACAACATTTGAGCTGCATTTCAGCGTCCTGCAGAGCCACTGGAGGGATGGGCGAGGAGGGTCAGCTGGAGGTCCCCGAGTCTCCCGTGGGGACAACAAGGACAGCAGGCACCCCAGCCAGGCTCAGGGCACTTCTGGGGCAAACAACACATGCTGGGGGATTGGTGGGGGGCACAAAGCTAACAGTGGGCACGTTTTACCGTACAGGAGCATGAGCAAGCAAGCAAGCCGACCTAAACATCGGAGGAGTTGTGTTATACTACAAAGAGAAGGAGGAAAATCCCTCTGCTTCGTCTTTGTCAGCATCTCCACCATATGCAGCATCACGAGCAATTAAAATATGCTAATTCTTCATTATTTTCACACCAGCCTAATACAAACGGGTTTAATGCCAGTCTCTTGTTGCCGTCCTTTTGCACAGGCTGACACAGAGCCAGCGGGGGCTGCCCTGCAGCGGGGCTGTTCCGCAGCCTGCATAACCAGGGCTGTGCCACCACGTCCCCGCTCCTGGGAACCTTCCTGGTGGCAAGCATCAAGCTGAGGGGCTGGGGAAAGTGTCTTTGTGCTTCCTGGAAATGGCACAGTTAGTGGCTGACCCGTGAGCTGCTCCTGGTGTCACCCCAAGGGACAGCAGGGACCTGCCCAGCTTTTGCTGCTACCCAGTGCCCGGGGGGGGAAGATCTTGCAGGGGAGAAAGTAGCACTGATGGCAGCTGGAGGGGTTAAAAGCAACCTAATTTTGGTAGCAGATCTGTGGTTTAAGGAGAAATTAAAACTGGTTGTCCATTAACGAGTTTATCGTGCTGATACAGGATTATTTGGAGTTCAAGATCTGAATGCAGACTTGGCTGCTAATGTTAGCATTACTGGATTTCCTGGAGTATTTTTATTACACAGATAGGAGCAGGGAGAGTTGTGCATCATGCACATTTGCTGTAGGATAGCACACATCACGGTGTGTAAATTATTTAACCTCCCAGTCCTCCGTCCCAGGCAAAACCAGGACAAGCCTGGAGAAGGGGACGCAGGAGGATGCTGTGCACTGTTTCACTCCTTGCACTTTCTGCTCTGGAAATGGCTGTGTTTATCAGAGGAGTGCCCCTTTCCTGACAGGCACTGGTCTGGAGGTGCATTCTGCTTTGACACAGCTCATGAGGAGCACGGCTGGCTGCCTGTTGGTGGCTCGTCCCATGTCACTGGCATTGGCTTGACAACGTGTGTTTTCCTTTTTGTTTTCTTTCTTTTTATTTTTTTTTAAGCAAGAAGCGCCACGGTTTTGTTGATGCAGAACAAGTAACAGTTCATTCGCAGCTCCCCAGATGAAGCTAAATTACTCTGAATAAATTGAACATTAAAGCAGCGTCTGAACAAACCCAGTTTTCTGCTGGATTGCTAATTCCTGCTTGGAGACGCAGACCTTCATTGTAACAGGTTTCTTAAAGGTAACAGCATGTGGCTCCTGCCCACCCTAAAAAGGCCCCATTTATAGTGCTTATCTAAGTCAATCTTCAATTTTTTCGGGGCTTTATATGATTTATAAGGTATTATTTCCTGCTGGCAGCGAGTTGCCTGCAGGTTTGCATGGAAGATATTTGGGAAAAGCCCGTGTCCCTTCCCAAGCGGAGTAACGCCAGTCGGTCTCACAGTGCAGTGGCTCGGGTCTGAACGAATGAAAACAAACGAGCACTTAAATTGAAGGGTGATTTGTCATCGTGCAGTTAGAGGAGATGTTCTCTTATGGTAATTAATGATCTGAAGGCAGGCGGCAGGGGACGGGCAGGAGGCGCAGCGACGGCTGGGACCTCACCGGCGGCCCTGCGCAGGGGAAGAAGCGTGGATACCCCTGGGGAGGGAGGAAATTTGTACCCAACGCTAGCACAGAAAGCCAGAGCTGTACCATCCCTAGGGAAATGCATAATTGTGTCTTCTCAGCAGGGAGGGCTGCCGGGTCATATGTATCTGTCTGCGGGTGCCACGTGGCCAAGTCTGGCAGCGGAGCCGCACGCGCTTAAATCAGGGCTGGGTTTGCCCTGCTTGCTCTGCTTTATTGCTGCCCTTTTCTGACATTGCTCCCCACTGATGTTGTAATTTTCAATCTGAATGTAACTACAGGGCTGTGCATTGCAATCCCGTGTAATTGCAGCCCTCGCCCCCTCGGCCATCCCGTGCAGCCCACCTTCACACCCCCTTGCCCCTGCAGAGCGCACTGACGTGCCGTCACACGAGGCAGCTGCGAGGGGACCTCGTGCTCCTCCTGCCCATCCTCCTGCTATTATTTTTATCACTCCACCTCGAGGTCCATAGCTGCAGGGATGGCCTCTGCCCCGGCACTCCCTCCCGAGGCGGGCAGGGGGGTCCTGAGGGCCGCCCCCCTCCCACCATCGCAGCAGAAGTGACTCAGCCCTGCATTTTCGGGGCTCTTGCTGCAGGCTGGAGGAGGATGAGTCACGGGAGGCGCAGGCAGAGGCTCAGCTGGCAGCAATCACCGGACGGTTCAGCCGTGCCGAAGGTCCACGGCCTCCTACAGCAATCCCTCCCACCCGCGGCGTTGGCTGCGCTGGGTAAATGCCGCACGCGGCAGCTGAGCCGAGAGGTCCAAATTATCGTCAGGTTGATTGCGGTTGAGAATAATAAGAAAAAAAATATCTTCTTGCCTAATTAAAAGGACTGGGGAAAATGGTTCTCTGTTAACACAGCCCTTGTCAGCCTTCTGCTGCAAAGGCATGGGGGTGTTTGCAGAAAGCGCTGGGGACAGGCAAGCCCCCTGTGTCCCAGCACTCAGCCATTTCGCAAATGAAGCCGGTGAAATGGGATTTGGCCTGATCAATGCTTGTAGGAGACACTGTTTATTTATTTTTTCCCCAGCATCACTGTTGGTTCCCAGTTCATGCAGTGTACTGAGTCTACTCGCTCCTTGCTCGCTCAGCAGGGTGCTGTGCTCTCCTTCACATCCTCTTCATCACACCAGGTTGGTGGATCCCAGACATGGTGCAACTCAGTGCCAATAACCCTCTCCTGGACAGATTGCTGCTACAGAGGCCCTATCAAGCAAAAGACACCTGGGGATTGCTTTGTTTTCCTTTGTGTTTGGCTCATTGAACCTTTCTGTACGGGAGATGGGCTGTGACTCAGAAGGCAACCCCTGGATGAGCTGCCCGTAAACCATCAGTGATGAAAACCGATTTTTGTACACTAATAGAGAAGCAGAGTTGTCATCAGACTTGTATTAGGTTTATTTACAAACAGATGCTTGGCTGCTGATAGGGATTGGTGTCAGTCCTGTGCCCATGCTGAACTGAGCACCAAGGGACTCCGGTGTGGAGGAGCACAGGATGGAGCAGAATTACTGAATACCGGTGTTGTACACCTAACAGGCCCATAAAAAAAAATAGGTTACTTTGGTCCCCTGATAAACACCTGCTATGGGGTTGGGCAGGCAGAAGACATGCAGGAAAACCCTCCTTTTTCATGACAACAGTGCTGAAAGACAGGTGCCTACGTGGAAGCGATGCTGGCTGGGAGCCCGCGAGGTGGCCGAGGCGTTCTCCTGCTTTTCACCTTGGCCAACCCTAGCAAAGACCGAGAGAGAAACGCACGTGGGCTCCTGCCCCGAAGCCCTGGCTGCGGGCAGGGGGAGGAAGCCCAGGTTGTACAGGTGGATGTAAATGAACCTGGTGGGTTTTTCCCGAGCAGGATCGGGATGAGACCCCCTCACTCTGAGCTGAGGTGGGCTTCGGCTCAGAAGAGCCCAAGGGAGCATTTCCATGAACTCCGCCAGGCTTTGACTAGGGCCCCTCTTCGTGTCTCTGTTCTTGTAGCTCACAGGTAAGTGGTTCCTGTTTGTACAGCGTTCATTTCCTGCAGCTTCTTGAGCAGAAAGCCTGTTGTGCTTGTAGATATCTTCCCCGTAACATCTTTACTCCTATGGAAAAGATAGTTTTAGAAAAAACATTTTAGATGTTACTCAGGTTTTGACTGAAGACTTCGCTGTAGCCATTACAGACAGTACAAAGGAATGTTGCAAGCGTAATCACTGGCATTTTGAGCAAGGGTAAAAGTTTAAAATACATGGCAGAGAGTGAATAAAAACAAACCACAAGCAGTCCTGCTGTCAGGTGTGCGGTGTGCGCAGGACAGAGGCGAGAGCCGTGGTGGATGCAGCGTGTCGCTGGCAGCTTTCTCTTGCTGGGTCCGTAAATTCTTGTCCAAAGCCCAGAAAAATCCAGGGGCTCCTACTGAGTTCCTTGACCTTGGGATTAAACAGGATGTAAAACAGGAGGACGTGGACAGTAATAACATGTTTTGGAAAAGTTATGCAAATGATGTTAAAGTATGCAGTTTAAAATATTAGCTCTGGCAGAGGAAGACCGCTGAAGTTTCAGTCGAGCGGAACGGATACTCAATAAATTAAAAACTCAGGAGTTGGCTTTAAAGCAAGTGCTTTGTAAGCGAATGTTCCCTTTTGTGGTCCGCATGAAATGTGCTCGGGGAAGCGATACGGCTCGGCTGCGTTCTCTGGGGGTACACATTGCCATCACCAAATCCACCTGAAGAAATGGCTCACACTTGCACTTCTGTTGGCATCCAGAGGCTTGACAGAGGTTCAACAGCTCCTCCCATCCTTCTCCATATTGCAGGGATCTTCCCAGAACAGAGCTGTGACCCATTTGTAACTGTGGAAGAAAAACTGCATCGCTGCTCTCAGGTCAGAGCCCCTCAGCGCCAGCCTAGCACCCACCACGAGCGAGGGCTGACTCACATTTTGAAATTAAAAGCCTAGTCCAAGATTTATTTTTTTTTTAAAAAAAGCTTACTATTTTTTTTTTAATGCTGTAAATATGCATGTCTTTGATGCTTTCAAGGCAAAATCTAGATCACATAACACTATTTTCTGTGATGATTTCAATTATCTAGTAAATCTGCAGTGCTTTTATCCACCATGGCTTCCTTTCCCTGGGAGAAACGAGGTCACAGACTACAAGGAGGAGTTGGCAAAGAGAAGTCATTTTTTGGCAGAAGAAGTAACATCTAATGGCAAGGAGCAAATATATAAAATTAAATTAATAAATTGTGACCAGTCAGTGCTAAATTGCTTCTGGGCAGGGGAACAACTCCGATCCAGTTTTTGTTCCCCTCCCAGCTGCAGCATTTCCAGCAGCTCCCACAGCTTCATTTTTTTTTTCTTAATTTGTAATGGGTGCCATCCTTGTGCTCCCACCCCAGCACCCACTGGAGGAGCTAAGGGAAAGGTAGGTCCACAGCATGCACTAGGAATTGCCCCTAAAACTGCTCTCCTTGTATGAAACCTCCCAAAGCTTGTGGCTAGACAAAGTCTTAACTCATGTTTGCTCCAGCAGCAAAATCAACGGGCACATTGCATCAATGTCAGCGAGGAACTGATGGCCAGCACCTGGGGATACACCACTCTTCAGCCTGGACTTCGGCACCTATTTCACCATCCCTGTAACTCCCCACCCTTGTAACTAATCTCCAGCTCTGGTGCTCCCAAGGGGCTTTTGGGGTTAAACTCAATGATGCTTGTGGAGAGACTGATGCATCGGGACCCTCTGGTCTTTAAAACACCTACGAGAAAAGCAAAATGAGTGTTAAAGGTTTCGCTTTTGTTTATAAATGGTTGAAATGATGTTGGAGCAGGATGCTGGAGCCTTATATTGCTGAAGAAAACTGAATTTTGGTTCGTCCCTGCTCTGCTTTTCTTTTGGCTTGGAAAACAAAATCACACACACACAAAATAAAACCAACAACACTTCTCTTGCAGAAACAATTTATTTGCACTGCATAACAGCAGAGCACTGGGACGTGTTTTGTTCCATTTTCAGGTTTTATGTTACGAAGTACCAATTTCATGTGGCTTCTCCTTGCCTGGATCCTTAACACTCGCCTTTTTCTGTGATTTTTGCCAGCAGGGTTTTTCAGCCAGCCTTTTTGCATCAGAAAGGGGTCACCATCCTTCCGCTTCCATGGCAGAGTGACATCTCCGGCAGTGACTCTAGAGCTTTAACAGGGGGTGGACATGAACTCGTGGCTCGTCCACCACAGCTCCCCAGAGCGAAGGAAAATGATACAGAACTTCTAGAGACACTGCTGAGCTGTTAGCCCACCTCTCCTCCCCTCCTTGCAGTTACTCTTCTGTTGAGAGCTCCAACACAGAAATTGTTCCTGCCTTCCTTGTCTAGTGACACTGCTCGACCTCCCGTCCCTGCTCCGCTCTGTGCTTGATGAACCCCTGAAGGGCTGTGCCACGGCAGAACACGATTGATAAATAAAGCACTTCAGTTCCTTCAGTTTTATCTGCCACAGCCCCTGGCTGCTTGCTGCAACCCGTGGGTGTGAGCTTTGCCAAAGGCTGCGTTGGGCAGACCGCAGCGTGCGGCTGCGCGGAGAGCAAATGCAACGCGGCCAGAAGACAGCAACGTGCAGGTCCTGAGGAAGCCCATACACCACACGAGTCCCTAAACTGGCATCAGCAAGAAGCCGAATAACAGTGGTTTGAGTCCCCCGGCCTTGGCCGTCCTCTCTCTGTACAGACTCCCTGTACAGACTGAAACACGAACCTCTGCCACTGCATAAGGGACACTGAGCCGCATTAAGGAAATTGAGCGCGGCATTACTCATCCCTACCCACACGCAGGAGGCCAGTCCTGGTGCTGCTCGGCTCCAGGAGCCATCTCCCCGTGCTTTTGGGCCATGCCAGCAGCAGTCCCTGGTCTTGCAGGCATCAGCGTGGGTCAGAGACCCTGCCCCTTCGTTCTGCAGGTGGAGGGAGTTAATGGCTACGGGCACGGCTCATCCCCTGCCAGCTGGCCACCACCCAAGGAAAGAGTCCCAGGCACTTTTAATTGATTAGCAGAGAGGTAGCCTGATTGACTTGGCCGTTTGCTTACTGGGAGCTGAGACTTCTGTCAAGATCTGGTCTTTTGGAGGCGGTGAATCTTTGCCTCAGTGAGGACTTCTGGATCTGACCCAAAGTAAGTTAGTTGAGATGAGTTGAAAAGCAAAGCAAAAAGGCCCAGAGGGCCTCATACAAACCCTGAGTTGTGTATGAAGGGCTATGAAGGCAGCCTCTTTATCGTCCTTTTCTTTTGGTGTTCCAGGGGATACATTGGGCAAATACCATGGGAATAAAGGAAATACTTCTGTCAACAGAAAATCCACGGATAGTCTCCAAAGGGCAACCCTGCTAACGAATTTGTTGATGGTATGTTCTGCCTTGGGCAGAAACTGCTGAGCATTATGTACAATGCTTAAACCTGATTACTTCGTGTTGTGCAACTATAATCACTTTTGAGTGTTAATGTAGGCGAATTAGGAACAGGATTAAAATTATTTTGGGGAGTGAAATGCAGTCCTTCTGATGAGGTATAAAATTAGCTGTGTCTCAGCAAAGGCCCAGCTGAACTGTTGTTTACAGGGGCTTCTTTCAGAGCTGTGATGTTGATGGAATGAGTCCCGCTTTAATAAAAAATAAAATAAAATAAAATAAAATAAAATAAATAGAAGATATTAATGATATGTTCAGAACCTTTACGTGGTGCTTTGCTTGTGTTGCTTGCTACAAGATAGGGTTTCTTTTCCACTGCTACTTAATGTGTAACAGAGGCATGAAAGGCTACCTAAATTTTTTAGTTAGGAACTGGTGTCCCTTGTTGAGAGAGGTGAAAAATACAGGAATTGAAAGCTGATTTGAATAAGGCAGCTGATGCGCAGGCACTCCAGGAGGAGAGCACGAAGGCACACAAACCCTGGGCACGAGACGTGGGATAATGGGAATAAAGCAGTCATGTCTAACCTCGAGGGAAATGCTAAGGCAGAGCAGGAACCTCCTCGGTTTTAACTCCCTGCTTCTGACCGATGTACTTGTATGGATAAATAAGCCGGGCTTTGCTTCAGAGAAGCTGTGCGATGTCATTGCATTATCAGAAAACAAACACACACCAAATTTGTAGGAAAGTGTCAAAGCCAGTAACCATCAGGAGAAAGATGCCTGATTTCATTCAAAACGACCTTCACATTAACTTTCACCAGATAGGGTACGGCCAGAATAATGAATCGAGAGCTGAGTCACTACACACTTGTGCTTGGGTGCCTGAATCATCCCCTGAGTCATGTCTAATCCGGGGTGTTTCTGCGGGAATACCTGCAGCTCACGCCAGCGCAGGGCATTTGGCTGGGGCTGCTGAGAGGCCGTGCCTTTGGGATGTGCTGCTGTCCCCTGCCAGCCCCAGGAACCTTCCTGCGGCCACAGGCAGCCCCATGCCGCTGTGCTATGACATGAAGCCACCCTACATCCACCCCTCACCCCCCACACCGAGGGACAGGGCTGGGAGCAACAACAGGGACAAGGTGTACTGACACCCACCCTGCTGACCGAGGTGCTGCTGCAGGACCACAGGGACGTCCTCTTCCAAATACTCAGAGAATGGCACGTTTTATGTCCACCCTTCTCAGCAAGTTCCCAGCTGAGCATGTTTCTCGCCGGCAGCAGCTCTGTTAATTCCTGCTTTTGTGGCGGTGTCACAGCTTGGCGTGGGACGAGGAGGTGTAGCCTCGGAGGAACGTGTGCCAGCAGCATTAGAGCGCGCTGCTCGGCTGTTGTAGGGAACGGGTAGCTTTCATAATGGGGTTTGCAGTTTTATACTGAAGTTTAATGTCTGGAAAATGAACGGTTTGCAGTTTTAATCCAAGTATCTCCGAGCAGGTAAGGTTTGCATTGTAAATGCCGGTAAGGCTGAGCCCTGAGGTAAATAATGCTTTAGGAACAACTGGAAGAGGCTCACGAGGTACAGCTCAGAGCCTGATCGGGGTCCCTTGGTGGGGGCGGCTGCCTCCACAGCCAGGTCACCACAGCCTTGTGGGCGCATGCAGGTCCTTGCTGCTGGTTAATTTCCCCACCAGAGCAGGGATCAGATGCTTCTTGTGAGTCTGAGTGGGCCTGCCCTGTGCCCACGGGCTGTAGGAGGGTGTTCGCTTGTTTTGTGGTCGCTGCAGGTCGGAGCTACCAGGCATCAGGCTTGGGTAATGCCTTCTGTAGCAGCATGAAAAGTCGTCAGAGCCCACTCAGAGGATTTACGGATGAGCCAAAGGTCTTAGGGCAGTGAGGAACGGAACACGCAGTTCCTGGCATCCTCCTCCTCCTCCAAACACATAGCTTATCGTATTTCTTTCTGGTCATGTAGAAATGTTTTATATTCAGGTGGACATTTGATCCCGTAGGCTGCCACCTTTTCATGTGAGTCATTTGCTTTGAGGTTTAGCCTGCAGCTCAGGCTGCAGTGAGGAACAGACACCCTGACCGCCAGGAGCAAAGCCCCTGCCCTGGCAGGGGGCAGTGAGCAGCCCAGAGCCTGGCGTGCGGTCCCCCCTCATCACAGCTCACAGTAGCACCTACACCTGCTCCAAATCAGCATGTTTGTCAGATGAGAAAAGGGTGTTGGCTGCAGTTATAGCTTTGTTTTATGGATGTTGTCTTGTCTCCCAGTTCTTTGCTGGTGTTTCTTTTTTTTTTTTTAATCAAGAGATAACCAGCTAATTCAAAGGCTGAGGAAACCTGCCAGACATAGCACGGTTGGTTTGCTTTCCTTCTGTGTAATCACTTCTCTACTCCTTTTTCATTAAAATGTATTTCCATTTCATCTTCCTAAAAACAAATGCATCTCTTTAAAGATATGCCAAGAAAATGAAAAGATCACTGCAAGGCCACGGCGATGTCAGACATGGACTCCACTGGCTATTTACACTGGGACCCTGGGACAGCACTGTCCAGGGGCCGAGCTGGGCTTCCAGGGGCTGGCACGCTTTTGGTGGCACCTCACCAGCCCTATCTGTCTCCTGTGTGCCCAGGTTTTAATTGCTGTGCCACCTCACACCTAGTTGGCCACGGTGTTTAATACCAAATAATGGAGGTTAGCTCGCTGCTAACTTTAGAAAAATGTTCGCAGTTATAAAGTCTGGCAAAGAAGCTTGCAATGTGGCTCCGTGTGGTGGGTCTGCCTGGATCGAGTCTCACCTCTGAGGGGTGGGCTGCTCTGCTTGGCTGCTCCAAGGGAAACTGCTACAAAGCTCAGAGAAAAGGCTGAGCACAGCCATATCTGCATCTAAATGCTCTTTTGCTTTATCTACCAGGGGTCTATGTGGTGGTAGCTCGCCAAATGTTGGAGAATAAATGCTAAAACTGCTGCTGGAACGCTGCGTCTCAAAACAGGGATGAAGAAGTTGCCTCGTATGCAGTAAGACTGAAGTCCTCGCTCCTCCAGTCGCTAACTGTGGAGCTGACAAGAAGTGGAGCGATCAGGCACACGGTTCACAACAACATTGGATTTAATATTCCCGATATTTCCAAACAAGAACGCTTCCCCCAGCAGCCACTCAAGTTGTGCACTAATTAGAAAGAAAGATTCTAAAACGCACCAAGGCCGTATTTAATTGGAGAAGGGCTTTCCCACTCCAGTGTGTTGGAAGCCACACAAAAAAGCTGCGGTGCTGCAGCGAGCCTCACCGCGGGGCGGCCTGAAATTCAGCTGTCTGAATCACCCCGTCTTTGCTGTTACCATCACGAAGGGGAAGGGTGTTTAATCCAGCCCTCTCGCCTTGTCACGAGGAATGGTTTTTGCCCAGCACACCGGAGCAGTGCTGCCTGCAAGGCCGAGGTGACCGCCGGTGTCCGGCTGCGGTCACCTGGGAACCCTCCCCTCGGTGCCGTGCTGAGGGGGACGCCGGGGGTAAGGCTCTTACCCAGTGCATTATGTCTTCTCTTGAAAGCTGCCTCTCTAGAACACAAACCGGGCCTTTCATGCCAGCCCTCTGGC
This sequence comes from Anser anser, assembly GCF_964211835.1. Lineage (NCBI taxonomy): Eukaryota > Metazoa > Chordata > Aves > Anseriformes > Anatidae > Anser > Anser anser. Next base: position 23,937,881 of record NC_139729.1, on the reverse strand, counting down.
ACCGGCTCTGGATGCAAATCCCAGCTTGCCCAGCTTGCCCTTCTCTGCGCTGCGTGCGCCGAACTGGGAGGCGTTGTGTGCGCGAGGCCTGCGGCCGCGGACAAGCCCCCACTTTGTGCGAGACAAACACTGACAGCTTTATTCCTTGTTTGCTCGCTCTCAGAGACCCTCAGCGTCCTGGTTTGAATCGCGTATTGTGGCTCCTCGCCGGCAGAAATGTAAATAACAGAGAAATTTCATGTATTTTAATTACCTGAAGGCGGCTGTTTTAATCTGGTGGGTCCTCTTATGTGGTAAAAGTGACGTTGCTATAGAAACTGTGTCTACAGGAGAGGTACCGCCAGCCTGCCTGCAAGCAGCCAGGGAAGGGGGGCAGCGAAGGGACTTTTCAGCCACCTGGCACAGGCCTGGGTTCCCAGTGGAAGTTTAGCCCAGCGTTGTGTTGCTCTGTGTGTGTTGTACGAGGAGATTTAACCACAAGCATCCCCTTCAAGTGCACGTAAATATTTCTTCCCTGTACTCACCCAAGTGCATCCCGCCAGCAGAAGCAGCATGTTTATATGCCCTGACTCTCTCACCAGTATTTATTAAGGTATTTATTAAGGTATTTATTAAGGGCAGCGTTGATTTTTAAGGTTTTTACTAAGGGCAGTGCTGCATCCCCGCTGGCGGGTCCCCGGCAGGACGGGCTTCCCCTGGCCTGCCCGCGGCTCTGCGCTCCCATCCCAGGGCTGTGTCGAGGAAGGGTTGATTCATTTACCAAGGGGAAGTGCTGATAAGAGCCATGTGGTAACTGGCAATAAAGCAATAACGACAATATGTTTCAATATATCAGCAAATTTTCCATTATATAAACCTTCTCCCCTTTTCCGTCCTGTAGATTAAAAGGCTATAAGGATATTTCTCATTTTAGTTTACTTAAGCACATAACGTTTGGCAGATGTCTGTTGTGTTCTAGGATGGACTTGTTTTGCAAGGGTCTGGCTGTCCTTGGAGGCACCACTCGTGCCCTGTGCATTGGTCCAGACCACTATCAAGGAAGGAGCTCCCGTTATAAGTCTCAACATGATCCTGAGCAGCTCTGAAGTCTGGGAAGCAAAGGAAGGGAAAAAGATGAAATCTTGAGTTCATTAAATGCTTCTAAATTCATTACATTCATTAAATTCATTGCATGTTAAATAGAGTCCATCGTTTGCCAAAAAAAACCTGCACAGTGATCACTGAAAAACAAGCGCATTTTGATTCATAGCTGAGAAACAGCTATTTACTCCGTGTGCTCTTCATCCACATGTTGACAAGCAGCAATAGGTAACATATCTCTGTCATATCACATGGCAAAAGTATGATTTCCATGAACAATATTTCCATGAGGAATTGTAAATTTTTGCCAACAAAATATTTTGTGTGCAAAGAAAATCCCTGCAGGGATAACCATAAGACATATGTGCTGCATAAATACATTTGTTTTACAAATTATTTCAGCCAACACTGTCAATGTGCTGACATAACTTGACTGTAATAATTCCCTTTAATATAGGGCAAGGCCTGTTATAATCGAATAGAAATGCTTGATGTTGTCCGACAAGCTTGACTGCCAGGAAGGGGACATTCAGCAAGAAACTCCAACATCCAAAGCAACACTTGAAGTTTTTTCGGAGACAATATGGAGTTCCCTGTGGGGGCACCATGTGGACCAGCCCTTATCCCAATATAACATTTCAGTGGTCTTACAGATTTCATCCAGCCTCATCCATTAGATGATCATACTGTAACAAAACGAGTCTTAAAGAATCTTAATCCAGTTCATGGAAAATAATCTCACTGTCCCGGCTACCTCAGTTTGAACCTGCCTCACTGCAAACAGCGTTAGGGATAATTAAACGCCGTCCACGCTGTGCAGGTAATTCCCAAATGCCCTTGTCTGAGACAGTGATTTAGGGAGAGGGGTGGCAGGGGAGTGCCAGCACACGGGGAGTATCTGATTCCTGGGCACAGAAATATTGCAAACCACGTCTGGGTACTGCACTATTAGGTTAAATTAAAGTCCTGTTCCTGACATAGCTTCTGCCCAGCTAGATATGAATCATTAGTCTAAAAAACAATTTCCTAATTATCTTTCCATTGCAGGATAATGCAATGAATTTTGTAAAGCTGTAATTTTATCCTGGTTGATCTCCATGTCCTCTGTTTTCTCCAGGGACGTGCTCTGCTCTCCTCTGAGGTTTTCTGTGACGTGGTCGTTGGCAGCAGGAAGGGTGGTGGTGAGCGCAGGAATTGAGGAAGCTGCTCTTCCCCCCTCACGGGGAAGTCTCACCGGGAATCTGTGAGCCTGTATGGGTGTTTGATGTCCTCTAGCGAAGCAAATAGTCTCTCTTAACGGTTGAATTGACCATTGTGGCAGATAATAGGAATGTTTTGGTAACTGACCTGCTGTATCGTAGCATACATAGTTTTGGGTGGTTTGTATTAAAGAGGTAAAACAAAAAACAAAGGATCAAGTTATGAGGAGGTTCTGTGACTGTGCCTGAAAAGTGCCTGTGTTCATAGACATTTATTTCAGTACCTCTAGATTTATTATTATTATTATTATTGTTGTTGTTTTTGTTGTTGTTATTTTTTAAATGGAATTTTTTAATTAAAGCTAAAGCAGGAAAGTGTTAAAGCAGGAAACTCTGGCACTCCTCACCCTCTGAAAGTGAGGATGTTCACAGGCACAGGGCTAAATGGATCGTGTTCAGAAACACATCCTCCGTTCAGAAAAAGGGGGAATAACCCAAACCGATGCCCTTCACGTGGTGATGGAAAGCAAGCAACATACCATCATCCTTGTCTTCCCATGTTGCCTGGCCTCAGCACCCATAACCAGGTCTCCACCGCCGTGTCCCCAAGGCTGGGAGCCTCCCGATGGCTCTGCCACTTCGTCCTGGGAGGAAAATCCATGTCGTGCACGGGAGGGGAAGCATGGCAGAGTCCCCAGCTCCACTTAGTGGGCAAAGCACAAACAACACGTCGCAGCCCTGCAACGACAGCTGAAGAGAGCTGAGCAGCACATCTACGGTGCTCGGTTGAGCCTCTTGTAGGACAAGGCTTGCTTTTGCTCCAGAAGTTTGTCCTGAAGCCCTGGCTCCCTGGAGGAGGCCACAGGAGGTGGTCAGAGCCCAGGGGAAAAGAGAAATGAGAGATTTTGAGCAACCTTCTTCTCTGCTTGAAGGTATCTCAGTAGCTCTGTCGGTGAGTTAAGGACAGTCGGTGGAGTAATGCCACTGGTTACACTGCGCACACCTCTCCTGAATCACTTGCTTCATCATCTCGTGCTCCACCTTCTGGTATTTCATCAAGGTTGGCCATTTAGGGACATGGCTTAATTAAAAGCCTCCCCCAGCCTGGCTGCAGCTCACCCCTGAAACGCTCCGCAAGCACCAGCACTGCGGTAACCATTAGCGCCCTTCCTCCCCTCTCCTGAGCACCAGGTCCAGTTAAGAAGAAAAAAACAGCAAATTAGCATCCGTCTTACAAAGATGGCACATTTCAAGGGGCCTTTTGCCAACTGCACATCTCCCTGTACCCCACAGGGGTTTGGAGCTTCTTTCAGTCTTGTTGCTGTCCCTTACATCAGAAATAAACCCCCTACAAAAAATGAGAGCATCAGATACTGTTTTTTTTTAGTTATTTGTCTCTAAGAAACAGAGTTACGGAGGAACCAGAAAAAGTGGAAGTGCCTCCCCTGCATTTGGAGAGGCTGCAAAGAGCAGATAGCGCTTGGTGCTTTGGGTGGCCCTCCATTTGGGATATCCTATTATTATATATGTGGATTACCCAATTATCCAATATATGTACTTAGATTGCATTCCCTCCTGTGAAATCCAGCCTAGAGAACCAGGTTTGCCCCCCAGGCTGTTAGTGTTTCCAACAGTGGCTGGATTTTTTTTTCCACCCTCCCCATACCCTGCTGCGGCTCCCCCCTGCCAAAATCACCCTGTGAAGCTGAAGCTGATGAGCACCGAGGTAGCTGCACAGCAGATGTTGGCTCCTCGCTATAATTTTTGGCAGTTAATTAGCAGCTCCGTTACTCGCATCAAAAAATGGAAAGCTTTAATTAAACTCGCAAAGGGACTGTGAAGAACCAGCCAGCAAGTAGCCCCTTGGAGCTCGGGCGTGCGGGCTGCCAGCAGAGCACCAGCACCGCAGCGCTCAGAAAACAGGTTTATTAGAGAAAAAGGACAGCAGGGGGGGCAGAGCTGATGCTGACCTCATCCAGGTGTCTGTAGCTGAGTGAGCTGTTTGCAGTCAGACGTGCTTTTTTTTTTTTTTTTCCCCCTTCTTTAATTTGGTGCACCGAACTGGCTCCAAATGTGGTTTGTGTGTCCCTGCTCTGTACTCACTGCCAGTGAGTGTCTGCTCTTTTTTACAAGGGATGTATCTCTCCATCCTCTCCAGTGATCTTTTCTCCTTTCATTCCCTCTCGGAATATTGACAGCTTTCAGGTTTCCTTTCTCATTTCGTGCCTGACCCGTGCGTGACTGCTTTGAAGCTCCTGCGGGGCTCTGCAAAGCTGAGTCTGTGGTGACAATCTCCCTGCAGCCCATATTAACAATTCCCCTTTGGCAAAGCGAGCTCCGTTTGCACGGTGAGGATCTAAAACGCCTTTCCTTTTTGGTACAGACAAGTTGGTTTGAGCTCAAAATGGAAATGCAGAGCACGAGGAGGAACATATTTGTAATTCTGCGAAGGCAGCCGGCTGGAGGCAGAAGTGAAACCCATCAGTCCCGCGCCGTGATGGGCCCCGTTAAATTGCAGACACCGGAGAGTGGTTGTGGGGAAGATACAGGAGGTCTCAGCAGTGGTTTGAGTAGTCTTAGGCTCTGTGCTAGTGCCAACGTCTGTTGTAGATAGGTTTTGTTCCGAGACTGGAAAAGATGTGTTGCTTTGGGAATCCAGACTAGTACGCGGCCTTATAGGCTGCATTTAAAGCATTTTAATGCTGCGCTGTATGATATAATTAGCTAACGCATTTAACATATTCAGACAACTCAGTTCTAATATTTTCAGTCTGTCTAAGACAGTTTTTCTTGCCTTAGAGCCCCAGGCAATCCTGTGGCCTTAAACCCAACGAGAGAAGCGCTGTCCCGAGGTGCCCTGGCTGGCGGGGGACCGACGGCGACCACACGTATTTATATCTCCTGCCCCCGTTACCTCCGGGCTGAACCCTCGCAGCCGGGCATTGCCAACACGTCTCAACATTTTGGAAAGCAGAGCGAAGCTGAGGAGGGGGCTGGGAGCAACCCCAGCAGCAGGATGAATTTTTTTTTTGCCTCTCGCCAAAGGTGGTAGCCTATTTTTGGATCAGTCGTTAAGAGGATTATAATTTTGTTGGCCGAAATAACCACAGAGTGCATTTGCTCACCAAATGACGGCAGCTTTCTGCCCACAATTTGGTCTCTGTCTAGGGGGGGGAACAGAAGCAGGCTGCCCTGTGGCTCTCAGCAGTCGGGTCACTACTTAAGACTGTGATGCTCCACAGTTGTTTTTTTTTTAATATTCTGCATGAAAAATAGTAATTAAAAAGAAAAAAAAAAGATGTTATTTAAAGAATAAGGGGGTAGTGGCTTTATTTCAGTGATTTTCCTCTGTTTTCTTCTCTCTGGATGCCAACCGCACCTCAGTATTGATGGGAGGTGATTGGGGGTACTGATTTTAGTGCCACTAAAGGGAAATCTGTGACTGCAGTCCTGCAGGACACACAGTGCTGGGCTCCGTGGGGGCTCCCGGCTGTTATTTTATCAGCCACGCGCCACTGCTACGCTAAAGAATCGGGTTTTGTGTAGCCTGACACGGGCTCCCACGTGGTGCCGAGGCAGCCAGCCTGGGGCAGGCCCTTCAACTCCGATTTCTCTTCCCCACGCGGGAGGGAGCCGAGGCTGGCACTGCTCAGCCCCCTCTCGCAGGACCGTGTTCCCACCTGCATAGCGGTGTGTGAGGTAGGGGAGGCTCTGGGCTCCCTGCAAATGTTCTGCAGCTACGCAGACAGGGACGTGGGAAGCCTGAGGGGTCTGGCAGGAGGCTGCAAGCCGTGAGAAGAGGCTCGTCATTGCAGTGGTGATGAGGAGATGGAAGAGAGATTGATGCAGTGGCTGCAAGGTTCCTCTGGCACGAGGACACCTGGGACGTTTGAGACCTCTGAACACCAGACTGCAGGTTGAGTGGCTCTGTGCAGTTAATGACCCGACCAGAGCACACTTTGGCTGAATAAATGCACGTAATTAGAGACATCTCCCACTTTTCTTCTGTTTTGGCTGACAGTCTCTCCTCACACGGTTCTCCAGCATATTTTGCATGAGCACATTAATTAATGCCTGCTGTAGCATGGAGAAATACAGGAGCCCATGTGGTGGTCTGTACTGCAGAGCTTTCCCCGAGGTGGAAGTCCTGCTGCAGACACTGCATGCACTGCACACCCAGCGCCTTGGGCCGGGTGGGGAGGTGAGACCGAGCAAGTATTTCTGGCACTCCTTGGGCCCTATCAAGATGCAATGCCTGGTTTTCCTCTGTCTCCCCGGTGTGCCTGCCTCCAGCCACCAGGTGCAGCCCCTGGGCCATGGCCCTGCTGTGAGGTGGCTGGAAGCTGAGACCGCTCAGAAACCGTGCAAGGATTTTGTGTCCAGAGCTAGCCCTCAGCACAGGCCAAGCTGCAAAGTTGTTCAGCAGCAGCAGCTGTGCAAGGAAAATTGAAACTCTCCTTCTCCTGGCATTTGTCCGCGGCATCTATTCGCAGCCCCTGAGCACAGACACCAGCCCTGTAGCTAAATGCTCAGGAATCACTCCATGATATCGCCGTGCTTGGCTCCTCTCTCGCCGTGCTGTCCTTGGAGCCTCAGCCCCGATAAGCCCCGCAGGAAAGCCCGGCCCCCGCAGCATCGTATCAAAGGGTCAGGGACACGGGCCACAACCAGCAGCTCCCGCAAACCCGAGCCTCCTCCCGCCAGCAGATTTCCCTGCAAAACAGAGGCACCGTGTCCGTGTTATCTCGGGCCGGAATAGCCTCTCCGAGGCACTCCGGCTTTGTCCAAAATAGACTAGACTAATTGGAGGCAAGAATTAATGTTTTTATGGAGATTTTCTCTAATGGTATGAACCTTCTTCTCATTTCCATCCTAAATTATTTATGGCCAGCTCATTCCCATTAGTTCTTCTTGGCTTAATTATTTTATTTTCCTGCTGTTATTCCTTATATACTTATAAACAGCAGGAACATCTTTCCTCAGCCTTCTACTCTTTGAGCTGAATATACACAAAGACCCGATCTGGATCCTGATCACCCACCCGGGTTCTCTCCCCTCCGTGGGTGAAACACCATTACATGGTGGCAAAGAGAGAAGCTTAAATACATAAACTGCTTTCTAAATGTGGGTTTATGTGTGTATACCCACAGCCAGCCATTAGTTAACCCACTTAATTATCTGCGTAACCGCTGCAAAGAAGAACCCTCTGCATGGCTGACATGTGAGCCTGGCATTCAGAGGTTACAGAGGTCTTCCAGGTAGTATTTCTGTTTCGTCCTCACTGATTGCATTGATTTACACTAAGCTGTAGTGCAGAAAATTGAGTGATTCTTGTGAGAGCTAGTTCTACAGCCTTTCACAGACAGCATTTCCATGTGAATAGTTGAGGGTTCTCCTTATTATCTCCATCACCAGCCCCCGTCACCCAACCTTTGCTGTGTGCTGAGATCTGCCTTCAGCGTGCTGCAAAATGCAGTGCCTGCACGTCTCTCCCTGAGGCTCAGAGCAGAGTTCTGTTGGCATCAGCAGCACGGCGGTGCTTAGGAACTGTCTCATGAAATTTCATCCAGTTTTGGATTCTCTTGATCTCTTCCCAGATTTATCACTTCACATTCGGAGCTATAAATGGATCATTTCAGAAAAGAAAATGCAACTTAAACCCCAGGAAAGCACGTGTTTGGCATCCATTCCACAATTCCATCCATCCCCAACACGCTAGGTCCATGCAAAATCAGAGGATCACAGCATCGTGGGATCATTTAGGTTGGAAAAGACCTCTGAGATCGTCGAGTCCAAGCATTAACCTAGCACAGCTGCTGCTTTTCTCTGAGGCACCGAGACAACGGCCTCATTTTCTGCAGCACCCAGCAGCACCCACTGAGTGCTTCTGAGATCTGATTTATTTTGTTCTGAAAATCCGATGGGATGCTGGAAAAACCTGGCTATGAATGGCTTTGAAAAATGATGCCAGACAGCCTTATTTGCTTTCTGAAAGCCCCAGTTGACTGGAAACTAACTGCAACCCTAGCAGAAGGATTAATTCAACTATTTTCTTAAGGAAAGATAATTACTATGAATCTTTCCAAGCTTACACAGAGTCAGCAGTAAGGCCTTCCCCCGCGCTGTCAGCTGTGACTGCGGATCTGGCTGCGATGCTGTAAAATCCATCATTCCCCTCCGGCGGGGCCAGCCAGAAGGAGGAGGCACCACCAGCCTGGCATCTGCAGGCACAAAGCTGCTGCCCAGACCTCCCCTTCGCTACCTATACGGGGGTGCAGCATCTGCTGTGGCTGCTGGCTGTGAATGTTATGAGGGAGATGGGTTTTGTTTAAAAGATGCTGGTCCTGCCCTCCTGGAGGTGCATGGTGCACGCCGGCAGGATGCCTGAGGGTGAGTTGTTGTGGGATCCCAGGCTCAGCCCTGGTGCTGGTGGTCCCTGGTGCCCTGTGATGGGGAAAAGGGAAAAAGAACAAGGGAAAGGGAAAGGGAAAGGGAAAGGGAAAGGGAAAGGGAAAGGGAAAGGGAAAGGGAAAGGGAAAGGGAAAGGGAAAGGGAAAGGGAAAGAAAGGAAAAGGAAAAGGAAAAGGACAAGGACAAGGACAAGGACAAGGACAAGGACAAGGACAAGGACAAGGGAAAGGGAAAGGGAAAGGGAAAGGGAAAGGGAAAGGGAAAGGGAAAGGGAAAGGGAAAGGGAAAGGGAAAGGGAAAGGGAAAGGAAAAGGAAAAGGAAAAGGAAAAGGAAAAGGAAAAGGAAAAGGAAAAGGAAAAGGAAAAGGAAAAGGAAAAGGAAAAGGAAAAGGAAAAGGAAAAGGAAAAGGAAAAGGAAAAGGAAAAGGAAAAGAAAAAGCCTCTCTGAAGGGCAGTTCAGAAGGGAGGGAAGGCAGCAGAGCTGGAGCAGGCAGCTGAGCACCACAGTGATGCCCATGGCCTACTCCAGCACGGGTGGGATAGCTTCTCAGCAGGAACTGACTTTCTTGAGTTGCTTTCACACTTAAAGAGATTTTTCACAGGAAAATGTCAGGTTAAAAAAAAAAAAAAAGAAAGAAAAAAAAAGTCATTTTTATTGTTTTCTGCTGTCAGCTTTTCCTTTAGGATCCCTCTTTCCTCACGGTAAGCTCTCCAGGCAGGGATTTATTTACCATTTTCAAAAGATTGGCATGAAGGTACCATGCCAGCAGAAATAAATACCCATCATGATATGAATATTCATCTTATGTTGGTATCTTCCTTTTGAAAAGAGCTGAAAAACCTTAAAAACCAAAATGCAAATTGTTTCTGGATTAACTTGAAACTTCTTTGTAATTAGTTGGCTTCAAAGATTTTTTGGAGGCAGAAGTGCTTTTTTTCTACCAAAAGACAAATTTTTCTACCCAAAGGATTTTTCATGAGACATGAAACATGGCCACATAAACTTTATCAGCTCTCCACATGGCAAAGATTTGCCAGACAAAAAGATCAAGTGAGGTGGAAGTCCCTCTTTTGCCCAGGGCAATTGCATCTTTAACAGCTTTGAAGATCTTTACGGCTTTGAAGACAAACTCACAGGTTTCTTCCTAATTTTCAGCTCATGGCTTCTTGCCTGTTGAGGGATGTTAAACACCTGGAGCTTTTTGGCCTCTAAACTTCAATCGAAATCCAGGAGAAAGGGGATTGCAGCTTGTCTTTTGGGTACCTGTGAAATGTCACTCCTCCAACCATGTTACCCCTCCAAGCTGTTGTTCAAAGCCCTTGAAAACAAATTGTTCTGCAAGTTGAAGAGTTGTGGTCTACCTGGTCCCTGGGTCGTGTGCCTTGCTCCGTCACCTCTCCCGCCCCAGGTCCCTGTGGGTCCCTGTAGGCCTCTTTGGGTCTCCATGGGTCCGGCACCCAACACCACAGCAGATTCGCTCTCCACATCTCCACTTAGAGTCTGCAAATGGAAATAAAAAGCCTCTGAAAGAAACTGTAAAAGTCGTTTCTAATGATCCTTTCCGGGACATTTTAAAAAATGAAAAAACCCTCTGCTCCGTCTAGTTAAACAAGGTGCTTTGGAGCCAGGAGACTACTGAATATTTAAAGAACAACATTATTTGCAGCAGTTCATAGCTAATGAATTCTCGATTCATATTTCACAGTAGGTGAAGAAGAAAAGAAAAATCCATTCCCATCACAGCTGCAATATATTTTCCAGCCGCTTGTGGAACAGATTGTGCTCAGCGCTGCAGCCTGAACCACTGGCACGGCTGGCACGGGCACAGAGGTGGTGAGCCTGGGCTAAAGATGCTCTCCGTCCTCTGGCACTGTCTGGCGTGCCCAGACTGTTGCATATGTTGTCTTTTTAGTATGTTTTTGTAGCTCATCTCACTCCAATAAGTGTTGGGTGGTGGTGGAGGTGCTGGAGGTATCTCCGGCATGTGGCTGGCAAGGAGGCTGCTCTGGGACCCTCTCTTCCTGGGATATTGCGGTGCAATAGGGATGGGAAGGGCCGTAGGGGTGGTTGGGAATGGTGGGGCAGCCTGGCCATGCCTTGCAGGGTGTCGGGACCCCGCTGGCTGCAGATCCACCACCACGTTCCCCTGGGGGCCACCAGTGAGCTCCACTGTGACCAGGCACAGTTTGCCGCTGGCAGCGAGGGCATGCGTCTTTGCTCTGTGCTTTTTCATGGCACACCCTGGCTGGGAGGAGAGATAAGGAGTGCAGACACCCCAGTACGTCTTTCAAAGTGTAAAAAAAAACAGAGCTGGAGTTTGGCCACATCAGGTCCCAGGTTTGTCATCCACCCCGTGCTCTAATTGCGTTAAAAATGCGCATCTCAGGGGCTGCCAGAGACTCCATTTTCGTATTGCTTTGGCTGGGTGCTCTCCCTTTTACTTCCAGTTCTGCTTTTGCTAAGTGCCTGCAAAACAAATTAGAGCAAATATTCCCTCATCAGGGCAATGCTTTTTAATTCACTGTGCCTATTTGTTTGTACATGTTAATGCTGCCACCTACGTTGTGCTGCTGGGGACCTTGAGGGAAGGCACAAGGCACAAGGGTCATTAGGAAATTTAATTTGCTGGGTTATCAGCCGTCTTTCATTCGTCCTGGTCCCTTGGATTCAGGATCAGAGGAGAGTGGCATGAACTTATGTTCAGCACAATATTTTAAATATCCCTGTTGTAAACAAGAGCTGGTGTTTACCTCTTTCCCAGCTCAAAGTAAAAGTCAATGTACAATTCCTGTGCGTTATCCTGGTGTGGTGCTTGAGGCTGGAGGAATCCTAGGATGCAGAAAGACTTGGATCAGCCTCTCCAGATCACCGGATTCCTCTTTTCTCCTCCTTGTCCAGAAGAAGCTGCTCCTGGGTCTGCTGGGCACTTAAAATTTTAGGAAAAATATTAATCTCTAACCAGTGAGACAAACTGCCCAGAGAAACAGATCTGGGAGGAAATTTCAATGGTTCGTGTAAACACTTTGTCAAAATTGGAGTTTCAGAGGAAGGTTTTCATTTTGGTTAATGAGTCAAGAAATTGCCTGTCAGCACAATTCCCCAGCTTGAGGTCCTGGAGATCCATCATTTGCTGCTGGGTTGTGCTAGCACTCTTTCCCATAAAGGCAGAATTTGGGGGCAGCTACTTCAGCAAGCAAGCTGGAGCATCCTGCTGGCTTCCGCTTCTGTAGTGAAGTAAAATCCAAGTGCAGACTCTTTAATAGGTGGGTCCTGAAGCATTTAAGCTTCAGTATTTGGGCCTCAGGGTATTGTGAATAATATCTACAGGGTGACATCAATGCCCTTCCTTAAAAATAATAGCAAAAGAGGAATTTGAACGTACAAGTGGATGTGCATGCACATACCGACACCTTCATTCTTAGAGTCAGTTAAGAAAAATACCTAGGGAAATGTAAACCAGTTATGGAAAAAGCACTCAGCTGAGAAAGTACATTGTGCACAGCTGGACCAGCGTGCACCAGCTGGGCAAGTCACGCTTTCCGTAATTGTGCATTCACCTTACCGTTTTTAATGAGTTTCCCCCCAACACTGCACAGGGACACTTGCAAGGTGTTCATCATGTTGTTCTTTGCTGGAGACCTGGATGCTTTCCCTGCCTTTTCAGCTGGCGGTGAGCAGTCCAGAGCAGTCAGTTACAAGGGATGTGTAAAAGCTGAGCGAGCTGCTGCGCCTGCAATAAGCAGAGCAGCTGGCACAGCCGTGCCACGGTGGCTGCCCAGCGAGGAGCTGGTCCCCCTCTGGCCCTTGGTCAAGTTGATCTGAGCACATTTTAGGTCCATCAGGTCCTGTTATTGTATTACTGAGACATCAAATCCACCGGTTACCTGAGAACAATGAATTTAGTTGTAGTTGCTCTGGACCAGCGCAGGGAGCTCAGTGACAACCATGCTGTTATTACGAGGGACATTTCACCGCTGGGCACACCTCTGGTTTTTGTGGTTTCGCTTACCTTGGGCTGGGCTGATCTCTGATTGAACCTGTATGTTTCAAGCCCACCTTTTTTTTTTGGCAGATCTGCTGGCAGAATGAGAGAACAACGGCTCCCAGGCGGGCCTGAGTGCCTTGATCAGCATCTCCTCTCCGTCAGAGTGTGCTGGAACAACATTTTGGCACAGCTGGATGAGGATGAGGTGTCCTGGGTTTGAGCTGCTGCTGGGACGGAGCCTGCACCACCTGCCCAGGGGAGCTGAGGATTTGGGTCATGTCCTGCCTGTGCCAGGGGGTCCTGGGCAGGGCACAGCCGTAGCTCTCTCGGGGAAGACCCGATCTCCTCCCAGTGCAGCAGGGACAGAGCTTGCTGCTTGCTTTACGTGTCAGAAGCAAGCTCTGCCTTTATCACAGCCCAACACGAGGAGTGCATCAGATACGTTGTCAACCCCCCGGGGAAGTTTTGTGAAAAATGAGTGCAGCGCTGCTTAACCCCTGCCTCCAAGCTCAGATAAACCCTCATGCTATGAATTTCAAATTCAAAGATAAACCACAGAGCTCTCCCAAATATCAGGGAAAGCCATGACTTAACTCAGTGCTCTGCCTTGCATGGATTTCCCACTGCATCTCCTTTGTGCGCTGCTCACCCATCCCATGTCAGTCTGATGCTACCCAAGGGCCAGCGTTTGCACTGGGAGGGCTCTCATTATGAGCTCTTCTGGAACAAAAGCTGTTTTTGGTGTTGTTAGTTTGTTTGGTTTTTGCTTGGCTTCTGATTTCATGGGGTTGATTGATTTTTCAGTCACCGGGAGAAGCAGGCTCCCTGCTCCAGGTGAGCACAGAAGCTGCAGCTTTACACCGCAAATTCTGCAGCTTGCTTCCTCAACAGATAATTCTGCACCTGCAAAAACATCAGCCGCTCTGTGCCTCTTTATTGTGTTTGTGGGAGGAAAAACAGATCCCCCTAGAGCTTTCCAGCGTGGGTTTTCAGAGCGGCTGATGGTGTTTTGCCATCACTTCCACAGGATTTCTTTTAGCTTCTGTGCGTCCCCTCAGTCCACAACGAGGCTCCAGACTGCTTTACTTAAAGGCACCAATATTTCAGAAAAACATAGTTATTTTTCCCCCCAGTAACAAGGATGTCAGGGCCCGACCCAGTGCTTGCTGTGCTGCCCCATGAGTGGGGTTCAAGAAGCACAGGGGTGCAGCCGGGGCCGGCCACCCTCAGGCAGATGCGATCTGCAGCAGAGCAGCACTGATCTTTCTGTGGCATAGCTGGTTAATTTGGCTCCATCTTCTGCTGGCTTTGCAGATATACGCCTGCTTTTTAAGAACTGCAAGCCTGGCAATAACTGGTGTTGGGGAAATAATTGGACATGTGTATGGTAGGAAAGGAATTTAGCATGTTAAACACACAGGTACTAACCCTGGCTTGGGGAAATCCTGAGCAGGGGCTGCTGCCAGCCCATGGGTATGGCCGATGTGCTTCCTGCTGTTCCTGACCCTGCTGAGGGGGTCCTGGGGTCAAAGACCCCGCATAAAGCCCAACGCCTTTTTTTTTTAACCATGTGTTTTGCTCAGAGCTTCAGCCCTTGGAATGACATGGTTTCCTGAAACTGCTGCCTGGGTTTAAAATCTGAATTCATTTCTCTCTCTCCTGCCAAGAAGAGTTAGGAAATACTACTCCTTAAATTGTGGAGGAGTGAAAAATATTTCAATATTCAATGGTTTTTAAGCCAATATCATGAATTTTCGTGCCCTTCCGTGGCTCTCGAGCGCTGTGCCTCAGCAGCGCAGCTCGTGAAGAGCTTTCTTGTGGCGAGCCTGGCTGAGGCGCAGAGGACAGCGTGCTGTGCCTCTGGAGGGTCAGCGGTCCCTGCTGTGCTCTACAGCAGCATCCCCATTCCTGAGACTACCCAGAGAAAAGAGGACTTGATCCCTGCCTCTGTCAATGCCTCCAATCCCATACCTCGAGGTGCAGGAAATGGTGGGGCCTGCGGCGTGCTGGTGGCAGCTCCCTCCTGCTTTGGGCGTCCCTCTGACCACCCCCTTTCGGCCAGCCCTTTCTGATCACCCACAGCTCTGCACATCGTTTCTGCCAGCCCCACACCATGCCCAAAGCCAGGTGCCATTGGGGGGCTCGTGCCCTCCCCAGGGCCCCAGCACCCCAGGCTGGGACGGGGAACGGGTGATGGGGAAAGGCCTGGAAGCTCTGCAGCTCCCGGCCCACTGCGTCAGCAAAAACCATCGCTATCTTCGAGCTCATTATCTGCCAGCAGTGTAAATATTTTCTAAACGAGCTGGAAGGAGGAGGGCTGATGAATACATTTTTGCAGGAAAATGTTACAGAGCTGGGAACAGGGACTTCTGAGCACCCCCTTATCTCTGCTGGCCGAGAGGAGCAGGCAGGGGCTGCAGGCTGGAGAAGTGCGCCTTGCCCTTCTGTACCAAAACGAAGGATTTCAGCCACCTGCTCCCGATTCCAAAATTGGCACACCTTGTATGTATTATTCAGTGCTGCCTCCTCATCCTGTCCCAAGTAATGCTGTTGTTGGCTTTGGCACCAGGAGGGGCGGCTGGTGTGCAGGGCACTGGAGCTTCTCAGTGCTCCAATGTGCGCACCATAGGACCAGGAAAAAACAAACAAACAAACAAAAAAAACCACATGATCCCGTTTAAAATCACCACCAAAACCCTAACATAAAGGCAAGAGCACTGTAACACAACCGAGACTTGTATCACACGTGGTACTTGCTGTTGTGGGGAGGGAGTGTTTAAACTGTCTTGCCAAGTTAAACTACTCAATTGAAAAAGATTTGTTAACAGAGTATTAAAGCATTTCTCTGTTAATTGCTTATTTAAATGCAGCTTGGATGGACAGCGACTACAAATCCTTCCCAGCTGGTGGCTCCTCGGTGCTTTGTGAGCTTAAGAGTCCCTGGAGCACAGGGATTCGGGTGCCAAGAGGCACTGGTGCAGATTTAAGGCTGGAGGGGGCCTGGAGGCAGCACCCTACCCTCTGCCTGGGGGTGTCACCTGCCTTGGGGCTGTTCCAGGGCACGTTTCTGACACTTTTGCCCCCTTTATCACTCCTCTCACCTCTGCTTTGTGCTCTGCAGCAGCATTTCTCTCAAGAAACGGCTCTAGCAGGTAGCTAGGGCTCAGGTATCTGCTGCGGTGCCAGCACAAACCTAGAAGTGGTTTTGTGCGAGCATCCTGCCCAAAACGTGCGTGCCCCAGGGGAAGCGTGTGCTGGGAAGCCGTATCGATAGGGACAGAGGCGATGTGGAAGCGGTTTCCAAACGCAGCAGATGCTCACCACCACCTCCCTGGCGGTCCCCAGTTCCCTCCACCACGGGATGCAGGGCGCTGTGCCTGGGCACCCCCTGGAAAACCATCCCTTCCTTGGGGCGAGCACTTCTCCAGCCCGTATTTGTGTGCTGCTGTGAGGGCAGAGCCCAGGGCTGCCAGAGGAAACCCAACGCGGCAGCGCGAGGAGGCTTTCGGCCCATCTGATCCCCGCGATGCGATATCTTCCTTTTGTTTTGGTCCTTAAAAAGAAACATTTTATCCGTGTTTTTGTCTGTATTCGGCGTAATCAGATCACCCCCTCCACCGAGGCTCATTTCCTGCTGCTGGGTACATTGAAGCTATTATTATTTGTTTTTCCATGGGCCTCTCTGTTTCTAATTACTTTTCGCTGATGTTACGTGAATATGTTGAGCCTGTGCCACCGTTAGTACCTGCCAAATGCTGGCTGTACTATACGCAGTAGTGCCCCAGCACATTTCCAGACATTTCCTGCTATTAGTTACCTCCATTTCTGACCTTACTACTTTAGGATGTATGATTAAAGATAATTTCTGATGGGCCAAAAGGGCAAGTGGGCAGAAAGCATACAGGAATGCAAGGACATCTAGAAGTAACTTTTACTAATAGTAGTTAGGTTTGGTGATTGTTTTTTTCTCCTTTTTTTTTTTGTTTAATGGAAGTCAATGAGAGTTTTGCTGCACTAGAGATAATAGTGCAGAAAAAAATTCTCTATATGTTCACATATAAATAACTTACATGGAGCTGCTACCGCTGCTCTGGCAACAGCTGCTTAGCTCTTTCTCTTAGAAATCTCCACTCCACTTTTTTATTTGCCAAACACTGAAATTTTCCACGTGCGGGAGGTCTCTCCTAAACCGGTTTTATTTGGAAGAGCCCAGCAGAAACATTTTTTGAGAAATGAAAGGGGGAAATGTTTATCTTGAAGGAACGGGGGTGAAAATTACGTATGTAACATTCGTATAATTTCATCTAAATTAAAGCCATTTAAGACTTACGGTGCAATTGCACTCCCAAGCTGCAGGCCGAGGGCTTTTCAAGCTGCTCCGGATCCTCTCCCTTTCACAACAAAGACCAGAATTGGCCATTTAGCAGCAGGGTCCAGCTGGAAACAACACCTGGCAGCTCCCCGGCCGCTGAGCCAGTGCAGCAGAGCTGCCATGCTCAGACTTGTGTGCTGTCAGGGGACAGACATTAAAATGTGGATTTTTTTTTATATTGTGTTTTTTATTTTTTTAAAGCTAGATGTGATTCTTATCTGGATTATTTTAATGAGCTTCCTTATGTGAACAACAACAGGCTCTGCTTCCTGGCCTGCCACCTGCATCATACCTGGCCTCTTCAGCTGTGAAACGGGTGAAATTATGAAAAAAAATCATCAATTTCCAGGTTTTTCTAAGGTTGTCTTCTTGTCTGTGCAATTCAGTTTTTTTTTTGTTTGTTTGTTTTGTGTTTTGTTTGTTTTTCCCCATGAAACCCCAAGGAAGAAAAGGAGTTCCCAGACTCCATCCTCACTGCAGGTAAGCTCGGTGACTAATACAACTCTCACAAGCACTTTGGCGGTTTTCCTCAAAAGCTAGCCATGAAATAAATTGCCTTGCTCCAAATCCCAGGTGTTGTTTTCCTGTCTTTTGTCTAATGATAATGTGTGTCTGTTGGGCTGCGTAACTACACACTGCTTTAAAAGGACGGAAAGATAACAAGGCAGCATGATCCTATTAGCTTTGATTTTGTTTGTGGTTGTTACATTTAATCAGAACAGTTTTGTTGTGTCAGCCCACTTTAAAGGGTGTACTGTCACATAAAAGCACAACTCTGAAAAAACAGGTGGAGATGTATTTTGAAATACAACTGTTAGTCACGGTATTTGTTGCTTAACTAACTTACTGCAGCAAAGAAAACAAACCGTGGTTGTGTTTTTTTTTTTCTCAAATATTTGCAGCTTGACTATAAAAAAAAAAAACAATGCTGCTGCTTCAGCATAGCTTCCAATCCTATAACCACTTTTAAAAAGCATTAGCAGCCTTTGGGATTTCCAGTAAAGAAAGCACATGGCCACCTTCAGGTGCTTCAAAATCAACAGAGAGGATTATGTGCCTAATGTGAAGCGGTTCACGGCTATTTGCTTTGCAGGAAGCAAAGGAGCAGTATGTATTTAAAGGGCAGTGATAAACAGTATTCTAGACTCCTCCAGTTTTAAGTCTACGTTTATTCAACACAGAAGCCTCGAGAGAACAGTGCCTGGAAGCTGGCA
Source organism: Anser anser (assembly GCF_964211835.1). Taxonomy (NCBI): domain Eukaryota; kingdom Metazoa; phylum Chordata; class Aves; order Anseriformes; family Anatidae; genus Anser; species Anser anser. The sequence continues at coordinate 23,919,619 of NC_139729.1, read as the reverse complement.
GTCTTCAGCCTCAGCACCTGGAACAGCCATCGGTGCTGGAAAGGTAAGCTTTGTGCTCAAAGCATCAGCAGCAACACTTCCCTCGGAGCAGCAGACACCCCAGGTGACACGCTTGCTGCTGGCTTGTGCCATTTTCTCCGAAAAGAAATTCCAAAGCAGCACTCTGGTATGATCCAGTTCCCTAGATCAGGGGCAGGACTTCAGGTGTTTTTTTCAGGTGTTTCCACTGAAGTAAAGCTCTGCATGCACGAGCAATGAAATAATTAGCACTGCAGCCAGCGGCATACCCTGCTCCCTTATTTCTGCTGGTTCTAAAACAGAAAAATGAATAGAAGAAACAACAAAATAGTGATTACCCAAGTAGCTGTGGTTCAGCTGCTGCATTCTCTTATCTCCCTTGGCCCTGCTTCAGGAACAGCTGTTCAAGCAAATTGAAAAATGACAAACGAGACCCCAAGGCCTTTGATGACATTTATCTCCCCTTCTGTACTTTTCATTTACATTTAGGTAGCACCAGAGGGTGTCGTGCGGCTGTTAATACATTGCTTTGTGCTTTGGCAACTCTCTAGTCTGCCTTAAAGGTTTGCCTGCAAAAAGAATGCTGGAATAATCAAAAATTCATGAGGAAATTAAACAATTCAGTAGGCAGGCTTCAGCTTAAACTAGCAAACTTGTTCAAGCAGAAAGTTTGGTATTACAGCCCATATGCATCCCTATCTTACACTAAACAAATGTGGCGTTACTAATTCCACAGTGAACTCTACCTAGCCCCCCCTTTTCTGCCTTTAGGTGTTTGAAAGCCCACTCTACGTGGCTGACCCAAAGGAATTGGCTGCCTCCTAACAGCCTGTGAGTAAATTCAACATTGCACTGGAACCCAATTAATCATTCTAATTACCACCACAAGAAGCCTACTCCCAGCTTCATAGAAATGAACATGCAACTGCAGGCTCACAAGCACTTTTTTTGGTAGTGAAAAATAATCAAATTTCTCTTTATGTAACATGAACCGATGAACTAGTTCCTAAAATCTGGAGTGATTTAGTTCCAGTGCAGAAGCTACTTATACTAGGATTAAACAAATAGTCCCAGAATTCAAATATAAGAACCATAAAACACGTGATCATCAAAGTAGAAATACCTATATGGATTTAATGGTGTCACTCACTGACATTAAAGAACATTTCATTGCTTCCTTTAATATTTGTTTTAGGTAGGTGCTGGTTAATGAGATTTGTCTCTTATCTCCTTACATGTCAGTTACAAGATTTGTTAGCAAGATTTGTATTTGTTTGTTATATTCCCGCTTTACTTGTGGTTAGACATAGGAATATGACAACCAATTAATGATTTAGATAAATCACATCGAAATAAAGTCTTGCTCTGTTAAAACATGCAAGTTTTTTTTAATAATTAAAAATATACTTTTATTAAATATTGCATCGACTCCACATTAAGTTTAACAAACAGCTGGTACTTTTACTCACAAAAAGCTCTAGCATGTTTTGTACAAGTATGATTAAACAACGATGTCCTACATTTTGACTGGGTGAAGGGCTCAGGTCTGCTTTTCCACCTGGACTTCCACTGATGCCATGCTGAACAGCCCTCACTTCTAGCAATAGAAATAAAACTGCAAATCAAATGATTCCCCCTGCTGTCCCGTAATTATAATTTAAGAAAAAGGCTTGAAAACTATCCACGCTCTGTCCAACAGAGTACAAAATCTTTATTCACGAATAAGTTAAGTGTTCTCATAAATAGATGTTCTATCTTTTTTGTACACTGTAGTAAGTATAAAGGTAAGCTACATCATTCCTCAGATTCTGATCCTTCTTCATCTTGACTAATTTGGAAGTAGCGTAGCTCATACGTCTCCTTGTCAGATGCAACCACACGAAGCCAGTCACGGAGGTTGTTCTTCTTGAGGTACTTCTTTGTGAGGTATTTCAGGTACCTTAGAAACATTAATTATACGTTAGAACTTTGTCATTTCGCAATCCTGACTGCAATTTGAACTCCACCCAAGACATGGTCTATCGGGGCAACAACGAAACTTTTACATGCTGAATTTTTCAGAGAGTAACTCAACACACTAATTGTATCAAGAAATCAAAAATTATCACGTGTAATAGATAATAAACCTACATCTTCATTCCTGATAATATAAAAACTTATTATTTGTTGCATTTTGACCAAATAGCTCAATGCCAGTAACTCCAGACTACTAAGAAATAGCTCTAAACCATGTTTAATGCAATAGATACTGGGGCATCGGTATCAGAAGAAAAGAAATGAGGGTGTGGGGAAGGAACTGTACCCCTAAATCAATGTAGTGATCTACTGCGTGCCCTAGCACACTAAGCAGATCAAGGCCTCATTTGACTTCAGGGGTTCTCTTGCCACAACACATACTGTGCACACATACCTTTTAGAATCGTTATGGCACAGGCAGGGCCCCCTCCCACCAGCCCGGGCTGCCCAAAGCCCATCCAACCCGAACACCTTCAGGAATGGAGCATCCACAGCTTCTCTGGGCAGCCTGGGCCAGTGTCTCACCATCCATACAACTAATTAATTAATAAACAGGCACCCATCACATGAATTCAGCTATGATTTTTAAAGCATATCTTTCCTCGTTACACTGTTAACAAGCTATATAGAGCCTCTCCATACCATTAAGTCTGTATTAGAGAAACACTGATTTGCAGTGAAGCCCTAAACTTTAAGAAACGTGTTTTAATACCTGATCTTGTAAGTCCATTGGAACCGTCTTTCACTAATACCAACGTGTGTTACAAAGATCTAAGCTAACACCTTCTCTGTACACATTAAAAATGCGTCAGATCCAACAGATCACTGTTCAAAACCCACAGACAGTAGTTGAGGCAGACCTTTTAGAAAACTGCTTCTCAGATGTCACCGTGATCTTGTTCTTCAAACGCTCAATGTGAACGGTGTTTCCCAAGTTTCCCGTTTTTCCATTGACCTTAACCTTCTCCTTTAGGAACTGTTCCTGTTTCAACAGCAGAGAAGAAACAGAACACTAGGGAATGGCACCCTAGGTATGAACTAGGGAAGGGACCCTAGCCATGGAGCAACGTTAAAAATGACCATAGTAAACGTCTATAACGCAGTAAAATTTATTTATTTATTTTGAATTGCACACTGTAAAAACACCCACATGAAGAAAGGGTTCAATTTAAAATCAATGGATAGGTTAAAAAAAAAAGTCTATAAACTAAGCTTAAGCCCAGGAACCTTTCGAAACCCGCCGATTAATTAAAGAAACGTTGATTTGCGACTCCCCAGCCCCCAGCCGCCCCGCAGGCCCAGGCCTTCGCCACTTACAAAGTTCCCGGAATCGAAGATCCCATCTTCGACAGGGTGGGTCAAGTCGAGGCAGAATTTCCACGTCGCCTTCTTAGCCTTCCTGTCCTTTTGCTAAAAAACAATAAAAAAATAAAAACTCAGTAACGACGTCAGCGAGCACGCCGCGACCCTCAGCCCCCCCCCACCCCCAGCGCTCACCGCCCCCATGCTGCCGCCGCCGCGGCCTGCCGCTGAAAGGCCGGCGCCGCTTCCGCTCCCGCCTTTTATAGCCGGCCCGACGTCGTGACGTAGCACGCAGCTCGGCACGGCGCGTCTGCGCGGCCGGGGGATGCTGGGAGGGCGGGGCTGGGCGCGGCCCCTCAGGTGGTGTCCCCGCACCCCCCCCCCCCCCCATACCCCCCTCACAGAGGAGTCAGAGGCTGAGCGCAGCGAGTCACCTCTTTATTGTCAGTAATTGTCAGTAGGAACAGGAACGACAGCGTTTCTTCCTCTCGTACAATTCTAGGCCGAGCTGCTCGAGCGTTAAAAAAAACAGTGTTCGTCACCCGGCAAGCACAGGGGCCGGCCAGCAGCGACAAGGAGGGCGCCGAGCGGGCGCCTGACAGAAAAGCTGCAAACACCACGGAACCACCACCCAAACCTCACCCAAACCAACAGACCCTGCCCAACAGACCCCATAACCATAAGCTCCCCACCTCACACACCGCCCCATAAGGGCAAGCACGGCTCAGCTCCCCCACAACACCGAGATCTTTTATTATTTCTGGAGCAAAACAGACACCGACATTTTTCACCTCGTTGGTGCGGTATAAAACAACGCATCTGCTAAAACAAACACGCGTGGAGCCGGCACCACAGGGACCAACGTTCCCTCGGGTGATGGCTCTGACAGGGCTTGGGTCCCCTGCAACCAGGGGACGCCTCCCCAGGCTCGCGCCGGGGCACGGTTACAACACACAGCACAAGGACCGAGAACAGGGGTTTCAGTGATACACAGCAAACATTTAGATCAGCTCAGCGGCTCGAAGCTCACATGGCGAGTTACTCCCAGAGCCAGACACCATAGGGCCGGACCGCAGGCGGCGAAGAGGCTCCGAGGATCCCGGCGCGCCGAGCCGCTGCACGCTCCTCCGCGCTCCACGACACCCGCAGGAGCCCGCGCCTTCGGTGGCTTCCCAGCGTGAGATGCATGACATATCCTTTACGAGGTCTTTTTATCCTGAAGTTTAATTCTACTGTAACAAACTACATTCTAATTAACCAAAAAAAGTGGGATTTTATTGAATTTTGAATTCTGTGAGACTGACCTGCAGTAACCATAAGAGTTTCAACTGTCAACAAATTTGACTTCTTTACAGATTCTGTAAAATTACCTGTATTGTGAAGCTACAGACTGTGCACCGTTTCTTGGTACATTATGGGTTAGAAAAACCTGCAAGAGGCTTGAAAGCAGTTACATTAAAACAATGAAGTTCAGCTAACTCCTTAAAAAAAAACAGCCCTGAGAACATGGCTCAACTAGCAAGAGCCTAGTTGAAAAACCACCATTATAAGCAAAAAAGTAGAAGGATCTATTGAAATCTTGAAATATTATGTGCCAACATTTGAGGCAGGAAACACTGCAGTCTTTCCAATTCTGTAAAGTAGCATGAGAAACTCAATGGATTGGAGCCATAAAAAAATGCATCATTATTTGGAGTGGAAATACTTTGCTTTGCTTCCTAGTCTTCTCAACCTTTATTTTAAGCAATTGCAGCAGCTTATAGCTTTCCGTTTTGACATAATTTGTTTTAAGATGTTAAAGACAGTACTACAAAACAAGTAGATGGATAACGTTTGTTTTAAAGTAAAGCTATGAAAGAGGAGTTTCCCTAAGCATTTGGTTAGGAATCTTACAAATACACATCTAGATGGACTACTGATCACAAGCAAACTTTGTTGCAAATTATTCTGACAGCAGACAGACACCTTGGAAAAAAAAAGTCTCAAAGATTTGTTCTAATTTAGAAGCAACGTTCAACCTTACTGAAACTTGGAGATTATACTTAAGACTCATGCTTATGTATTATTACTTATGAGAAACTTCATGCATGACAAACCAATGCTACGCACTTCCGTAGTGTTTGAAGTGCTTCACAAAAGACAACTAAGTATATAAGAACAAACCTATACTGAAGTACTGAATCATTTAAGTCTTGCAGAACTGAAGGTTGCAATAGGACATCCTTAAGTCCCAAGGAGGGCTCTTCCAGCAAGCTGGAGGTCATAAAACCTTGATCTTTAGATTGCTGCAGTACCTGAAAACTCCATTCAGACCAGAAGCCCACTTGTAGAAACAGGTTAAGAAACAGCCCAGAAAACTTACAGTCTAATTAAATACCTAGACTGTGGGCCAGTGGTATCAAATACCTGTCTTCCAAGAAGGTTTCCGGGGACTGACCGGCACCTGAAAGTGGACTAAAGCCCCACCAGAATGAGAGCAAATCCAAGTCTTGTAGACTTCAAGCATTTTTAGAAGCATTTATAGCACAGCAACAGCATTAGAGCTTGCCTTAGTATGACACAGCAACCTCTGACTTCCCGTGTGACAGCTGATCACAGAGATCAGCCTGCTATTAAGACCACAATCAATGGTTTAGTCTCCTCCAAACCATACAAAGCCTGTCCCTCAGATACCAGTATGATGGAGAGGCAGAAAGGAACATAGCGCAGACTACCTTCAACTCTTAAGCATGTCCTTAGAAACCACCATGAATTCCTTTCAATCTCTTGCTTCCACAGCTTTTTTTTAAAAAAACTCTTATCACTTCAGTCAAGGCGCTATTTGTAGAGTTCACCTGCAACGTGCATTGTGCTAGGCAAGAGCATGCGGCAGTATCCTACTTCTGCCAGGTGTCCCAGGTAACTGTGCTTTATTACCGGAGTATGTTTGTTTATTGCTGTCTTTACCTTCATTGAACTGCTCTCCCTGTCGTAAGAGGTCTATGACCTGACATGTTTTTGCCACCTATGTTAGGCTTCCGAGGCTTGCTAAGCCCTATCACACTACGTACAAGGGCTGTTCAGGACAGTTGCCATGAGCCCTTCAGGGATTAGAGTACATACTATTAAACCAAAAACATTTTAAGCGGTTAACAGCAGTGTGAAGTCTGACTCTCACCGCCAATAGAGTTTGAATCACGCAGGCTGCCCAGGGCAGCAGCAGTGTGTTTACAAGTTCTCCTCCATCTGCTAATAGCTGCTGAAGCTTAAGGCAAGTCCATGAAACGGTTTACCCACTGTGAGGGGAGGTTTGAGCCATGGGCTAAGAAGTTTCCCACTCCTGAAGAGTCAGTAAGTCTTAGAATTGAAGTCGAATGCCATAAACAGGAGTAGGCTAGTTATCCTTCCGTGACTAGTTCTGAAAAGCTTTACGTTTGCCTATTAAGCTACTAAATAGTTAGAGGCATGCATGTGTTTTAATGACTCAGCTCCTATGGATAGGAGCTTTCTAAACTATGTAGCAATTTACTTTTATAGTTAAGCCACGGTTGTTCAGTATTGTCTGTCAAGTCTATATTTTGAAAATACAATAATTCTACTCTTTTTTTTTAAAAAAGAATCACATGCGTTTAGTTTAGGCTCGATGCTACAATTTGTCCCACTTTTTGAAAAACATGTGGTCCTTGTGCTACAAAAATATGGTCTGAACCTGAAGATTAAAACCTAAAGCTGGAAGCACTGCAACAGATTCCCACGGAGTTTGTCACCCTTTTATAGTTTAAGATAAATACAATAAAGGAAAGCAATTGAACTGCATTTTTCTATTTTTTTTCAAGTCTGACAAAGGCCTCGAGTGAAAGTCTATAGCTTTAGCATCCATTCTCACCTTTGTGTCCCCTTGACCTATCTATGTCTTATCTACCCTATACTCCAACTGCCTGCCTAAACCACAGGTAGGCTTTGACACCATTTTAACATTACAATAAGCCAACGAGTTGGCAAAGAAGAATACAGAGGTAATACAGTTAAGTTGCACATGGCCACTGGGGCTTGGTCAAGCCAGCTGGCATTTTTGATCACTTGAGTTTCTTGGTCTAAAATTTGTGATTGGCACCTACAGTTCTGCAAGAGTCCCAATCCACAAAATACTTAAGCTTAAAAAAAAAATTGCTACTTTTATTGTCAGTTCTATCTAAACATGTCAAGAAAAATACTATTTGTGCTCTAGGTCACTTTATAATCCTAGATACCTACTAGCTTATCTAAAAGCCCCTGAATACTGGATTTTGTCTGTTCATACAGACAAACACTGTTTTGCTCAAGCAAATAAAAATATATCCACTAGTAACACCTGATTGGTTTCTTAGATCCATAGCCGAAACCCACAGGAATGTTAAAATAGTTACAATTAGGAAATTAAAGTCTCAGTGATTTTGAAAACTGCCAGTTAGCCTGCAACACTAATCCAGAATCCAGCACTGCTTTTTAACAATTCAAAAAAGAAATGAGGTTGCTTGTGAAGGCCAGAGCTTTGGTGACAATCAGAACCAAATTTAAAGATCTGTGGTTTGTCCAGACCTGAGCAGTTGCCCGGGGCTGGCGATCCTCTTTATTTGCAAGGCTTTATGGCTACAGCACATTCTTCATTCATTGCACTTATGACGGATATCTGGAAGAAAAAGACAAGCAGGTGAATTCCAACCCTTGACAGAAGAGCTGCTCCTAAAAGTTACAGACATTCACACTATCATCTATCCCATCTCTCATTTGAGAAGAAAGGATGCTGAAGCTGGCAAAGTTAGCAGATGAGACTATTGTAGCCTTATAATCAAAACAAAGTTGCTTTCAGCAAAAGAGCCAGCATTAAAGCTTTTGACATCTGAAGGGTACTAAACTAATTCCCTACTAATTTCCTTCCAAACAAGCTAGACCTTTCTAGTGCAAGACCTAAGCACATCAAGGCTTGTTTTTCAGCTTTAAGCTGTTTCTATAGCCCAGATTACATCGAAGCTTTATACAAGGAGTGGAAGCTCCAATTTATACTGCGTGGACAGCACTGTTAGGATTTATCTAGACATTCAAAACCCCCATATCACTTCACTGTCAACTCAGACGGGTTTCGGTGCCTTATCGACTGCTCCAACACAGAAGTCCTTCTGCATCTCAAAGGACCGATTCCCATACTTCTAACCCTCTCTTCATGAAGAGATACAAACAGTTGATATTAGAATACGAGTTCTTCATTGTACAGTCAAGTGCAATTAACCACAGCTCGTCGTCTGCTTTGTTCTCTACCTGCACATCTTCATTGGCATTGAACTTTCCTTCGATTTCTTTGCCCAGATCACCTTCTGGCAACTTTAGATCCTCACGAACTTCACCACTTTCTGTCAGCAGGGAGAGATAGCCATCCTGAATACCTATCAGCTGTGAAGAGAAGTTCATTTTTAGAAAGTTTAACATTAGTGCTCACTAGCAAGCAACAGCCAAAGATAAGCAGAAGGCACAGCTAACTGTTACAATCTCAGTACTAAAGAATTAGTATAACAGTTAAAAAAAATAATTCAAGTCAATTTAAACAACAGATTAAATCACCAGAACCCTGCTGGTTATTTCCTAGTATGTAGGGCACTGCAAAACTCTTCCTTGTGATTTACAAGATGCCTGCTTCCAGGTCACCGGATCAGCTTTTTACATTTGCGAATTAGAAGCAATAACTGGAACGGTGTTCTCTGAACAGCATTGCTTTTAGAAGGTGTAGCAAGTACCTAATTGTTGAACTGTAAACTCCAATACCTTCATTTGTACAATGAGATACTATCATTTATTTTAGAGGCTAAGGAATAAATAAGGGAACATCCCCCAGACTCCAGACCACTGTTATAATGCTGTTTTCAACCAAATTTAAAGCCTGAGCTAAAGGAAGAGCTCTTTTGACAGAGCAGGTTAGGGTACCTGTAACACATTACGGTAAATCCAAAAGGCAACCCTAACAAGTCTGAAAACCAGCAAGAATTTCAGTAGCACTAAGGGCCCAAGAACATGAGAGAAAGACCACCAAGATCACACAAACAACCCCTTGGAAGCTCTGAGCCCCAAGACAGGCTCATCGTGTTTTAACAGAATCAACTGTTCTGAAGAGCTGCTAACACTCTGAACTTTGGCTTTGTTGAGCAACTGCAGCTTTCCCACCGATCGGGATGTACCAGCTCCCGACCAGAACTACCCCACTACTCCCAAGACAATGGGAAGATGGCTGAGACATGACAACTCAACCTGAATTAAGCCGCTTTTAAGAGCGTACTGTCTGTATCACAGGAAGTGTTACAGAAGCCTGTCAAATTCCCTCCATACATATGCATTTCAGAGATTACCGAAAGTACTTGAGCTCAGCTAAAGCCAGCTCCTGCACAAGAAGCAGATAGCACCACAGCAAGTTAGTACTGGCATCAGACATGGCTTAAGAGTGTTTTGTTGATTCGCCTATGTAAGGGTGAAATTGTGAATGCTAATATATGCTTAAATTCACATTTATGTGAAATACTAGTCATCCTTTAGATAGCAATAGTACCTAATAGTAGGGGAACCTCTCTCTAAAGGACGCCAGTATCTCAAAGAATAAAAAAGTGACCTTACAATATCAACTAGAAGAAATGCTGTTCCAAATTACAGCTGTTACCTATCATTTCTAAAGACTGCTGCATGAGGCTGGTGGTACAGGGAGCAGCTCTCCCATCCAGTGAGCTCCAACAGTTCGGTAAATGCTACTGGCGCAGCAATGCCCCACTGAGACAGCCAAGTGTGCCAAACCATTAGTTCTCTATCTTCTGGCAACAGTACCTTACTAATTGACAGACAATTTGGGGGTGAAGATAGTTTACTTGTGGTATTGGGAGTTTTACGCTTTTCAACGTGTGGGAGGACACAGTGACTATTAACTCACTTGGTAATCATTCCTCTTGATGTTTGGAACATCCATGTTATGAGTCGATGGGCAAATATCTTCGTATTTCTTACCATTGAAGATATCGATACCAACCAAGTGGACCTACAAGAAAACAGAAATGAGATCGGTCACCTTTTGTCCTAGAGAAGCAAGATTGCACTGCCATCAGTACCACTTGTCCCACGCACGTTTCTTTTTTTAATTTTTATTTTTTTAAAGAGATCACATGAAACAGACAAAATTCTGCCTAAACCCGCTGCTTGCTGTATGAGAGCAGCCCAGGCCCTGAGAGAAGGCCTCTCAGATATCCCTTCGCAGCCCGTTACAGAAGATCACTCAGTGTATTATCTTGCACAGCCACGGCCTACCCAAGTCCTACGATACAAGCTAAAGTGCAGCGTGGTACAGGACTGTTAAAAGAATATTTCTTTCAGGCTCTAGCTGTTCAGAGAAACAGAACAGAGACAACGTGAGGGGTAAGGAGAACAGAAGAGGAGGCCATGCACTGAGATTAAAGCAGCTCCCACTCCCCTGGCAGTCCGCTACAGCTCGCACTTGGATTACTGGGTTATCGGCTCCTCTCCCCAGCTCCTTTCACTTTTGCAACGGTTTCAATATCTAAGAATACAGGAGAGCCTAATAAAACGAGCCAAAAAAGGCAAAGGGAGGGAGAAAGCGCAAAAAAATGGTAAGCGCTTGGTAGTGAGAGCTCCAGCTTTTGACTTTTAACAAGCCTGGTTCTTTTTGAACTCTCGATCCCCGCCACGAAGTCACGCTGCTGCACAGGCCCGCAGCCCTCACGTCCCCGCCGGGAGGGACGCGGGAGGGGGGACGTGCTCCGCGCCGAGGAAAGGGAAGCAGCGGTGGCACGGCAGGGTGGCAAAACAGGGCCGTGGAGGCCCGGCGAGGCAGCGGCTGCGTGCCTGGCGTTATGTAAGGGAGCGGGGGCACCTCCCGCGGGCGTGCTGCTCGGCTCTGCGGGCCTGCCTCCGGCACCGCGGGGCTCTGCCGGGGCTGGGGCAGAGCAGCACGACCCCGCCACGTCTCACCAGCCCGCTAACTCATTTCAGGGAGCTGGCACGGAGGGAACGAGCCCAAGCCCTATTACGCCCAACGGTGCTGCCCCGTCCCCAAAGCCCTGCGGTTTTTGGGGGGGGGGTGTGCGCCGGGGAAGCGCTCACCTTGGCGTGGCCGTGCTTGCCCGTCTTGGAGGTGGACATCTCGACGATCTTGCATGGGCGCCCCTTGAGCACCACGAAGCCGTTCTTGCGCAGCGCCGAGCACTGCATGGGGTAGGTGGACGAGGCGCCGGCGTCGCCCGTGGTGAAGTCCAGCTCGTCGGCCATGGCGGCGGGCTGCGGGGAAGGGGGGGGGGGGGGGGGGGAACGGGGGGCGTCGGCACCGAACGGGGGCACCGGGACCGCCGGGTGGGGGGGGGGCAGCGCCATGGCGGCGCCACGTGCCCCGGTGGGGCGGCGCCACGTGCCCGCACCCCCCCCCGCACCCCTCTGTACCCCCCCCCCGCACCCCCCTCGCTAACCCCCGGCACCCCCCCGTTATCCCCTCCCGGTCCTCCCCCGCCACGGCCCAACCGCCCGCCGGCCGCAGCCGTTAGCCCCGGGAGGGCGATGGGGAAGGGGACGGGCAGAGGGGGGGGGGTCATGTGGGGGGGTTATAAGGGGGGCGGGGGGGTTACAGGGGGCGTCCGTTACCTGTCGGGGCCGGGGCCGGGGCCGGGCGGGGGCAGGGCGCCGCGCACACGCGCCCGAGCACTGCGGCGGGAAGGGCGGCGGGCAGCGCGCGCACCTCGCCCCGCCCCCCCCCGCCCGCTTCCGCCCCGCTTCCGCCCCGCTTCCGCCCGCCCCGCGCCCGATGGAGGGGGCGTGGCTTCGCCCTCAGGCCCCGCCCACACGGGCGGGGCCTGAGGGCGAAGCCACGCCCCCCCCTTGCCGCCCCGGCGGCCTGACGGGGCGCTGAGGCGCCGCCGCGTGCTGCCGTGAGGCGGGTTACGGGCGGCGGTGTTAGCCGTAAACGCGGCGCTGCTTAATTAAATACATCGCTGTAACCGAACGTGATACTGGCTGAATTAAATATATCGCTGTAATTGAACGTGATACTGGCTTAATTAAACGTACCGCTGGTACCCAACGTGATGTTGGTGTGAAATGTGTTGGTATTGCGTGGGTGGTGTGGCCGTCGTGCGTTGTGTGGGGTTGCTGCTGCTCTGTGTATTGTTAATTGCATTAGGACTATTACACAGGAATAGTATAGGAAGTTGTAATATAATATAGTATCATATAATTACATTTATATAATTTAAATAATTAGCATTGTAACACATAATGTTATACACTAATAATACAGGCTGAATATAATATATACTAGTAATAAAGGCCGAATATCATAGAATCACAGAATCCCAGAACCATTAAGGTTGGAAAAGCCCTCCAAGACCCCCTGCTCCAACCGCCCCCCTCCCACCACCATCAACCACTGAACCGTGTCCCCAAGCACCACGTCCAACCTCGCCTTGAACACCCCCAGGGATGGGGACTCCCCCACCTCCCTGGGCAACCCGTCCCAACGCCTGGCTGCTCTTCCTGAGAAGAAATGGCTCCTCGTTTCCAAGCTGAACCTCCCCTGGCGCCACGTGAGGCCGTTCCCCCTGTAATGAAGGCTGCTTTCAAAATAAAACAAAACAAAACAGGTTTAAGTGCAAGGGTGTGGTACCAGGCCTAGCAGGGCCATCTGGGGGTGTTCATTCCTGTCACCCTGTATCTGATCCAGTCAGCTCAGGCTTTTCTGCCACCATCTTCCTGCTGCAGGGCTCTCGGGCAGCCCCTGGGGCACACAATGAGGCTTTAGCAAGCCAGGGAAGGAACGGGTGTTCCCAAAGTCTGCTCGAGAAATGTGTTTAACAGCCGATGCAAAGGTCATTTGTCAGTTTAACGTTTCTCCTTTACTGTCAGAAAATAATCAGAAACAAAAGCATTTTGCAAGCACTGTGTAGTCAGTCAAAAGGACTTGAAACTGTCTAAGAGCAATGATGAAAGCTTGTTTTAATTAACATAAGGCTCAGATGGCTCTGTGCAAGGTGTCCTGCCCATCATCTACAGCATTAATAGCACAGCCCTCGTTAGCCTCTGACATCAATCCTGCTCTGCTGTCAGGGGAGAGACGTTCCCAAGTACGGCGACGAACACAGCCACACAGAGACAGATGGATCCCGAGCAAAACAAGGCCAAATGGTTATTAAAAAAATTAAACACACACACACACAAACTCCAAGTCATATTCTGTAATACTTTTAGCTATTTGACTAAATTCACCCAAAGACCTTTCTGTGGAGTTGCTGTTGGAAGAGCGGTGTGGGGCCCAGTCCTGCCTGGGGCAACACGGATACCTTACTTCAAACACCACACAAACAGAACAGTGAAAAACCCAGAAAAACGGTGATATGTGTGGGTGGTAGCATTGTCAGAGCTGGTCCCTGCAGCTGGCACCGTCAGCTAGTTTGCTGCTCTGCTCTTTCTGCCACAAGATCCCGAGTTTATCCCCTCTGTTCAAATGGGACTGCAAGAGGGATGCGTTTTAACTCCACGTTTTTAACCAGTTCCTCAGCAGTTTCTGAAGTGTTTTTTATTTAATTGATGACAACCCGTGAATAGATCCCACTTCAATTTGTACGGTGTGTACCCAAGGAGATAAGTGTGACTCTTATTTACACGGGCCTCCTAGCACGTTGGGGCGCGGGCTCTCTTCTGTTACCAGGGCGGGCAGTGGATGCTGTCTCATGCAGCCTAGCTCTGGAGATGATACACATTACCCCGGGGAACTGCCCATTTTTCTTCTGTGTCAGTTGATAAGCAGTGTCTGAGCTGTTGCGTTAAGTGTTTTTACATTCACGGTGTGTGTATGCTTACCTACAAGCGTACGACTAGTTGCACGTGCTCGAGGGCATTTTATCTTGTGATAAAATACTTTATGAGAGACCTCCCAACTCTTTTGAGCCCGTTTTGGAGCAGACTGGGGCTAAGCACTAACAATAATTTATTTTCTCAACGGTTCATGGCATAAATTTGGTTGATTTTCTGCAATTTACAGATTCATTTTAGGTGATCTGAGAGATCTTCTGTACTAAGCCTAGTTTTTTTTGCTGAGGTGCAACTGTAGTTGATACATATTTTTGAGACACAAAACAAACATTCCAAGGCAGTCTTTATCAGAGATTCAGTTAAAGAAAACTGGAAATCAGATGCACCAGTCATTGCTTGCAGATATCTCTCCTTTGTTCGGATCAACAGTTATTAGAAAATAAAGAGTTTCTTGATTGTTCTAATGTGATTATCCCATTTTCCGTGCAACAATAGCAATTGGATTTCAAAGCATATTTGTAAATATCATGCCTTTCATGTTTAAACGTATTTCCTTTCCTTTTGTGCATGTGTGCTTAGAACACTGCACAGCTGGACCACATCTTTTCTTTTGAGTAGGCTCGGTATGTTACCAATCTTCGTCTCCTCTGTCCACGTCTTTATATAAATTGCACAGCAGAAATTATCAAAGAGCTTTTGGAAAGGTTAAAATGAGCGAGGTGTATCTTTTCTCAGTTATGTAAACTTCATGGTGAAGCAGCGAGAGGCTCGCTCAGCAAGACTTAGGTCATGCTGCAAGATGAGAAGTAACAGGTCGCGAGCAAAGCAATGTAAACACAACCCTACTGCAACTTTAGCAAGCGTCTCTGGTTCTGACTGCTGAGCTGTCTTACCTGGGATCGCACAGTCATGTCCTGGCTGCTGGGGATGATGATTCATGTTGGCTTCTGGGGGCAGCCGGCACTAGGAGGACAAAAAAGGGGCTGGGGACTGATGATCCTCCCCTGTAGAGGGTGATGCCAGGCTCAGCAGCCCCTCTGTGTTCCTAAATACAATCTCTCCGTGCAGCCTGAACCAGATGAAAGAGCCTCTGCAGTGACCTTGCCATAGGCATCCCGCTCTGCTCCAGGCACGGCTTTAATCCCATGTTCACCTTCTGCTTCCTACAAAGATCGAACCAGTGACTCATCCCACTTTGCATTGGCCTTGAGAACGGGATTCTGGGATGCTAGACGGTTCCTACAGCTATTAGGGGCTGCAGGCCATGGGATGCGTAAAAACTACCGCAGCAGTGCCTCTGCCCGCTCTGTGCTCGCTCCTGACTTGTGCAGCCTCCAGCGCAGCTGCACGGTGTGATCAGGCGAGGTGTGTGTGTGCAGCCGCCGGCTGAATCACCCCGGGCACGCGCTGCAGATAAGAGCCGAGCGGTGTGACAGTGCCAGGGACACCGAGCTGGCTGGAACCAGCTGTAACTTGCACCAGGAAGGGGGAAAAGGCGCTGCAAGTCCAGCTGTTCCCTCCTCCCGCGGCTGACGCAGCACTGCCACGGGATAGCCGACCCATGACCGGGGAGCCCTGCTGCATTGCGTAGTCCCCAGAGCGAGTAAAGGGGGCAATGCAAGGCACTGCACAAATGCCTGGTCTGTAGTTATGCCTACAGCCTGTAAGATTTAAAACCCGCTGAGTTACAGCCAGGATTTATTGCCATCCTGCGGGGGAGGACAGTTCTCTTCCAGCACTGCTGCTCACGGGTGCCTCTGGGCAAAACCTGCCAGCGGTGCTTTAGTGAAACTCTCGAGCACGTCACTTAAATTAAATTTCATCTCTACGTGTGCTGCTGGAGCCAGACCTCCTGTCCTGCCTCGTGGTTCCTCAGCACCGATAGGTCTCAGCAAAAGAGAAAGACACAGAGCACCTCAGAAAATACATCGGACCCTAAAGCCCGGTGCCCTGAACATGTAGCTCTTGGTTCAGCTTCATCATCCTCAGCCGTTCGGCTCAGCAGGGGGAGGGTGCCTCTGCTCAGCGGTGAAAAACAAGCTGAAGTGAGGCAGAAAAATCTGTGATAAATTAGCGTGGAAAGTGTTAATGGAGCCAAATGTCCTGAGCTTATTGGATTAAGGAAGTCAAACTAATTTTTAAATTACGCCTAGAGAGTGGGAAAGTAGATATTGTTAGCCATTTATCTGACACAACAGAAAAGTCTTAATGGCTGTCATCTTAGCACATTAGGAAAACACTGTCAAAGCTCTTGCTGACAAGATGCTTTCTCAGGGGCTATTAATTATATTTCATTATTAGCTAACTACAGGATGGGAACATACTTTGCATGTTAACTAAAGTGCAATGACCATTTAGCTAATAAGTATGACTTGGTCTTTTAAACCTTAATGATTAGCAGCTTAATAAAACTGTAACAGAGATAAAAATAATGATTGAACAAGCTGTGTCATCAGAGCAAGTTTCAGCTGGAACTCGCATGTAAGCAAGGGTAGATAAAATGCTAATTACAGCCTGATGGGACAAGACAGACGTAGACACGGCTGCAGAACTGAACAAACTCCTCTGACCCTTCCCTGCATTGCCATGCATGGTAAAAGCACAGTGTGACAGCTCAGGCCAGTGTATCAGCTTCATCCGTCCCCAGCAGCCCTGGTGAGGACAGGGATTGCCGAAGCATTTAGCAGCACCCAGCTCTGTGCACCCTCTCCCAGGCTGCTGCCTGCCCCACGGACAACACAACCATTAGCAGAATTAATTTGAAACATCCCAGGTCGAGCAAAGCATTGTCTCTAGGGGGCTATACAGGTGAATGAATGAGAACAGCAAAACGCACCAAGGCACATTGTCCAGTTGCGGCCTGAGAAGGTGAGAGAGGATGCCCTGTGGGGGTTCCAGCCTGGAAGAAGACTCGTTTCCCTTCCTCGTGGCTGAAACTCAGCACGACCGAGCGAGGGAGCGTCCCGTTAGCCTGCAGGAGGACCAGCACACCGGCAGCGGGCCATGGAAAAGCAGCTGGGCGGGAGGAACTTGCTGGCGTGTGGTGCCTGCTAGTGCTGAGGCTCCTGTGGCAAGCTACCCGGTCTGGGCTGTACCTCAGCCAAAAGCTCAGAGTGCAGGCTAAAATGAGGAGAGAAAGCCTGTATGTGCAACATAACAATAGGCAAATCAGGCTTTCTGCTGGCATTCATTTAGTGATACGCAGGAAAACGCAGCCTGCCCGGCTCAGAGCGTTGCTCAGTTAATGAGCCCACACTGCTGGGTTATTAGTTCTGAATCCAACCCATCGCTGACTGGTGCTCCTCAGGCATCAGGACAAAGCTCAGCAGAAGTGTACCAAAACATGTTTGGCCAGCCATTCTCACACCAAACTACCTGTACAGCCATGGCTTGAGCCGTTTGCCCTCTAGGAAGGCTGCTTCTACTTGTAGGGACTGGCAGGCTGAGGAGGGCTGAGCGGGGACGTTTGGGGGTGGTGGGTGCCATGTGGGGCCTTCCCTGCCGCTGCTGCCCCTTCCACCTGCCCTAATGGTGAGGCAAACACACCTCGAGCCCCATCCCTCCCACAGGCTCCCCCTGCAGAGGCACAGCACCTGCTGTGAAGCTGCCCCAGGCTCCGTGCAAGCAGAGCGGTGTTTTACAGCAGAGGGCTTGCGCAGCAATTGCTGCCTGTGGAGCAAACGCACCCTGCCAGCAAAACACCTCCCATCTGGAGCTGGACATACGGCTGGGATGTACGGACGGGAAAAAAAACAACAGCACAAGCCAACAGATGCCACAGATGTTGTTCATTGCCGCCTTTATGTAACAGACATAGAAAACTGCTGTTATTGCAGGCATCCCAGGAAAGCCTCCGGTGAAATCTCCTTGCTCCAGTATGCACACAGGGCCAGCTGCTGGGCCAGGGGAACCTCGTGCCCGCACTCCAGTTGCTCAGAAGGAACCAAAACTTGCCTTAGGGTCTTAATGCCAAGAGGGCAAGGTATACACAGGAAGGAAGTTCA
Organism: Anser anser; assembly: GCF_964211835.1. Taxonomy (NCBI): domain Eukaryota; kingdom Metazoa; phylum Chordata; class Aves; order Anseriformes; family Anatidae; genus Anser; species Anser anser. Next base: position 23,901,479 of record NC_139729.1, on the reverse strand, counting down.
GGCCCATGAACCTTCTTGCCTGAAACCAAAGCCACGGCGGCCAGCTGTGGTCCTCCTTGGCCCATCTCTTCTCACGTCTTTCTTCATCTTTGATCTTCTGTTACACCATGGCCACCGCGGCACTCGCAGTTGCTGTGAGCTCACGGTGACCCAGCAGTGCTGGTGCCTTCTCTTTAAATAAATACTGGGTGTCTGTCCTGAGGAGCTTGCTAGGAAGTAGCCGGGTATCACAACAGGGAACGTGCAAACCTTAAAAGCTCGAGCAGAGAGCAGGCTTCTACCCTGATTCCAACATATCCCCCCAAAAGGAAGGAAAATCCTCGCAGTTTGATTTTTGTCACCTAGAATTCTCTCACACAGAAGCAAAATGAGCACGAACAAGGCTACAGGAACACAGCAAGCTCCCTCTCACACGCTGTCTTTGGTGAAGCACAGCCAGCCAGCGAGACCCCGGTGGTGCCAAGCAGGGGGCACGTCAGGGGGCACCTCCCAGTTAGTGCGGCAGGAGCCATTTACCCTTCGGGGTCCCGTTAGCGGTTACGGTTGGCCTGAGCACCGTACGTTATGACAGGAAGATGGGTGCAGAGGGTGGGGAAGGAGGGCAGCGAGGGAGGGGAGGCCCAGCCCCAGGCTGCCCAGAGCAGCCATGGCTGCCCCGGCCCCACAGGGCCTGCGTCCCTCAGCACCGTGGGCACTGTGCCGCCAGCACCGCTGCCTCACAGGTGGTTTCTCAAGGCTTCAGCTCACTCGGCAGGAGGAAACGGCAAGCATGAGAAGAAAAGGTGAAGGCACGACATTTCAGCATCACCCCACCCCTCTTCCCTTCGTTCCAGCCGGGCGAGGGCCCTGCTCGATGCAGTGCTTTCCCAGTTAGTGAGGCCATCGCCTCAGCACGCGGCGGGGCGTGGGGACGCACGTGTAACGTGTTCCTCCCGTGCTTTCCCCGGCTCTTCCTGAGCCCAGCTGCGCCGATGGTTTCAGAGCAAAGCGCCAGGTTGGCACCTGTGGCTGGAGGGTGCAGGCGGCAGCAGTCAGAAGTCCCCCCGGGCTGCCGCCTGCGAGGTTTGTGTGAAATGAGACTTTTGCCCAGCGTTTCCCACTGCGCCTGAAGGAAGCCCAGGCTCCGTCCCTCCTTCCTGCCTGCGTGGCCGTGCCTACGCCACCTCGCCGCCTCGCAACTCTTCCAGCTCGGTCATGGACTTGGCCGGGAGCTTCTTGCGGCGGAACACGGCCGCGATCTCCTCAAACGACTTGCCCTTCGTCTCAGGTACTTTGAGGAAGGCAAACAGGAGGAAGACCAGAAGCAGGACGGCGAAGATGACAAACACGTACGGTCCACACAGGTCCTGCAGTGGGGCAAGTGAGAGCAGGGACACGGCCATCAGCACCATGGGTGGCTTCTTGTCACCCCACCCCAGAGGACTTGGAGACCTGGGGGACACGTGCACAACCCGCTAGCCTGCCCTTGGGCCCTCATCCAGCAGCAGACTCGTGCCCAGCATGTATTTGTACCATTTTACCGGGGTTTCTTACCGCAATGTACTGGAAGCACATCCCCACGATGAAGTTGCAGGCCCAGTTGCAGAAGCCGGCGATGGCGATGGCGGCAGGGCGCGGGCCTTGGCTGAACAGCTCGGCTACGATAAACCAGGGGATGGGCCCAGGCCCCACCTCGAAGAAGATGACGAAGAGGAAGATGGCGATCATGCTGACGTAGCTCATCCAGGCGAACTGGCTCTGCAAGAGGATGCGCTCGGTGTTAACGGCCCCAGCACGACTCTCATTAGTTATCGCTAATTTATTAACTTTATTTTTCGGAAATTTCCCCCTATTCAGACAAGCACGGGCGGGATATGTGTCATTGAGACTATAAACATTTGTGCTCCTGCTGACTGCGTGTGTGGTGGGACTGCAGGGGACAAAGTGCGATGCCCCCAGGCACTGCCCTCATCAGAGACAGCTCCAGCTATGGCCACGTTGTCCCTTCTGAGGACAAATGTCTTCCAAGCTTCTATGAGAAGAAGCTTCAAAGCTTTCCCCTTGAGGGCTGGTTTGTCTTCTCTTGTTTGCAAGCCACAGAGATAAAGTGAGGAGCGAGCCTTACCAGGAGCGCGAGTCCAACCGTCATGGCCACGGCGCTCATCAGCATGCCCATCAGGCCAGCCAGGAACAGGGAGCGCCTGCCCGCCTTCTCCACCAGGAACACCTGGAGAAACACACGCAGCCGGTCAGCCTCCAGCAGCCCTGCTCTTGGGAGCTTCCACCAGGTCCGTTAGCAGCAAACAGCCTGTTACGACCACCACCATGCAGTCCTGCTCTTTTAGCTCACGTACAGATTTTTGTGCTGGTTTCCAAGCTCCAGAACCTCTGCTGGTGGCTGGTAGGGAGCCAGACTGAGCAGTCACCCTGCCCAGGACAAGGTGAAAGCCTGTATACACACAGCTCAGGGGTTTCCACTGCGCCTACACATGTATTGCTGGCTATGGACTTGTTTTTTTCCCTGCATCTATACCCATCACTTCACCCAATGGGGAGATGCAGGTAGCTCCAAAGGACAAGGAATCTGGCCTGTCCTAAAATACCCTACATCAGGAGGCTGCCTGCTCCTTCCCCTCCACTCTGAAGGACACCTTTGGCCATTAACTCAACCTCAGACATCTCCTTTTTGGGCAGTTACAGCAGATGCTCCCAGGGGATGGTCTCACTGCCGGAGGCAGATCATCCTGCCAACTCGTGAAACTGCAGCGGGCGAGCCTCCACCTCCCTTCTTCCCTTGCCAAGACCTGCATGGCTGTCAGTGGTTCTGCCTTTTGGTCGGGGTCTGTCATTCATTGACAGATGCAGGTAATTTTTAAAGTGCTTATGGCCAAAAGAAGCAAAGAGCACATGTCCCCAGGGTGGATCTGGGACTGCAGGAGACTGCCGGAGCTGGAGGCAGCCCTTCTCCAGCTGCACAGCCTCCGTGCCTTGTTTCACCATAACCACTCATGGTTTCTCCTCTGCATGGGACCTGCAATGGACTTTCTCTAAAGAAGTTGCACCCCAATGCCGTCTGTAGGGTGGGCTAAGATCCTTTAGGACTGTATTTCTACAGTGCATCTAGTCCCACTTCACTGTGTGCAAAGGTCCTTTGCTCCGTACTGCTCTCTAGGAATACGAGGGAAATGGCGTTTCCTGCTCTTCCTATATTAATGGCCATATTAAAAAATAATTATCTCCTGATTGGAATTGTGTTAATCCTCTCAAGAGAGAGACAAGTGGAGGGAAAGGCAAAGAAAACTGGAGCCACCCTTTTATTGCTACAGAGTAGTGCCCAGAGCTGATGAGAATTGCTCTATTATTTTATTACTGTGGAATAACCTTCAGATATCAATCATGCAGATGCTGTGTGCATAGGCATGAGAAATTGAAAGAAAACAGATAAGAGAGACTGCGAGCTGCTGGCTTTACTCCAGCCCCTGCCTGCTCCTCGGGGAGATCGGGCCCGCAGAATGTGTCTCGAAGGCACTTTGGTTTTGGGGCAGCACTGAGCTACCCGAGCTTCCCCGAGCAAGGCAATGCAGCTTTCATTCACGAGGCATTCAGCAGTGCTGTTTGGCAGCAACGAGCCATGGGTCAAGGCTTGATTTTCCAGATGAGGGAATGCCCAGGGAATGAATTTTCCCATAGGGTGTGCAGGGTCGGCCCTGCAAAACTGCGACCCCCCCAGCCGCAGGATAAAATCATGTTTCAAAATCAAATTGCTGCTCACCCGTTTTTTGTAATCTAGGGCAGAAATATTTACTTACAGAGATAACAGTGAAGACTGTGTTCACCACTCCAACGCCAATGGTTGCATAAACGGGTTGGTCAACTCCGGCTCTCTCAAAAATGTTTGTGGAGTAGTAAAAGATCTATCAAAACACATTAGGACGAAGGATTAGGTAACAGGGCTGGTGGAACTTTTTGTTCTCCCGAGGGAAGAACTGTTCTTGCTTGGCTGAGATTTGAAGCAATTTAATTGCAATCAATCTTTCAAATTTTAAGGGTTCGGTGCAATAACTAAGGCTGAAACTTTCAAAGAAACATGGGGGAGTTAAAAATCCCATTGAAATTCCCCTCCTGAACTATGGCATTTGCACATTTAAAACTTTTCCTCCATGCGGTCTTGTGTTTAATCTTGAAAGCCAGATCGCCAGCACGACGTGCTGGAGGCAAACACCTTGATGGGACTGAGCTTTAAAAGGATTTTAAAAGACTCTTGCTACGTTGGAGTGACTCTGGTCTCTCCCTCCTCTCAAAGAATAAGGTGATTCCTGTCTTGTGGACGTTAAGGACGGGAGGTAAATGTGGATTTCTTTAAAGATAAATGGTTTTGGGATGCTCACCGCATTGATTCCTGAGAACTGCTGGGATATCTGGACCATCAGTGCCACGATGACAGCCTGCCGGTACTTCGAGGAGGTGAAAAGCTGCCCGATGGAGACTTTCTTCTCACTCGCCGCTTCTTGTTTTTCTTTCTCCATCTCGGCAATCTCTTTCATCGGGTCACAGTTTCCTCTGAGCCTTTTCAGACCTTAAGAGAAAAAAAAGATTAGCCATTTATTATGGACCAGCCACGGCCACGCTGCGAGATGTGTGAGCTGCTGCAGGAACCGCTCTGGGTTTGCTGTGTGATTACAGTCACGGGGATTTCCAACAGAAGTGTGGAAACAGAAAACTCTGCACCTGCTAGATGCAGCCCCTCGGGTGGAGGGGAGTAGCATGGTAAGGAGCAGCTGCACCCAGGGACACCTGTGAGTGCTCAGCCAGGCTCTCCCCTGGGTGTTTAATACCACGGACGGCGTGAAAACAGCCCCAGACAAGCCCAGAGGTTGTGTCTTACTCTTTTTGGCCTCCTCCACCTTCCCCAGTTTGATGTAAAGGTATCTGGGGCTCTCAGGGCACAGCAGGAGCAGGAAGAACTGCAGCAGGGCGGCCACGCCGGACAGCCCCAGGAGCAGGGGCCACATCTCGTCGTTGCCGAGGAGGAAGTCCAGCCCGAGCACCTGGAATAATCGAGGTGGGTTTGAGAGGAGCTGAGAGCTTCCCGAGCAAAGCCTGCACAACTTTTTCCTTCCACTATTTGCAAAGCCATTTCTGCATCCCCAGTGCAGCAGGCAGGACCTACATTGCTAGCTTTTTCACAAGGTTTTTCCAGAAAAGACTGGGAAGCCACGCTCTTCGGCTAAGTTAGCTTAGATGAGGTTTGTGGCTGTGCCGTTTTCTGGGGGTGCTGTTCCCTGGCACATTTACGTGCTGTGCTGCCACGTGGCGGGGACACCTGCCGTGGTGGTGTCCTGCTTCCCTGATAAAGCCATTTCTGAGCTCCCAAATACCAGGGATCTCGGGTTCAGGATCCAGCCTGACTCTGGGCAGATGTGTACCAAAGTTTCCTAGCAGAGGACAGATGTACTTGTTGTTTCATGAGAAGATCCGCACCTCTGGCTCGGGGCTGCAGTTTAACCCTGTTAGGGCAAACAGCTTCACTCGCCTTCAGTTTTGGGGTGAAATTATGAGAGATTTCTCAAAGGTTCCCCTGCGTATCGCTGGGGTATCCCTAACCCGTGCAATACCCTCACTGTTCCTCTGCCTTCTCCTCCTTACCTGGCTGATGAGGATACCCGTGACTATCGCCAGCTGATGCAGCGTCCCCAGCGCTCCCCGGAGGGCGGTGGGAGAGACCTCGCTAACGTACATGGGCACGAGGCCGGAGGAGAGTCCTGCAGGAAGCACACGAGGTGTCACCGCCCCGGGATGGCAGCTCCACGGTCAGCAGAAACCTCTCCCCGAACCGGGAGGGAGGACGGAGCCTGCGTCCCACAGCCCGCGTCCCACAGCCCACCTCCCGCCCTGCCTGCCTCCCGCGGGGCCAGGAGGGCTGTGCACGTGAACGCAGGCAGCCCAGCATGGAGCAGAGATCTGCTGGGAGCAGTTATTACGGAGCAAAGAGCTCTCTCCCGTCTTTCCTTGACCCGTCAGAGTGCAGGACTGCCTTTACACGCCAGCAACAGCGATAGCGAGCTGTATTTCTGAGCTAATTCCGATATAATCCCCTATTATCTGCACGATATCTTCTCCTCCCTACCCGCGGAGCTCCTGTACTAAGTGCAGCCCAGCTGTAGATAGTGCTGTTGTCCGGGGAACCTTTCAAACAGCGTGACTAACAGCACGCTGCGCGACAGCCACCACCAAGACCCAGCCTTGACATTAAGGCGCTGCTCCCAGCTCCCTTCTGGCACGAGGTACACCGAGCCGATTTTGCGACCGAGCCGACTCAGGTGCTCCTGGGGAACGTCCCGGGTTGAGGAGGACGGGCACGGGGCGAAGAGGCAAAGTGCCACCTGCCAAACCCCTCGTGAACTCAAAAAAATATTTAAAAAAAAAAAAAAAGCTACAAAAGGTGAGAAACCCTCGCGTCACAGCCTGCCCTGCGGGCACTCACCGCAGTACAGCCCCGTGATCGCTCTCCCGGCGATGATGAGGATGTGCGACGGCCCGAATTTGGCCAGCCCCATGAGGAGGTTGCCCACGATGGAGAGGACGTTCACCACCAGCATGGCCTTCACCCTGCAAGGAGGCGGCACCGCTCGTCCCTGCGCCCCCCGGCCTGCCGGCACCGCCGCAGGAAGGCAGAGCCAGCGGGACGGCCGGCGCCAACGGGGAAAGGACAACGGGAACACGCAGCAGGGGGGCGGTCGGGGTGCCTAAAGCACGCTATAGGGCCGGGGGGAAATCCTATCCAAATACCTTCCTCTTGCTTTTTGCCACAGAGAGAAGGGTGGGATTAGGCAGTCGGTAAAGGCAGCTCGTTGATTTCTGCTCTGGGCGCTAAGCGTTGCAATAAAACATCTGACCGGTAATTTAGGGTTTTAGTAAGCCAGAGCTCTGGGGTGTTTGGAGTGGTATTTTGGAGGTTTGAGGGTTTTTTTCATTGTATTAGGAAGAATAATATGAATGGTATTTCTATAAGAAGGAAACCATCTTCTGGAGAAAAACAAACAGACAAACAAAAAGGCTTCGACTCTACCTAAAGTCTGAAATTCCTAGCGAGGGGTTTGAGTGCTGCGACTTGCCTGGGGAGAGCTCGGGAGCAGGGAGGACAGGTGCCGACTTCCAGCCCCGGGCTCTGCGTTCACAGAGAGCCATAAATACCAGAGGAAACGAAGCCGGTGCCTCCCAGCCCTCCAACCCCCCCCCGGCGCCCCATGGAGACCCCCTCAGGTGCGTGGGGCAATGCTGCAGCCTCCTTTTTAGAGGGCAAACCGGAGCCTCGTGGCCGGCACGCAGGAAAAATTGGGGTTGAAAAATGCCCTTTGTGCCTCAAACCGGGGGGGGTGGGCTGCTTCTCACCTCCCCAGCCGGTCGCCGATCCAGCCCACGGTGAAGGAGGAGACCATGCCGCCGATGGCGAACACGGACACGGAGAGGGACCAGTACATGGTGAGGACATGCGGGGAGGCGGCGAGGTCCTCGGGGGGCGCGAGCGTCCCCTCGGCGCTGCCCCCAGCCTCTGTGCCTGGGACGGTGCCGGGGATGGTGCTGGGGATGGTGCTGGGGATGGTGCTGGGGATGACGCCGTCCTCCCCGGAGGTGTTGGTGGCCTGCCTGTCCAGGGGGACGATGCCCAGCACGCGCGCATAGTGGGCTTCTATCACCTGCAAAGAGGAAAAAACGCCGTCGGCTCACGTCTATAACCCCCCCCCCGGCTGTGTTTTGGGGTGTTTTCGTGACACCCTGGGGCTCCCCAGGCCCCCAGCCCTGCAGCCCGGCTCGGCGCTTACCTTCTGGGGCGCGTTGATGACGCCCAGGCTGTAGCCGTACTGGAAGAAGCCCAGCACCGCGGTGAAGACGGAGAGGACCAGCGTTCCCGTGAGGTGCTGCCGAGGGAGCAGAGAACAGCCTCAGCCCCTGCCCTGCCCCAGGACCCCCCCCCCGGGATCCCGGTGAGCCCTCGGGGTCACTCCAGCTGGCTCCCAAAGAGAAGGGAGAGCCCCGGGGGCAGGCAGGACGCGGTGCTGCCCCACATACAGCGACCCGTGCCCACCGCCCTGCTGGTCCCCGGGGGCTTTCTGGGGGCCGGCAGCAGGAAGGGGCACAGCAGCGCTGCTGGAGCAGAGCAGCTAGGAAAAAAAACAGCCAAGACTTTGTTTTTCAGCAGTCCCGTTTCAAATACCTTCTCCCTCCGTCGCGGTTGAAATTATCCCGTAAGGTGACAAAGTTCTTAAAAATAACAGAAAATAATCCCTTGGCCCCTTTGCCCCTGCTCTGTACACAAACATCACAGGCCAGATAACTAAGGGGGAAAATTTTGTTGGTTTTGGTCTTAGCGGGCAATAAATACCACCCCCGGGTGCTGGTTTCCCTCAGAAATTCCAGTGCACAGACGGTGCTGAGCCGTGGTTACCTTCTCTGCTTGCATTTTGCTTTTCTTGTCCATCCCTCGGCTCCTCCGCTGCCCTCCCGGCTCTGTCCTGGGCTGCGGAGCGGGGCGAGGGCTCGGTGCAGGAGGAGGGACAGCGGGAGCAGCAAAGCGGTTTGTGCCGCGGGAGATGGGGCTATATCACCTCCGGGGTTAATGAGAAACCCGTCTTCCCAACACTTATATCCTCCGTCTGACCAGCCCAGAGCCGTCACTGCCAATCCCCTGAAATTTTGGGGGAGGACAAAGGAAAGAACGGGACACCCCCCGAAGACAGGGGGTGAGACCTGGGAAATCCAGCCGGCAGGCTGAGTTTTGATTTCTGGCCGTCCCTGCGGCACCGGGATGTGGCGTGCGGGGGGCTTGGGGACGTGCCGCAGCCGGGCTCTGGGTGTGCTGCACCCGTCTTGGCTTCCACGGGGGATTCGTTTGCCGAACCCCCAAACTCCTCGCTGAACTTTAGCCAGAAGGAACCTTTCCAGCACGTGTGGCAAAGATGCTAGAAAACGAGTGCTTTATTTAAACATCACGTGGCACCTGCTCTGAAATAGCTTTGTGTGCGTGCATAACGTGCACACAGAGGATACGCAAACCCAGATGCGTGCGGGTCTCTCGCCGCAGGCACCGACCTGCAGCCACCGCCGTGCCCTGCTGGTGCGCAGCCGTACACCCGCAGCCCGGGCAGCTGGGGAAGGAGAGCGCCGTAGGCGTGCATGGAGACACAACACAGCAAAGCGGCCCAGAAACCATCACAACGCCATCCCTTTTCGTGCGCCGTGCTGCCGATGCTGTCGGGTATCGCCGCCCCGCCGCGGGCACTTGCCGAACTTTGCACGTCGATGCAAAAATCTGGTCTGAGCTGGTCTCGGGTGCGGGCACTGCCATCATCCGCTGGCAATGGATGCAGCATCCAGCGGAGGCACGCCAAGGCCTGACTCAGCCCTGGAGGTGATTAATTCCACTGCCTCCCAGGTGAGCTTTCGCAGCTGCCAGCCAAGGAAAGGCGAGTGAGTCACCGACGGCACTCAGGCAGCCTTCACATGGGCGCTACATGCACCTTCTACGGAGGAAGAGGAAAAAAAAAAAAAAAACGAGGAGAAAAAGACCACTAATCTTTGCTCTGGTCTCAGAGTAAAACTTTAACCCGGGGCAAAGTGTTCGCTGCATTCCTGTGCGCATTGATCGCAGCCCCACCGGCTGCAGGGGCCGAGCTTTTGTGGGACCCGGGAAACTGCAGGGCTGAGCCCCCTCCCACGTCCCTGCTTGGGGTGCCTGAGGTGAGGAAAGCGATAGGGTCACCGGTGGGGTGTGGATGACAGGAAACACCAAAAAAAAGAGAGCGGGGCGGTGCTGGGGTACCCAGCGCTGTGGTGCCCGCCGCCAGAGACTTGCCCCTGGGCAAAGCTTTAATTAAATCCATTAGCGCACGTGTTTAGCTCCTGGTGACGCTGTCACAGCCCAGCCCGTGTGTTTTTCTGAACTGGGCTCTGGATGTGGCCGTGTCGCCTTGCGCGGGTTAGCAGAGGGCAGCTCAAGGCTGGCTTGCAGGTGGGAAAGGTTGGTTGGTGTGCAAACCCAGGGCCGGTGTGTAAACCCAGGGCTGTTGTATAAATCCAGAGCTGGTGTGTAGACCCGGGGCCGGTGTGTAAAGCGCAGGGCAGCGCACAAACCCACGGGGCTGTCAGCTCAGCGCCTGCCAGCGCACAGCGCTCCCGCTACCGGCGCAAGGTGCCCAAGCCCAGCCCGCCCGTGCTGGAAGAAAGGCGGCCCCAGGAGCTGCAGGAGCAGGAGGAAAACGAGCTGCACCTCCGAGCGCTGAAGTAACGGCGTCGGCTGATGCCGGAGAACGAGGGCACTGGGCCCGCGAAATGCACAGATAAAAGCTCGTGTGTCCGCTCGCAGCACGCTGGGCACACGCAGCGTTATTTGCCAACAGCAGCACTCCCACCGCTGCTCAGCGCATTGCTTATTAATAAGGTGCAAGAACCACGTCTGATAACACGCCACTTCGTCGTCCCCGCTGCCTACTATGTCGTGCCTACTGTAATTAGTGGTGCTGCCAAACACGATGGGATGTGATAAAAGCCCTGGGTTAAAGTTTGTGTCAGGCTGAACAGCTGAGCGTGCTCTCACATCAGTGAAAGCAATTCACAGCACGGACTGCGAGGCTTTCTCTGCGGCTGGGGTGGCCGACACACCCTTGCTGTGGTCTTTGGCTTATTCCGAGGCAGCTTTCACGTGAAAAGCAAACCAAACAAAGCAGAAAAAATAAACCAGGAAGACGCAGCTCCTAAGGCTGTGGATTTCCAGATAAAAGCACGATGGGGAGAGGCGCACCGGAGGTTTGCACAAGAGCGTTATGCGCTGGAGGATTTCAGGCACATCCAGATAACATCACCTGCGGCTGTGGCAGTTTGCAAGGCGAGCGCTTGGGCTGGGTCTGGAGGTGGAGGAGTGTCAGAGCACCGCAGGGGGACGTGGGCAGCCAGCAGACACCTCCGGGATGCGGCAGCGGTGGCAGCAGCATCCTGCTCCCTGAGCAGCCACCTCATTTCTGAACCAACAAAACTCTGCCGGGTCTCGCAGTGAGGCAGCGAGTGCTGCCCGCACGGTGCCTCCTGCCGGCCTCACCATGCTCGCGCTGCCCCCGTTACGCAGCCCCGGTGCCCAAATCGCCGCACCAGCTGCATGGGGCCGAGAGGCCAGGGCTGAGCTCAAGAACTGCAGCCCCACAACCTCAGCCAGCCACCAGCCCGGCTCCAGGGGCACATTTAGGGCCACCTCGAGCGTTCCCTTTCCGTCCCCACATGCGTGATATCAACCCCCAAACCACCTCGCAATGAGAAACGTGCCTTGTGTTGTGCTCTGACACAGGTTTGGAAACGCTTTAAACCTGCAACAGGCTCAAATGCATCTCACATTACACTGACTTTATTTCTCATTATTCCAGGATGCCCCGGCCCCTGTGTACTCATCCTGCCCCAAAACGCTGCTTCCTGAGCCCCTCCAGGAAAGCAGCACCGCTGCTCAGAGCCCTGAGAAGCCACTGGAGCCCGGTGACTTGCTACCAGCTAACACCCCGCTTGTTGTTCACAGAAATCTAAAAGGCATGGCTTCGTGTTGAAGGTTCGTGCTTTATTGTAGTTGGCACCAGAAACGCTTTTGATCTGTTATGTCCATGTACACAGTGTAAACAAGACCGTGTTAATATTGGCTTCTTATGACTGTTTCAAGTGACTCCATGGTTTCAAAAAAATACATTCACCAACTACTGTATGTTTAAACACAACGATTCCTTTTTATTTCATAACTGTACTCAAAACCCCACAATTAAAAAAAAATAATTTAAAGCCGTGTATTCTGAACCAGTCACATCAAGGAGGAGAGCAAAATAAAGAGGAAAGGAGAGTTATCAGTTCGCGACATAATTTAATAAACCCCTCTGGTTTAAGGTAGCGACCACAGTGAAAATACAAAGAGCTGGTGGCAATCAGTGTCTGCGACGGGGTTAGTTCCAGCACCGCGGTATTAGGGCCGTCACTGCAGCTCGTGGGGCTGCGCTGGACCAGAGGCACGTGGCCGGCAGCAGGAGGGTGCCCGGTGCCCACGAGGCTGCCCCGGAGGCTGCCCCCGCCAGGACGACGTCCACACTGAGCCGTGCCGTGCTGCCCGCGGGGCTGCGGGCGTCCTGTCCCGTCCCGACCCGACCCGTCCCGTCCCCGCCGCTGCACCCCCCCGGCAAGCAAACGCTTTTGCCCTGGATAAAGATTCAAGTTTGACCAGGTCCTGTTGATTTAATCATTTTTTAATAAAGCCATCGTTACTGAGTACACCAAGATTGCCAGTTAAGCTCTCTATATGTCGCTGGAGGTAACAGTGCTGTGATCAACAGCAAAACAACAAAACGAAACAAAACAAAAAAACCCAACCAAAAAAAAAAAAAAGAGAACAAAACCAAAAACAAAACGAGGTAGGTTAAAAACCAGCAACACAGACCTTGTTATGCGACACCCCAATACCACAGGCGGCCATGCTTGCAGCTACTGAGAAAGAAAACCCCAGATACGCACTGAAAATGTAAATCAACTGAGCAGAGTTTATAAGGACACGATTCAACCTGAACTAAACACACACACATTTCGGCACAGATGTTGTCTTCCACTGTATGTTGGGTAATTCGTAGGGAGCGGAGGGGGCAGAAAACGAGTATAGATTCAGACCCTTGGCCGAAGAAACCACACACATATATATAGGTTTAAGCTCTTTACAAGCCCAATGCAGCGACGCGCAGGGTGGGCGGCTCGGTTCGTCCCCATCGCCTCCAGGGACGAGCACCCGCAGCTCGCGACGCCTTCGGCATCGGGTCCGGTGCCCGCGGCACCCCGGGAGCCGTCTGCGGCCGCGGCCCCCCCGCGGCGCCCGGTCCCCTCCATCCCCGTCCCGGTGCCCGCAGGCGAGCCCCCGCGGCGGGCGGCCGTCCTCTCCCGCCAGCATCCGGAGCAACAGCAAACGGCACCACTGTCCCTATCACGACACAGCACTGGGTGAAGATCCATATAGAAATATGGATTGACAGACTTGACAAAAATGGTAGCTGATTTTTATTAGTCTAAGGCTAGTAGCTTAGCCATTTAAAATCCATTTCCCAAAAGAGGGGAAAAAAAACTATTATTTTTCTCTTCTTTAAAAATCCGTTAAGCCGTTGCTGCCAAAAGCAACATGTAAATGTTGGTGAAGGCAAAAGATTTCTAAAATTACCCAGCTATACGGTTATGGCCTTCATCACAAAGATAAAAGGTACATTTATTGTGCTGTCTCTCACCAGATTTAATTGGTAACTTTACAACATACTATATATTTGATGCTAGCAGGCAGACAGAATTAAAAACAGACTTTTTGACACTTGTTTCTTTCCCCGTTCTTACAAAGTAGGGGACAAAGAAAAAGTAAAATTAAAAAAAAAAAAAAAAGAAGAAGAAAACTCATAACCCACTATAACACAGCGTAATCAGGAGACCTCGGGAGGCGGTTTCCCTATTCCAAGCGCGAGCGCCCGTCCCTGCCGCGCATGCCCGAGCCCCCCAGAGCCGCTCCCTGGGGCAGCGCTGCGCCGGCGGGGGGAGCGTGGGGAGCGGTGATCCTCAGGGCCCTCCGCATCAGCCTCTACAGTGTTAGTCCACGTGTTTAATGTCCTTTAAATTAGAAATAATGCCACGGAGGTAAGTGCCAAGTGCTCCTCTGTTACCAGTTCATCATGGAGTTTCTGTTGAGGGTCATGAAAAACACTTGGCTGCTTCCTCCGGATCTCACCGACGCGAAAAATACCTGGTTGGAGACAAAAACGCCCTGTATTAAATACTGGTAATTTTTATTAGGGTACAAAAGGAGTTTATTAATTGTCTTGTGAACAAGGAAAGCAAGAGCTGAGCCACAGCCCGTGCAGTCCGCTCCATCCAAACCCAACTCTCTGCTGTTTTCTCCAGATGACAGCAGAAACGTGGGCAGAGATGTGGGAGCTGCCGGACCCGAGGGGCGCTCGCTGTGCGTGGAGCCCAGCCCGGGGAAGCGGCTGCCAGCGAAAGCAGCGTGGCCCAGGAAGGAGCCAGCCCAGCGAGCCCAAGCAAGGCTCGGCTCAAATCCCAACTGCTTATTAGTAAACACCGCAATAAAACCTCCCTCGCTATCACCACTGCAGAGAGCAAGGTTTGGAAAGCCTTAAAAATACCAAGTTTATCACATAGCACTGCCATGGCATCATTTATTATGCAACATTAATATGACTGCTTCCAGGGCTTTATATCCTGCTAAACGTTAACCATTTGGGTCAATACTCTGCACGGTAGTTATCTGCCTGGGTTTGAAACGTTCTTCTTTGCAGAAGTTAGTTACATTACTTCAGCTACTTCTGAATGCTACGTCAGGGAAAACTCAACCTTTCCTTCAGTATTTTCAAGGCACAGAAAGCTATCAGGGCTGTCTATGAAAATATGCCTTTTGGTGCTTCTGTCTGGATCCACCAACATTTGACCACAGTGGAAGTCTTAAAAAATAAGTAATTTGCAAGTATTTTAAGGGGACACTTCTTCAGCTGCTGCAGCTAAAGTATCTGAAGACTTAGTCCTTTTTGAAAACAAAAAAATCATTCAGTCTTCGCAAGACTTTCATTATTAGCCACTTGCCCAGAAAGAGAAACGTCTGTTTTAAGCATTTCAAATGCACTAGTGATCAGCTGGTTACAGTATTTTAGAGAAATGTAGGTGCTTTTTTTTCCCCCCAGTGTTCTTAAAAAAGGAAAAAATCAATAGGAACAAAACAGAAAAAGACCAATTTAAATAACCAATATAAAACCTACAGAGTCAAGTTCTCAAAAGTTAAGGGGAAAAGAAAAAAACTAAAGATATTTGGACACGACTAAAATTCAGCTTCGTGGACAACTTTGCACGATATACTTCAATTAAAAGATAAGGATACACTTTTTCCACAGAGTTCCAATTTAACTTCACGCAACAGGTAGGCCAATTAAATAAACTAATTGCGGCCTCAAATCTTGTTTATTGCATGTTATTAAACCCTGCTCTGGCGACACAGCAATCACTTTCTTCACGTGTTCTGTGCTTGTGCTCTTTACAGAAGAATTCCCTGCTCCATGGCCCTGGTTTATCTTGGTGAAATCTTGTGACGTGAGGAAATACCACCAGCAGAAATCACTGCAGAAACCAGATCTCAGCATTCAACCACCTCTTCCACGAGATACTCTTTTTCCTTCAGGCATTTCTTCTTCCCTCATTCCCTGCACACCTTCCTCCTTCAGCAACACCCAAGCCAAGGGTAATCTGCACAACCATGCAACTTGACATGCAGCTCTGGTGCCCCTCCAGAACAATATTTATCAACGTTGTCCATACAAAAAGATGGGGGTCCATGGAGAAAATAGCTTATCATCACAGAACTAAAAATGCATCACGATGTCTCTACACCCAAGTTCAAATTAGGGTTACTTACACAACCTTAGCACTACCATTTCTCAACTTTTGCAGTTTATTTGGTGGCCTCAACAATTAATGTTCTGATGCAACACTTGAAAGAAATTCAAGCCAAGTCAACGGAGACCTCAGTTAGAGGTGGAAGAGTTCTTGTTGATTCTTGCTGATTCCCACCACAGGCTGAGATCCACATCCACTGAAGAGAATTAATTGGGACTGGGTTTATGGGTACTGTTTATTAAACAGGACCTTCAGCTTAATTACTTATTAACCCCAAGATAAACTAGACCCGAAGTCTAAAAGTAGTTGGTTGTAGCTTAAAGCACGGATACAAGCTTTGAAGTGGACTTACCTTATCATTTCTTTCACATAGAAACTTTAACCTTTGAGCTCGCTTGTGCATAAATACTCCATCCAAATGTCCTGTCTCCACTGACCGGATTTCAATAGCTTTCTCTCCCCAGCCCATTATTTGATTGGAATGAATGTAGGCTGTCAAAAGGAAGTGTTTGGCAGATGTTACAACGGGTGTTAAGCTAAATATTACACGATGGGCAGAAAAACTCTCATCAGCTGTTACTCAAAGTCTACGCAGATGAATCACAGAGCTCTGCTAAATAGCCTTTAAGTAGCACTTTTAATCCAGAAGTCGCTGAGTGCTTTAAAGAGAAGATGTTACACTTCTGCTTTCTGCAGGCGAGGAGCTGGACAGTGACCTGCCTGCACAGCCTGTGGAGCTCAGCAGTAGCACAGCCAGAAGGGCAACTCAGGCTCTCATGGCTCTGCACCCAGCACCTCTTCCAGTCAACACAGCATCCCACCAATGTAACAGCTTATACTTACAATAAAACACAGCGAAAATCTTCAAGAAGTCGCCTGCTTTTTCTGTGCAGGACCAAACTGTAGGAATTTAGCAAGTGCACCTCTTAACTGGCTGAGAGAAATCTCCTTTGATAAACAAAATCCCAAATGACTCTAACTCAGCATCCTTGACTCCGCATCTTACATCGTATGTGTTTTATGAAGGTGAAGAGGAAGGGTTGACCTACCCACAGAAGTAGGCATCTCTCCCCACTGGAGCACCACATCTTTAGTTATCCGTCCATAGGTGTTCACATACACGCCTTCATCCTCGTAGCACACAAGCATCTCCATCCCGTCTGTTTTAGGCAGGATGACAATGGCGTGAGGAGTAATATTGCCCTGAATCTGCAGTTAAAATAAACCCTACGGGTCAGAATTACATTGAATGGAGAAAGTGGTAGGGGGAAGGGAGCAGAGCCTTAGAAAAACAAAACCCAAAACCACACCAAGAACAAACCCTCACTCCGTTCAACAAACAGGCATCAGCTTTTAGAGATAAGCTTGAAGGGGAATAAACTGTCATGTTTACCCTACCATCAAAGCTGTCTTAGACATCAAGGATAAACAGGTTCAGCAATTATAGAGAGATCACAACATATACGCCCCCAAGAATGACGGCTGACACTTGGCAGTAACACAAATCAGCAACTGTTGGCTGATGAATCCATCTTCTATTCAAATTAAGGCAAATAAACCCAGAATTTTACAGGTAGCTCTAGGGAGGAAATATTCCCCTTTCCTGAGGGTAGTAACAGTAACTTTCCACCCCCATCTGACCTTCCATGGGTAAGAAAACAAAACCGTCCCAAACTGCCCCTGTATTTCTCCTAGGTTTCGTGCCAGCTCTTGCAGAAGCTCTATTGCTCTACTCAGCAGTTCCTGGATTTGATTAATAACACCATTTCTCCTAGGCCACTTTCTCATGCCGGTTGGTACAACAGCATGGATGGAGCTTAAATAAGCCAACAAGAAAATCCTTATCTACAATATCTTTTGGAGCACTGGTTCTTTCTTGAAATAGCCTAATGGGCCTGAGAGAGAACCTGTGGTGAGTCTGCGCTGCCTGGGAGTCGGGGACTTCAACCTACAATCTTATTGAGATTTGGGCTACCCTAATCCTGCAACCCTTGCTTGGGCAAACTCACTGCCTCAGCAGGAAGGAGTGCTGGTGTGCACACCTGCTACACCATGCAGGGGACAGTGCACTGCGCATCCAGTCCTTGGTGGGTCTGTGTTGTCCAGTAACCAAGAACTTGGTTTCATGGCATCTCGCCCTACAAAGAGCTCCTCTACTGCTCCACGCAGCGTAAGGATTAAGATTCTCCTTTCTGTGAGACCTGGCAACCTTACACCTGACTGCTTGGGCACAAGGACAGCAGTGGCCTGTGTGAATAATGGACATAAGTAGGTGATACCTCTGCGTCCTCTTTAAGCAAGTTATCAGTGAGGATGGCACTGGAGAACGTCATACCCACGGCAGGATGTCCCCTGACTGGTCGGCATTTCTGAGACACCGAAAGCCCGGCCAAACCTTGCTGGTGACCTGCGTTAGTCATGCAGCAGCACTCCCCCATGTACTCACGTGAGATGGTATATAGATATCATAAGAGTTCCCAGAATCTACATCAATCACATGGAAACCAGTGTGTGATCCGAAGATAACCTTGAGTCTCTGACCCTCTTCTACAGTGAGATCGACAAGCAACGGTTTGTGCTGGAGATCTGCAAAAGACTTTTATAATCCTTTCAGTGAGTATCACAGAAAACCAACAAATTCCTACAGCAGACTGGTACAGTTTTGAAATTGTATTTGTTTGAACGTGTTTCCTATTAAACATGTCATTATTTATATTCCTGCCTCTGTTCCTACGTCATACACGTCAGGGGTATTACCCACTCACTCCAGCCATCCGAGCAGGTAGGTGCTCACCCTTGCCAAGCACAGCTTTTCCCCAGGAGCACGAGGCCAGCCCAACAGTTTGGTCTCCGAAGGAAGGCGACAGAGACGCAGTTTTACATCAGCATGCAGCTCAGCCAGCAGGCAGGGACCCCCCCAGTTCTGGTGCTGCTCAGCTTAACGAGCAAAGTCTGCAAACGGCTGTGAGCACCCACCTCCCCTCTCGGTGGGTATCACCGCTCCAGTTTGGGCAGCTAGAACAAGTAAAATTAAACGTCCTTTATCCTGTTCAAGCTAACCTGCTGGGTACACGCTGGGATCAGCTCCCTGGCATGGACCAAGCTGGGACTGAGTACATCCTTCCATGGCTTAGGTCTTCAACAGGAGGGTGAAAAACCCACAGGGAGAGAAAAGGGTGAATTGCTCCCTGCACAAGTACCCCTCTGACTCCTGACAGGGAAAATTAGCGAGTGGCATTTCCTGCTGTCCCAACAGATCCCTGCCTACAAGGCAAAGTTCAGCCCCCAGACTGGAAAAGCAGCAGCAGGAGCGCTAACCAGCATCCTAGCTGCAGCCATGGAGGCTGGATCCCAGGCTGCTTAACTGCTGCTGAGCTCTTCGTATCACCGAGCCCATTTATTCTGGCTTTTGTTCAGAGAAAGCAAATGTGACCTAATACTGAATAAGCCCATTTGTGCTGGAAGGATGCAAAATGAGATTACTCAGCATGAAAGTCTCCAGAAGGCACTGCCCCTTGTGACTTGCTGCTGCACAGAGCTTAGAAGGAAAAGTGCTTTAAAGAACTAAGTACAAAATACCCGTTGGCAGGTTATGTAGGAGAAAGGTCTCACTGAAGGAAACTGAGGTAGATGAAAAGGGAGAGAAAGAGAGAGGGAGAGAAAGAGTGGGTCATTCTCCTGGAATTTCTGTCTTGAAACAGAATCCACATTGCAGGAGGGGAGAGGACCTTGCAAAATAAAAATGGAAAATAATGCCAGCCCGTTTTCACATTACACGTGGAAAATTAGTCAGAAGTTAAAGCAAGCAAACAAACACAAAAGAAAAGCAACCCAAAACCCCAACTTAATTTTACTCAAGGACATTTGGCGAGCTTTCTGCAAACTTCCCCTGTGAAGCCTCCCAGGAAAAGCTAGAATTAATGCCTAATTGTTAGCCATAAACGGTGTGTATCACATCTCTTCAGCCACGAGTTTCAGAACTCTCTGCCAGGGGAAGTACAATGATGATAACGTTTCTGAGGAGTGCTTTTGTTTGCGTCCTTGAGATCTGAAAGGCCTGGCACCTCGCAGCAAGTCTGTCAGGAATCGCTGCGGGTGCTTCTCTTCATCGGCCCTCAGGAGGCTGCACCCAGGTCCCAGGTCCCTGAGGACTACATAAGCAAGACACTTTTCTGTTCTGCATAGTACAGAAATCTCGAGTATTTGCAACTACAGAGTGTATTTTGGTAACCAGATAAACATACCTTAAATGCCATAAACTTGTGATATGGTTTAGGAGCCCAAGCATAGATCTCTACAGCATTCTTTAAGGCAATCACCAAGAACTTGATTCTTTCATATTTCACTAAAATTAAAATAAAACCAAAGTTTAAATCATTGACTTTTGCTTTGAGACTGAAGAATTTATCTCTAGAAACAGCTTCTAAGGCTCTCTCTCTGTTGGTTCCCATGTGGTAAAGTATCCACCTAACACATATAGATTAATATCAAAATTATTTGTGGCTGTGGTCTGCCCATACTTTTAAGAGGAATCATCAGATCAGATCTAAGACTATAGAATAAAATCTCCAAAGACTCCAAGTATCTTTTGCCTGTAACATACGCAGTATGTGACTGATCAGATAAACTGGAAGATTTTTAACAACAAGCCATTTTATCACATCGGCTACAACAGAAGAACTCCCAATGTCCAGTGCTGTGGAGCAGGCAACCAGCCCTCTGCAGTCCAGTTAGCATCACCCTCTCCAGACTCAGAGCTATGGACACAACGCACCATCTGAGTGCGAGAGCAAACCACCCAGATGCTTGTTTCACAGCTACAGTGGACACAGAAAATGCCTCCAGACATTTTCCCACTGAAGCCGGTGGCCCCAGCCGCTCACCAACTTTGTAGTGGATGCAGCCTTCCAGGTCCCCAACCGTGATCCAGCCCTGCTTCTTCTCAACTTCGGGGTCGTTGTGTAAAATCCTGTTTCTCAGCCAGGACAGGTAGTACACGCGCAGCTTGTTCTTCTTTCCTGTTGGCAAAGGAAACCCGGCCATAAGAGGCAGCAAGAAGTAACAGGGCGGCACGCGGCCCTGGGGACAGCCCCAGGCTCCTGCTCTCTCTGTATGCCACAATGGGTGCGCAGAACATGCTTGCACGGAAAACCTTGAGATTTCAGTGCTTATTTTCACCAATATATCTTACTAAGATAAAATTTAAGTTCTTTTCGAAAGGAAGTTGAAATAGCAATATAGTTGGTTTTGTATTTTTGCTTGTGCCTTGGTCTCCCACACTGCTGGTTGATGCGGTACGATCTGGGTGCTGTTTACTGCAGGCTGGAAACCCCAGCTTGCACAAATCGGTGCTCACAGAGAGAGAACCAGGCACTGCAGGGCCAGGAACGCAGCTCTTACACCTCAGATATGGCTACACAAAATGAACCTTTCAACTCCGGCATGGAAGGCTCTCCCTTTGGAGAGTGAAACCTGGGAACAGCGCTCTGCTCACCCAGCTCTGCCTACAGCCTCGCTGGGGAGCAGCGAATGCAGCTGAATTGTGAGTATCAACTGGGGAATATGGACGAGAAGTTAACGATGGGCTGAGAGGTGTACCTGATATTGTTACAAGGACGTTCAGGCCCTCGAGTACGTCCATCTGTTGGAACCGCCGTCTGTTGATGAGGTTGTACACCTTCCCTTGCCCGCTTCGGTCCAGCAGCATCAGGCCATTTTCTGTGCCCACCAGCAGATTTACACCTGAAACGGGGAGAGCAACGGGCACGTGGAGCCACAGCTGCTGCCCACCAGAGGACTGCACCCCCAGCTCATTCTTCACCACCACCCCATGACAATCACAACTAAGGGCAGCATTCCCACAGACGAGGAGCATCACTTTTACACCAAAGGGACTCAGGGACACATGCCCCCAGAAGCTCTGCCGAGGGCACAGTGGGACCAGGAGCTCACCCCACAAAGCAGCACAGAGTATCTCCGAGTTGAAGCGCTTCTTGTACTTCCTTATCTCTGGGGTGTCACTGTGGGGGCGGATGTTGGTAGGGTTCACGTTCACCACGGAGATCTTCCTGGCTTCGTTCAGCTTGGCCTGCTCCTGTCTGAGCAGCTCGCTGGTGAACAGTGCTGACAAGGAAACAACAAAACAAGGAGGTGTGACTGATTAGAGGAAGAAAATTCTTGTTTTATCTTCTGACGGGGAAGTTATCACTATGTTACAAGCCATTAGTTCTGAGAGGTAACATCAGTAGTTTCTCATGGGTTGGAACCAACACCAAAGCCCTAAGAGGTGATGTCCCTTGACCTCCTGCCCTGCCCACTGAGATAACCAGCCCTATCCTCTGCCTGCCTGCCCTCATCCATCCGTTTTCAATGAATTCTGAACAAGTGCAAGCTTTCTGAAGCAACTGCCACCTCCTGACTCTGCTAGGAACATTTCTGCCAGGTGCCTGGGCAGAAAGGGGTGGGTGGATTTCTGCTGTTCCCTGTCTTCTCTCTGACCTTTCTGATGGGATTTCACCGGGGAGCAAAGGAGTTGGATGGAAATTGGAGAACACGAGGGTACAAATTCAAATGATCTTTGGACAAGGGTAAGTGAAATCTGAGAGGTTCTAAGGGGTTATTCAGGCCCCACGGCCTGGTTCCCATGAGGCCCTCCCCTCTCAAACTGGTGACATTGCCTCCTACCAGTAGCAGATGACTCTTCATCCTCATCTTCATCCTCATCGGTAGGTGAGGTCTGATACACTCTAGTGTCCACAAAGGGGGTAAAAGAGGCTTTGGTGCTACTTCCCATACCATACTGCAAAACAAACAGCAGAGAGCGAGCTCAGCGCACAGAAATACCAGTAACACTGTGTGCGTGTGACTTCCTGGTGAGCGCACAGTGCCGGACCCTGCAGCGCCCCTTACGAGCTCTCTGAGCATTTGGATCCTCCTCCCCCAGAAGTGACCAGTGAAAACATGACACCAGATTTGTGAATGCCTCTGGAGCAGCAGCAACCAAGAAGTGCAGGGCACGGGGAGCAGTGCCCGGCCCCGGTGCCGCGGGCCCAGCTCGCGGGTGGAAGCACAGCACAGCCGGAGACTGGTTAGCGGGGAAGCCGCAGTGTCAGAGGCAAAAGTGAAGGCAGGTAAAACGATTTCTATGCTCGCAGCCCATTTGCCTTGAACGCCCAGGCTGGGATGTCAGGCAGGCAAGGGGTTGTTTTTCCTGTCAATGTGACCGCCCCAAAAGAGATTTGTAGGACGGCTCTGGGGAAAACCCCACTGTGCTCTTCCTCCAGCACGGGACAGGGAGCACGGATGTGGGAAGCGGCACTCCCACATGGCTCCATCCCCCCCAGCTCTGGTGTCCACCACACGTCACGTGTACGTCTTTCATGGGTTACTTGCAAACCCAATAAAGGATTTCAAATTGCCTACAACACTTGAGGTGTAACTGCAGAAAAGGCTACTTCTACGGCAGCAAAACTGACCCCGAACGTATCATAGGGGATGCCAGAGCCAATGCTTTGCTAAGGGAAGCTGGGAAGGAACAAACTCCAATGCCACACTGCTGTCTTTGCTTTTGCCATCGCTTTGTTAAGGCAGAAAACAAGGCTAAGACCTTCTCCCAAGCAAAATGAAATCCTTCTCTTGGGAGTCAAAGTGCCACGATCTCCTCCCCTCGCTGAGCAGCTTCTTTTTCTTACTGCAGTGTTTACTCAGGGTGTCCCTTGTTTTAAGGAATGTAGGAAGGACCTACATTAAGAGCTCTAACAGCAGCAAAAATCAAATCTTACTGCAGCAGCCGCAGGACTTTCACATTTTGATTCCTCAGGACATTTTCCTTCCCTAAAATACACCTTGTTCAGCTTCCAAGCCGCCAGGTCACCAGACAAGGAAGAGAGAAACCCCCCGACTCCTTGCTGAAGCGTCACAAGGGGCACACAGACAAAATAGCCCCAAACGGCCTCTCCTGGTCCTTCCCCAGCGGCACCGAGAACATTTTGGGTGAGCCAGCATCCCCGCACTGCGCCTGCCACCGCGGCGCTGCGCCTCCTGCTTCCCTCCCGATCCGCATCCCATGGCCTGGCAACAGCCCCTGTGTTGCCATGGAAACAGGACGATTTCCAAAAAGTAAATGCTAACGGAGACCCATGCAAGGAGTTAGCAGCCTGAGGCAGAGATGGCTGCAGGAACAGATACCATATTTACTTATACTGTATGGCCAAAATATTTGTATGTGCACACAAGATATACTCGCTACTCTGTGCTTCTTTCATATCCAGTAAATACACATTTTTTTCCTGTGCTGGGTATCTTTTCCATAAAACACCAACAATTCAAAGAGGGAGCAACTTCAGTGTTTGCAGGGATGCCTTCCAGCTGAGAGCTAGGTGCTTTCCAACAAATGAATTACGAAGAAATCCCTCATTCCAATGCCCCAAGAATTTTTTCTTCTTTGCTCAGACTCAGCAGCTCTTCTCCTAAGAAGCTGGCATTTTAAGAACTTCCAAGCCCGTTATTTAAATATTAAGACCTCATCTTCCTCCAGGTTCTGTTCAGCTGACTCTAAACCTCTGTCTTGGCTTACAGAAACAGCACCAAGCTGCAGGGTGCGATAGTGCTCGGTCCCTTCCACCCTCCTCAGTCCCGACACATCGCAGGCGCTCCGGCAGCGATACCCGTGAGGGTACCCCACCAGAAATGGGAACGCCCTGTACAAGCAGCACAAGGGATAACTCCCCAGCAAGACGCTTACGCTGCTGCCAGCCAGGCTGCGAGTTTTGCTCGCGGCGCCGTGAGTCACCTAAAGAACCCAATCCAAACCTCCCCACTTCCACCCACTCCTTGCTCAGACAGCCCTAAAAATGCAGTTTCAGAAATGGAAAAGATTTTCTCGGTCGGTATCCCATAAATGAGTATATTTAAACCCAGGCCCTGCAAACTGCTCGTGTTTAAGCAGTTCCAGGGTGGCTCTGGAAGGTGTCACTTCAGGACCAACTGTCTCAGCGCTGCTTTTGAAGGCAGCAAGGAAATGGGTAAAACCTGGAGGTCAAGTCAGGCACCATCTGTTCTTACACTGCATCAACGCACAGTCCCAAGCCATTCCTGTTTTTATGCTGCTAGTAAAAGTAAACCGTAAAGTGAGCACATCATCTCCGTGAAAGAGGATAAGGTGACAGAAATATTATCGTATATCCAACAAGACAAAAAGAAAAAACAAATAAAATAGCTTATTCAGCACCAACTGGATTGATTTTTCATGGGAAAACAAAGAAATATGTGCCTGTTTCCCAGAACTGGTTCTGGTAAGCAAGACACACCAATTCCCTTGTCTTATGTGAAACATCTTGTGATTTTTAGGACTTTTTAGACCTTGTACAACCTTTATCTTCAATCAAGTCCACCTAAAAAAGCTATGTGGGAAAAATACTGTGACAGGAAACAGTCACGGTAAAAATTCAAGGTGTGTCAAAGTTTTCTAGTCTGAAGAACTACATGGATTTTTTTTGGCTTTGTTTTTTGTTAACCTTTTGGATCATGTTAAGCCTCAAATATTGCCTAAGCAGAAACTGGGCCCGGGTGAAGTTAATGGCATCACTGGCTCTCCTATTTTGCTTCATTTCCATGTACCAGAAGATGAGGACTTTCACATCAGCTTGCAGCGCTCAAGCCATCGTCACCTGAACTCCAGCTGGTGGGCGTCAGGTAAGGCCTGATTTACAATCCTACCGCCAGGCACAGACCCGTATCCCAATAACCCATCAGATTCCCTTGGATTTCCACTACACTCACCCACACGGACTGGAAACAAAGAGAGAGAAGAGCAAAGAAAGCCAGGGAAGGAAGCAGGAAGGGTCCTCGATGGGACAGAGATGTTAATACTTGTTTAAAGCAGCGCAGAGGAGAAGGAGGAGCCCCCACCACCTACTTCAGGCACCGAGTCCATGTCTTGCGCATGCGTGGAGACTCGCCCCAGGGCCTCGGTCGGTGTGCCCGCAGGCGAGTGGCTTTGCTGCACCAGATCAGGGAGATTGATGTGGCCTGCAAAGCCATTGCTGGCTGCGTGGCCAGAACGCTTTTTTTCACCAGAGGTCTGCAGAGACACAAAGCATGAGGAAGAAAAGAGAAGGGGAGAAAAAAAAAGAGAAGAAGAGAAAAAAAACAAAACCGAGTTTTTTTTGCAGTCCCCCAGTTCCCTGAGCAAGCACAGGACAAGGACCCTCTCTGCTGTTTCCATCCCCATGCAATCTGGCAAGCAGCAAACCAACCCCCGCCCCAGGAGAAATAAAGACGGGATTAATCACAAAGTCAATACAGAGTAATTAGCCACATTACAGCAAAAGGAGAAGCCTGATCGTTGTCATTTCTAGGAAAGGAATGTCGGGCAGATTCCACCCATGCCACGATGGTGCAAGCCCCATGGCCAACTCCGCTCCCACGCTGCCACCAGCCACGGTGACAGCAGAATCTGACCCCTTGATCAGCAGTAGCCTTAACGGCTCTCACAGCTACACCGGCGAGTAGCCTGACTGCAAATGCCAACACAGTCCTCCTTGCATGTTTCTGTAACCCAAAACAGCAGTGAACAGCGGCAGCGTTACCCTCGCCTGCAGCAGCTGAGCTATTCACATCTTGCTCTGAGCACAAAGTTCCCCGCAGCACCAGCAGCAGTTACCTGTCTGCAGAGAAAAGCTTCCTCCAGGGGCGTTTTTGGGTGAATACTGAGTGCAGCTGCCTACACACCAAGCAAGCGCTCGGCCACGCTAACACATTCGCCCTTTCTCTCCATCCCCACCTTGTACGAGACAGGTGATAGGTAACTTCTCCCATCCCTGCCTACTGTTTTGAGGCATTTGCCATCTGATGAATCCACGTACCCAGAGCACGCCAATGAAATTGTTAGAGACTTGTCCATCTGCAGGGATTAGTGGAAAAATCCCTCTGATACAGGCCTGGCAACTCACTGAGCAGCTCTGACAACATCTATCTTTCGATCATCCGTTACCACAACCTTCAAACACCTTGTCACCCTGCCAGGGCAGCACGGCAGACGAGCCATTGCCTGAAGCCCACAGAGGTCAGTGAGTCCTTCCTCTGGCTGCTATGGCTGCGGTCAGGAACAAAGAGCAAACATCCCACACAAGGCTGCAGCTTGGGTTTCCTATCACACTCCCTCCTGCCAAAAGAGATTTCCCTGCTGTTTTTCTTTCCTGTGACTTTTAAATCCTTCTGCAACACTGTTTTATCAGAGTACTTCGCTGGTGTGGCACGTATCTTACAGCTGCAACACAATCCAAGCTCACTTCAGAAACGCCTGCCTGTTAGAACAGTGACTTGTATTCCTACTCAACCTCCTCACTGTTTCTGCTACCGGGATGTGCACAGGGCTGACCAAGTTTCAGGGGTCTCTGCTCCAAACAGGTAAAGGACAGTGAGGGAACAGGTGAGCTGTGCATGTCCCATCAGCTCCAGAAGTCACGGAGGAAGACAGCAAACACTGTGCGACTTCTTTGCTAACTTTTCTTTCTTGCAAAGTTACACTGATTTTTTTTTCCTATGTATGTATTTTATACAAATAGAATTAAGAAATAAAAAGCCAAGTAAGCCTACTTTGCAGCTGATCTAAAGGTTCCTCCTTTATGATTGCCCTCTCCAAACTCCCCTCCCTTTTTATCCTCTCCC
Organism: Anser anser; assembly: GCF_964211835.1. Lineage (NCBI taxonomy): Eukaryota > Metazoa > Chordata > Aves > Anseriformes > Anatidae > Anser > Anser anser. The sequence continues at coordinate 23,874,386 of NC_139729.1, read as the reverse complement.
ATCCACCTCCTTTTAATGCCAGCAGAGGATGACTCCCCTGTTTTACTACCTTGCAGAGCCTCCTGCCCTTTCCAGGAGACCTGCTACATTTCCAACAGCATCACCAGCATGTTACAGGAAAAGAAAATAAGAAACACTGGGGGAGAATTTCCACTGCCAACTGAACATGCTTTCCCCTGCCTCTTTTCTTCAGTACCATTGTTCAGAAATGCCCAAGCCATGCTGCTTTGTCAGCTCTGTGCTCCCTGAGCACCTGGGAGCTGGGCAGGTTGGGACAACCTGGGGGAGATTTGGTCTCTGAGAATTTGGCAAATGCACTGGATCAAGACTTTTGACTGGAAAAGCAGCAGCAGCAGCGTCTGCAATGTCCAGGGGTCAACAGCGGCCGTACTTTGCCTCCCCGAACAGAACCAGCTGCCTGTAACCCCGGGCTTCAGGTAAAAGCCTCAAAAAGAACCACATCTGCTGAATGCCTCTGACATTTGTATGATGGTAAAGGTTGGGAAGCACTGGGGAAACTTTGGGCCAGACTCCAAATAAGTGCTCTAAACTGAAGACAACTTCTGTTGCTCGGAGCTATTTTGGGATTACAGCAGAGTCGTTTATATGAACATCCACCCCACCATGCCCCAGCATTACTATTCACTGCTGTTTGTAGTTCTGAGAAACATTTGCACTTGTCACATTTGCTCAGAGTGTAAATTGCATTACGAGAGCACTAATGAGCACAATTTACTCAGTCATTTTGTGTTCCGGATACACAGCACTGTTAGTTGTTGTGCTTACATGGGGAAAACCTCCTGAAGATGCTCCATGGAAATATTTGTTTTACAACTTACCTCCCTCACCATTAAAGTCCCTTCCCTTGAAATATTGCTAAACGTATCTGCATGGGAAGTTTCTAGACCGTGGGTTGTCACCATTCCCAGGTTGTACGGCTCATTGCTTCCAGAAATTCCTGTTGGTCTGAGGACAGAATGGAAAAGCATTAGTGACAGGCATTTCCTTAGCTGTACTAGACAAAAAATCCTCCAATACAGTATTATTTATAGACAGGGCAAGGCTTTGTATCTCACGGGAAGGAAAGCTAGAAAATATATCTACTTAAATGTATGGGGACATTATTTATGTGGCCAGAAACAAAGCATCAGGCTCAGGTTGATGCATTACCCCACTACTACCAACTCAACCCCTGAAAGACAGGCTGTGTCTGGGAGTACCCAACCCACCAGAGAACAACTCTCACAAACACAGGGTGGGTTTTTGCCACCTGCTTTGAAGACGAGATCAGAAGCTTAATGAGGGCTTGCTTTGGCTTTTCAGGTTACAGGGTCCAAATTCCACATCCCAGCTCTGTTCAGCACACAGGGGCACTACCTAGGGGTAGGGGTCCCACCCCACCAGGCATTGCCTGGGCAGAGCTGAGGGCTCCCTGGGGCACAACGCGACAGTGAAGTGGATGGAGCTTGGAGGAGGTGCGGGCAGGCATACAAATTCTGTTCTGTAGCTTTCCACCATTACGCAGGTGAAAATGTAGCCATAAAACCCATGATTTAGCCTTTAAGTAATGAGAGACAGAGAGGTAGAAAATAATTACAGGTTCCTTGTGTTAAAAAGACCCACTCGGAGAAAGAGATCATCATCCCAAGGCTGTGCCCGCTCTGGCAAGGAATGTACACTGTCATTTTCAGAGAAGATTTCGGGAAACAAGAATAATTCTTCCAGTGACAGGCAGACCTGGTTGTGGTTCTCCTAAAAATCCACTTTACAGCTGGCGATATACCAGCATTAATGAGGGTGCCTCTGTCACTCAAGCTAATACTGAGAAGCAATCAGGCTTTGGCTTTCTCCTTGCCGAATGGGTTTTTGCCTGGGGCACGTCCTGCCAGCCACCAGGGAAGCAATTCCCCATCTGTGGCTGATACTGAGTGATGCCCCTGAACCGCCTCCTCCTCCAGCCTACCCACACGTGGCCAAGCTGAACTCGGGGCAGATGTGCTCCCAGGCAGGGACACAGCCTGACCCAGCCCTGCTACGCCTTGTCAAACAGCAACCCTGTCTTCCTATAGCAACCACCAGAGAGGCTGGTTTTTACAGTAACATCACAGCAAATTGTCTGGAGAAGCAATTCACAGCGTGGGCTTGATATCAGTCCACTCGAGGGTTTAACTGGCTGTTTGATGCACACCTTCTATATGGAAACATTGCGAGTCTCCTCCCCGGGACCCAGTCCCCAGAGATACTGGAGTGCTGGGAGGTGCTGACTTTATTTCTGTGCTCATATGTCAGGAGAGAGACTGGGTTTTATTCTCAAACATATTAAATTTTAGGATTGCTTCTGAGTGCATGTCGCAAGTGGTGAGCTCCCACCATGACTTTATTATGTTACATTACGAACAGGGGAGCTGCTTAAATATAATTCAAATAAAACCAAAAGCAAATGACAAAGCACGCCTGGATTACCCGTCCTGCCTGTGTGCCAGAAAATGTTGACAGCTGTTACGAAGTTGTTGCTGACACACCTGTTTCTTTGCATTTAAGAGTCATACACACTGGTTGTTCTCCATCACTACGAATTCACTCTGTAGCACATCCTTGCCCGAATGGTCAAACATATGACCAATCGAACAACAGCACACCATACTTCTGCAGCACTTTTCATGCAATGAGCTTGCACCTCCTTCCTATCATTGGCACTTAAACACCACCAAAGAATGCGAAAGTAACATAATTATTCCAGTTTTAGAAAAAAAAAAAAAAGAAAATTGAGGAAAAAGAAGTTATTTCTGAGACCAATTCTGAGACCACACAATGAGTGAATGAACAGTTACTGCAGCCCCAAATCCTAGCGGCATGCAGTTTGCAAGTGACCCTGCAAGAAATCCCATGACATGAGCAAAAGCTGGCTTGTCTAGCCCAGAGAAAAGGGATCTTAAGGGAACCATCAGAGTCTTCAAATACAGAAAAGGTATCTGCAGAGACGAAAGGCGTAAACTGTCCCTCATTAACCACTTCTCATTAAACTCCTCTTCTGCGAGTAGCCGTAGGCCCCGTTCATGCATGTGTGACGGCTCATCTGACTGCTGCATGTTCATGACCATCTCTCTCCCTGTTGACTTTCCCTGACAAAACTCAAGAGCTCTGGTTTTTCTTCTTCTACTGGGAGGAAGCTCCAACCCTGGAGCTTGGCACTCTGCATGACATGGACCTGGATGTCTCCCTGCTGCTCCTAGCCCTACCAAGTCATGGATGAAGTCAGGTACATCCCCACTGACCAATAATCTACCTCATTTAGCACAAAGAATGGAAATTAAGTCATTAACATGCTAAAAATCCCCTAAAGCCTTCCTGCAACCCCTCTGTGAATTCAGAAGTGCAGGGAGTCAAACCCTGCTACCACACAGAGCCACGAGAAATGCCTCCAGTGAGCTGGTTCAGCAAAACACTGGGAGAGGTGCCTCAGTGAGCTCACTCTGCATGAAGATAGTTGTTTTGTGTATGTTGATGCTACGCTTCCCTCCTTCCTCATCTACTGAGATATTCAAAAGCCCAAGGTCTGATGACCTCTAACGGGGAGACAAATGCACTATTATAGTCTGCTGACTTCTTAGTTTCAACATTTTAGCCTGCACAGTGACTGAGACAAAGACAGAAAGCAATGACAAAAATTCCAGATTATTATGTGCTAAACCTGGCTCTAACAGTTGGCATGGGTCAGGTTACCAAACGCTGCACTTCATTATGGCTTGATTTGGGACAAGACCAAGCTAAAGAGCAGACAGAGCTTCAACAAACCAGCCCACGGGTCTGTGGGCAGGACCCATGGTGTGAATGAAGTCAGGTATGTCCGCTCTGGCTACAAACCCGCCTCACTTACCAGCAGGAACGGGTCCATTAACTTGGAACACAAATTCACTGAATGCGTGGTTACATAATTCAGCTTTCCTCATTACACATTTCTAATTCTGATCATGAAAAAGACACATCTGAGCAAATTATCCTGTTCAACCACGACACCATTGCCAGTGCCAGCCACTGAACAACGACATGCTTTGGACATGCCCCACACCACAGCTACTGCTCCTCCAGATAAACAAACGATACAGTTTCACGGTTTTCCCTGAAAAAAAAAGAGCTTCTTACATAAGCCTCGGGATGTCACTGACAGGCACGGTCCCATCATGCGTCTCGTTTTCCCCGTCCTCCTCCTCTTCTTCACTGCTTTCCGACTCCTCGCTGGAGGAAGAGTAGTCTGTCACCTTCTTCAGAGGGCGGTTGGTTTCTTCAATGCGCAGCTCCCTCAATTCTTTGGCTAAGGCCGTCAGATCCTAAAGGGGATGGGGGCAACAAAACAAGAAATCGATGGCTATTATATCTAAAGTGAGGAGAACGTCACACACATCTCTTCAAAAGCCAATGCTAACAGCACGAGCAACGAGAAATAGCTTTACAGAGTCATTACAAACATGAGACAAATGTAAGACAATGTTTGTAGCATGTAGCATTTATTAAACAAAACAAAACTGATTTATGCTCACTGAAAAATCAATAGCCAACCTGTTCTTTTTCTGTTTGGAATGCGTATGTGCATATATATACACACACTTATATGTATATACACGACAAAATTATATTTGTTGGAAAAGGTGAAGTTCAGTCACCATCATAGTAAACTGGAAAACAACATCATTTCAAAGATTGGCTTGGAGAATTTCTCCTGCAGGGTTTTCTCCTCTTTCAAACTTCTCAAAGAGAGCCCAGAATTGTATTTATTCTGTAATAAATGCATTTGGGAAGGAAGCAATGACAGCATCTCCCATGGAGTGGTGCAATCCCCAAGTCAAGAGCTGCTTCAGTGAGGAGTCTCCGCTGTCAGGTGGCTGCCGAGAGGCGGTGAGGAGCACCCAGGAGAGGTGCCTGGCTCACTGCAGCGCCCTGCTCAGCGAGACTTCTGAGTCATTGCTCTGAGTCAGCCACGCGATCGAAAAAATAAAATAAAAATGAAATCGTTAAAAGAAAAAAAAAAATCCCTCAGCGGGAACCATTAAGCACTTTATGTGAAATGTGACAGCCTACAAGCTAGGGGGAAAAAGCCTTGAAACAAGAAAAAGATCGGAGCAGTCCCAAAACCTAGCAATAATTTTTCAGTTTACCATGACTTTGATGAGGCCTTAGACCCGACAGTCATAGAAAATAGACACTGCTATTTAAAAACAAGGAACATTGCAGGCACCGTGTAGAAAATAGACTTTTTGTTATCTTACATGCTTTTATAGCAATGCAGGGGGAAGCAGTAGGGCAAAAAAGCATGAGAGCTCTAATTAGAATGGGTTAGAGTACTCTGTTGCACAAAACATGCACATGACGAACAAAGCATCGCAATTGTCAGTCTTACCATTTCTCCCTATATTAGTGACCGAGGTAGCCATCAGTGCATTCGGTCAGAGATAAAGGATTAGGGAGAAAGAAACTCATTGAAAAACGCTAAATTCCACAATCGTCTTATGGCCACACTCTCTCTTTACTGCACGCCACGCATTTCCAGTTTACCGTTCCAGCAGGGCGATTACGGCAACATTAATTACGGTTGCAAAGTCAGTTCTTAAAATCTATCCCGTCGACACGTGAAGAAAATGATGAAAAATGCTACTGCTGAGATGGAAACCTAGCATATTTTTAGCCATGAATCGGTAATATTTTGCAAGCAATTTGTACTGTGGTTATTGGCTAATCTCGAGGACATAACAAGCTCGTTGTGTCATTCGGATTAGACTCTAAAATGAAGCGCTTGTTGCTTCAAGTGGAGTAATCATTTATCCCCAGTTCCACACAAATCAAACAAAATACTTTATTGACATTTACATCTGCCCTCAAGCCGCACCGAGTTGGGTCTGCGGAAATGAGGAGCGCTCAGAACCGATCCGTCACATCAACGACACGGCACCGCAGGGGGGTCCCCGCTGCCGGCGCTGTGCCGGCGCTGTGCCGGAGCGCCGCACCTTCTGCTCCCAGCTCTGCCCTGACCTGCTCTGGGCACTCATGGCCACGAGGCCCCGGGAACCCAGAGCAGGTTTTGGCCGTTTTAAGAATATTAATTATAAAATTATAAAATTAAGGTGTGCTTCAAAGTCCACTGATATAGAGACTCCCATGAACGTCAGAAAGCTTTGCAATTGTGACTGCAAATATTAGCATGTGAAAAGAGGCTAGTTAAAAAATTAGGAATAACCTATGCTTCAGAGCAGATGCCCGTGAAAGATATTACATATCCCTCTCCAAATCCAAACGCTCTCTGTAACTCTAAGGAAAGGCTCTTTATCATGATTAAAGAGAGAATGTGGTGCGTACAGAGTTTATTATTATGCCAACATGTTGGGATTGAAATACAGTCAAACCTGCAGGTAGGACAACTAATTACTTTAATTAATGCTGTAGCAGTTTCTAGGATATGATTGTCTCTTTTCTTAAGTAAGAATCAGTGAAAATTTCAACAGCTTAACAGTGCTCTCTGCTTAGAGTACAAAATATGCTCTCATATATTGAGCACTTCCCTTTGATTTGGATTAAAGCCTTCACCAGTTTAAAAAGGACTTTAAGGGAAGACTGCGTAAGAGCCTCTTAAAATTGCAATTGAACCTGTGGCGTTACAGGACTAGCATAAAATCCTTCCTAGTCACAGGGATGGACCATGAAAACTACCTTGTTTTTGCACCTTCCATTGCTAACGTGTTTGAAGGCACGATGTGCATAGAGGCAGCTCTCCCTGCCCATGCAAGGGACGGTGGTGCACCCCAAAAATGTCTGCAAACCACCTCGGGCTGCTCACAAGGCCTGGGCATGGCAGAGCGTGGATTCAGGGATGTCCTCCAGATGTCTCTGCCCAATGCAGAGCTTGCCACTAAACTGAGTGAGATTGCTCGGAGAGAAAGGCTCCAATTCGGCAGCACTGTGACGACTGCAGTGCCTCACACCAAGCCTGCCACTTCTGCGGGGCTGAAAAACATGGGCGTGCTGAAATCCTGCCACCAGGGTGACGAACGACCATATCCTATCAGCCCAACTTGGTCATCGCTAGGAGATAGCCAAATATTTTAAAAATCAGCTTAATTAGTTTTTAATAACTAATTTGGAAGTTATAATAGCAACAGTACTCCCAGACGATATCATCAGATAACTCACGGCTCCTAGTTAAGGCTTTGCCGCAGGACGGTTAATGCTTTGATGCTATCATGTTCCCGGATAATGAGCACTTTGTAGGATTAAACGGCTCGACTGTGTTGCTCTTGGACCAAAAACCATCTGACAACCAGAAAGCACTATGTAGCTCCACACGTGTTTGGAATGTTGTTATTGAAGGTGGCATAATTCGTAAGTTAAAAGTATCAGTGCTCTTTAATTATGTTTAATTGCCAAGATGTCTTTAGATTTAATATTTGCTGGAATCAAGTTAGATTGGTTTCCAAAATCACATAGCTCATTTAGCTTGAATTTAGCATGCATGTTGCCTCTCTTCAGACACTGATTTACGTGCTTTTTTCTTAACAAAGCACCTCATTAAACACAAAGCATCGGTCATGTTGTATCCAAAAGAACAAGTTAACTAACCAGCACGCTGCCTCTCCCCTTTCCTATCTTCTATTTACTCTTTTTAAAGGAAAGAGCAGGCCGCTGCTACCAGTGCTTTCAAGGGCACCCCTCCACCTCCTACCAGTATTTTTAAACACAAAGAAGAGAACCTCGACATGGTAAAAATGAAGAAAATGCCCCAAACACTGCCCAGGGGCTGGCGAGCGCCCTGTGCAGGCGGTACCAGCTTGCTCTGCGTTCAGTCTCGCTGAACGTGGTGGAGGAGAGAGGAGGAGCGAGCTGAGCGAACCCGGCAGGAGCTGGTCCCAGCAAACAAGGCAGCAATTTGGGGTAGCGAAGTGTGTTGCTGTGTGCAGCCTGGGTAATTATGAATGTCCTTGCCTATCCTGTTTTTAGTAAACACATTCACCTACAGTGGCTGGATACCACCTACGCTGCAGGGAGAGATTCCCAGCCGGTATAAACCAAGGCAGCTCTGCTGGCTCTCTCGATAGAGCTGATGGTCTGCCTTGTAACAATGAATTAATCACTGTATTCACTGCTCTGTTTTCCTCTACTTGCCAAGTGCCCTAAATTGCGTTTCAAATCTAGCTCGATCTGCCCACTGAAATCAATGGGCTCCTGTGGGCTGCAGCTGGGAGCAGAATCTGATGTGCAGTTCAGTCTGTCTGGATCACCTCCGCTGACCCAAGAAAACTCTGCTCTTGGTCTTTCTCTTTAAAAACGCGGAACAACAGTAGCAGGAGTTGCTCTGCGTGTGAATGTTAATGCACATCTTGCCAGGGCCCCCACACGTGGTCTGTCAGTGGGTTTCACGCAGCCCGTGGGCAAGCCGAAGGTACCGCCAGCTCCACTTCCCTCCCCGCAGGCAGGCTCACTGTGCCGAAACACAATCTCCAATCTGACCCGGGATTGCATTATCACCTTTTTCAATGGCAGCACCAATAAAACCCAGTTTGATATTAAGCGCTAGCTAGTCAACCTCACATTGGCATGACCCGCTGAGAAAAGGTATCACTAACCTCATCTATAGCTTTCTTATAGCTCTGTGGGTAAGGGAAGATTAATCAGCATCAGAGGAAACAGATCAGGACAGGAAAAAGCCAGAGGAAGGGCAAGCAGGTTAGAAATAAAATTAGAATTGTTAGCTCAACGCTGTGGAGTGTAAAGAGAAAACAACATCAACAAAATATTAATACAGATTAAAAAAGAGAAGCAGTGGAAATTCATTTCGTTATTAGGTTGACTCTGCAGTTTTAAAGTACAAGTATCAACAACGTTAAATCAGAAAGAAACACTTCGGATGAGATTTTGTTGGGCCTTTGCTAACAGTAGTAACACAGGAGTGTACAGACACCACCACCCAGCTGGTGTGCAGGCTGTGAAGGCTCTCAGGGCTGGTCACCCAGCCTTCCCGACCAGGAGCATCCCTGCGGGCCGCTGCAGGGGCACCATGCAGTACGGAACACAACAATGTGCCACGGGCAAACACCGGGCCCAGTCTAGCAAAGCGCTTAAGCATCTGCTGTATTTGAAATCACAGGCTTAAGTGCTTTCCCCTAGACCTGGGCTCCTGATCAAACTCATGCACTCTCTTAAGCATTCAAACCTCCCACAGGCTCTTGTCATACCGCCACTTCTGAGTCTCTCAGCTGGAGGAGCAGTGGTACTAGCCTCTTTTTTGGGGTCCCCACGGCTGTGCTACTGCACCGGATGGACACCTGGCCCACCCGGCTGGCAACATTCCCGCAGGAAATAATTTAAGACTCACAGCAGGTCGGCTTGGTCGCGTCACGTCTCTGTTGTCTTCTTGCTTGATCTTAGGGGGCTCGTGGGAGAGCACGGGTGACCCTTCGGGTTTGACGTTCCCTGGGCAAAAGGGAAACAGAGAGAGGGGGAAATTAAAACTCTGTCAAGGATACGAAGGGTGTGCACCGTCCACAGCCATCTCTGCCAAGCGCGGGTTGGCTTGGGGAAGTGCCTGCTACCAGCACCGCTACCAGCACCACTCCCAGCCCCTCGTGATGGGTGGGCAGAGGGAGCTTCATCACCCTCCTGCCCGCACAAGCAATGCCCGTTACAAGCAGGAAGACCCTGGCAAAACTAGTAAAGGATGTCTAGAGCCTGCATGCCTTGCAAATTGGCACTTTGTGTCTAACTAATAAGGTTTCGCTATGTTTTGCTTCTGTTGTCTTGAAAAATCCTCCTGCTGCTCTCTGCCTGGCTGTCACTGCAACAAGTCTCCCTCCATACAGCAAGGGAAGCTACAGCCCAGCCCAGCCCAGCCTGCTCCCAGCATTCCTGCCTTTCTTCTTTCTACAAAGAAAACAAATTCACTCTGCAAAAAACAGGGCGTGTTATAAATTATAAACTCTGCAGCACCTGACATTGCTAGGACATTATTTGTCACAGGATTCCTCATTAGTAAAAGCAAAAACAAACAGAAAAAGACAATTGGTGATAAATTACTTTTCCTGACTACCTAAAGAAGTGATTATTTCAACAACAGACATGTCATCTTACAGTCAAGTCATAAAAAATTCAAAGCATGGATGCCACATTTGTTTTAATGTGTTTCAGTTCTGTGAATTTATATTCCCAAGCTGTGACAAAAATGCAGATAAACGGGCTGTCTGGGCTTTAGCAACTCCAGCTGCGATTAAACCAGGGAACAGAAAATCTTGAAGAATGGCTCTGTGATGATAGGAAACAACCCAGCTAGGAGCATAAACTCAGTGTAAACCTGGTTCCCCTTTGAAAGCATTTTTGAGAAAGCTGCTTACAGGCTAATTCATTCCTCTGCTCCCATCTTGTGCTTTGCACAAAAATGAAGATTAAAAAAAAAAAAAAACACAACAAAACCAGAAAGATACACCCACCCAGGGTGGAAGCACAATCCCAAGAAACTGGCATAGATGTCAGCTTGGGTCAGTGAAGACAGAAAGCTGGTATTCTTGTTTTTCATCCTGCAGCATAACCCCTGTCTCCTTTTGTACACATTACTTGGCACTGCAGTATTTCAGCAGAGCACAGGAGCCGACTGTGCTGCCAGGGGCATGCAGCAGAGCCTTCAGCAGGCTCCAGGCAGAAGGCAGTGCTGGCATCTCTGTTTTCCAGGGGGCAAGTCGGTCACACAAGTACATCAGAAGTGATGAATCCTTTGCTTTATAAAGGGACATCTTACAGCAAAAGCCACCTCACCTCTGACTCTGTTGCGCTCGCTGGAGCCAGCCTGGGAGCCTGGCTGGGAGCCGCCCTGGGAGCTGGGCTGGGAGCTGGGGGTGCTGGAGCTGGAGGAGCTGCCGCTGCTGGTCCTCTGCAGCGGGCTCTCGATGATGGGCTCCGTCCTCCTCAGGTCCGGGTTGCTGCGGGAGCACAAAGAGAACCACCATCAGCTGAGGCCACAGGGGCTTCAGGGCTTTCCCAACTGACGGACAGTTGCACGGTAAGAAGACACCTCTTCTGATGGGGAAGACAGGGCTGAAGTCTTCTCCTCAGAAGCCACTGATCCTGCAAGCCTTACTGAAATCCAGGGGAGCTGAGAGACTATGCAGAATTAGGCATCCAACATTTTCATGGAGCTGGACAACAGCCATGAAGAAAAGATGGCTAGAGCAATTTTATTCTCTTCTTTTGCCAGATTTGGCAAAAATGAAAAGATTCTTTGCTCGGAACTCCCTTTCAGCCTGCAGACGTACAATGCTGGAGTTATCTGAATTAACCACCAATATTCATTATAACATCAGGAAGCTGCAAATTGCTGCTAGCCAGAGAAATATTTATTGTGAAGAACGTATCTCAAATTTGCAACAAGGCTGCAGATTACTTTTGCCACTTATTCACACTTGCCAATTTTCATGGCTTCACTTCAAACTTGCATAAGTTATCCACTTCAGGCATTTTGCTCCTTGATTTCTTTCCCCCCTGTGAACACACAGAAGTCTAGAATAAAAAGCGTCCTTGATACACAAAGAGTGACTAATATCTCTCAGGGTATCAGATGCCCTTAGGAAGCTAATTCTTACTTGGCACTGAGATGACATCAGAAGACATGCTCACGCAGAGTTATGCAACTTGTTTTTCTATAGTATTTCTGTTAAGTGATCTTATAATCCAAAGTCCTGTTAAAGATGTATAGAAAATGTTCTCCAGCAAGCCTAATTAGGACCACGTGTACATAAAGATCACACTGTATTGCTGCCACAATGCATAATGCCTTTGCAATCAGAGGCACCGAACGTTAAGGACAAGGTGTGCGCTGTGTGCACAGTGCATCACTCAGACCTGTTCAGAGAATGACCAGAATGGGGCAAATTTGTGCAATGCCCCGTTGCCATTACTGGGTTGTTGGCAAAATTGTTTGGACGTTGTCTGGCATTAATATTATATAAAATCACTACCTAGTGTTATCTTCCATTGACACAGGCAGGTACTAAAATGATTAGAGCAAGGCAGTAGCGATCCGTGCCTGGAAATATCCCCCCAGTTGTTCCAATTGGGTAACATATAAAGAATATTTTTAATACATTTACATTTGTGCATGGGAGGAATTAAGCGCAAATAGAAGAGGTATTTTAAAAAGAAAATTGGAGAAATGGTACATTAGTGTGAGAGAAATGAAATGTGAAATCATTTCACCGACTACTTAGTTTAATGGAGAGGGCAGCATCCTAATCATTTTCAATTTTCATCAAACTGAAGGCTTCCAGCTCATGCTGTACAGCTGACGTGTCCTTAGCTAAATTAACTCATGAAAAAATGTATTTTAAAACTTTGGCAACTAATGTATTTACCTGTACTGACTAGGACTGGGAGATTGAGGGAAACATTAGGTGACCTTCAGCTTGAATCCCGCAGTCTCGCGCTATCCCTTTTACTTTCAATACCATTACATACTAGGACTGTGCAGGCCAGTATCACGCCACATTTTAAATTGTCCTTCAGGCTGCAGCTAATTAAAAGAACAACATTTTCAAGAATTCAAAATGCTTCAGCCTTGAGCAATAGATGATGAACAAAAATCCGTGACATGAATGTTTTTTTCTTTATTTTAAGAAAAGAACAACAAAAAAGATGCTTTCTCCTTCTGTTAGCCCTGCCAGCTACGTTAAGTTGATGCCTGCTGTACCCAAGTTTGCTGAGGCACAATGTGGGTTTTGAGCTGGAAAGAAAGACATATGCTGAGAACTGGTTACAGTGAACAGCATATGGCAACAGCCATCCCCGTGTCTGCTTCCTGACCTCACCCTAACAGGACAAGACAGGAAGAAGAAATCAAAGAGCTCCATCACGCAAGGCTACATGCAACACGTTTATCCTGAGATTCTCCTGTTTGATGTTTAGAGATTTGCCTACGCCACTTTGCAAATCACAGACAAGCTCTTGCATGACTAAGCCATGTTTTTTCGATCCCATTCTGAGCAGAGCCTCTTAACTTCCCTGCTCATTTTCAACATGTCAGGGACAGCTCTGCCACGGGCTTCCCTAACGCACAGGGAAGAGGTCAGGCTGCTGCTGCAGTGCAGCATCCTGCCTCAAACTGTGAGTGTGACCCCAGGGAATGCACTCACACACAAAAACATACCTGAGCTAAACCTGGTGATGGTAAGAGGAAGAGGGGAAGAAGCTTCAGTGTCATTACTTCTCTCTCATTCCCAGTCACATTTTAACATCACTAGCATGGGAAATGGGAAAGGCCTTGGTCCCAGGAGGCCAAAAGGAATTTAGTCCTTGATACACACCTAGGGAAGAACTGGCTCTCACCAAGCTGTACCAGTGCCTGTCCCCCTGCACACTCCTTGGAAAATTTTCCTATCTGGAAAAGGTGAGTAGGAGGAAATTTGTGGTACGTACCACTGAGATCTCCCCACTAGCTTACAACTGCACAAGTCTCTTTACAAGCAAAAGGTGATTTCTGGAGAGCCCGGACCTGCTTTCACTGAAGAGAATGGCCAAATTCCTGTTTGACCCCACAGCAACAGACACAGCATCCAGCTACAAACCCTACAACGCCTAGGAACATCTTAAGGCCAGCTCAAAGGGAGCGATATCTCTGGGACTCCAAGCACTCACAGACTCTGGTGCTGACACAAAATACTAATGAATGCAAACCCAGCTCTCCACGGCTACAACAAAAGCATTGCAGAACTCTTGTTTTACACTAGCTGGCAAAGGGAAAGCTGAAACCCAGCCATGCTGCAGGCACCCTACCAGCCCAGTGGGACCTGCTCAGGCTCCCAGCCAGGTGATGCCAGGAGGAACGCAGGCAGTTTTATGCCAGGATCACTGCTGCCCACCACACGTGGTGTTCCTACCTTGCCCGGATGGGCTGCGAGCCCAGCCTGGGTCCCAGGGCGCTGCCGTTGCCCGGGGAGTTCTTCCTCGCCAGCGCCGGGGATATGGAAGTGGTTCGTTGAGGCACCTGGAAGGAACGGAGACGTTCACCATCACCCACACATCTGAGAGACCGGCCTTTGGCAGTTCCATAAGCTCTGATTTATAACCGATTTCCCGCTGAGAGATGCAATGTTTACGGCAATTATAAAATACCAAGCTCTCGGCTTTGACAAGGCACAGGCTGAGCCAGAAGGGAGCAATGAGCACCGCAGCCCTGCTGCCCCCCGTCAACTGACTTCTCTAAATGTTGAACATACGTGTGCACATCTAACAAAACCCAGAAATGGCACTTTTAAGGTAAAACTCAGAACGAAGTGCATCTCAGAAGCCATGGTGGAGGTTTTAGAGTCTCTAGTTCAGACATGACACACACCATCAGAGAGAAAGTGTTGGCTGCTGGACAAACAAGAGGATTGGTAGCAGAAAGGTCCAAACAGAGCCACCTGAGGCTCTCATTCAAACCATGTAACCTGTTTTGAGCTGAGCCAAGCCTGCTGGTTGCCAGATGCTCCAGGCAGGACAGCTCACAGCAAATGAACCTTCCAGAAACCCAAACCACAGCCTACATTTGCTACAGCATGTAAACCCAGGCACATGGGGCCAGGCCACCAATCCCCACGCCTGGAAGCTCAGACATCGCTGCAGCACCACGTGGAAAATCAGCCAGCACCGGAGGCTGGCGTGGGAGGCACGGCAATACTCACCGTGCAACACCAGCCATCAACGAGGCCAAGGGCTCGGCAAAAAGGATTAGGCATTTTTTTGGAGGACAGACACACAGTAACGTTAGACAAGGTTAAAAGGTTTAGGGAGAGAGGAGCTTTGTATTGTGCAGCACAGCCAGCTGCAGTTGATCCCACTAAAAAGCCATCTCCCCTCTGGGCAGGTTACTCGACAGTCAGGACCCCCGCAGTTTCCGTTACCTTCCTCTGAAGCATCCAGTCCCAAACACTGGCAGAAACAAGACCCCAGACCACAGAGAAAGCTGGCCCCATCTCACACGGCAATCCTTTTGTTCCCGGTTAGAAACGCATCGACGTTGTTTCAGTCAGTAAAACGTGAAGTCAGACTCCTCGTGTGCACGACTGCCAACACGCCAGCCCTAAGCGTGAAACACCCCTCGAGGTGGTGACCTTCCCACAGCCCGTACCTTCCTCAGCTCAGGGGGAAATTCCGTGTGGTGTCAGAAACACCCTCCTCGCGAGGACCAGGTGCTGCGGCCCCACTCACTAACACATTACTTTTAATTAGAAGAGATGCCGTTCTTGGAAGACTCAGTGCAAAAGCAGCACCACACACTGCTGTTTTCGATCTAGGCAGTCTTAAACTGCAAGAGACTTTTCAAAATTAGGTTAAAGACCTCAGCCACCTTTCTGCACTACTGAGGAGCAAAGCATGCAAACAACTCCTGGAGCTGTCAGCTTGCTTCTCTGAGCTCAGCACTGATGCACCTTAACCCTTGGTGGCAGACAGAATGGGAATATCACTACCATCAAGCGACACACCACAATGGGTCCCCTGCACAGAGAGCCTTACCTGGTAGCTGGTATTTTTCTCTTAAAAAATGCAAGCCGCTTGCTTGTTAACGCACAGAAAAACTGCCTCTCAATAGCAGACAAATATTATCTGCCTCACTGTAACTAATCAATTTGTAATAATTTTTGTCTCTCGAAAAATCCTCCCAGGCTGAGAGCTGATTAACTATGAGGGGCATTTTAATGGCCAAGTTATAATTCATCCAAACTGGAGGTGTATAAACAATGCAATTGAAATACTGGTCCAGGAGAGTCTTAATTAAAGAGGTACTGCCAGATGCTGCCATAATGTCAATGAAGGTATAGAGCTGCTGGAGCCCTTGCAAGTCTTCCATCAAATATTGATTGCAACTGGAGGCACGAAACTGAACTAAAAGAACACGTCTTATTATGACAAATTTTATGTTCCTATAATTCTATTTAAACAGAAGGTTGTTTTTTTTTTTTTCCTAAGGAAAGGAGAAATTGATTTGTTTTGGCCTCTGTCCGGCCTCGAGAACCTTCTTTGCTGGAGGGCAACACTGTTTTGCAGCGCTGCGCATGCACCCAGAAGCTGCTCCCAGGGTTGGTACTCGCCATGGAGCCATGGGGACACGCTTGGCCAGAGGTGCTGAGCGCAGAGCAGGAGGAGAGAAGCAAAGAGGACTGGTGTCGGCCCCGTCCTACGGGGACCAGCTCTGGGGTTGCCTCTTTGACGTGCTGAAAGCGAGGAGCGATAGTGTTACCTTTGGTGGAATGTCTTCCTCCTGCCGTAACCAAGAACTTCGGTCAAACTTTTCAATGCGAGGGGGCAGAGGAGGGTTTTCTGATGTGGGGTCCGAGTTCTGCCTTGGCATCTCAGTGCGGTGAGAGGTCACCGTCAGAGCCTCCTGAAACCCAGCCATCCCCTTTGCAGGCTGTTCATGCAGTGACTGAGACCCAGACAAGGAGCTTCCTTGGGATTTCACAGTGACCAGATGTGGAATCTAAGCACCAAGTCAAAACAGAACTATCAGTACAAAATGGAAAAAAGTGAATCAAAAAAAATTTTAAAAATTTGATTTTTAGAAAAAAAAACTGATTAGCACTTTGGATGCATTAAAAGCCCCCTTGTTTTGAGATCAGCACTGCCTTGGTTTCAGGAACTTCTGACTTGTATCACTTCAATGCAAGATCGATTAAAAATCATGCTCACACAGCTCAGAACTTTAAAATCAAGCAATGCCGCAGTCAGAGCCATGTTTCAAGTTCTGACCATCTCTACACAGGCACTGTGATACGGCATTTACTCACAGCAACACCGAAGGAGTGAGGGCAGGGTGCCCCCTGGCCAGCTCACGCACGCACCCCGTGCACCCGAGGCTGTGCCCGCCATGCGCTCAATGTCAAGCTCCTATACCTGTAACTCTACGGTTGTGCTGATGATGTTTGGCATGGAATTTCCTTGTTAAAAATAATAATTAAAAAAAAGAAACAATAATAAATAATAATTAAAAAAAATCTTCAGCAATTCTGAGGCATAGATGGCTTAAAAAATATCTTGAAGCATGAGTTTCTACAGGTCTAGGAACCCTTAGATCAGTTCTACAGATCTAAGGCTTATGAGTGAAAGGAATGCTGACATTTCCTTTGGACAATCTGAAAAATCCACAAAATTGGAGTTCATGAAATCAGAGCTTCTTCTGAGAACCCTACAGTGACTCTCTCCTTGATACAGCAGTTGTAATTTTTACTTCAGAGAAGACATTACATTTCTACGTATATTTCTATTTATACGTGGGCGTGCATACACGTATATATTTACATGCCTGAGTTTCAAGCAGCTTTTTCATTAGTATTTTATTGTCAAACAAAAGCCTTTATAGCTGTTGACAATATAGGTCACCAAAAAGGCCGTTGAAAAAAAAAATTCAGACTTAAAAAGAACTCAGGAAATGTTTGGTCCATCAGAGACATTACTGCGATGTCTGTGAAGTGGGGTTTTATCCACTTCCCAATGGCTATGATGCACACACAGTGCACATACATTGGGAAAAAAGAGCTGTAAGGGCTCTCCAGTAGGTATTTTGTTTAAAGTTGGTGTTGTCCTGCTCACCTACAGGGGCACATACCACACGTGGATGGCACTTAATGGACACATTTTCCTATAGAAAGCCCACCTGGATGTGGAGCAAAGGCTCTGTACTTCCTGAAATGCCTGCTTGAGTCTGCAGATCTGCAGGAGCACTTCCAGTGGCTGACCCAGAGCCAGCACTGATGCTCCAAAAACATTCTGTGGAAGCCTACTTACAGACCTTGTGACTGGGGGTCACTTTTAAATAACGATTCCCCTCCTCTGTGACGGTCATGGTGATCTATGCCTTCTCCAGATGTGTTTGTGACTGATGTTAACTCAATGGAAAACCAAAACAAAACCTTGAATTAAAGTGACAAAGAAAGCAAAACCTCTTTCTGATGATCCCCAGCATCAAAGTGTCCCAGGTCTTTTGTCCCAGACACTGGGGTTTTAGTCCTTTAATAAAACAGATCCTAAGAGGAGGAGAGCGACTGCTGCACTGGACCAGACCAGCGGTTCCTCTCGGTCCTCCAGCTTGTTTCTGGCAGTAACTAGTACCTGATGCTTCAAAGGAAGGTATAAACCAGCATGATGTTTCTAACACATGGAGGTGATAGGAGGAACCCACTCATGAATGTAGATGCTACTCTTACAGATATGCTTAAGGCTGAGAAACCACGGAGCAAGACACTATTTTAATCCAATGCTTTTCCTTTTACCTGTCCAGCACCCCCAGCATCCTGGGTGCTGTGCGGACGCCTGCTGGGGGAAGCACCATTACCTGTGGGTCCACGGGTCTGAGCAGGGGTGGGGTCCGGGCTGGCTGCACGCTGCTAATACTAAAGGACTCTGATCGAGGAGGCAGGTTGGGGTCAGAAATCCTGTTGGCCACCTTGTGTGGCATCGCCGGGGAGCTCTGACGGTTGAGTCGGGAGCGCTCCTCCACCTGCGGCACGAGAGGAGGAGAGTGGGTCACCCTGCAGAGCCACCCGCCCTCGCTTCCAGGGAGAGGATGCTTTCCTGCTTATTTGCTGAATTCTGGTTTCATGGTTTATATGAAAACCCCAGCTTTGATTTGAACAGCATGGCTGTACAGGGTACTGCGAGTTTTGAACGGGCACAAGAGGGGTCCCTGCAGCCCTGCCACATTCACCAGAAGCTGAACGCAGCTCAGCTTCCAGAGACCTCTGCTGTAAGCAAACAATACCATTAGGAAACCTACAAGGAACCTCCAGCTTCTAAAGGATAAGAAAGCCCCGTAAAGAGACATTTCTAATTGAAAACCAAGGTATGCAAACATACAGGGAGCTCTTTTCTCTTCAGATGTTTCAGGGTGTTGTATGACTAGGGAATCCTCGTTACCCAGCATTGTGCAATAAATGCGTTTTAAAGACTCCAGCAGGACTACTTTTATTTTTTAAGTGCATAATTCATTTCAGAATATGAAATGGAAAAATAAAGCTCCAAGAAAAGGCAGCATGCCTCAGAGAGGTGTCTCTAGGAGATCATTTTAGAGAAGAAGCTCTTGCTTCTTCACAAATGTGTCTTTAAGCAAGGGGACCCTTTTCCCTCACCACCATAAACACCACAAGGAGTGCTTTTGTTTGATCTGAATAAAAGAATAAACATGGCAGCCAGGAAATGGCTGCCTTTGATCTAGATTTAGTGAGTCTGGCATCTTGTCATGTACAGAAGGAAAAAAACAACCCTCTATTACTGATACAGAAATAAAAACAAAGCCCACTGCCTTCAGTTAATCTTGATGGAAATTGAGTGGTTTCAGGTAGCCCAGATATACACGCAATCTGGGCACCACTGCAATTAGACTGTATGCATTGGTATTCATACAGCATACACTATGCAGAATTTTTTGATATCTCAACTAGAAATCTGACATATATTTTCATTTACATGTCATTAATGTGTTAAATACCCTTAGCAGGTCTTAGTTCTCCTAGTTACAATGTCATGCTGAAAAGCAAGCCATGAAACAAGTTAGCTTGGAAAGAATCACAGCTCATTGTTAAGTAAGTATTCATGAAACAAAAGAGCCATTATATTAATAAAAATGAATCCTCTCCTCTATCGGATGCCAAGCAGGAGCCAGAGAAAAATTTAGGTAAGAGATTTGTGTTATGGACTCTTTCTTTTCTAGCCCACTGTGACCAGCTGGGCAACTCTGTGTACCAAGAGGACTTCATAGCTTCCCCCGGGCACTGCCCACTGGCAGTCAGAGGCTGTGCAGAACTCAGTTCAGATGCCCACAGGAGTGGATGCAAGGACAAGCAGAAGATCAAGGCGGGAAGGAGAACTCCCTATGAACAAGGAAGCAGCTGCATGAACGCTAGGTTGCAGGCTCGGTCCAGTAATCTGCTTATCAGCCCAGCCTTGGCACGGACACCAACAGCCAAAGATGATGCCACTGACAAGGAGCAGGAGCTCCCTGGCAGGCTGCCAGGCCATAATGCGCGGCTGATTACGGAGGACTTCAAAGCCTGCGTCGGGGAGGCAGCAGGAGAGTAACGAAACGGGGATGTCTGCGTACTGGGAAGGAGAAAGGCACTTGGTTTTCCCACTGCCAGCATCTCCTCGCTAGCACTTGGTTTCACCAGCACAGCAGACGATGCTCTTGGGACTCTCCGGTTGTGCTTCATGGAGCTTTACCAATTTCACCATTAAGCAGAGAGGGGAAAGAGCAACACTGTGCAGCGCAGAGCTCTGTAGGAATCCATCACTCCAGCCCCAGCCATCTCGTGTATAACTCAAGATTCCCCTCAAATGGAAAACATCCCTAGCAGCTCTTGCGCAGGTCCCAGTGGAAAGCTGCTAACGTTTTAACACATAACTTCAAAGCAAAAGAATTATAAAAGCCACGGGGACTGATGAAGGAGCTCACGTGTGCTGGCTGCTGCAGGGAACAGCCAGGCCTGTGAGGCACTGCCGAGCCCCCAGAGTGCTTTCCTGTGCTGCAGGGAACGTGTCCCCCCCCTGCTCCTTTACACATGGCCATGCATGGCACATATCTGCCCCAAACTGTCCTTCAGCTGAACGAGCTGCCAGTACTTTGTCACTGAGAAGCTGGGCCTGGTTATCTGCATCACTTTGATCAGCAAATGCTGGTCCGCAACAGAAGAGGCAGTAATGGAGAGAGCTGCTAAATATAGTACCGCTTACAGTGCTAACGAGATGTCCCTGGCTGGATCATCAGAGGGTCCCAACACGACGTCTGGAATGGCACAGCTAGTCCTTCATTATGAGAAGGGATTCGTGTGGGTAAACAGACCGGACCTGGGGCAGCACTCAAGCTACACCCCAAGTTAACTTGCAGTGGGTAAGCCTTCCCACTCACAAGAAGGGACAGCAGATGAGGATGCGCATCCACACATGTTGGCGGGGACTATTTTGATCAGACTGTTTTGTGTGGCATAAAAAGAGAAACCCTAGAATGTGCTCCTGGGAAGCTCCGAATGATGACCTGCAGCCCAGCCCCTAACCCAGAGCTCTGCCTTCATTAGCAGGCCAGTCCCTTAACGAGGATATGGTGAGGCACGACGGCAACGTGAGTAGCCACAGTGTCACCTTCATGCTTCATCCCATGTCTGCAGGGTCTTGGAGTCATCAAAGCCAAGTTCAGACCCGTGAGGTCCCGTGAAGACCCGTGAGGTGGATAAATAAGTTTATAAAAGAGAAGTATGAAAAATGGAGAGGGTCAGAGCGGAAGGAGAGCTCGGATTTGGTGATCAAGCAAAGTAGCTAAATTGTGCTAAAAATGGGACCGTGTGAAGTAGATAAAGCAGGGTATGGAGGAGAGAGGAGTAGTGTGGGGGAGTTCCCAAGGGTGCTTTGTCAAGTACATCAAACTACTGCTCCCAAGAGCATAAAGATGGCACAATCATTTCTTTGAACGTTTTGTTAGAAACTGGACAGAATGGCACAGGTGAAGAATAAATGGTTTGGACAGCTAATCGGCGGAGGCTGGAGACGTTCCAGAACAACAGGAAGCCTTGTCTTTCCTAGGATTTCAGCAAAGGGTAGGAGGCTACCTTCTGACACTCTTATTTGCATTGTACAGTTCCCAACGCCCCTCTTCAAGTGGTACATCAAAAAAAGACAACTCTGCCACAGAATAAAAGAAGAGGGCCTTTGTGTTTGAAATTGAAAGCCAAACCCAGCACTTTGCTCCTTCATCCTAAATAAAGAATAAGATTCCTTTTTATAAATCTTTGTTATAGTTTCAATGACAGTGCCAGAGGTACTTCAGCAATGTTCTAGATGATTTATTTAAAACTAAGCAATGAAAGGCAGAGTTTACTCCCATTTCCCTGCCTGCTACTTACTCTTAACACTACTGCAGATACACGAGAGACCCAGTTTTACAAAAAGCCGTACAGGCACCACCCAGGTGGAAGCCTCTCCTACCAGAGGCAGCCCAGTGCTGTGTTGTGTGGCACATCTGGCCTCAGGCAGGAACATCTTGTCCACCAACCAAGCCTCTTCTTCCACATGAAAGGCTGGAGAATGATCCCGCAGCTCTGTGGAAATATGTTTGGTTGCCACCAAAAGACTCTGAAGACTAAATCAGAAGGGAATGAAGGAGGAACCAAAGGGAGAATAAAGAGGTGCTAAGAGTTTACCACCTCTGCCAGGACCAAAGGGTTCCCGACACTTGGCAGCAGAGCAGTGGTCCTGCCCAGTAAGAAGAATGGGCGGGTTATTAAATGATCTTTTGGCCCAGGAGTAGGGTTACAAAATTAAACCAACTAAACCCAAAGAACTTCAGAAAAATTAATAACAAGAGTGGGCACCAGTCTTACTGGAACCACCACAAAGAGATTAAGGACAAAGAAAGTGTTTTCAACATGATCCTGAAACTGCACTGCAGACAATGCACATCTTCATCTTTTCAAGACTATTCAGTCAGGCAATAATTAATATTCAAGATCTCACAATTGTTATAACAATTCTTTCTTTTTGTTGGGGAGAAAAAGAGAATCAGCAGTGTGGCTTGCACTCCTGAAAATCATGAAAGAAAAGCAATCCCTATAGATAAAAAGTCCTTGGCATGGGAGAAAAAGATGCCTGGTCCCTGTTTGATTATGGAAAGCTGAATTAGCACTCAGCAAGGAACCCCTGCACAACTACCTCTCCGCATTGGCAGGCAGCTGCCCCCTCTGCGGCAAGCAGAGCAAGGACAGGAATTTCCTGGGCTCCTTCTTGGCATGTCCGTAAGTACCTTGCTATGGCTGAATCTCTCCAAGAGACTTCCCCTCCTTGCAAGCCCTCATGGAAACACACGCACCACCGTGCTCCTTGCTCTTGCCTACCTCCTTGGCCCATGCTGGTTTCTCACTGGCATTTATCCCTTCTTTGTAATGGTAGAGTGGTTTCTTCTCCGCTGGCCTCTGGTCCTGCCGCTGCTGCTGCTGCTGCTGCTGCAGGGACACCAGGTAGTCCCGCTCCTGCTGGAGCTGCCGCTGCAGCCGCTCCGCTTGCCGCTGCTCCTCCAGCTGCTTGCGCTTATACTCCTACCCAGAAGAAAGCACAGTGACACGGGTGCACGGTGCCTGGCGAGCATGTAAACGCAGGACAGCAAACCGCAGGTTTATCTGCTGGGATGGAAAATTGGGCCCAAGTATCTGACAAGCTGTTTTCTGGTAAAGCTCATTAATTCTAAAGACTCTGGAGACTAAGCTGTAAAGCATCCCAGAGGAGAGGCAGCTGGGAGGACGTAGCCAACAAATTCAGAGCTTTAATCCCAGCTCTGGCACTTTGCAGCTGGTAGATTTCTGTCTCCATTTTCCACATAGGAGTGGAGGGTGGTAGCGCTGCCTCACCAGAAAAACAACTTGCTGATGGCTCAGACATCTGCACAAAAACCTGTGCAAGCCGTTGCCACAGAGCAGCCATGCAGGGGAAGAGCTCACCAAGCAGCCCAGCCTGCTCTGAGGCCTGGGGAACCTCCTGCCCTTCCTTTGTGGGAGGGTGGCAGGGACACGCTTTGCGAATGTGGCCACCGAAGTCCCTTGGTGGCTGTGGTGCTCCCCAGGAAAGGTGGGAGGCACCTTGGGGTTTTTGGCTTTTGAGAGTCTGCAGATGAGGCACGTGGAAATTTGGTCTGCAGAGGGACATCACTGCTAAGCTGCCGGGGGAGACTTCAAATCCACGTCTGAACCAGAAGGTCAGCATTGACATCCCTCGGCCAGGGCCAAACAGAAGCCAATTAGATAAAATAATGTTCTCACGGGGCTTGTAAGTTGCTATTGATTTCGCCCAGATTTTTCTGGATGAGAAGAACAAAGGATCAATGCAATGAGGTACCAAACACCATCAGTTCATGTAAAACTCAGCCAAAGCCCAGTTTGTGGAGCACTTTGTAGGGTTAATTTGTTGTTTGTGGCAACGGCTGCAGAGCAGAGCCAACTGTATGATCTCCCTGAATCCCTATGGCTCTGTGAGGTTTAATTACTAAATCACTAACACTTTTTGAAAGGGCCTTTTTAAAAAGCAAGGGCTTGTGTGAGGGTTTTGCTTTTCCCTAAATAAATTCAATAGGAAGAGAGACAAATAATAATCCCTGTGGATTAAAAGAAAACACAGTGAGAGTAACAGCTAGCAGAATTAAAAAAACGATCATTCAGAAAATAATTAAATTAAAAAAAAAAAACAACTAAATAGAAAGCATCTAGAATGCAAACAGCATAAGCATTCCTGTGAGGGAATTAAAACACAAACCTTCACGCAAACCATTAAAACCCGCATCGCGGCATGGGTTTGCCCGGCCATTGCAGCTCCATCCCACTCCAGCATGCTGCGAACAGCCACAGAAGTGGCATGGCAATGAACAGGGACGGACCGTGGCCTCTAATGGAGGCCGAAGCACACCGCTGCCGCAGGCACGGGCACACGGGGAGGCGTGCATGGCACGGGGACGCGGGGGCTTGGCATGCTGGCGGCAGGGCTGGGGTGGCAGCAGCGTCCCTGTCGCAGCCCACTGGCACACACGAGCCATCTGCCATTTGGCATGGCAGGAGGCATGCGGGGGGCACGGGCGCATGCGGGCGGGAAGCAGCAAGTGAGGACAGGGCCTCCCATTTACCAGAAGTAGCGCTTGCTCCTGCAACAACTGCTGCTGCAGGATCTCTAACTGTCTCTGCTCCTCCTCTAACTGTCGCCTGATGTACTCCTGGAGGCATGGCAGCAAGGATCAAAGGAAAAAGAGAGAGAAGGTGAAAGAGACAGTGTTTCTCAAGAGGAAGAGCCTGTCGGGGGCACGAGGTGGGCACCCAGATCCATCCCACCCGGGAGCTGGCACTGATCCATCAGCCTGGGCACCCTCCAACCCTGCCCGAAGAGCCCAGGGCGTCCACCGCTCTACAAGGGGCTTCTGAGGGAAAAGAGCTAAAACTGCTGGGAAACAGCAAACATTAACTGGGAGCAGCACGGAACCCCACCCCAGGGATGGGAGGAAGGGAAAAACCTGCATCGAGTGCCTCCAACCTGTGGGCAACAAGTGGATCCACACAGAAATCAATTAGGACAGTGGGAAGTGACACACGCAGCGCTGACAATTAAGCAATTTACTCTCAAGTGGTGAAAGCGGCAAAGAAATATAAGTGTTTATGAGAAGATGGGCCTTTTATCTTATTAGACTGAGAGGTGTGCACGTTGAGGCCGACGGCCCCGGGTCGCCGCGTTACCTGCTCGTGCTCCGCGCGCCGCCGCTCCTCCTCCCGCCGCATCTGCTCCTCGTAGTGCCGCCGCTGCTCCCGCTCCTGCTGCTTGCGCAGCTCCTTCTCTCGCCTCTGCTGCTGCAGGGGGGACAGGCACAGGTCAGCTGCCACACGGCGCCAGCAGGAGCGTCCCCTCGTCTTGCAGCCCAAAACCACCCGAGAGGCCTGAGGGGGGCTGTTGGGAGAGCTACAGCCCACGGGGACGGCAACACGTCCCTCTTTTATTTGCTGAGGCCAAAACCTAACACAGAAGACCCAAAATCCAAGGGTTTTCCCTTTTCTTGATTCTTACCTGTCAGTCATGTTATCTGCTAAGAAAAATAAGGCTCTCAGTCAAGTTGTTTGAAGATCAAACTGCTTTTTATGAGAAGGGCTCACACATTTACAGCCTCTTCCCCGGCAATCGATACAGCTTTGTAAGGACGTGCTGCTCCGATCCCCCTGCAACTCTGCTCACTGACATGGGAGAATACATGCTCGCCACGTGCCCTACTGAAAATAATGAGCTATTAACAGGCTGAGCCTCCTGTAAACACAAAACAAGCAGGATGGGGACTCCTGGTCTGCGGGCCACAGAGGTGGTGAAGGGCCTAGAGGGCACGATGCATGAGGAGCGGCTGAGTCCCTTGGTTTGTTCGGCCCAGAGCAGAGCAGGCCGAGGGGAGGCCTCATGGCGGCCTGCAGCTCCCTCACGAGGGGAGCGGAGGGGCAGGCGCTGAGCTCTGCTCTCTGGGGACAGCGACAGGACCCGAGGGAACGGCATGGAGCTGGGACAGGGGAGGGTCAGGCTGGGGGTTGGGGAAAGGTTCTGCACCCAGAGTGGTCAGGCACTGGGACAGGCTCCCCAGGGACGTGGTCAAGGCATGGAGCCTGTCAGAGCTCAAGCAGCATTTGGACAACGTGCTCAGACACATGGGCTGATTTTTGGGTGGTCCTGTGTGGAGCCAGGAGTCGGACTCGATGATCCTTGTGGGTCCCTTACAGCTCATGATATTCTATGATTTTATGTGTCCCTGCTTGCTCAGCTCTGTAATGCCTTTGTGAACAGCAGTCTGGGGTGTTTTGCGGTGGCGATCATCTACTACCTGCTCTGGGGTGACCCACGCTTCCGATGTGGATTACATGAGGGAGACAGACCTTCCTTCTTTCTTTGTGAAGATACAAAGAATGGGACTCACGATTTTTCTCCCCTGATAAGCATCTTCTCCAAGGCAGGGACCTGCAGACACCCGAAGTGCTCTGGCATCTCCTGCTTAGGAGCAGGGGTTTGGGAGCGAGCCATGGGCACTGCCCTAGGGATGAAACCCACGGGGCAGCAGGCTGCTCCGCACCGCCACAGCCGGCTCATCAGCAGAGGGCACTCAAATGCAAATATCTGCCAGCAGGGACTGCAACCGCCTAACTCATCTGGTAACTCATCCGCTGGGTGCAGTAACGCACATGCAGCACTCACTGGGAGGCAGCCCACTGAAGCATAAATCACAGCCTTTTTCCCCCCTCCCCATTTTTTTTTTTTCCATCCGGACATTTTTGCCACTGCCGACATGCCGCAGCTGAGCAGACTGCCAGGGCAAGGAAGGAACTGGAGGGATTTAAATGCCGCACGGTAGTTCGATCACACGGAGGTCTGGAACAGGCAGCTGACTACAGAGGCTCTGCCCAAGGAGCTGGCTGAGCTATCTGGAGGTGAAAACGCATGTACTTTAAACTGGTGCTGTGCAGTAAACCTGCACTGTGTACATAGATGAATTTGGTATCTGTTATCTACAGAGACATCTATCTGCAGATATGTCTCTATATAGATATGTAGCTATGTATTTATAGATAGCTATCTATACATAGATGAGTATTTTAACAAAAATGCCCCCACATTGCAATATATGAAGGAGTCACCGCCTGTCTCACACCTCTCCATCCACAGGTTACATCCACAGGGATCCTGCACAGTGTCTGGTGATTTCCTCCAGATTAACACTAGGGCTGCAGCACAGCTTTAGTGCCATCCACAGCCATATTTATCAGCGCTGCTTAACTCGCCTCAGGGAAGGAAAATCGCACTAAACCTGAAATAACCTGCCAGCTACAGACTCTGTCGTGTCCCACGCCACGCGCGCTGTCACACTACCCACGGGATGCATGTGTTACTCTGCGCGTACGCATGTCCTTGTCGAGCGCAGCAACGTATGGCTGTTTTTATGCTTTGAGCTCTATTCTAGACAGGAGATGCACCGGGACCTAACAGTGACACGGGATTTCCCAGCTTCACCAGCTCCTGCCTGACCTCCTCAGATGAATGCTGTGGAGGTCACTGCTGCCATGCGTTCAGACGGCCCCGAGGAGCACGGGTTGAATATACCCTAACCCAAGCTCACAACTGCAGTTGCATCACACTGGTTTGGCTTGGGAGGGAGGAGGGGCATTTTTTTTTGTATTTTTTATGTTTTTGCTAAAAAAGCATGCTGCTGAATAAAACGCATAATGGTTGTGTAGGTTGGGCTTGGCTGGCAGGAGGCAGGGGACTGAATGCCACAGCTATTTCTCCGATAAAAATCACCCGATTGGTCTTTATCCAGGAGGCACACAAAGCCAACTCCCTCCAAGAGAGAACAGAAAATGCCGTTCCCAGGAGGGAGCTGAGCACTGCCATCCTTCCAGCCAAACGCACACCCCGCCGCCCGGTGAGCCGGCCCCGTTTCTGGCCGCTCCTGAAAGGCACACACCTCACCGCCAGCCCCCTGCACACCTCAAAGCCTAGACAAAGCCAGGAGCTGGGAACTGAGTCCCCCAGGTGCCGCCGTCTTTTGGAGCTGGGCCAGCTGCTCCTCAGCCCCCAGCGATGCACCCACCTCCCCTCCACCCCTGTCTGCTCCTGTGCCCACCAGCAGCAGGATGACAGGGGACCCTGTCTGAAGTAGGACTTTAAATCTGCAAGATGCAGTTGAAAATTGAAATGAAAGATTCAAAGAGCTCTATTTGCCTCCTTTTCTCCCTGTTTTCTGCCCTCTCCCTCCCACTGTGAGCGCACGCTTCCCACGTTTCTCCAAGCCTGCAACTACTGTGTGTATTTACACTATCCAGATTTATTATTCATGCAAGGCAAGAGCACCAATTAATTAGGGCTGCATTTATATAACTCTGCAGGTAAAGCTATATGTAGATGCTTGTAACCAGAATGGGATCTTATTTGTGCCGCACAGGAAATGACAGGTTTTAAATATTGATGAGGGAAGACAAACGAAGGCAAAGCCCCCAGTGGGAAGGCCCTTGGGGGTCCGGCATGGAACAAGGACTTCAAAGGAGCAAGCTCTCTTTGCTGTACAGGACGCGTTTAAGGAAGAGCAGCAACGGGAGAGCTGTTCAGGGTTAAAGCCTCCCCACGAACCACGCGGGCTCTGCGAGGCACTAACACCCGCAAGATGCAGCTCTCAGAAACCTCAGTGGCTGCTCCCAAGCAGAGCATGAGGCAGCAAAGCAGTGGAAGGGGAATTCCAAGTAACAAATGCAAACAAATATTCTAGGTGGTTGTGTTGTTGTGACAGGCTCATTTATCTAAGCCACCAGGGAAAGAGTGACTGTGCCTGGAACATCATCTTCCCTGACACACCAAGCACTGGAGCACAGAGAGGTGTTTTCCACTGGTAGAAAAACTGGGTCAGAACTTCCTACCACCGCAAATGGGGATGGGATACGCTCTGAACCACTGCAGGTTTTGTTTGGGTTCATCGTGAAGGAACATGACTGAGACTGTGTGCAGGAAGAGGCTCGTGCTTCAGAAACTATGAGGTCTGCAGGCTTTATAAACAAAAAACTAAAGAAATGTAAGGCTTAGTGCACACCTGTAGTATAGGAGATGCTGTAATACAGCTTCCCTTGTATACGGGCATGCTGGCTGCTGCCAGGATCATTGCAGTGCTACCACGAACCCTGTTACTATGAGAATGTTGTCCTAATGAAAACGTTCCTACAAGCTGTACGACACCTGCATATGCACCAGAAAACAATAAACAGAATTGTAGCTAGCCTAAGTTTACCTGTAATTAATTTCTGGAAACCTTTTGCATTGCTTTGTAAGCACTTGCAGTAGATGGGTAACATCTAGCAGAGCTGCAGCAAGTTTTTATCCACTGAACCTCCAGCTCTGTAGCTGCGCTGGCTGAAATGTCACATGTAAACAGCAAGGTGCTTAGATTTGCCTTGTGCGTTCCCTGTAAAGATCTGACCTTTGTTTTCTGCCTTAAAAGGAAAAAAAAATCCACAACACGACACAAAAATGAGGTTATGAAACCTCCCCTGACAACATTTGCCCACTGTTGCTACGGGGTCTGCAGAGAGATTTGTCCCGCAGTATCCCCAGTGCTCCCGCCCAGGAGATGTGTTATTCCTCGAGCTCAGCTGGCATTTCGGTGGTAAACCTGGTGCAGCAAGGCTCGTTCTGTGCCAGCAACACCTGGAGAGTCTATTAGGGGACTATATATATACGGAAAGACTAAAATACATTCAAGCCAACTCGCCATTCTGCATTACACAAATACTGCTTTCCTGAGTGCTCTCTGATCTATCGATACTCTTCAGTTCCCTAATTTTTGTGTTCTTGCAGTTAGTTCTGATGCACAGTTTGAATTCATCACACAACAAACTTTCTGCATGAGGGATGACAGAGCTGCAATCCTACTCCCTGTGATCCAGGGAAGATGAGCCTCAGCACATCTCCCTTTTGCCTACAGCCCTGCTTGCTTTCCTTCTAGAAGGAAAGCAAGGGCCTTTGGGCCCAACACTTTGGATCAACACATTTCTGATCTAAACCGGAAAATGGCTTGGGAATTGCACCGTAATTCAGAGCAACTGCCTCTCCCCCAGTCTGCACAAGCGAGCAGCTGGGGAGCACCTGTAACCTTGGCCCTGCAGCCCCGCGGAGCCCTGCCTGCACCCTTACCACACACCCCTGGCCCCGGGGCATCCACTGACTTTCTGCCAATCTCCAGCACAAGTCAGCTCTGAGCATTTTTGAGCTTCACCTCCTTCTAAGTCAAAGCTTTTGGTACTGCACTTGGGGCCAGCTGACGCACGCAGTCAGCCTGACCACGTCCGTGGTGTTTTACTACGAGTCGGAGCTCTTCCTATAAACATGGTACCATGTCTGGCAGCATTAAACAGGCTGACCTAGGTACCCCAAAAGCCACCAGCTCCAAGTGTTTATTTGTCCCAGCTGCTTTATTGGGTTTTAAAGGTCAGCTTTTTTTTGAAAATGTAGTAATCTGAGTCTTCCACTGGTCCCTCTTCCCAGAGATCTGTGGGTACGGCGCTGCCCGTTAGAGGTATGGGCACTGACCACACCGCATCTTAGTCAGACCGTGAAGTATCACAGAAGAAACCCTGGTCCCATTAACCAGAATAAATCCAGAGCCGAGACTCAACAGCTAAAGTTAGTGCAAAGCTACTGTGAGAAGAGCCAGAGAGGCCAAAAGGAAACCGCCTGGCTGCTGCCGAAGCGTTCGGGTACCGCTGTGATGAGCCCGAGCCGGACCAGCGCTGCTCTCTGGAGCAGAAATGCAGCAAGAGAGCAGCAGTGCGCTGGGTGCCTCCGGGCACTGACCTCGATACCGAATTCGGCACAGCTGTGACAGCCACCGTCTGGTAGCCTCTGCCCGGCCACCAGGCCCACACCGCCCCGAAATGTCTGGGGAGAACATAAATACCAAACTACAACCATCGCTGGTGCCAGAATTAGCGGCAGGAGCAGTCTGACCAAGGACAGGCTGCCCTGGGACGTGAGTGCCACTGGGTGGAGGGGACGCCCACGCTGCTGGGGACACCGCAGCTGCCAGCACACAGCCCCCTGCTCCGTCCTAATCCTAACTGATCGTGCTGGTGGCTCTGTGCTGGGCCGGACAGAGGATGCCTTTCAGTTACCATCCCACTGTCCTTCCCAGTTGTCCAACACAGCAGGAGAGCAAAAATACCTTTTCTCTCGTGGCCTGCTTTGCTCCAGCTGAAATCTCCCTTTCAATTTAGATCTGAACACTGTAAGGCAGCTGGAAAGAAGGTAATGGGCAAAGAGCCCAGGGGGCTGTTAGAGTCATTGGAAACAGAGGCATTGATTTTAAATACTGGCCATGGTGGCTTTAGCTTGCAATGACATGGGGGAAAGGGCAGAGCAGGCTGGGGCTGTGCCTCGGCAGCCTGGGGCAGAGCTGCCAGCTTAGCGAGGGGATTAGTCCTCCATCAAAACCTGCCTGAGGAGCGCAGGCAAAGAGAGAGAACAATTTTCTTCTATGTGAAGAGAACATATTAATACAGGGGCAAGTATTGTATTCATTACAGGATTTCAGCTAATCTGGTGTCTGCTTTTATCCTGCTGTTGTTCCACTTCTGTACTGCTTCCAGCAAGCACACTCTGACAATAGCAGATCCAGGCTTCCTTACGATAGTCCTTAGATAAACATTTATCGGTGCAGAGGATTTCGGGGTGCGTGCATGTGCAAACCTTGTCATCTCACCAGCTTTGTGAACCGTGCAGGAAGCAAGAAAAGCCTAACTTGCAACGTATTGAACACAGAACGCTCTGCACACTGACAACATGACAGACCTACATATTTACCAGACTGAAAAACACTCAGCCTGTGCTTAGCCAGTGCTGGTTTTCGCCTCAAAGAGAGCCACAGCAGGACCACCTTGACAGAGGGCCACACATTGCTCACACATCACGTGCAGTCAGCTGCCTGAAATTCCTTCTCATCTAAGCTTCCAGCCCAGGGGCATTACCCGGCCCACAGGAACCCAGTCTAGGGAGACCCAGGGTAAACAAAACAGATGCTGTGGCTCAGTCAAACTAAGGGGGTGGGTGCTCTGTTGGCCCATTTACTGCAAGACTTTTTTCAGACATATTGGTGACCTCTTCAGAAAGCTAATTTAATCACCCTTAACACATAAAGCCTTCAATCAGATGTTTGGGACGAGCTTGTGTGAGTCAATGGGTCTCTTTGACCAAAACCACATCAATAAACTACAAGCAAAAGAAAACCCCTTATTCTTTTGTGGACTTTTACAACCCAGGAACAGTGAGTAAAGCCAAAAGCGAGCACTTCCTTACAGAGCCAGGCCGTGCCACTCACCAACACCCAGGGACACCCAGTGAAATACTGCAGCTGGATTTTAAATGGGGTGGATAATTTTATGACCAATCGTATTTGTAGCTGGTATGTTAAGACAAGGGTAATGAAATCTTATGCTTCGGGGCACAGGGATCGTTGCTCAAGTCAGGCAGGCATCTGCTCCTCCCCCAAAAGAGAAACTGTAATTGGCAGGGCTAAAAGGACCAAGGCTGAAATTAGGGATTAAATGGGACATAAGTGGTGCATGGATGTGGGGAAAGGGTGAATGGAGTTTTTCAGCTTCTTCCCAAGTACCCCGGTCCACAGCAAAAAATAAAGACAATGAATGTGACAGACATCTGTCCTGAGTTTTGCCCATGTGTACTGAGTACAGCTATCACACCGATACAGGACTAACTGTGCTCAGCAGTGCCAGGAACCCTTCTGAGGTTGGTATTTAAAGGGTTTCCTCATAGCGAACAAGCTCTGTTACCTCCACAAGGGCTGGCAACACTCGCGTGTGCTGAGGAGAGCAGCTGGAGGTAGGTACACAAAAAGCACGAACAGGGGGTTTTGTTCAGTGTAACAAAACGTCTGAGTTTACCAACCACAAAGGTTAGGAAATGATTGTCAAACAGGCTGAAAGCAGCCACCGGGACCTGCTACCAGAAACCCCGCTGCTCAGCTCCCCGTATCGGCTCAAGGCTGGCCAGTTACCTCCTCTAGCCTTCGCCTCTGCTCCTTCTGCTCCTCGATCCGCTTCTGCCGCTCGGCCAGCAGCTGCCGCTTGTGCTCCTCGTTCTCCCGCTGCTGCTGCTCCAGCTGCTGCCGCCGCAGCGCCTCCGAGCGCTCCTTGTTGGCCAGCTGCAGCCGCAGGAAGTCCCGTCTCAGCGTTGACTCTCCGGGCAGGTTTAGGATGGAGCTGCACGGGAGAAAAGCACCACAGAAGGTCCCATGCACATCCTTAAGGCTTCTTCACATGCATTCATCTGTTGCGACCCTCACTCCCATGGCTGTGCACCCCCAAAGCACCCAGGCATGCCCGGACAGCAGGAATGGAGGGAAGGGGGTGCCACAAGCATCAGGGAAGTGCAGGAGGCACTGTGCCAGGTGGAACATGAGTTTCACAACATCTCAGCACCCTCCCTTCCTTTTTTTTTTCTTTTCTTCTTAAATAGAAGCCCTGAAGAAGACAAGATGTGTGGACGTATGTCCTGGCAGGTCAGCCCAGACCACAGAGCATGCTTGCTCTACTTACAGCTCACTGACAATTTATTTGCTGAAGATTTCTTTTACAGTAAGTTTCTCACCAAAGTCCCTTGTGCTGCAGTGGCACGCACTATATTTAGCTGTTCACAAAGCACATTTAGCATGAATCATTGCCAGCTATTAAAATACTACATTATCTCAGGGAAATAATGGAATAATCTGATACTAATTACAATGAGACTGAAAAATGTCATAAAAGAAAGTTCCAGATCTATTGTGCTTGCAGCGTCACTGGGAAGGTTTCATGGTGAAAAGTTGCATGGAAACAGGGAGGCAGATACACTTGGATATAAGGAAGCACATTTTCAAGAAGCTTCTTTAATTTCACCCCACATTTTTCCACATCTAAATACCCATAGGGGCAGTTCCTTACAGCACAGTTCAGGCGAGCATACCCATCTGTGTGTGAGCAAATGATTCTGCACGTGAAAGCTGAGCTCTGCACATCCAGTTTTATATCCCACAAGCTGATGTGTGCAAGCAAGGCCTTTTGCACATGCAGCCCATGAAGAAAAAGCTGCAGGAGCCTTTCTAGACCCAGACTAGCAAATACAGGGTAAGAAAAAAGAGTGTAATTCCTCATCAATATGACTGTGCTGGCTCTGCTGAATTATGGTCAATATATTTAACGAGGTAATTTCTGCAGCAGTTGGGAAAACATCGTATGAGAAAGAAAACAGCACTACGGCAAACCAGAGTGGTACAGGACTGGTGTAAACGGGGGGCACCTGCAGTCCATGCTACGTTTCACAGCAGGAAGGGATGATGCTGATGCATCCCGGATGATCTGCATCCCATGGGCACCCTGCCCTGGTACCCACGCCATCCCACCCTGCCTGCCCATGTCACCCCTGAGAGCACAGCAGCTCTAATGGCACGGAGCAGGGCTGCCTACCAGGGCGCAGCATACCAAGGGGACCTGCCGCATTCCTGTGACAGTACCGGGCTGCACTGCAGTCCCACAGCAAATGAGGTATCCGGGTCTTCTTCCCAGGCTTTCAGCCAAGGTGATCTGCAGCATCAGCTTAATTCCCACCCACCACCTAACAGGGGGAATATACTTTGTTCTGCCAGGGAATGGGACTCAGTGATCAAACTGTCCTTTTTCCATTTCTAGTTCATATGAGCCTGTAATGCAAGCCAACTTCACACAGAGTTAAAGAGACACAAGGGTAGAAACAAAATGTTAATTTTTACCTGGGCTCTCCAGAGTCATTCTCCTCCTCCTCCTCCTCGCTTCCACTGTACTCGTACTCTGTCTCATCTAGGAACATAATTGCTTATCAGTGCCCTTCACTGGACTCATCTGTTTTTCTGATGGCTGAAAACCCCAGAGCTCTGAGGGAGAACAGAAAACTCATTTTTTCTGGCACGAAAAAGAATACCCAGCATTGTTTCTGTCCACTTGCTGATGTTAGGGGGGCTGCAAGGCCGGGAAAGCTTTATTGGTCTCCCTGGCGCCTTTCATGCTCGGCATGCCAGAAAGAGGGCTGCAGTCCTGGCTGCAGTGGGCGACAGCCTCCAGCAATCAAGAACTCAAAGCAAAGACGAAAAGTAACCATAAAATAAAGATATACCCCAATGCAGCAAAAACCCTCTTCAGAAGAGTTCTTGCAAGCGAGGTGCACCACAGGCAATGGAAGGTGGGGTTTAACTATTGCTCTGAAGGTGAGAACTTCTCTCTCCCTAAATATATGCTCTTCCTATGCAAACACGTATATTTTCCAGGCAATGAAGACATCTACATAAAAGCCCAACTGCAATGTTGTGCTACACACTGTGATTTCTATTGGGATATCATCTTTATCAGATGAAGGGGATGATAGTAAAAGAAAGGCTTGCGTTTATCCAATTACTCTCCATCTCTAGGGTACAACCTTCATTTGCCAGACTAAACACATTTAATACTTCACTAAGATCCAGCTTTATTGTTTTGATTATAGTGAAATCTATTACAAGGGGCTGGAAGGT
This sequence comes from Anser anser, assembly GCF_964211835.1. NCBI lineage: Eukaryota > Metazoa > Chordata > Aves > Anseriformes > Anatidae > Anser > Anser anser. Next base: position 23,838,772 of record NC_139729.1, on the reverse strand, counting down.
ACACATGAAAAATTAATATTGCTACCAATAAGAAGGGAAATAGCAATATATATTAATTTGTTGAATTCTACAAATGAGCTCTCAAATTAAAATTCAGCTCACAAGCAACAGAGTACTTTAACAAGTTTCTTCAGCTATCTGATCTTCCTTTCAGAGGACTTTGATAGGGCCTGGAGAGTTCACTGAAAACATTCAGTTTAATAGGTTACTGCTAGTCAATGGAATTGCTTTGGGGCAAGGGTCTTATCTGGATGTTCATTTGCACAACTCTGCTCGTCGCTGGTGCAGCAAAAATGTCACGCAGATCAACAGAGTTAAAGTAAGGGACCTGGGAAAATTCAGCTTAGCAGTTTCTCCCTCCCACACGTTTATATGTAGGTACACACACGTACATTTTATACAGACTTTTGAATGAATCAAAGCTTAAATGTTCCACGTGGAAATTACCACCTGGACAAAAAAGACACTATTTTTCGTCAGAGAAAAAAGATTTAAAAACACCAATTAGCTCTAATGACAATCACCTGTAGCCTTTATGAACATCACCTGTTTTGTTACAGATACTTATTTTCATTTCAGCTCTGGTTATGACTGAGAGGAATCAAACCAAACAAAATAATTGGACCTTACAACCGTAACAAGAGGGTTCACACAGGACGACCATGCCTACTTAACTCAACCTGTTTGGGAAGAAATTTAGCCACCTGAGTAAGGGAAACTGACACCGAGACTGCAAGCAGCCTGGTCCTTTTTTACCTTTCTCTTTCTACCACCATGCTTCTCCTGCACTGATAGACCTTGGTCTACATGAGGGATCTCCAAGGACATGCAAAAGTCAGTGACTGCCCGGAGAGAGGCTTCTCCACTAACCTTTCTCGCCTCGCTTCTTTTTAGTCCTGTCGATGTGGTCCTTGAGCTGGATGCGGACCTGCCTTTCATTGGGCTGGTCTCTGATGAAGGGGTGCTTCATCAGCTGCTCCGTGGTTGGTCTCTGGCTGTGGTTCTTCACCAGGCAGCTCTCAATGAAGGACTGAAACTTTTTAGACCTGGCCCAGGACAGAAAAGGAAGATAAGGGGAAAAAAAAAAAACAAACAACAATTAACAACATCGATTCTTGTATTACAAAGTGAGAAACCTGTGGGTATTTGAGAACACTGCTCAGATACTACGTTACTCTTGCTCAGATGCAGCCTTCTGAGAGGATTCAGGCAACTTCCCCGTTGACACTTAGCACGGTCTCAAAGCTGCACCATCACAAGTGACGTTCATCATTCTGTCCTCTCCTACTCTTCCCATGCATGCTGTTATCTACAGTTTTGCAGGTGTGATTAGGGGAAAACACCATTCTGCTGATCCTGGGAACCATCCGTATAACTGGGGAATGACCAAAGCCAAATGGCATCACTGGCAACCAACAAAATGCATGGAAATGTTCCTCCTCCCTTCCCTTTGACCTCTGAAGTGCAGATAAGAATCAAGAGACCACACATACAGACATAAATACCATTCCTTAAAGGATTGTTACTCAGACTTTTGTGGCCCTGGGCTGCATTACAAGAAACGTAACTTTCTGAAAACCAGTGGGACAAGCCAGGTTGAGCATTTTTATTTATTATTTAAGATTTGACCATTCAATATCACATCGCTTCTTAAAGCTCAGGGCCCACAGAACCTCTGAGCGATGCTGGATGAGCCCTAACGGTGTTACTGCTCCACAGTGACCCACCAACTCTTGGGGTCCACCATACCCCAGTGTCCCCAAGGCGAATGGGACGTGCCCTTCCCACAGCACGGCTCGGTGAGACCCCTCCTCACCAGCAAACAGTTAGATTCGATCTCAGCCAAAACAATTTCAGCCAAATCTTTAATAAACAAATTTCTCTTAGTCTCAAGTTTTTACATATTGAAAGTTTTGCTGGAACTAATTTCGCCACATAATAAACCCAAGAGAACAGGGATTTACAAGAGGGATGTTGACAGGCCACTACGCTGTATGTTGCTTCAGCAAATGGGAAAATGAGTGCAAATTAATGTCAGAAGCCAACAGATACTACAGAATTGCATTGAGAAATAAAACAATAAGCTTTCAGGGATTTTACTTTTAAGCTGTCAGACTAAAAGTGATTTATCTTTTAAGTGCTAATCCACACAAATTGAGATGCAAAAACAAAATACACTACTGGATCCAATTAAATCCTCCCTCCAGCTTTATTAATGAGCCAATCTTCCTTCTGCACCTTGCCTCAAGAAACCCAGTGTCTCTGTGTATTCCACAAGGGCATGTCCATGTGATGCTCTAAAAACACACCTCTAAAAAATGATTCTCCTCTCAGTCTGAACCTAGAGAGGCTCCAGTTATGGGCGCACAGCCCAGTGTGCCCTCAGATGTGGTCGAGATGAAGTAGTTTAAAAATTATCCTTCAGCAAACGATGGGTTTGTCCATCTCCTAGGGCTCCGATGCAGTATTTGCAGAGGGATGCAGGACACAGCTCTGTGCCCAGCCTGGCTCTGTCGGCAGCTGGCTAAGCCAAGAACCAACCTTGTGCCTCACCAAGCTGCTGTGACAAGTTTCCATCTGCAGCAGCTAGAATCAAACCCAACTCAGCATTACACAAAATGCCCCGGGAGCCTGCAGGTGCTCGGCACTCTTTCCCAAAAAGGCAGCAGACAAGAGGTTTCTTTCTCCCTGGCTCCGATTCAGGGTGACACCTTCACACGGCTCATCGCCTCCCCCGGCACAAGCCAGCCTATCTGCACAGCCACACGCACTGCCGCTCCTCCAGCTCCTGGGGTTTGCAAAGCTTAAATCAATGTTTGCAAAGGCTTTCCAGCTTCTTGGATGAAAAGTGCTATTGCAGTGCAAATATCACTTCATTAACAAAGAGGTTTTGTCATTTCCTATAAAGCAGGGTTAGGAAGTGTTTATGGTAATGGCATCAGTAAAGTTCACGTAGATTTTACCTGTGAAATGCAGGAAAAAGGAAATAGAGCTTCATTGCTGGCTGGTTTTAATTGGAAGAGAAAAGGATACCAAAGAGTCTTTAAATTCACAGGAGCACAGCAATGCTTTAAAAGCAAGTTCAAGGATCTAGCAAGCAATAAAAATATTTTCCTCTCTAGGATTTTCAATTGGGCAGCTCCTGTGCTGCTGCTACCTGTCAGCTGCTTTCATCGTATTATCCTCAGAGGTGCTGCAGTCCGTTAACTGTCTCTTTTACATAAAAAAGATGATCTTCCTACCTTGGGTACTCTCATGTGTTGCCGCACACAGAAGCAAAAACAAGCCCAGACCCAAAGAAAAAAGGAAGGATGCAGAAAGGAGGAGCTGGCAGGCAGGCTGTGTGATCTGAACCTTTCTCCATTTTGTTTTTCTCTTGAGATTTGTTTTTCTGAAAAACAGCCCACTGGCAGCTAGAGAGCCACTGTGAGAGCCTGGTCAAGCATCTCCTCTCCTGATGCGTCTTGCAGAGCTCTGGGCCCCAACCTGGCCAGGCCCAACACCTCTGGCTGAGAAATGAGTCAAGGACAGCACAGGAGCAAAGCCCGAGCTCAAACAGCCAACTGCTCGGGCTGCTCAGGGCTGAGCTGTGCAACCAAGGAGAAGCAAAGCTTAGGACACAGAAATCTGAGAGCGAGCCACCTGCCACACACACAGGAGGGGAAGGTGGTGTCGAGCAATACCCTGGCTGCTGCAAAACGCATCAAAGCATCTCAGGCACTTACTGAGGGGGAAATAAAACATAACGACCACCCCGGTTCAGTTTTTACCTTAAGAAGATGGGGAAAATAGTCTGCTCAAAGCCTGCTTTTGTCAGCTGCCTTCTGTCTGGAGGCTGAGAAAGCCTTTGCTGAATAAACAGCATATTTGTATGAAAAATAAACTCTGAAGTCTTACAATCCATTTTGTGCTGTAGCAGTGTAGCATAATGGAGCAGGAGACTGGTGATCTGGCAGAAAACAAGTGCCTAAGCTGTTTTCTCAGCTCTCTATCTAATGGCATACTAAAAACACTGTGCAAGGAGGGAGCACCTTCGATACCCTCTGGCAGAGGTAGCAAGGAAAGGCCCCTCTTGTCCTGGTTTTGCACTGGAATATCTGAGGATGGGGCTGACAAAACGAAGTCATCTCTTGCTAAAGCCTGGGTGAGTTTTTAGGGGTCTGACCCCAAAACTCCCCCACCATGCCTCTCCCCTCCCAGCAACAGCACACCTCCTGCTTTGGCACCAAGTCTATTCAGTTCCTGCCAACTACTCTGCTCCCTTTTTCTTTACGTTTTCGAAAAGATAACATGCATCATTTCAAGGAATAAAGCAAAACTCTCCTCGTTGATCTCAGCCTATCTGGGAGGAAGGGGCAGCGTTGTTTCTCTAACGCCTGGCAGATCCCTCCTGACAAAACTGCTGCTGAACCTGAGGCAGGCAGAGTGCAAACCAAGGATGAGTGTTTTTAAGGACTCCAGCTCCATCGGTACAGAACATACAGTAACAAAACAACATCTGCTGGGCTTCAGGAATATTTTTCCTAAGGGTTTTTATTGGCATACCCTGCTTTTTTACAAAACTGTGATGCACTTTTTCCTCCAAAATTTTAAAATAAAGCCCAAACTAAGTACAAATCTCCGCATTCCTGGGCCTTCAAGATAAACTATCGTTTTTCTGGCACGGGTACATGTTTCCACTTGCAAACGGAACCTTACTGGAAAGAAAGGGGAGCCAAGCGAGGTGTCATCTGGTTTCAGCTGTACAAAGCGCCCTGGAAAAGCCGTCTCGGTGCTGGGAAGGGCAGTGTGAGAGGCATTTCCCTCGCTACCTCCCCAGCTATCTTCTCCTCACCTCACAGCCGTGACTCGTGCAGACCAAAACACCTCTCCATGGGAGACCCAGGCCCAAACCTGCCCCCGTTTTACCACCGTTGAAGACCGAGAAAGAGACTCACCACTTCTTCGATTTCAACCTCGGGGCTGGGTTGCGGGGGATGAGGAAGAGGGCTCTCATGGGGTGCATGTCACAGAGAGCTGCAAAGAGCAAGAAGAGGCATTAAACAGGGCCTGGTGTCTCCCAGACCCTGTGGGCTTCCCAAGGAGAGAGCTGGCACTCCAAAATTACGGCAGTATGAATGGTGTGGATATGCCAGCTAAACCCAGTGTGCCACACTGGTGGCCAGTAGCATACCAGTGATGAGGAGCAGCCTTTTAACTGCTTTCCTTCACCTTCTTCATTATCTGCATTTTTCTGGGAGGAAACTGAGTCACAAAAAGCTCAGGTGACGTTGCAGGAGCCACACGGGGGTTGTGTGTCTTTGCTCACTGCTCCAATTCCCCGGGCCACGCTGACCTGGCAGCTTTCTCCTAGCATGCCTTGGACCCCGCAAACTCCATTTCACCCAGCCCAGGCTGCTCAGCAAACTCCCTGCACAGTGTTTCTCGCACAGATCCCTGTGCCGGCTGCCACTCAGCTAATGCCAGCAAGTTACGAGAGGCGTTAATTAAAGCAGAGCCTGGCATCTACTTACGGGGAGCGCCTTCCGCCATCTCGATGGCCGTTATCCCCAAAGACCACAAGTCACTCTGTAAAACAAAGCAAAGGGAAATGCGTGATGCCGTGGAGCACTGTCACGACAGTGAGCACCGAGCGAGCCCCAGAGCTCTGTCCCATTGAGCTGGGTCTCTGTTTTCTCTGCCAGATCCCAGACCCGCAGCACAGGAGCTCATCTTTTATGCTCTGCCCGTTTGTTAGGGCTTTAGAGGAGACTCCCAGCCCTGCTGTTTATCCCCAGCTTTATTTCAATGTCTTTGCAGAGTTTTTGGTGGATGCCACACCAGTTCAGGCGTGGGACGCGGCCAACCCCTGCAGCCACCTTGCTGGGCGCTGCTCCCAGTGGCCACGGTGGGGACGCTGCCTGGGGAGATGCTGGTGCCCCAAAGGTCCCAGTATGCCCTCGTGGCTGTGACACCCCAATGAATGAAACCCCAAATCCCCAGTGAACCAGCAACAAACCACCTTCCTGCTTCATGGATAGAGAGAGTGGCAAGGGGCAGGAGGGGAGACCAGCCCCAAGTGACCCTGCTTCTGAGCAGCGAGCACTGGGCATCACGGCTGCTTCTGCTGATGGCCATGGAGTGTAAGCGGTGAAACTTCTCTCCGAAGCAGCACGGGAGTACTTGGCTCAGTGTCACCTGCATGGTTTGGCATGAAATCCTTACGCTGGTTTCCTGTGTGAGGTCTTTGTTGTGTAACAGGTCAAAACCACAACTTTCAGTAAGTATTTTGGTGACAGTTTTATGTACAACTAGCCCTCAGCACCTTGCCACCATCTGGAGGTGCTTCTTGGTGCCAGAAAGGTGCCTGGATGTTTAACCCAGACTGCAGCCAGCAGTGCCCCCATGCAGACAGGGATGGGGACATCTTGCCTGCACTGACCAGGACTGCCTCCCCCTTCCCGAGAGGCTGAGCTGAAACACAGCATCCCGTGCACAAATTCCAGCTGCTTTCCTGAGCCTTTGGCAGAGCCAAGGCCGAAGCTCGGAATTTCATGCCCTGTGACCTGACCATCCAGCTACAAGGACGCAGTGCAGCGGCCAGGCTTTAATCCCCATTACAGCCATGTCCTGATCCCGGGGGTGTTTTTAGTCCACGGCATCAATCTGGGTCCTGGACAAGCGGGGCTGTCGGCTCCCTGCTCAAAGCTGGATGATACAGAAATGGATTTGTTACAGCGCCACCGAAAACAGGCTGTCGGGAATAGATTAGAAACATGAAGTATCTTGGGATACCTCAGGACACTCTCTTGAATCATGCACTGCTCGTTAAATACAAGCTTGAAAAGCAGCATTTCGCCAGTGGGAGGAGAAGCGGGCACTTTCATTTACTCTGTTCCCAGCCTTCCTCAGCCCACATGGTTGGTTGAGTCTCCTGAATGATCAGTGCACAGAGACCGCAGCTATTTGGAAAACTCCTTTGATTGCACGATTGTATCCCTTTTCCTTCGGTTTTCTCACTTGCAAACAGGAATATTTATATCCCCAGCCCCCTGCCAGAAAGCCCTGGCGAGCTCCACTCCTCACCAGGCCATGCCGTAGGAAAGCCCAGGTGAGAAAAAGAAACCCTACAGCTACACCTCTCGGTCCTGTAAGGAGCCCCGAAGGATGGCTCAGCCCTCGCAGGCAGGAGAGGAGGAAGAGACAGCGTGTGCTTGGGCAAGGGAAAACGAGAACCTTCCTTAACGGCACTGCTGCGACTTGTTTTTTGTTGGCAGAAGGTGGCTAATTCATTATTTTGGACACCATGTATAGGGCTGCCTAATGATTCATAACTCAGCACCCGATGCGTCGGGAACAGAACCCAGACTAATTTTGGTGCCTTCATCTGAAGCACAGTCCCTGACACATCTCCAGGCCTGGGGGTGGAGGAGGTGCCAGCTGGCACCACACACTCGGCTAACGCGAAGCCAAGGAGCTTTCTCCTTCCTCTCTCCCCTCTCTGCCACGGACCACGAGCACGGGGCCGCTCTCCCAGCAGGTCCGGTAGCGATGGCTTTGTCCCCAGTCCTCGCCTGGCCACAGGTCTCACCAAGCAGGTCGGCTCCCCAAAATGAGCCATGATGAAGCCACGGCTTCTCTGGGAGCCCGGTGTGAAAGCTGTAAGGCCGAAGCCGGGGTCAGTGCCGTGCTGAATGAGGCGGCTTTGCCACACCAGAACAAGACAAGATGGGACAGGGGCAATGGCCAGGGCAGAAGCTGCGGTCCCCCAGGGAAGCCCCATGCACACAGCTGATGTGGCTAAGCTTAAAGAGGTCTCTTGAAGACTGGCCAAACTACGCAGAAAAACGAGCACCCACTGAACAGGTACTTGTCCGAGTGCAGGACAGACCCTGCCCTCCACTCTCCCTCTGCTGTCTCCAGTCCTCACCTCCTGTTCTGCCTTCGCCCTGCTTCCTGCCATGTCCCTGCAGTCCCTCTTCGATCTTCTCTCCATTTCAAAAGCCGCCCTTCCCAGAGAGCCTCGAGCCTCTAATCCTGCAAATTGGTACGCCCAAGAAAGGCTGTTTTTCCCAGCACAAAGCACCGAGAGCTCAGCCAGAGCCAGAGCGACCTGCAGGGCAGGAACCCCTGGGGACCACAAGCACCTCCTCATATGCACCCTCCCAGGGAGACAACCTGGATTTGCAGTTTCAAGGCATTTTTCCTCCTTTTTGACTCAAGTTTTCCCATAGCGAACGCCGTCCCAGTAGTTCTTGCTACGCATCTTTGTACCTGCCTGAAAATTCTCTCTCCAATCTCATTTGCAGCACTTTCGCAGGACAGTCACATCCATTCTTTGTCTCTGCTCAGCTGGGATTTGTGCTGCATACTTAATTATCTCAGTCTTTCCACATGATTCAGTACGCATGACCCCTTCCTTTTGGTTGCCGCTGAACTCCTTCCAAATTCCTAGTGTGTCTTTCCATATTGAGGTGCCCAGTATTATATGCAAGATGCCAAGTGATCTTAAAACTGGAGCAGCGCAGAAAGGGATTATCACCTCTCTAAGTCTCCGAGAGAAAGCAGAAAACTCAGTGGGAAGCACGCATTTTATGCTGATCTGGAATTCAATTTTTTTTTTTCTCTTTGAGTCTGAAAAGCTTTTCAGTCCACCCAGCAAAAAGCCACAGCGCTAATATATTTGTATTGTCTTGACTTGGGAAGGGAAGCAAGTTTGTTTTTTTTTTTTGATTCTAAGCTTATTGACAAGATATCTCTAAAGAAAAAGGAAGACTGTCTGGGGCAAAAACCAACAAATAAATTCAGCAACATGGGGTTTCTATCTATTGTTTTTTAAAGTGGTTTATTTTTGTGAGGAGGCATTTACTGCATCCTTCCATAGATTACACAGGCATCTCTTTCTGGCTGAGAAAGCAGTGAGATCAGAGGCTTTTTGTCCAACAGCTTAAGCCTGTGAGGATTCCTTTTTTCACCCAATAAGTCTCATCTTTTGTATTCACTATTTTAAGCCAGTTGGCCAAATCTGAGCATCTGATTTGCATCCCTTTAAAAAAATCCCCATTTACATTTTTTTCCCCCCACTTCAAAGCAAGAGCATCAGGTGCAGGGACACGATCTGGGGAACAGACTAATGTCCAGCGGCTCCCACATTGCCGCGAGCTCCGAAAACACCCTGCAGTAAGTGTGTCGGCAGCAATCAGCCTTCTGTTTCATATCCCCAGTCAAGGAAAAAACCGTAAATGCCAACTTCAGAGACAAAAGCAGCCAGCCCACTACGAGCATTTGATCCTCAGGGACAACAGAGGCATTCTGGTCCCGGCCTTGTGCATCAGTCAATGGCATACTAAGTGCCCCCTTGTTCTGGAAAGAGGAAAAACCTCAGGGATCTGTGAGGGTAAAAAGTTGCCTATGAAGTTATCACCCTTCCTTGTAAAACAAAAGGACCACAAACCCACATCCCTCCAAACGACGGGACGTGCAGCTCTCTTTTCCACGACTGGAGCAAGGGCTTCGGCCCTGCTACAGAGCACAGCAATCAGGGGAGTTGAGGAAATGCCTGTTTTAATTGGTTAATCAAAGAAAATTAAATAATTGCAGGTTAAACTATTTCTACATGTCCTTATCATTAACAGTTTATGTAACCCTGAGTCTGAACTGACACTGGAGAGCTGCTCTCAGGAAAATCATCAGTTCAAAAGTTGACTGATACGCTGAAATGGCTGCAATGCTCCTACGAAGACAGGCTGAGAGAGTTGGGATTGTTCAGTCCAAAGAGAAAAGGATCCGGGGACACCTTACAGCGGCCTGCCAGTGCCTAAAGGGGGCCTGCAGGGAAGCTGGGGAGGGACTCGTGGTCAGGGAGTGAAGTGGCAGGACCAGGGGTAACAGCTTTAAACTAAAAGAGGGTAGGTTTAGATTAGATGTTAGGAAGAAATTCTTTATTATGAGGGTGGTGAGGCACTAGAACAGGTTTCCCAGAGAAGCTGGGGCTGCCCCATCCCCGGCAGTGCTCAAGGCCGGGCTGGGTGGGATTTGGGCAGCCTGAGCTGGTGGGAGGGGGCCCTGCCCATGGCAGGGGGTTGAGACTGGAGGAGCTTTGAGGTCCCTTGTAACCGAAACCAGTCTGGGGTTCTATGAAATACCAAAGCACCTTTTGGTTACTTTAGAATTCTCTGAGAGGCCAGTAATTGACCTCTAAATTGTACCACCATGGTGGGCTGTTGTGCTATTACACGGCAACATCCTACTGTTAAAAAGCAGCTACCTAGCCCCATACCGAACGGTCACCAAGACCTTTATAAACATTACTTTGTAAAGCGACCTCTCAGCATGTGCACAAACAGTGGTACAGCAAGCTGTATGTATCTTTCAGCTTCTCCTCCAAAAGCTCCAAAAGTTTTAGTGTTTTTCTCTACTCTCTGGGAACGTGCAATGAACCTTAGGCTGTTTGCAGTTAGAAAACCAAGTTCTGGACACTTCGAAAAAACAGGGGACAAAAATCAAGGGACATGCCTACAGATGTGTGTCCAGAAACCTGCAGTAAGGCAGAACTGGGATAAAACATAGTAAGTTTTTCTTGCTTTAAACACCAGCCTTCACTGGGGTTTGAATGGGCAGGTGGGAATCATCTCCCTCCTGCCGACCTGCTATGTGGCACATACCTCTCTGCCACGTTTGAATTCAGCAGCAATGTTGTGATGCCACTGATCCAAAAATAAACTTTAAACAGGCAACAGAGACATGTGAAAAGTAGGTCAGACCCCCGAACGTCTGATTGTGTGGCAACCTTCAGATCTCCCCGTGAATACCTGCCTGCAGGCCAAAAGATGTGATTTTGCCCTTTCTAAACCTGACCTGACTTCTCTGCAGAATAAACTGAGCAAACACAGCATGTTTGATGGTAGTATTTAAACATTCAGCACTGAAAAACAGAATAGCAGGTAGGAAGCCTCAGTCTGACACCTTTCTCAGCATGGGGAAATACTTCCTCGCAGTAAATTTTGAGACGTGAACAGCACAACAAAGATTTGCGTTGGACCTGAATTCACTTCTCAAAATCTAACAGCCAGAAAGCAGGAGGAGACTACGCTGCCTGTCAATGTACTTTGCAAAGCTGCGAGAATATACTGACTTCCTGACTGCTCTAGTTTATGGTACTAGGGCATAAAATCTGAGATCATACCAAGGTGTTTATGATCACAAACTCTAATTTCAAGCACTGCTAAGTCAGACAGCACACAGAGAAAACTCCTTCTGAGTCTCTCAGCTGCTTTAATCCCTTGAGTACCTTAGTAGCGAATGTGCTAGACTTTGCACAGACTACGTCTGTAATGATGTACAAAAGAGTACGAAGATGCTTGTTTCAGTACCTTAAAGTCGTAAGTGGCATCAGGATTTTCATCACAAGCAATGACCTCAGGGGCCATCCAGTAAGGCGTTCCAATGAAGGTGTTTCTCCTGCCCACCGTTCTGTCCAGCTGAGCGCTGACACCAAAATCCACTGTGGATCAGAAAGACAACAGGGCACCATGAGGTCAGAGACAAACCTGAGCAACGTTCTTCTGGTGAATGTAAAACATTAAAGTACATTAGTGCATAGTCAGGAGAGAAAAATATGGCTGGAGACATTCCTGTTTCATCTCTGCTGAGGTCAACAGATCAACAGAGGTCATCCAAAGATGAATCTGATCATCTGATCTCCAGGTTTCGTAAGAAACCCTATGCCTCTTCCTCCTTGCCAGGAGGCAATGAAAAGAAATCACAACTCCTCATACTAATGAGAAACAGGGTTAGAAACATGAATAAGCAGCAGCCTTTGTTCTATGCTTTTTCATTTGAATTAAAACCTGCCAAATGTTTGTAGAAGCCTCATTTTTCTACCTAAATTCTTGCTGCAAACGGCAGAAATGCACAAGGCTTAAGGAACTGAGGGCTAAGGACAAAGGCCCATAGGGAAATGTCAAGCATAGAGCTGCAAAATGAAGCAAAAACTGATGAAATCAAATCAATGAGAGAATACTCTATGGTCCACTAAGTTCACTTTGCACAACATAATGGTTGGAGATTTTCCCTGGAGAATTTCCCCTTGGAGGGGAATCTTCACCAGCATAAAGCCAAACGAGCTGGTGGTGCCATCTGTTAAGCTGGGTTTTTATTCTGCTGTGAAGAGAGAGGAGAGACATGGTAAAACAAGGTTTCCACCTCACTTTCCCAGTGTAAGAGATCTTTCATCACTAGCATAAATTAAAACGCACAAAGACAGCTTTAATAACATGGGTGCTGGACAACTGAGGATATCAGCACATCATCTGTGCTGATCTGCTGTCATCCGTATGATCTCCATGTGGATGATGGGTCGTCTCAAGGGTGACTAACACTGCATACAAAATTGGGAGTAGTTCTTGCAAATGAAGCTCTCTCCCACAGGTTGCCTTGGAAAACAAATCTGGATTATGTCACACTAAATTGATTTGATTACTGTCCTGTAGGACACTACTACAAAGCAATGGGGAAACAGGCTTTGAGACCGTCCAGGGATGCACATAGGCAAATTTTCAACCTGGGGCATGAAAAAATGGTCATGATTGCTCAACCCGTATCTGATGGCAGAGTTGCTCAAGCCACCTCTATAACAGAAATGCCACCGAAGAAAGATCTTTGCATGCAGAACTTGGTCATCAATCACTGACAGTTTATTGCATGGCACTTGATCAACACCCAAGGTCATGTTATTGAGGCTGGCACAAGAAAAAACACACAGTAGCTCTTAGGATCCATCCCATTTCTCCAAGTCATTTACAGGCTCTACCAATTTTTTGCTTCTCTCCAGCAAGCCTACTTGCAATTTCCAAGAGCTCTAACCCACTCTTACCTAGTTTAACTTCTGCATTTTCTGTCAGCAATACATTCTGTCCCTTAATGTCTCGATGAATTACTTTGTGCTGGTGTAGATGACTCAAGCCCTAGAGAATTCAGAAAAAGGTTAGAGGAATCCAAGTTCAAAGCATGTTATTTTCTGACATTCCTCCTCGACCAATTATGGTCCAGAAACGAAAGACTCACAGCTGGAGTTAAGCACCTGAGAACACTTGTTTATCATGTGTTGAAAATACTGCCCTGTGTTACACGCTGGGAGGACATCCCCAGCAAGCGCTGTGCCCACGGGCTGCCTCTGTGTGCTGCAGTGGGTGCTCTCTGTCGCAGGGGACAGGGACTGTCAGTTCTACAGGGATTAAAACCAACCTTTCAGTTTCTGCAGGAGCCCACATTAACCCAAATTCCTCCGTATTTCTAGGCGTAATTTTCCCCGTGTGCTTTCTTGCCCTAGGGAGCCATTTGAGCAGCAGAAATAATAGAATGTTTTTGTCTCCTTTCTATATTTCCGTCATCCAGAAACCAAAAAACCAATTCTCTTTGTTATATCGGTCCAATAAATGGGGCTCCAATATACAGGAAAGCTTGTACTGAAAAAGCTACCATGCAAATACAAGTATTATAACTTGCACATATCCCTAATAGAGATATAGCTCAAATTAAAAGCCCGTCTCAAAGGCTAAAGGTAAACGAGCTTTTCTGTTGTGCTTTTTTATTAGCTCATTAATTTCTTTTTGCAACCTACATTTTTATTTCATTCATTTATTATTTCAGTTTCAAAGCAACATCCACCTATATTGCCAGCTGAATAAAATATGGATTTCTTTAGAAACTAATTTGGCATTAGGTTTACATTTCACATTAAACATTCATATTTGAGGAAGAAAATAATTTCTGCTATCACTGCTGGTAGTTATAAGTCATTTTTTGCTTGTTACCTTGGGACAACACTGTGGAACAGATTAGATCTGTAGAGGAGCCCTGCTGCATTCAATTTTTAGCCACATTATACCCAGTTAGAGGCTCCTTTGTGCACTGGAGGCAAAGCAAAAATTTCACTCAATTTCAACAAATCCTTCCACAGGGCAGGACCAAGTCTCACGCATCAGAATTATGACAGACCCCCAACTTCTGAAACAAGAACGAGCCACGTGGATTGCAGCAAAGGTGGGAATCTTTTACGCCCTGAAACACTATTTTTATGATCTGAAACCCTCCACAGACCTCCCAGCCTGCAGGTCGCCAACCAACTGACTCAACGCGTGGCCACAGCGGAGCGGAGCTTGCACTTTGCGGGCCCAAATGTGAGCGGTGACACTTGATGGTGGACCTGGGACGTGACTCAGTGGTTAGGTTCTGACTCACTAACAGAGACTATTTTAAGAAGTAGGCCCACAGAGCTCATACATTTAAAATAAGCCCGTGCAACTGTGGTTTCCTGACACTGGAAGAAATGTCCGTGCAACAACTGATTAGCTACAGCGCCAGCTCCTTCTGCACATCAGACTGGTAGTGTCGGCGCTGATGGTGGCATCCAGGGTCAAAAGGGAAATGCTGCGTCACCCCTGGACAGCAGCAGGAGCCTCGGAAACCGTGTCAGAGACGGCCTGATGAGAGCTGTCAGAGCAGTCATTTCGTCTCATTTTCTTTGAATGGCTCTTCTACCGTTTTCTTCACGTGTCTGATATTTCTGTCTTCTCCTGAACAAAACCTCAGTTCGTGGAGCTCTAGATTTTAATGTCGGGGCAGCCATTACAATCACATAATCTGACCTCATTTGCAGAAAATGAAAGCAAGCCTTTGCTGAAGGTGCCACCTCCCAGTATGTGAAACTCCAGCGTGGCCCATTTTAAGACATTCCAATCAAACATTTATCTTGCAGGTATAAAAGCTGCAGCATCCTCATTAAAGCCAGAGACATGTGGATTTAATAAAGCACACGGTGCTTTTTAATCATGCAGACTCCTTCCACCGATTTTATTAGTCCTCACCTTTCCGTTAATTGAAAATATAATTCTACTGTAAATAAATCTTTGCCCTATTAATATTAAAGGAAATTATGTTTTTGTTGAAGGAGAAAAGAGGGTTAAAAGTCAGGGAACTAAGAGAGCTAAAGGGCATTAACTAGCGCTTATTCATTATGCATCATACAAGCACATGAATCATTCATGCCTACCGGCACCGAAGCAGCTCTAGTCCATGGCAGCGTGGCAGCCACGGAGCCTCAAGAGCCAAGGGCTTCACGTGTCCCCCGAGAACCAAGTGCAACACTCCACCAGCACAAGGCATTTAGCTCCCTCCGGACACATACCCGTAAAATCTCTCTGCAGATGTAGGCAATCCACTCCTCCTTCAAAGTGTTCCCCTTCGTGTTCTTGATGAGGTCGGTGACGGAGCCCGCGCCGCAGAACTCCATCACCAGCTGCCAAAAGAAGGAGAAGGGCAATTAGCACAATTAGCCTGAGAGCATCCTCTGGGCTCCTGACCCAAGGGTAAAACCCTGCCATCACAGCTGTGGGGCCGTGGCGGTGCTATGCAGAGCCACCACCACGTAATCCCGACCCTATCAACTTTTAATCCACGTGGCTTTGGTTAAGAAAGGGAACAATAGAAGGCTGGAAGGCTGGAAAGGCACGGTGCTCTCCACTAGGATGGGAACAAGAAGCAGCAGTCACTTCGATGCTGAAAAGCAGCAGAGGCGACCGGAAACCTTGAAATCTCAGCTCCTGCTCTTGCATGCCCTACTTTATACTTACGATCTATCACCAGTCTCTAGTATAAACAGCAAGACGAGCAAGACTCTGCCTCCTGCATTTAAACTTTTCAACCCTGAAAATGTGAAAGCAACGTGATATGTTTGAAAGCTTCCCGCAACCTTAAAAAACAGGTGTATTTTTCAACTTTTTCTAGCAGCAGATCTCTGCCTTTGACCACCTTTTCAGCAGGCGCCTTTCTGGAGGCAAAGCTGGCTGTGCAGGCTCCCCAGGGACAGCCGGAGGCCTACTGCATGCGCTGCTTCAGATTAGGCTGGGCACCACCATCTGTACCACTGACAAAGTTTCCTAATATCAAATACAGAAATACAAGAATCTAACCCAGGCCCAAACCTAATCTTGTCATTGAGCAACTGGGAAATAAAACATACAAAAATAGCCCGGGATGTGAGTCTGCCTTCCAAGGCCATCACAGATTCCCAGCGTGTGCAGGAGACATCACTGGGCCTGGGAACACGAGCCCAGCCCGAACATACAGCAAACCTCCTCCAAGACCTGATGATGTGCTTCTCTCAAAGTGAAACCACGTCTTCCAATCAGATCAGCTTGTCTTCTAACAGATACTTGCTCTCCTTACAAGTCATGCCTCGCCAGGTTCTTCCTTGTGCATGTTTCAGGTTTCTTATCGCATGCAGCTTACATGGTATTGAACGTTTTCCCAGCAAGTGACATCACGTCATTAAAAGCATGGGCCAAGAGAAAGGAACAACAAAAGGTTTACTCCCAACCAAATTGCTCAAACACAGCGATTAAGAAGACTGTCATAAATAAACAATCCCAAAATTCAGGCTGAGCACTGCTACAAACCTCCACTATAAACAAAACGCTTGAGCAGAAAATATCCTAGCTGGCTGAGAGACCGCTTCGACCACGCTCCTATCTTTAGTTTTGATATTAAATTTCTCTTCTCTTCCTAAAACGAGAGCTGAAAAATTCCTTGCATATCCCTGTTACGTCAGGAAACTGGCTTCAAGAAGCAGAGGCGTGACTGGCCAGGCTCTGCCCCGTGCACAGGCAAGGCGCCTGCAGCCTTCCCACCCCAGCCGTGTGAGAGCAGCAGTCAGGCTGGATCACCCGACTTGGCTTCGGTCCTGGCTTACTAATTACTCCCTGAATGGGGATTAATGGAACAACTCGTTCCAACGTCGCTTTTCCTGTCTTTTTTCCTTTTGGCTGATTGACACCCGGGGAATATCAGTACCTGCACGTGGTTCTGATTACACGAACATTTGGGATACCGCTGCGGCGAATCCTGAAAGGAAATCCCCGGATAGCTGACCCAGCCAAAAACTCCTTCCAACCCAAAAGGCTGACCTCTCCCTGCAACACCCGATGGTCCCCTACCATGGGAATTCATCCACAGGTTCTCACTGGGGCTTGCAGCAAGAGGCCTTGCTGTCTGGAAAGGACGGGGGAGGTTGGGTAAGAATTTTGTTTAAGAAGCACTGCACCTTTGTCTTCTCCCTCTGCAGCCAGACGGGCTCACTCACGTCGTACCTGCTTGTCAGAGCTAAGGAAGAGGAAGGGCATGGCACGCTGCGTATTGCAATCACAACACTTAAAGGAAGATGGAACAAACACCATTAAAGTAGCCAGTGCATCCATTAATCTGCCAGATTATCTTTATGGAGCTGGCAACTCACTCGGTCCTCCGTCCTCTCCCTCATTTCCACAGAGCTAAGATGAATTTTGCACCACGAGGTGAATAATGCAGCTGCCTGCTGATGTATCTGAAATCTGCAATTGTGAAATCTCTGAGAGATTAAAATAAGAGACAAAGGGAAAAAGAATCCCAAGGGAAGGGTTTCCAACTCAGCTTTTTAAGAGCTGCGCGGTCCCACAACGTCCCTAGGAACGCATCCAGAGCCAGCAGGCAGCGCCGGCACCTCCTGGTCCAGTCGGGCAGGGCCCAGGGGGCTCAGCACGAGTTGCTCACAGCAAGGCACTTCGGTAAGCCCTGCTCCAAGAGACAGAGCTGCAGAAAGACAATGAGGCTGTCAGCGTACTCCTGTCTGCAGCGGCAAGCTGACAGACACCGGACTGAAAAAACACCGCTTCCAGAAGTTTTGTACGGAATGAGAGGGAAGCTGGAAGCGTGCTGCTGCGGCGGTTCGTGGCAACGTGATCCCCTTGCACTGCTGGGTCACCGCTGGGGACCCACGAGCTGGACTCAATGATCCCTGTGGGCCCCTTGCAACTCAGGATGTTCTGTGATTTTATGATTCTAGAATTTCTGCTGATCATCAGAAGGACGGATGCTACTGAAGACCCAGTTATGGTTCATACTACACAGCCTCCAAAGACAGAAAATACAGAAGATGAATAAGGAGTCACACCATTAGGCAAGGTGAGACTTTGCCCACAAGAACAATAAATGTTCACTAGAGCAGATACGGACAGGACTAATAAGATGATCGGGTCATCTTCAGAATGACTTAAGAATTATTTAAGCAACAAGGCAGATAGTGGCATAGGATCATTACACAAACACCTTATGGGTGTATGCAGGTAGGAAACCCACAAACAGCCTTCCAGGAGAAAAGGGAACAAAAGTTCCAGCTCATTTTAGGACAGAGACTAGTACACACGCAGGGAAGGCTTCAAATGGTGCTTCTACTCAGGTACTGTCTCACCAGCCCCATGCCTCCAGGTGAGAGCTTTGCCCAGCAAACACTTGCATCATTGCTGATCTTCTTAAAGGATGGAGTCATGATGGGGTAAGACAATAAACTTGAAATGCAGATTGAATTTTTATTAACCATAATTAAAAATTATCATCAAGATGGGATAAAGGTAATATCATCTTCTGAAATTTAATCTGCAAGCCGTTTATGGAGGAAGTATTTTTAAACACAGTTCATTTAGCATCTACTTGGCTCTTCACATCAGAGTGACAGCAAAATTCATAGGCGAGGCAGAATCAGAAGCAGCAGCTGTAAATCTCTGTCGTATCGCTCAGGGAGCCTTCACAGCTTCGAACCCAACCACCACCATCTCCCTACTGGGAATGTCCACGAAGACCTCTGCTCCCATTGCCACTACACATCACCCCAAAGGGCTCAAACACGAGCTTCTCCAGTACATAAAGCCCAGTCCAGCTAATGTCAGACGGCTCCAGCCTCTCCAGAGGGACCCACAGAAGTCAACCCAATCCTTTGCTCTGCAAGCCCATTCCTTTTGTGTTCTTTCTCACCCCACCGACAATCTGGATTCCCTTTTTTTTTTTTTAAGTCAATGAAAAGAATCCCACAAGTCCCCCAGGCTAAACGCTGCTGGAAACCCTTCCCTCTGCTGGGTGCAGAAGCAGAAACCGGGTGCGATGCAGTCTTTTGTGCCCCAGCCACAAAAATTTCCCACCTCACCCCACAAGTAGGCTCCTCTGTAAAAGGTTCTCCTATCCCACACCTCGTGGCAATGACAGATCCAACGCCGGAGCATTAAAATGCAAAAACCCTCACCTCGTCGCTCAGCAGAAAACCCGATGCCCGTTTCGGAAACAGAGACATCGACTGAATTTGTATTTAGCGCGGATTAAAATACTCCATAGAAAAAAAACCTCCCCCGTTACGCACGCTGAACTAAGATAAGCGCAGGCTTTAATCGCCTGTGCAGGCACCGCAGCAGGAGCGGGCTGCGCACCCAGCACAGCCCCACCGTGCCGCCGTGCTCTCCCTGTGGCGGCAGCGGCTGCTCCGCGGCCGGCTCTCGCCCGTCTCCGTGTGATAACGTGCCTGGCTCGGCACCGCCCGCGCAGCCCTGCGCTTTGAGGCCGGACAAGCAAATCTCGTCCCTTGGGGAGCCGGAGGGCAGCCGGGTGTCCTGAGTCAGCTGAACGCTCCGGGATGGCAGGGAAATGAGCTGGGCTCGTAGTCTTACGGCGTTTGCAACGTCTGCACAGACTGTGAGTGCGAGTGGAAATGGGAGAGAGGCTTTCTTCTGGCCGCTGTGCTCTCAGCTGGGGTCTGGAGATGTCCCAGTCCCTTTGCCCCATGCGTTCGCTGGCTGCAGAGTTTGGAGGGACTAAAGAGAATTACAGCTCAACCAAAAACTGCCTCCTGTCAAACGTGGAATGATTTAATTCCCGTGACGCAAGGTATCATCAACGACCCCAAAATATTCTGCAGTGCCCATAAGCAGATGAAGATCAATCTCACCCAGTGGATTCGATGGACTAGCATACATGCTTGTGCCATTTAACAGCCCCCTCTGGAGCCTCACCGTCCCCAGGTTTTCTCCCCAGATCCCCAGCGTGACCCCATTCGCATCACCCCACAGCAATCCAACGGGCCCCTGCAGCTTCACACGGTGAAAAAGAGCGTTGCAACTATGCAACAGCCCTGCGTGTTGCGTGGCTGCAGTCAGGACATCCTGACTTGGTATTCAGCCCTAAATCACCCCAATTCCTTCTCCTGAGGGAGCTGCCCCAGATCAACCACTACAGAAGATGCCCTGGGAGGCTGTCCTCCTGCACGGGTGGCTGCAGGGCTCCCAGTGCCACCAGCAGCTACGCTGAAGCCTGCCCGGTAGCAGCTTTTTTTTTCCCTTTTCATGACAAATCCGCCTCCCGGTGCCAGCGAGGTTGCCATGGAAGCGACCCACCGGCAGCAGCACCGCTGGCCCTGGGGACCGCCGGGCTCTGCCCTCGGCTGCCACCAGCAGCAGCAGAGCCCGACAGGGCTGTGCACGCGTGGCAGGGCTACGGCACGCTGCGCAGGGCAAGGAGGGAGGGCAAACATCCTGCACAGCGGCACCCATTTTGCCCTGCAGATGCACGGGGTGTGTTAGCACACGGGGACGAAGCAGCTTCTGCCATCCCTAAGGAGCCTTTTTGGCCGCTGCCTCCAGGCACGTCCCTGTTGGGTGCCCTCTGGCACCGAGGGAGGAGCAGCTGGCCCCCAGGGAGGAAGGCAGGGCAAAAGAGGGAAGGTTGGGTCCTGCACAGCCTGGCAGCCGACACCTTACACATCTGAGATGAGCAAGGGCAAGGTAACAAGCTCGTCGCCATCCCCTGGGCTATTTCCTCCGTTTCTGCAGCCCACCCTCCCCTTGCACTGCCAAGCAACACCTTACCCACGATAGGAACAAGGTCTTGGGTTTGTTTTTAATGTTCCATAAAGGCTGTCCCTACGACCTTTACCTCCCCTTTTTTTTTTTTTTTTTAACTAACGTATCAGATTTGTGATACACATCTCTATTGTTGTCTGGTAAAATATGCCCTGTGCGGCTCTCTGATTTCAGGAAAACTCACTCGGTTACTGAGCTCGTCTTTCAGGGCGAGTGGCTGCTCCTGAATGGAGCAGCAGCACCAAGAGACCTGTTCATCACCAAGGCATGCGGCAGAAGCGATGACAATACTTTATGTCAGGAGCCTGCTGCGTTTCTGAGAGATCTTAATCTCCGCTGAAAGAGCGCTCTGTTTTTTATTTCCGTATCAGCCTCCTGAATGTCGATAAAAAGAATTACTTGGGCATTATCAGAAACCGTTTTATTTCAACAAAGGGCCAATGAAAAATAAACAAGCCTTTATCTGCTCCGCAAGACTGATAGAGTTCGCACAAGTCCTAATTCAATCAGATGCTGAAACAACAGCTATTTAACACAGCGACACCAGCGCTCCTCTGCTCCGCAGCCAGGGAGCTTCCTCGTGAACGCCTCCACCAGCCCAGCACCAGGCACGGGCTGAAACCTCGCATGCCAGCACTCCTCAAAGCAAGGAGAGCAGCTTTTGCAACAGTTTTCTTTGTTAGCCCCCTAAGCAAGGCTGCAGAATTTGAGCTGACAGGTAGCTGGTCGAAAAGAAAATCCGGATTCTCTCATCCGGGCAAATCATTTTAAAAAGATTATTTTTACTAACATTTGCATACGCCAAGAACTCTCTGAACCGGGGCTGAATGAAAAAACCCACTTCCCCGCTCAGGCTGCGTTAACCCCAGACCCAGGCAGCAGGAAGGCGCTGCACCGCTGCCTGCACGCAGGGGCTGAGCGCAGCCCGGGGAGTGCCTGTCTGTCTGTTCGGGCTTTTGGCACGCACTCGGCGCTTTTTTTTTCCTCCAGGCACTCCAGCAGCACAAGGGGAAATGCTGTGGGTTGGTTTTCTTTTTTTTTTTTTTTTCTTCTTTTCATTCTTTTTCTTTTTTTTTTTTTTTTTTGACACCGATTATAAAACAGCTAAAGCCAAATGGAATTTCACGGGATGAAAAGGCATTTCTCAGCTTGACAGCTTTCTCTTCGCTGAATTCCAGGCCCACTGCAAAGAACATGTTTTTCAAGAGTTCCCACAACAACAGCAAAAAAAAAAAAAAACACACAACGAACCCAAGTAATAAAAGCCCCTGCAGCCCAGGCCCCCAAGCCTCCTCAATAACCGTGTACACCAGCATGTCTCGGGTATCAAAGTGGCACCGAACCCCGCTGGTGACGTTTTTGCCCCAGGCGCCATTTTTGTCCTCCATGACCCTCCCTGGCACCCACAGCCCCCTGCCATGTGGGCGCAGGGGCAATCAACTGCAGCCACTGCACTGCAAACCTTCTCCTGTAACAAAGCCTGGGTTATATGGAAACTAATGAAAACAACAATCTGCGCTAACTCTGTCATGACGCAGAGAAAGATGTTGGGAACAGTTTCTTAAACGGATGAAAACTGAGGTTTTGGATGCTGACACTAATTCATAACTTTTTAATACACTCAACATAGGGATCGTCTCTTCAGTACGTCTGCTGCCTCCCAGCTGAACCATGGGTATCTGTTACTCCCGCAGACTTGGGCTCCAGCAGTCTTCTTTGGACACAGAAAGACTTTGGACGCCAAAATAAGCTTTCTCCTTAGGATTCCTCCTTCAAACCGAAGAGGACATTGCTGCCTTCTCAGAACCGAAGGGAAAACACGTACAGCACTGGGCAAACCTGAGAAAAGGCTGGCACCGGTTCCTCTGGCCTGAACACGCTCAGCTACAGCCAGCTCCACCACCTGCAGCACTCTGCGCAATGAAAATCCTGCACAGCGCACCTGTAACCCCTGGCAATAGATGGCAGATTTCTGCGCCGTCCTCCAAGGACTACCAATGCTGAGTTAATAACTGAGAAGCCACTAGCAAGGGAAGCAGCAGGATGAGGCAGGCAAGGATTTATGGGGAGGCAAAGCAGCTTCTATCCCTTCAGCAAGACAAGGCGATCATCTCTGAAACGGCTGAGCAGCCCCAGACCTTTCTGCCTTCCCTGCTCCATCCCCCTTCTCTTCATGTCCCTGCGCTGCCTCTGTGCAACGTGGAGCACAAGAAGCAATGCCGAGAGCTGGCAGGAATCAGGAGCGGCAGCATCCCCCCCCCAGCCTCTCAGCCTCCATCTTCCCAGCAAAGCTCCCTTCTCCTTCCAACTGTTTTTGATGCATTTGTTTATTTTCGTAAGATACAGTAGGTCTCAATTGATTATTATAACAAAGGTGCTGTTAATGACAATCCAGAACAAAAATGTTTTTAATCATCAGTCTGCAAAGACTTTACAAGCAAAACGGAGAAGCATTTTCCGGCGCAGGAACAGACTTTTCAAAGTCATGACTTCAAAAAAAAAAAAAAAAAACCACAAAATAAGGTATTTTGTGTAATACAGTTGGTGGTAAGTAGGTAACAGAGAAAATGGTTTTGCTAAAACCCAGCTATTTTCAAGGAAAAGAAAGCAACTTACCCAGAGCTGATCATCCATTCCCGGTGGGTTCTTTTTAATAAAAGCACCATAATATGTAGCGATATTTCGGTGGTGAGAATACTTCTTTAACATGTTAATTTCTTGTTTGATCTCTTCTTCTTCATCCTAGGATGGGAGTGGGGGGGGAAAGAAAAAAACAAAACAAAACAGTGACACTAAGAGACAGCACTTCACAGGCTCCAATTTCTCTTTGCTACACTGCTGAACTTCCACACACCCCATTTCTCCCATTTCTGACCATCCTCTCTCCTAAGTTTCCTTTTTTTATTTTTTTTTTTTATTTTTTTTTACAGTCACTTTTTGTAGTATGTCATTGACACCAGAGGCCTGGGAACACAAAATCTGGACTGGAGACTTTGGCCTCACAAATTACATCTTTTCAGCCCACCATTTCTAAACTGAAATTTTAATTCATGTCACAATTTACATTTGTACCACATTGCTCTGAAGCTTAACCACACTTGCATTATTCCGGTAATGCACCAGCACAACCTCTTAGACCTGTCGGGAGGCCCACGAGGACGTTTTTCTAGAAAACATTGCACAGCTGTAATTTCACAGGCTGTGGAGCAGTAGTTAGCACCTTGGTGTTGATGAGTGTTATTATAAAAGGACCGGGAGGACTGTCACTTCTTTCTCTCCATACGTCCCCTCTGTCCCCCACTTGCTTCATCCTGCCTTCAGTTTTACAAACCAGCAGATGACGAGACGACCTGGCGATCAGCTGAACGGCAGATGCAGCTCCTCTTAAAGACCAGTGCTCCCTGACCAGATGTCACACAACAAAGCCAGAAACACAGATTTCTTCCCAAATACCATGTAAAATGACTTAATGATTACAGTTCTTCAGAGAGAATTCAGGGAAGAAGAGTGAAGAGGAAGAAAAAAAAATAAAAGGAGTGGAGCTTGTATAAATGACCTCCAATTATATCCTTGACAAGAACGTGGAGACTATAAGCACCACAGAGGGTGAGGAACTGACCCAAGGGTTACAAGAAACACCTGGGGACTATTCTGAAAGAGCATTAGCACCTCTTTCCTTCAAGCACTCAAGATGTTTGTCTTCATTTGCCTGGGGAACCAGGGAATGTACTGGTTTATCAGGCCCCAGAGGTTTTCTTTTTACTGAAGTTCTTTGGTTCAGAAAAGCAACTGGATGCTCAGCCATGCTGGAGGCACTGAGGAGCTGTCAGTGCCAAAAACCACCAGCTCCCTGGGTACCACTGACCAGGTCTTCTCATCCCCCTGTGGTGTCAGTCTCTCTAGAGAAAACAGCGAGTTTTCTCCTGCAGTGGCTGGAGAACACGGCCCTAGATCTGACCTCAGCATGACAGCGATGAAGCGCAGTCAGTCCTCTAGCACGCCACAGGCTTGCTCAGTTTTCCCTGTGGTCATTGCCAGCCCTGCCCAAGCCCGGTCCTACCCTGAGCCGCTTTCTGGCAGTGACTAGGGGCTAGCGGCATTCCTTCAGAGGCCCTGGAGGTCCCACCTCTGAAGTGACAATAGTTTAAAACTACTTAACTAAGTGCTGACTCAAATTTAAGCCCCTCTTTGGCCCCAATGTAGATTCTGATTTTTCAGCTTAAATTTGTTGTAAATTCACACTTTACCTCATGGGACTCTCACAGTCATTCGTGCCAAAGCGCTATGCTTGATGGGTCTGCCTATTCCCTTATAGCTTGCTTCCTACAAAAACTAGATGAATGGTACTTCTTATTAAAATCTTATTCAAGAAAGAACATTTTCATGTGACCTTCCTATATGCATCTGTTTAGGCTTTTCGGGATCATAGCAATTCTACTTATTTTTTCTTCTGTGGCGGTAGGGAAGTGGTAAAACCATTTTTTCCCCTAAATCCTGTTATTTGTTTACTAATTTTTAAATGCTTGGTTCTCTTAATCTGATGTAAATTGCAAAAGAGATACTTTTCTGAAACCAGGCTGCTGCATTTTTTTCTCTGTATCAATAGGATACAAAAGAAGTACTTTAACTTGCATAATAAAGTTATTCAAAATAATACCTGCACATAGTTTTGGTGAATTGAAGGTTTTTGGTGAAAAACTTGGATTTCAAAAAAAAACAACACATTTTATGAATCCAGAATCGTGCGGCTACAATTTTCTTTAGATTTTATTAATCCATTCAAAAGAGCCACTGCTGGAACAGGATGCTTCATTGTTCCAGCACAAAAATACTTAATCTCAAAACTCTTCCAGATTTGTTTTCCTCTCCCACATTTATTAAAAACACAAACTCTTAATGGCACATCCCAAATCATCTCAAAGTGTATTTGCTTCCCAGGAATACAAGCCTTCCACAACCCCCCACGTTATCACATGCAGTCCCCTTTCCCCTCTTATCTGGCAATTTAACGATGCAGGAGGAGGAAGATACATTACCCCGGTGACGTCCATAACCTTAATAGCAGCAAGCTGTCCTGTTTTAACATGACGACCCTGCAAAAGAAAAGAGAAAAGTTTGTTTATTTTGCTTGCCTGGCAATGTTTCATTCACAGCAAACAATATCCTTAAACAATCTCTTGGCTCTGGCAGCTTTCACACTTTTTTTTGCCTTTTCAAGAGCATCCTCACAGCAGCCATGATGGGAAAGCAATTCCCTCCCATTCCTCCTGCCATTACAATTAATTAGTAAAGGGCCTTCATTGCTTGTTGTATTTTCCTGGCAAACAACTGCTGGAAATATCCTTCAATGCTCAGCCATGCAAACGAGCTCCAGGCCTCTCCTGAGCACAGCCCGTGACTCGGCTGTAAATGGCCTAGTGGAGTTGTGATTACAGAAATACACTGAAGTACTTCTACGACCCTGACTGCAGTCCCCTCGTGTCCTTGGCTGAGCCACAGCTCTCACAGACCTGGGGAAACACAACAGCCAGCACCCAGCTGGAGGCACGAGGGACTTCCAACCGGAGCCTGACAGCTGCGTGCACCCACAGGACAAATCCTTGAAAACCTCCAAACAGAAACAACAAGTCTTGGGAAAATCCTCCTGAATTTTCTTTCACCGACAGTATAGTTAACTGTAGAGACAGCAGCTTGGTGCTGAAGAACACCCTGTGTGTGGAGGCCTTTGGAAGGCAGACGTGGCCATGGGCGCCACCAACCATGGAGGAACCAACTGCAGGCACCACCATGGTGCCTGACCAACCCCAACACCAGGCAAGGCTCCAGGCAAGTCACCACTTCACACCAAGAGAGGACGTCAAATCATTATATACGTTGTCCATTAATATTTATTTTTGTAAATGCCTCAGTGCACAGAAGTCTTTAGGTTCAGATTTGCTCCTTTGCCACTGCAGTGACCCCAAGCATGCAGGGCCCATCTACAGGAGATGCTGGAGATCCAGCACGGAGCAGAAGCCTCGTGTGGGGACACAAAGTCTTGCTTTTTTTAAACAACTGAAAAATTGGCAAAGCATGGAAGAAACTGTTCAACTACATTAATCCTCGTGGAAAAATGACTGGAAGTGAGGTGGCAGAGTGAAGCGACCTTGTGTTCCCAGCCACTCCTCACCACAGGGGTGCCCCAAGGCCTCGCCATGTGAGACACTGCACAGAGGATGCAAGGGACAGCAACTCCTGCCCCACGACAGTTATAATTAATGCACGAAGGACACCACGGGGAGAGGACAAGCCACGGAGCTGTCCAATGGCAGAAACATCTGAGAAAAAAATGAGCATTTCCTAAATGTCAACCCTAACGGCAGGCCCCTCCGGCCAGGCTGCCCCTCACACGGGGACCCGGCCCGCCCAGCGCAGGCCCAGGCGCAGCTGCAGAACCATTTTGGGGAGCAGCACAGCGTCACTTGCTCCAGATTTATGCCTTCGCCAAGAAGTCAATTCACCCAGCAGGGCTCCTTACTCATTTAATAACGCAATTTATATGGCCTGAGCAACCGCACGTCCTAACAACAGGAGAAGAGCTTTATTTTAAAACGTGCAACATAAAACAAAATGCAGCCCAGCAGCGTATCCAGGCCTGAGCACGCCTCCTTGAGCCTCCTCACCCAGGGCCACGGCTGAAGCATCCCTTTGACACAGCTATGGGAAGGAGAGACAACACCTATTTAGACAGCGTGATCTGCAAAAACAAATCCTCCCTAAATCCGTCCTTGTTTGCTCAGCCAGGAAGCGCCCACACTTACTGAATCTTTAATTAAAGCCAACGGAGCAGCAGCAGGGGATAGGGGAACACAATCACAGAACATCGACTCCTCAATAAAATGGAGGAAGGAGAAGGTGAAGCAACTCATGGCATTTCAAGTCATGTATTCGCTAGTCACACCTGGCCTCATTTGACATACCGACACTTCATTCTGCCTATCTGTGCAGCCAGAAGAAAGAGATATTAGTGTTGCCATGATGCATCTCACAGAACCTCTTTAAGCACAGCATGTGATCATACAGTATCCCTATGCAGCAATTCATGAGACAGCGTTAAGGTCAACGGTTCTGAAATCCAGGGTTGAATTCAAATGGGTGCTACAGGGTCTTAATGGCTTCTGCATGAGCCAAACAAAGGGAAAAATCTGTATAAGGTTCAACAGTCCAAGGATTTCTTTGTTATATATTTTAAACTCAGGGCTACCTCATATCTTTGCACAAAACCAGGCTTTGTTCAAGCTGCCTGTATTCTTTTATGTTCCCAGTTAACCCTGCTTGTGCTCTTCACAATCTGCGGTGCAGCGAAAAGCGGGCTGCCGGCAGCAGGACCTGTTGCACTGGGAGCCGCAGCACAGCACTGGGGCTGCAGCTGCAAGCACTGGTTCTCCACTGGGTTTTCTCCTTCCAGGTGGAGGCTCCCTGGTGCAGGCCACCACGTGGCTCCAGCACACACCCGGGGGGTGACACTGACTGCAACTCCCTCCTGTCTGCGATGACTGACAGCACAGCATCTCTTTCCTTTCGCAGCGGGATAGCAGCAAGGTTGTAGCTATAGGGCTGACACTGCCTGCTAAACCCAAATTCAAGACGAACCAGCGTCTGCTAGTGACTTTGCAGGGTGAGTTTAAATCTTAAAAAAGAACTGGAAGTGAAGGTAAATAAAAATAACATGGAAGAGAGCAGCAGAGAAGTCACTGAAAAAGCTGCCCAGGCCATCTAGGCCCTTGCTGAAGACCCAGCAGGGGCTGACCTTACGGCACCCCCTTGGGCAGTGCGGGTGTTTTGGGTGCAGATGCTCCTCCCTGCCAGGGTACCCCAGCAGAAATCCCACCGCCGCGGGTGCCCACACCATCCTTCTCCCGGAGATCCTACACAGGCTTTTATAAACATTAATAAGCTCAGTTTTGCAAGCAGCCCTGCAAGTAGAGCAGGTGCCATCCTTTTTATTTCACAGATTGGTAAATGCTGAAGCTGTGAAACTGCGAGGCTCGAGCACACGGGGTCACCCAGCCAGTCAGCGGCAGCGCTCAGAATAGACACGGGGATGCCCCAACTCCCAGCCCCGTCCCTCTACCAACGCCCCATACACCTCCCAAATATTTACAGATGAAGGTAAGAACTTAATATTGTGCAAACATTTACTAAAACAAAATAAAACACTTTGAAATTTATGTTAATGTAAACCATGAGGGACACTTAGTCATGCAAAACTCAGGCAAAGTGGAACGCATTTAGCCTGGGAACTGGTAACAAAGATTTGCTTTTTCATGTAGTTTGTCTGCAGGGATGGGTTGTTTAGCTCCATCTCTGCAGGGCGTTTCTCGTTGCAGCTGCACATGCTGACGGTGACTCCGCGATGACCCCGCAGGAGAAGAACAGACTGCGGGGCCAGGCCTGAGCTCCTCTTCCACCTTCCCCTGCCGCATTCTGCACAGCGTGAGCACTTGTCCCTTCATTACCAATTAATCTTTGCCTTCAATTTGAAATATACGGTGTTCAGCATCGACACTTTCTTACTACATAGGATGGTTTCACTGAATTTAGAAAAACGGTTCATTTTCATACTACTGTAGGCATTCTCTGGTTTTATAATTCGGATGCAAACAGCATAGACAGGCTAGAGAGAGACGCTGAAAATGAAAGCGATAGATACAATAGGGGAATAAAATTAGCATGAGAACTGTACATATTAAAAGATTTCATGCCAGCAACAAGCCCTTTTGACAGCATTAATCACCAACCACATCCAGCGCGTTGGCCATGCAGAAGTAGGCACACGTGCCCAAAAGGCAGCAACACGAGCCCCAGCACCCCTACCCCGGCAGGATTGGGGCTTGCTGCCGCCGCGCTTTGTTTCCAAAGTAACCGGGCTGGAGCAGGCAGCTGAGCGGAGCTGCCGGGCTGCTCGTCAGCAACGCGTGCCATTGCTCCCGAAGCCAAAGGCAGGTTGAAATTCATAATTAACGTGTGGCAAGTTCTAAATTGGCCAGCGTGAACTCTGCACTGCTGTAATGAAGCTGCGAACGGGAACTGGGATAGCAAGGTTGACCAAGAAAGGCGCCAGAAAGCTTCTGTAATAATGTGGTTTTTACCTCTCCAGCCACTGATCAAAACTTACTGACGTTTTCGTTTAAAGCAATGCCGGAGCAGAGACCCCCCTTAAAAACCACCCAAGTGAGCCCAACTGCACGACACCCATGTGCTCCTGAGGTTGGCTCTGCTCCCCCAAAAGCAAGGACAGGGGTTAAAACAGCTAAGCCTGCAGATGCTGGCGTTGAAGAGAAACTCTTTCAATTTTGAAAA
Source organism: Anser anser (assembly GCF_964211835.1). Lineage (NCBI taxonomy): Eukaryota > Metazoa > Chordata > Aves > Anseriformes > Anatidae > Anser > Anser anser. Next base: position 23,808,737 of record NC_139729.1, on the reverse strand, counting down.
TTTGTCCGTGATTTTGGCGCCTCCGTGCTTGGGAGCTCCCCCTGGGGACACAGGAGAGCGCGCAGCTGCCCAGAGGCACAGCCTTTAGGACAACCAGCATCCTCCTCAGCAGGGGTACCCAAACCCACCCATCACTCCGAGCACTCGGACCACACCACCTCCGACATTTTGGGGTGACAGGAGGAAATGAAGCCCAGGGAGAGGGGTTCGGCAATTGCTGCAGCCGCCTGTCCTCCCCGCTCCCTCCCCACCTCCTGCCTGCTCCATCACGTACGCTAGCGGCCCTCCGTCAGCCGTCTGCGCGCGGACGGGAGGTGATCTGCTCCTCAGCAATCTGTAACGCTTTGCTTCTTGCCTCCTTTGTCTTCCTGCATTGTTCTGGATTTTTCCGCAGCATTATCTCCTGGAATATTATTTATCGTAGGCTTTATACTCAAACGCTTCCAGATGACCCTCCCACCCCCGCTTGGTTGAAGCTTTTTAATTCTGCATACGAGTGTCTACAGTGGCTCATCACGCCTCTGGAGGGTCATCCGGAGCGGATAGATGTTGGAGCTGGTACAAAAACGCCTTTTCCTTTCTACCTTTCAAAAAAATAAAAAAGAAGAAGAAGGAACTAGCTTTTCTGGGGCTGAAAATGCAAGTTTCTCAGTGAGATACAAAGCTGAGGTTGGGATTTCCTCTGGCAGGAGAGCGAAGGAGCTGGCAGCAGCAGGGAGCACGCTGATGGAACAGGCAGCACCCGGCCGGCCCCACGGCTGTCTGTGCCCAAACCTGAGGCTGGGGACACGGTGGGGTGGCTTGTGACAATTCCCAGCAGCCACTTGCTGGTGCCAGGTGAGCTGCCCCAAGCTGCTCATACGCAGCAGAACGAGATGCAAGAGGACCGTCACCCTCCTAAAGCCCAGCATCTGAGCCGTGGCACCGCCAGCCGCGTCCTGCCGCATGGCTCAAGCTCCTGCGTGTCTTCTCCTCTGGACATCAGCACAGGCTTACCAACCTCCAACTCCTCTCACACAGGGCAGCAACTGAGCCCCCAGAAGTTCAAAAGGAGGAAGGAGAATAAATCCCAGGAGGCAGTTCCACTGCCTCATGTTGCCAGCTTACAGTAAGCACCGCTGGCACCCCAAGGTTTGAAGGACAGCTGCTGGTGCCACCCGCAGTACAGCACCCAGAGGTTCTCCCAACACCTCCCTGCTCCTTTCCCCAGAAATTCAGCACTGTGTTACACTGGGATGACTGGGATGCTGTAAAACAAATGAGAGGAAATACGAGCTACTAAAGCGTTTTTCACCTCTCTGGATTTGCTGCCAAGGTTCACTTGGGTATAAACCCACATTTCATCCTCAAGATTATTCAAGTGTGAACTTCAAAGCTGCAATGGTTTTTAATTAAAATCCATCTGAGCATAAATTCGTGCTCCTAATTGCTTTCAAAATGTTATATCAACTACCACTAACTTGATAGTGTCAAGTATTAAGACTAATTTCTGTGAACGAAGCAGGCACCAGAAGTACTTCATCAAAGGTTGTGGCCCTCACACTCCATAAAACGTAATGGACCAGCATGTTACGAGAACATTGCTAAATGCCTTTAAACACCCCTCTGATGCACTCAGGCTTCTATTTACTAACTAGCAATATTCACTTGAGAGCACTAAATCAGGCAGGGGTTGCTCCAAGCCCACGGGAGAGGTCTACCTGGGTGCGGGCAAACAGCAGAGGCCACTTCGAGTGCTGGGGCTCCAGGAGGGGCTCAGCCTCAACCCAACAGAGGAAGACCACTTGCTGTGACACAGGGGGTGGTGCCTTTTGTCCTCAAGCATTCGGGATGCCTGCACAACATGGCAGAGGCGCTCCCCAGGCCGCCTCGATGCGATAGTGCCCAACGGCGGTCTCGCACGCGCGGCAGGAGGGAGCCTCCCGAGCCAGCCCAGTTTTCCAAAGGGAAAAAAGGAGGCACCAAAGCTGCCAAGGCGGACTCAGCGGGTTAGCTCCCTGGCCTAAATAACAGCCTTTGCACGCAGTAACTGCCTATCCTGGCCCAAAATTCAAGTCCATAACTTTAAGGACAGAAAGAGGATGGTTTTTGCAGTTTGCTCGCACAAGCATGAATTTCACCTGCGGTTCCGTACCCAGAGATTTATCCCACTCTATTTATGTAACTTCTACTGTCTGCTCCTATTTGTCCAACAAAATATACGAACCTCCACCTGCTGAAACCGGTGGGACACATAGAGAATTGTCATTCTCTCGTGAAAGGCGAAGTTCCTGCTTCCTCCTGCTTGAGATGTCCTCCCTGGCTGCTTCCCCCCCCCGCCTCCAAACCCCCCACGCATGCATAATCCCCGCAGCAGGCATTTAATGGAGTAACCGTGCTGCAGGTTTAATGCTCTGAAGACAAAGACTTCCTATCCAGCCATTTTACAATGCCATTAGTCCCGTTACATGGAAACATGAAAATAAGTGGGATTAGGGTGCTCTTACGGGGCGCTTCGGAAATTCTGATGTTGACAGCCTTGCTGGGAACGGACCACGGAGTCACCCCTTGCAGCTGAGGAAGGACAACCCAGGAACACTCTGTTTTGTACAGTCTCAGCAAAATGACACTCCTACAACTGTGACGGTGTGGGACACCTGAGTTTTTGCCAGGTGAGAGACCACCAGTTAACTTTCCTACGCTCCCACGCCGTTTACCACCTGTGACAACCCTTCGTTAGCCCTGTTTCCACAGGCACACTGCGAAGGGGTTTGCTGGTACAGCCCCGCGAGGGCACTCGCAGCTTTCCAGGCTCCGTTCCTGCATTCAAGCCCTTCTGCAGAGGAGCATTCCTGTGATGGGCCAGAACTTCACAAGGGTCTCTGCTCCCACTCCTACCAATTTTTTAGTTTTCCCATAGTTCAAGGCAATTTCGGGACTCAGTCCAAGACTTTTAGCATGAAGGCCCTTTAGCACCAACACACCCAAAATTGCATGCCTTTTTTTTCGGGGAGAAGTGCTATCACAGGAAGCACGTGTACCTTAGTGACAAGCCTGGGAAGGACTAGGAGGCTGCTACCCAACAATTTTATGACCTGTTGCTACTTCTCAGGCCTCCGGCTGGCAATCGCAGCACGCACACGTACGCTGCCCTCGGGACTGAAACCTCGGTTTCGCCTCCTCCGGATGCCCAAAGATAAGCGAGGCAGACGGCGCGTGCCAGGCCCACCACGGCCTCTCTTCTGCTCCAGTTGCACGGCAATCGCGAGGAAGCGGGGAGAACCTTGCCTTCCAACAGAGATTCCTCCGGCAGCTCACGCAGATCCCGCGGGGCCGGGCGCATCACACCGTACGGCGCCCCAGCGCCGCCTGACCCTGGGCAGGGAGGCAGGGAGCAAGGCAGCAGTTTTACAGGGAACTTGCAGAGCTCCCCAGCTAAGTATAAAGGGGAAATTTAGAGAGCGGGCTCTCCGTTTATGGGATGATATCTGAAAGAATCATCGCTTCTGTTTTATAGCACTGTGGGTCTATATTCAGTAAATTCACTTAAGCGTCAGAACCGCTAAAATACACCCGTGTTGACAAACACTAGAGTATGCTTCACAATGAAATTACAAAGCGCTGGATGTGCATCCGAACTGTCATCCTGCATTAAATTAGACCATTTTATAGCACCCAGCGTGACTCGCACTTGGCTTTTACAGAGCAGAGGCACGCTTATATACTTCTCAGTTTCCCATTGAAAAGGATCTTGAGGGTGCACAGAAAAAAAAACCACCAACGACAAAAAACTCCATATAGTTTAAAGGGGTTAAAATATTTATGTATGGAAAAACGGGCTTTTCCCAGTATGAAAATTCATCACTCTCTAAAAGAAGCTGTTTTTAAAAACTATGTATTCAGCTTTGCACTTGGCTTACACATCTCTTAAAACTTATCTGAAATAAATCCACGTCTTTGAGAAAGTAATTAAAACATCAGATACTCTAAATATCAGGTCAGCGTAAGAGAAATGAGTCATCTAATAGGATGGGAAGTGTTTATTTTAACAGAAGTAAAATATCTGTTTAATTAATCAGAGCAATCACGGGCCAAACCCTATTGCTCTTGCTTGCACTTTAACCTCAGCTACTTGCAGGGGAATTTCAGGCCAGGGTGGGCTCACAACCACCCTGTGGATTTGGGAGCAGCTCTTGCACCCATGCCAGAATGCGGTTTGGTTTCACTACCTTGTGACAAAACACCCCAGGAAAACTTCTGCCATTTTCAGTGGGAGCTCGTGCTGCCCTTTTTGAGAGAAACAGCGTGACCATGACACAGGCAGCCACAATGACACTGCATTTCCCTTCGATTTCATGGATTTCCACCTCTCCATTATCGCTCAGTTTCGCAAACAGCTTTCAGAGCAACCCTGTCGACCCAAGGCATTAAAGGTCACAACTAATTCAACGCAATTCCTTTGAACGTGGGGGAAATTCAACCTCTTGAAATTGCTTTCATGAATCCGAGCTGCAGACTAGAAGTAACAAATCTCAAACATTTTGACAACAATATGGAAAAAGCATGAAAAAGATGAAAAAGTGCTTGTAACCACTATACATGTTATTTTCTGGCAAAGGGGCCTTCTAGAGCTCTTCCTCCATTGCCCAGGCACCTCCTGCAGCAAGCTGGTGGCTCGCTTGAGCATGAATCCTTCCCTCCAGCCAAGCTGCTGCCATCCCCACGGGGTGCTTTCAGAGAGCAGAAGACTTTCACTGAGCAGGACAAGCACAAGTTTTACTCATATCCGATCCTCCCTCACATTTGTCATCTTTTCCAACCTTTTAAGTAGTAAAATCCTGGAAAACGTTCAAAAAAAATCAAAGAGAAACAAAAACATCGTGGATTATTTTTTTTGTTCCCTTACGCTGGGCATTTTTATTAATACTTCAGATTGGATCGAACAACCAGAGTTTTCCCTTGGAGAGGCATAAATCCTCTCCTGGCCCAGACGTCTTTAATTGCACAAGGCCAAGCCAATGCTCTGTGTTGACCGAACAAAGCCGACCTTTGGACTGAAGTATTTCTAATCCACTGTATCAATTCAAGCTCTGATCGGGGCCGTGCAGCTGGGAGAGCTGCAATTCCATTACGGCAGTTCCACAATAGGGCTGACGTTAAGTAAAGAAGGCAGGATTATTAGATTACCGAGCTAAATTGTTAAATTAGCATATTATTCACCTCTAAAAATAACACTCTCCAGCACATAGGTGAGCAAGACGATAACGAAACACATCCCTTAGCCCAAAGTTTGCATTTGTGCCATCCCTTCTCTCCTGGTTCAAGCAAAGGAGACTGGAAACACCAGCCCCTCCTGTGGCTCAGGAAGAACTGAGACATTTCCCTCCTCCACGGATAGAGCCATGACCACAGGAGGTCCTACATCAGCTCAGAGATCCCGAATTCTTTCAGAACGGCAAGTTTCTGTAGATGGCTCTTCTAGACGTGGTTTCACCCCTTTTAATACCCACGCTGGGAAAGCAGCTGCTCAGAGCGCTCTCACTCCTTTGTGGCGCTGCAAACTGGCAAGCAGTACGGGGCTGTGTACCTGCTTCACCACCCACACAAGGGACGCCAGGCAGAAATTTTGTCCACAAGTGCTTGAAGCTGCAGGGTTTGAAGAGCTGCACTTCGTGGTCAAAGGAAACCTTGCAGCAGACCAGACTGCAGGACGTTCCTGCATCTTGCAGGGCTTTGCCAGGGCCCAGGAACAAACCCCACTCACCTAAAGGACAGCAAAGCCTGCACAAGAGCAGGTCTGGGCTGGAAGATGAGGTGCCTGAGAGTAACAGCGTGGAGCAGACGGGAGCAGAGATGATTGCTTTGAGAGAGCAGAGATGTTGCTTTGTTCAGCAACAAAGAAGCAAATACACAGAAATCAGGTTTCAGGAGTAGCCTATGGAAAACTGAGGCAATCTAGCCGACGGAGTAAGGAGAGATGTTCCTAACAAAGAGCAATACAGAAAAAAAGAGTGAAAAGAAAGCAGCCACAGAGCTGGCCCCTCGCAGGAGGCAGCAGGAGGTTTTCCAGCGAGCCCAAGGAGCATCCGGGGAACGGAGGAGGGCAGGGATGGATTCGGCTATCGCTGGAGCCCTCGCAGCCTCCCCAGGCCTTCACCTCCCCGCGCCACACAGCCTGCCCGCCCCTCGCCCCCCGCTCCTGCGCCTCTCCCCGTGCTGGGAGCACACATTTTTGCGGCTAGAAGAAGGCAGTACAGCCTGTTCCCAGCAATATTAGTTCATGACAGCCATGTTATTACCACCCTTTAACACCCCCACTGTGCTTCTGTTTCATATCACTGCCTATTCAGCGCTGCGGTATTCATAACTAAAATTAAATCTCCATTTAAGAGACCCGCAAGGCACCCTTGCGCGCAGGCCACGTCTCCGATAGCAGCACCGGATTGCTCCTTCCAGCTGGGAAATGCTGAACCATGGAAGGAAGAGGGCTTCCCACAGGGCTCCGGCGTGTGCCGGGACCACCTGGATCCCCTCAGGATCCCGAGCTCTGGAGGGCAGCCCGGGAAGGACGCGGCCTCCTCCGAAGGCCTCATGGCCTGACGAGTAGCGGGGCACCACGACATGCCCGGGCTGTAGCAAGCAGGGATGGATATCCCTGGGCAGCCGGCAGCTTTCTGTGCCCTTTCCTGTAATTAACAGGCTGCTCGTTAGTTACCCGGGGTGCCGGCAGCACAGCCCGTGCTATTCCCACCTCCTGGGAGCCACCGGAGGGAGGTATTTCCACAGGGCCCAAAAGCACCCAAGTGTCCAGAATGTTAATGCGGAAAGCAATTTAAAGCTTCAGGTAAACACACACATATATTCTTAAAAAAACATTAAACCTGCCACAGCTTATTGCAAATCCTAACGGGAGCTTCATCTTTGCTGTTTCCCGTGATGGAAACACAAGTGGATTAAAAAGGATGAGGTGTGGGTTTTTTTTGGGGCGGGTGGAGCACTGCATCCACTGGGACATCAGCAAGGTTTCTGCCACGAAACGTGCTTCAGCAACCCTGCTGCTGTTTCTTCTGCGTTTGAAGAAAAAAAAAGCAGTCCCTTCCAAACTGATGGCTCCTAACAGGCTCCCTGCTGCGGGGCAGACAGGCCTTAATTCCTGCAACAGCACACTGCTGCCTCCCAGGGCTTGCAATTCCTCCCAAACTCCGGGCACACATAGGTACCCATTAGTCTCTTCAGGCTTTTGATTTCCCATTTATCTTTACCGAGCATTTAACAGCACTGCGTTTGTTTTACCTGCTCTTTAGTCCAGGCCCCAGATCAGTAATGCTCTTGCAAACCATGGCTGAGGAAAAAAAAATGGCCCTTGCAGAGAAAACCCCACACATGCCGATGGAAATGTGGTTTCTTGAAACACCTCTTCAGTGCCATCTGCTTGGCTCCGGTTCTAGTTTCATAGTAGCAAGATCCAATTTTGGAGGTGGCATGTAAAGTGCAAGGTGGTTTGTCAACCAACAACAACGGCGGGGAGAAGCACCCCTGCGAGCCTGAGCGCTCGTGGGGACGGACAGACGGGCCTGTAGCAGGGGACACAGGGGAGCCAGGTAACGCTCAGGTATCAGCTATGAAAGCTGACTGACATCCCTACGATTTTTTATTTATTTTTTTTTAAGTTAATGATACTGCAGGCAGTGGCAATTATGTTCAGACAGACCTTCATGCACATAACTAATTCTCATGCTCCCAATTCCTCTGCATCCAACAGAGATGAGAGAGGGAAGGATGACAGCTCTCAGCAAGTAGCTGGAGGAGAGTACTGTAAAATATTCTGCCGCTGCTCCGGCTCTGCTAAAGGATGTCTCTTTGGACTGTGACCCACGAGTGATTTCACAGCTGGCCGGTGCTGACGGCTCAGCCTGGGAGGCAGAATGCCGAAAACCCATACAGAAAAGAGCCGGGCACCCTGCACACAGCGAGAGGCCCAGGCTCTCCGAGCACCAGGAGCATCTGATGTCCCCCCACGCACAGGCACCGTGACAGAGCGGTGCAGGCACCAGTGGGAAACTCCTCACACAACCCCGATCGTACCTTTTAGCTGTCCCTCTGCAAGGAAAACTGCCTCGGAAGGAAAGCCCAAACCTATTCTTGACGATTGCCCCTGACCATTTAATCCAGGAAGTTTAACTCTATGGCGGTGGATGGTTTTCCATGAAGGGCTTCCACTGCACTTCACGTTTGAGTTGCCGATGGCATAAAATGGCCGTGTCCACGTCCACGTGAATTACCCAAGCTGCCTGAGCAGCCCAGCGTGCTTTCCCACCCCCTCTGTTACTTCGTATTTCCTTTAAAACCTCACAGTAGCACAGCATAGCTGCCTGTGCTGCCCCCACAGCCCTACATTTCTCCGCAGGCACGGTGACCCAGGATGAGCTCCTGTGTCCCACCCTGGATCTCACCGGGTCTGATAGCCACGTGCCCCAGCAGGGCAGCAAGGCAGCTAAACGAGGCTCTCACCGATTTCACCCCCTCCTGCTCCACGTCTCACCCAGCCCGCACAGCTCACCTTTTGCTTTGAAAGGTGCCTGAGCTCGTACCCATCACGTTCTCCTGTGCACCAACACTAACAGCCCAAAGCCGGGAGAAATTGGGGACGAATTTCTGAGGTCCAGTCCCATTGTTGGTACAGGCTAATTGCGCACGGCAGAAGCCGAGACACTAGCTGCTACCTCACACGAAGCTCTAGTCAAGCCATTGACTAGAAAAATTTGAGTCTCTCCAGTCCCAGTAGCACTTGGATCAGCTACGGTCTCATCGCCTTGATTCCTGGCCACGTGGCAAGGCTGACTGGCTTCTAAACCGATTCGTACACGAAGGCTTCGTACATTCGTTAATCATAAGCACGGCTCCAAGTCCCTGTCTGGGAGTGCCCAGTGCCAGAGGTGAGCAGCAGAAATAACGGGAGCGAGTTGGTAAAGGTACTTCGGTTTCATAGGGCTTAGGGTAAAATGCCCCAGCTGCCAGGAGCTTTCATGTATCTCTCTTGGGGTGACTTTAGATCTCAGCGTTACGAAAATATGTGGAAGAATGACAGAAGGAACCCACATCTACTGCTGTCAAGGGCCGAGGTGCTCTCCTAATCCCAAGGACTCTGTAACCCAAGATGCTGCAGACCCCATGTTGCACATTTCTCTCCGTGTCAGCTCAAATATCAATTTTAGACCTCAAACACTTAAAGGCAGATGGGCATCACACTCCCTTTTATCCAGAGTTGCCTCCAGGGCTTTTGTCTGCCCTGAGCAGCTGTGACAACTTACAGTCCATCCTAGTCTACTCCCGGTCACTTACTGCCAGCAGTCAATAAACTTTTTGCGGTGCCTATGCCATGATTTAAGAGACCCAGCCACGGCTAAAGCAACAGCAGGTGATATCCATACTGACACCTCTGCACGGGGCTGCAGCGAGAGCTCTGTGCCGTCTGGCTGCTTCAAGCAAGTCAGGGATTGGGGAGGAAAATTTAGAACATCTTACTGGAAAAGGGAGCCCACGAAATGCCATTGAGACCCTTCATCCCCTTACTTCCTTCATGTATGTCACACATGCATTCACTGCTTTGCTTGGGATAACGAAGGGATTTCTGCCTCTGCTGCCAAACAGCCCCGCTGTGGCTTACCTTCTGAGCCAGCCTGCAGGTTAGGATCAACAGAGCTGATCAGCAGATTAAACTGCACTGCTTTTCTAGCTTCTCTTTCCAAGCCTCACTTTTCCCTCTCCAGCAGGAATTTCCTACCTTTGCACCGCTAGGCAAAGCTCTTCTCTTACAAAATATTACAGACAGACCACGGCCTTTTCCTGCCTTCCCAGACAGACCCACGAAACGAACTCCTCCCTGCACAGCCGCTGCTCAGCGGTCCCCGTTTCTCTGCAAAAAGCAGCAAGAGCAGCTCTGCAACAGGGAGAGAGCGGCGTGTGAGGGGTTCGCTAGGAAAGGAGCTGCCAACAGAGGACCCCGCAAAGCAAAGAGACCCCGGGGCACACGCACCCGTCTCCAGCAGAGGTTTGATAGCAAGGAGAGCAGGAGGACCTGGGATTAGCACTGGAGGGTTAAGCCCATACTGGGGATTGTACGGGGATAAAACAGCTCAGGAAGGAGTGGGAGGAAGCCAGAAAGACCCGAGTGCCCCTGCGGCCTTCGGTGCTGAGCGGTCAGCACTGGCACAGCACTTTGTTATTTGGTAATTAAGGGACTTCAGGCATTGCAGCCTCTGCCCACATGTGGCTATCAAAGCAGGAGGGCTCTCCAGCTATTAAGCATCCTATTTACAAAGAAATAACACCGATGGACACAACCAGTACCGCGCCGTTGAAAAGAACCACCTGCAGGCCAGGGATTTTTCTCGCTGTTACTCGCAAAGCGAACCAAGGCAGAGAGACAGCTCCTGCAGCTCCCGAGCACCGGCAGGCGGTGATGGCCCGTTACTGGGCTGGAGAAAGATCTGGGTGGAAATCTGAACGCACTTGCGTGGACCCTCACCCACAGCTCATCCAAACCGTGCGCAGATCACGCCGTGCTGTGGGCGGATCAGGAAGGAGCCAAGTCCACGCGCGGCACCGAACCGAAGCACCGGCCGGCCGGTTCAGCTGTGCTGAGGCAAAGAGAGCAAAAAAATAACGCTGTATAAGCTCCTCCAGGTCCCGGCCCCTGCCCACACACCCAGGACCACACGCCGCCCCTCCAGCAGCCGCTGCAAGCTTTTAACCCTTCTCCAGCAGGATCGATGCCGGCTGAGCACTAAGAGCAGCCAGTATGTTAGAGGCAGACTCGGATTAAAAATTCAGGGCCTTTCCCAGCAGTGAGAGCTGGCTGCAGGACAAGACCGCGGTTTGTTTTGCCGCTTGGTGCCGGGCCTGGGGCATCCGTAACCAAGCGGGCCACAGCGCTCCCTAAAAGCCAACCCATGGCAGGAGTGGGGAGAGACCTCCCCGCGTGCTTCCACAGAAATAAACCGCTGCCAGTCTGGCCGCTCCTCCCAACAGCCGCAGCCGGGGGGAGTTCTGGCGCGCTTGACAGGCTGTATAAATGCCCTTCGTATTACAGCCTGAAGTTAAGGTGTATTTTAACACACCACAGGGCCATACGGAACGAGGGGAAACATGCCCTGAGGTGCTCCGGGGGGCGTTGAGCCCATGCCAAGCAGCTGGGCACTAAAATCCCAGAACCATTAAGGTTGGAAAAGCCCTCCAAGACCCCCTGCTCCAACCGCCCCCCTCCCACCACCATCACCCACTGAACCATGTCCCCAAGCACCACATCCAACCTCGCCTTGAACACCCCCAGGGACGGTGACTCCCCCACCTCCCTGGGCAACCCGTCCCAACGCCTGGCTGCCCTTCCTGAGAAGAAATGGCTCCTCATTTCCAACTGAACCTCCCTATTCCCAGCTCCCCTCCAACTGGGCTCAACCTTGGGACTTCCCGTGGCCACGTTTCATCCCACAGTGACAGGGGAACACCGCGCTGCAGCCACCCCCTGAGCACGATGCAATCAAAGGTTGCAAAAAGCTTCCCAAACCTGGCCCAAGAGACAGCGTGCAAGCACATTTGGGGATAAAAGTGGTTCCCCCTCATGCGGCAGCACTCTGCTCCGATCCACGCTCTCAAACAACGGCACGGGACAAATTCTGGAATTTCTTCCATAGCACAGCCTCTGGTTTTCCCAACAGCCTTACGACGAAGGAAAACAATTCCTTTACGTTTGTGATTCAAATGCTCCTACACAGCATTTCCACGAGACTGCTTAAAAAGTGCGCTGGAAATTGTAATTAAAAACTGCTCTTGTGCAGGGGATGACTCACGCTTCTGCAGGCTTCGGACCTGGCCTCACAGACATACGCCGGCGGAGCACTGTTTACTAATTTCGCATGGGGGGCTGCCAACGTTTGTCAGAGATCACAGAACGCTTGCAGAAATACGAAGGGCAAAAGATGAAGTTATTTCTGTTCACACAAAGGACCAGTCTCGTCACTCTGCCGGGGCCCTCTCCGTGTGCCCACGACACATGAGACACTTCTCCTCCGGAGCAGACCTCTGAGCTCCGGTCACCCCCTCCGTGGGCACGGAGAAGGGCGGCAGCAGAGGCTGGCCCCGGCCACCCCTCCGGATTTGGGCTCAGGACGCCCCTGCAAGCGACCAGGCCTGGCCACGCTGTGCCGCCTGCTTTGCCAAGCGGCTTTCAGCTCCTATTTTCATTTCTCTCGCTCCTGCTCAAAACAGCCCGGCCTGATTAAAACCAGAGAGCGGTCAAATCTCCTCGTGCCGTTTTAAACCACTTACAGGAGGGACACGTCAGGAGGAAACGGGCGGCACTCGCAGTATTTCCGTGATTTCTGAGGACATGTGGCAGGACCCCGCGGCGTATCCTAATTCCTGTGGAGCATCCGAAGGGAACGGAGCAGCCTACAAAGAGCACGGGACTGAGCCCCTCTCTGGGGCTCGAGCAGGTGGCTCTGCACACAGAGAGACTGTGTTTTTGCAGATGTTTTTCTCAGAGAAGCCTTACAGAGAGAGAGGATTTTCGCGCAGGAGCTGGCGAGGACCACATGAAAACCCTGCGTGCGAACGGCCCGCGGTCCCAGCGCCGGCTGCCAGCGCCGAGGTGAACCGAAGCCACTTGGCTCCCCCCGCCTCAGTCACAAGGATGATGCGCGGCGTCTCCAAAGAAACCACCTTCCAAGTGCCTCCGCCTGCAAAAGGGGTTAGGAAAGCAGAGCTGAAGGCACAGAGACGGGGACCGGGGAGGGACAGCCGCGGGGAACCGTCACTGCCAGGCCCCTTCCCCAGCCCCAGCCCCAGCCCCGCTCCCACCTCCAGCCATGCCGGGTGCTCGCAGCTCTTGACCTTCTGATGCTCCCGGGTCTCGAGGCAGTTTGGCTCCAAACCCACAGAAGAGTTACTCTTCAAGCCCCGCTCCGAACCCACCCCACCTCCTGCCCCCCCTTCTTGCAGGACACAAGTTTCTGCTGGCAAAAGCTGTTTCAGAAGCTCCCCAGCACGGGGCGCAGAGACGAGCCCAGACAGAGATGTAGAGGGCTCGGGAGACGACAGGCTCTTGTCCACGGGATCAAAGGCAGCACTGCCATGCAGAGATCAAGGAAAGCTCCTTTCCTCCCAGCCAGCTCCTCTCACCCCTTGCAACCCGACCTGTAACCAAGACATCCAGTTACTATTCATCTATTCCAGGGGAAGCCGATGACGCAGGGGGCGAGCTGCACCAAAAATGCCTATAGAAATGATAAAGAGCCTTAACGCACGTTTTTCTGCATAAAAGCCATCATAAATGCAACCTGCCCCTCTGCCCCCGGAGCAGAACCTGCCCTGTCACACTGCCTGCTATTCTTCACCCCAGCTGCGGCTCGGCACCACGTGCTGGCCACAGGAATAGTACCCGGGGCTTTATTTTCATTTCTGATATTTCCATGAGCTGGCAAAGGCAGCTGGGAGACTACAGCAGGCTAACCACAGGCCCCGGCTGCTTCTGCTCGGCTCCGTGAGAAGCAGAGGATGCTCGCAGCTCGTGGGAGGCTGTGAACTTGAACCTCTGGCCACGTCTCTACATCGGGTCCTCCTCCTCCTCCCGTTCTCCACTGGTTCAACCTTGGCCCTCGTGAAAGGCGTTTGTCCCCTCGCATCACAAAATAGCACGCAGGTCCCTTTGAACACAACAGCTCCTCTACAAGACGTTTATTTTGTGTCACAAAGATGGGTTCATAATGAACAGGAATACACATTTTTAACATGCAAAGCACAGCACCGGCAAATGGGGAGAGAGAGAGACGGATTCCTACCACGTTACAAGTCCTGCCGAGCTGTGCACGAACACAGGCAGACCCGAGTGCCCTCTTAATATCAGACCGTGCACGAGAGAATCGGTGTTTGGGGTACAGTGCGGAGGACCAACGCACCTCTGAAGTTCCCCTGCCGTCCACTTACTCATACAAACCAGGTCAGCCAGCGGAGGGCACGTACAACACAAATCTGGCAGGTCGCTTTTGCTCCCTCCCAACGCCCGACTTGTCTGCATTCTGACCATCGCCCTCACAGAGGCAGAAACCGGGAGGGAGACTTCTCCGTCAAATGGAGACAACGGCAAAAGGACTAGATTAACACCGCGGCAAACTTGGGGCCACTCTGTGGGTATCCTAACAGTATTCTCACCCGCAGGTGTTTGTGACACTGTGCCACCAACACTGTTCCTAAAAGAACCGGCTTTCAAAGCCCCCCCAGGACAGGCGTAAGGGCTCCTCACCACGTGGCTCGGGACACACCGCTCTGGTCTCTAACCCTCCTCCTCCCTCTCCTGCCCAGCTCTTTGGGGATTAAAAATCGCACAAGCCAATTCTCACAGGAGAAACGCTAAAGTGAGGAGAGAAAGCATTAAGCTGGGGGAAAGCGCACGCGGGATGGACGTCTTCTGGCCCTCCCCTGCAGCCCCTGCCCCTGCCTTCCGGACAGGCAGGCGTGCTGACCCAGGCGTAACTCCGGGTGCCTCCAGCCAGGCCCACCACAATGCCATCGCAAACCCGTCCCGGCTACTTAATTCCAAGGGAATCGTTGTGGCTAATACTCGCAGCCGCGGCGTGACCGAGGAGCGCGGTCACCGGCAGCATCGGCGGCACAAGTGACTGCACAGGAGGCGAGTGCAGAAGTAACGGCCCATCAGCGCTGCCTACAAGCTGTGAGCGCCGCCACGTCGAACAAAGGAGGCACATGAGCAATTTCAGACAAAAGAACGAGCCCTCATCAAAACTTCTGAAACACAAATCTCTGAATTGGATTAGGTACAGGTGCTGTAAGTCTCTTTTTTTTTTCTTCTTCTCTTTTTTGAGCTTTTCACATTTTGTTTCCCTCCTCCAGATTCCCAAATTCCTGCATTCAGAGATGAGCTGAAGTATTCCCTGAAGGCTGCGGCTCCCGTTATCTTTTGGATCAAGAAGAACCAGAGATTTCAATAACTCGAGCTACTATCTGTCCTACACGCACCCCCCAAAATTCCTGCTGCAGTGTCTTTCCTGGTCCCTTCAGGATCTCAAAGCACAAACGTGAACAGACCAGAAAGGCACGGGATGCAGCAAACAAATCCCTGAAAATAAATGGCAACAGAGGGGGAACAAAGCGTCTCCGTGCCGACGCAGAGCTGCCTGGAGAGATCAGCCCCTGCTGCTGAGCTCACCTGAATGACAGCCAAGCCAGGCTGCCTCCTGCAGGAAAGGCTGACGGGGAGGTGGCTTTTGTGGTCGTGGAAGAGAGGTGTTGGGAGTTAAGAGCTTGCAGCAGCGTTTACAGACTGGGGAAAGCTCCTTACCCGTGCTTGGGACGTGCCATTTGTAGCAGCCTCCTATGTTTCTTAGCTGTTCTGAAATGATGGACCCATCCCTCCCGAAAAGGCTTATGTTGATGATAAATGGGAGCCATCCTCGCAGTCCTGTGTCACATACAGGTGGGGGACAGGGGAAGAGCCTTCTGTAAGTGCTTCTAAAACCTGCCTCGACAAAACATCGGCAAAGCGCAGTGCTGTGCTTTAACGTAAACGTGTCCCAGTTCTGCTACAAATGACGTCAGGAAGCAGAAATGAAAAACACCTGATATGACAACAGAAAAGCAGATCTTTGTCTCCCCTGAAACTCTTGGACAGCCCGAAACCACTTCGAGGAAACGTGAAACCATTTCTCCCTCCGAAAGCTTAATGAATAGGTCAAAAACGCAGCCGTCGTCCTTTCTAACAAGGGAAGCACCACGTTTTCCTGAACAAGTTCATGCAAACCAAGTTAACCAGCGGTTACACTCCTGTTCTGTGCTGAGAGATGAGTGCCTCTTAAAGTGTAAACATTTACTCAGAAACCTACAGGACAACCTTCCTGCAGAAAGCAAACCTGGCCCCGCGTCACCAGCCTGCTGATTTGGAGAACCGCTGCTGAACAAATGAGTGAACAAAGCAGTTCTCCAGGAGACAGGCCGGGCCCTCCTCCACCGCCAGCAGCCCAGGGTGGCTCCCTGGGACAGATGGCACCCCAAGACACCCAGGTGGCACCCCAGGACACCCAGTTGGCACCCCAAGACATGCGGCTGGCACGACGGGGCCGGGGCTGCGAGCGCCTCTTCCCCGCTCAGCACGTCGTGAGGCTGGGAGGAAGAAAAACAGAAGCGAAACAAAGACTCGCGGAGCAGACGGTAGGAAGAGCAGTCGTTTCTCTCCCTCCTCCCCCAGACCCATTATTTATATAAAGTCCCTAAAAATACAAGTTCGGGCTTCCTGCAGCGTTGCACTGACAGCTGCTTTTCTTCGGCTCTCGAAGCCCCGCGAGCCCCTGCTTCCTCCCATTCCTTGCTGCCTTCCTGCTCCGTCCCCATTTTTTTCTCCTAGTTTCCCCTCTCCTGTTTATTTTCATTCTTTCCATCTTCCTCCCCTTCTTGCGCTCAGCTTTTCCCGTTTCCTCTCCCCTGCAGCTCCCAGCCGGCACCGTGGGCTGGGCTGCGGGGTCCCACGGATGAGATGGACGTGCCCCAAGGACAGGCACGGGGAGCTCTGCGAGGCTGCCCCCGGCCAGAGCACGAAACCCTCACAGAGCAAATTCCTCCTCTCCCCGACCCTGCTTCTCCTGTTGTGGCACCTGGGCACGAAGGAAATGAAAATTAGAACAGCAAAAACCAGCTAAAAGCATGCACAGAAACATGGGACGATTCAGAAAGGCAACAGCACGTCTGATGTAGTGAACGGCAAAGGGACAGACGGCAACTCCAAGGCTGCAAATCATCCTGTCCTGGGAGAGAATAGGTACGCTGCTAAGAAAGGGCCAAAAGGTGGGCTGAGAACATCTGTGTATGCAATAACTTGTGCGGGGCCTGGCCTTGCTGGCACACCAGTGTTAAACAGCTCCCTCCTCTCACCATATACGCAAATGTAGATTCCCATTCTTTCAGGGAACTCACTTGTTACTGCAGTCCTAAGGTGTTCGAACCCTTGTGTTCTGGTTCACTTTTTTATTTTTTTTATAGACTGAGCATTGCAGTGGTCTCCTAGCTGGACTGCGACACTCGCATGGTACCAGCCACACAAGGCCTCAATTTTCCTGGCTTTGCTAAACCTCCGAGCCTGACCCAGCGTTTCAGGCTGAAGATCGGTTTCTAGCAAGACTTACAATCTCTTCAGGATTTGGCATTTTGCTAACATACTGAATAAGCTCTCATTACACCCGTCGACCTACTAACTTGTTTTCTCAGCCCTGTTACGGGACAGAGCCCGCCCAGTCTGCCATCAGACACACTCGTACTGAAAGCTCTCGTAAAGCAGGGAAAATAAATCCAGTGTTTCAGGCAGAAAAAATTTAGCAGTGCCATTAGTCCGCTTGTGGCTTTTCATGCCGTTAGCTGGCTTCAAAGGCATCACAGAGAATTACGTCCCACCAGCTCCGCGGCGACAGGCAGCCGGGTGGCGAACGAAGCCGGGCTCGGCCATTCTCCAGTTTAGCTCCCAGTTTTTAACCCCGCTGGCCAGTGCCTCCAGTCAGTTACCGCAGCCTGGGTGCTGCCAGGAAAGTAATCCGAGGGAGAGAGTCTAGGTATAAGCAGACGTGATAGAATCTTAATTTATTAGGGGAGTACTCAATCAACCAAGGGACATAAATAAAAAGAAAACCAGGTGTGTTAGTGCTGGCGCTTGTAGAAATGCCCACTTGCCTCCTAAGTGCTGGGGGAGAAAAATATAAGTAATCTCAATAGCACGGTCCCGGTTTGCTCTTCCAAAAAAAGGCAGGGACCAAATAACTGCAACTCAAGAGCTTCTAGAAACAGCTCCTGGGATGGCTCAGGAGCTGAGTTTGTTGGGGGGGAGCCTGGTTCCGATGCAACTACGGCTAAAAATGATGAATCAGCCCTTGGCCAGCCTCAAGGGAAGAACTTTCTGACCCCAATTCTGCTCTCAGGTCAGATTTACAGCAACCATGTCTCATTTTCACCCACGTATGAGGAGAGTCAGGATTGCCACGTGTAAAAGTGCACTTTTTGGGAGGTGGCTCAGGACGTGGTCAGAGACCCAAATCCAGCAACCTCTGCTCTACTTCACCCTCCTAAGTCCACAAACGTCGCCAACCCAAGCCTCTACCATCAGATGTTAGAGGTGAGGGACAAGACAAGAGCAGCTGGCTCATAAAAATGCTGCTCCTTCCACATTTGGGGTTTCCAGGATCAGAGCTGGCTTAGCAAAGCAGCCGGCATATTTAATATTCACGCTTTAATGCCTGGATAAAGGTTTGGCCGAGAGTTTAATAGCGCAAAGTGACTAACAAGGAGCAGGGGAACTATTTGGAGATTAACTAACTGATTTAGTGCTATGAAAGGGCAGGTTGTAATTTTAGGATTAGAAATCCATATTTTGGATGTCAAAAACTTGCATAAGGAAAGGGCCAGGAACAGTAGTACAACGCAAGGAACCAGCAGGCAAGTGAAGAATTAGAGCCCTGTGCCAAGAAACTTTAAAAAAAAAAAACATTTGGAAAAAAATAAATCCTGCCAGAAATACCACCTCCTGTGTTCTCCTGCAAGAAAGGGCCCTAAAGGGCAGGCTGACACGCTGCGCACCATCCCGCTGCACCGTCTTCGATACACGCTGGGATTTCGGGGCAGTTCTTCCCTCTGCAGAAAACCCAAACCCCAGCCTTTAGAGAAGCAAACGTGGAGCTCCTCTATATGGCTATCTGTAGACACCCTTCGATATACAGACACACACTTTACATATAAGAGCTGAATCAGCACGGCACATACTACCTTGTTTCCATCATTCCTATTGCAGATGCTGGCTCATCAGGATAACCCCCAGAGGGGTCACGGGGTGAACTTTGCTGAAACTATAGCTATTTAAGCAGAAAAATGGTCCTCTTGCTGTGTGCAGTATCCAGGGCATTCTCTGAAGCTACGTTAAACACAATATTTATCTTACCAGGCTCTCAGTGCTCTGTGTTTTGAGATTTTTTAGCATCCAGTTAGAGAGGATTTTGCAGGCCCATAAAAAGAAAAAAAATCCACAGTGAAGTGGAAATAATTTATGGGCATACTTTGCATTTAATTTGCTTCATTTTTCCTCCTTCCTTCCTCTTTCGATCCAGTTATTCGTCTTACCCCTGCCCAGCCTCACCCCTTCCAGGTTAGGTTACTTCAAATTTGCAAAGTTTGAAACAAACACACTCAGACTGAAAATACACAGTAAAGTCTTCAATGCTGCAGAGGTTAAAAATAGGCTTTAAACCAGCTAATGTCAGCATCAGCATAAAAGAAAGGACACCCTGACAGCTCTAATTATTACATTCTCTTGTTTTGCACTTCTGAAGAGCAGCAATTAAATCTCGGCTTGGGCTTATAAGGAAAAAGTAAGTGCTCTGCACCTGCAAAACTGATTCTATTACATCGGAGGATTTCAGCTCCCCAAAGCACATTATCCAGGGCAGCCTGCAGAACAAAACGCGGTCGGTGGAAGAGCTTGCTGCTACCTCCCTGCTCTAGCAACCGAGTTATTTTGCAGCCAGTTCAGGGGAAAGAACACTAATAATGGAAACATCTCCTCTTGCGCTTTGCTGTATGTATTTATTTAAGAGAAAGCTCACCATTTCTGGACAAAACGCTCACAGACCACGTATGTCTGCAATGCCTGAAACTGCCATATGGCGATAAGAGCATTTCGCTCATAACCGTTTTTATTGCAGCAGCCTCTGGGGACCTGAACTAGGTCACTTTCCCATCAAGGCTCACTACAAACCGTTAAATAAGTGGTGCAAGCAGGGCCCTTTAAGCATCTTTTATAAAAGAGCTATTTTGTTGATTAGAAAGGTAAAAAAAGAGGCAAGCACCACGGTTTATGAAACCTATTTTCTGTGACTCATAAATATTAATTCTTTGATGTTCAATAATCTAATTGAGTTTAGTGTTTGCAGCTGTTCCCTCATCAGCAACGGTAACGAGGGTCTCATTTATTCTGATTACCTGGCTTTGGAAAATCTGCTGGAAGTACCCACCCTGAGACCTCTGCTCTTTGTCACATGTGGCTGGGCTCAGCCAGGAGATCTCTGTGCGCTGGGGCAGGGGAGGGTCTCACCGATCGACCTGGAGGGTGCGGCAGCCTCACTTCCTTGGGAAATTCACCTTCATGCTCAATTCCAGCCTTGTACTGAGCAAAGATGGGTTGAAAAAAAAAAAAAAAACACCCCACAAACGTTCCTGTAGATCCACTTCCAGCAACAACAAAAGGTAAAAAGGTAAATCCTGAAGCACTTCACTAAAAAACCCTGGGCAGTGAGGTTGGGGAGCCCAGGCCGGGTGCACCCAGCCCGTGGGGACAGGGGTCAGCCGGGTGGCACCTGTGTGCCCTGGGTTCAAGAGGCACACACTCCAAGCAACCGAGAGCAAAGCCAGGCCTCTCCATGGAAAACAAACTTTTAATCTGCATGAAAGCATATTCGTTTTTTTTCTAATGTAAACCAGTTCTGACCAAGAGCGCTTGACCAGCCTCTGGGTGACTAAGTGGGAATTCAGTTCGCGCAGCAAGGGCAGGCACCATCTGGGGAGCCAGGAGAAGAAAGGCGCAGTGTTTCCATAAAGCCAGTGGAAAAAAAAATATAGCTGGGAACATTTTTCTGGCAGAAAGCATTCACTCCTGGAAGCGAAACGCTGATAGCCAAGGAGAAAGCCGAGCTCACAGAGCCAGCACTCCCCTCCCAGGGCCACCTGCAAGTCGTCCTGTGCGGGAGCAGCGCGGGGACACCAGCACCACTGTCCCCACACTGTCCCCGCACCCACCAACACCTTCCCAGCGATCTCGGTGGTGACCCAAGGCCTCAGATCTCGTTACGGAGGTAGATGAATTCCGTCAGTCCTGCCCCGAGGCGCGGGATGCAGCAGAAGGGGAGCGTTCCCCCTTACAGCCCCGCTGCCCCGGCACGCCGGCGCAGAGCCTGTCTGAGGCAGGCAGCACTCTGCTGGAAGCATTTTCTACCCTGCTTCAAGTATTTTCCTCATCTTTTTCAGGACTGAGGAAAGGACCGAGCGTGCCCTAGTGCCCAGGAGGCTCTCTCAGCTCTACGAGCTGTTGTAGCAGGAGACATTCCCTCTCTCCAAACCTGGCTTTTCTTCTGCCCACGCTTCATCATGGCTACAACAAGTACAACTTCCAAGTACTGTGCTTACTATGTACACACAAATATTACATAGGAAAGCTACCTCTATTCCAGGCATTTTAAATTTACTACTAATTTTACAGGTCTTTAAAACTTTCAGTGCCACTTATCAGTCTGGGAAAGAACGAATCATCTCCCACTAAGCCCACTGTGCAGTACAAAAATGCTGCATCCCGACACAGCCCTCGGTTGCTGCCTCATAACGGAGCAAAATGATGTGATAATGCCCTTGTAGGGTACTTCATCACGGCAATAATGTCACACCAGATAACTCTCGGGTGTGCTTCTGGTGTCTGTCTTTACTCCGAGCCGTGAGTTTATCTGCTGGTTGCAAGGGCCGAGCACAGAGCGGCATAGCTGGGGGTGTGCGTCACGCACGGCCCCGCTCCTGGGAAAGCCTCGCATTCCTCACGGCGAGCCAACTATTTGCCATCGCTGCTCCGACCTGCTGCTGGGCTGCAGGGGCGAGTGGACACACTGCGAGCAGAGACACCAGGAGCTGCTTTGGGCACGCCGCCGCGCGCTCGGCTGGCACACCGCTGCAGGGAGCGGTTTAGAGCACTTCGTCCCCCCCCAGACACAAATTCAAGGAATGAGCTGGCCGTGGCTCCTGAAGATGCCCTTTCCATGCTTACACACTGCCCCATCCCAGCCAGAAAAGGAAGTCAGATCAGGTAGGTTTAGCTCGTGAAACGGAGTGAAGCCCACACACCAGAACCCAGGAAGGTGAGAGCAGCAGCTCTGCCTGCCCTCGCACCACGATCCCAGCTTTGGGCGCTGCTCTCATCCAGAGATTTGCTGCTGCCCAGCAAAGTGCTAAGCACCCCAATGCAAACACAGCTGGCGTAATTTGGTCCCGAACAATGCGAAGTAGCTCTGACTTGCACATTTTTCTGGGTGTAAAATATCTGCTTTATTTTTTAAGCCTGGTGTTTGCTCAGACAGAGCTCCTCTAATACTCCTGAAATATCTTTCATACCCACTGGCTGTGTTACAAGAGCCTTATGTGCCCTATGCACTTACAATTCCAGGTAGATCGCTTGTGTGTTGAGACAGGGCTGGAAGCTACAGCAAGTCCTGAAGGATGTTCTTTTTTTGGCAGGGCTTAGGAGCCGGCTCAGCACATTCCCATATTCTGCTTCGTCTAAAAATAATAAACCCTGAAACGAGCGGCCCAGATGATCCGTGCTGAGCGCACCCAGCGTACCGCCGCTGCCTGGCTCCTAAGCAGAGGGGACAGACACTGCCCACAGGGCAGACGCCACCCACATGCCCTGGAAACCCCACTTTGGGGTGGTTTGGGCCTGTCTGGGGCCGAGCATCGCCACCTTTGCCTGGTCTCAGTCCCAGGCACGGCAAGGAGGGGGTGAGAAACCTGCAACCCCCCTGCGAGCCACAGCCAGGAACCGTTTTCCTCCATTTTGGGGTCATGCTGGTTGCCAACACGCACGCTGTGGGTGCTGCCAGTTGTGGGTTTGGGCCCCCGCAGCCGAGGCCTGGAGCTGACTGGAAAGAAGCGTTAAAAGAGCACTTTCTCCACTCAGCCGGTGTTACTCACATCTGCTGACAAAACCACAGCGGCCTAACTTCTAGTTTTTCAGTCCCACACAACGGCAGAGGTCAGAAGGGCCTCCATCCGCTCCAACCCCCCGTGGGCCCACCTCAGGGCACGGCCGCCCGGGGGCTGGAGAGGGCCCACGGAGGGAGCAGGGCTCATCCCAAATCCCGACAGACAGAGCTCAGCCCTGCACTGTCAGAGCCAAAAGACCCTTCAAGCCCTGCTCCCTTTTTAGGTTTCATTTTGGAGAATGGTATCTTTGAATGGGGACCGCCAAAAGTCAGGTGTGACAGGATCCACAGCTTCAACGGCTCCTGCATGCAGCACCGCCACCGAGAGGACATCGTTCCATCATAAGCATCAGCAGAGACCTGGTTACAGCAATCTCATTTTGAACTCTACAGAGAAGCAATGAGCACCAACAAGGTACTGCTGAAGGCGCAGTGGCCCACAAAGTCCCCCCTGTCAGGAGGGAGGCCCTCCTCCTGGCCTTCACGTTTGGACGCCGTCCCTCAGAAAGCCACCCTCGGCACCTCCAGGTCAAACTACAGCTCCCCGAGCCGCCCTGTCTGCCAGAGCACAGCTGTGGGCAGCAAAAGGTGTGCACAGACCGCTGCAGTGAGGAGAGGAGGAACGGCTGGTGGCCTTGCCACCCACCCCGGTGACCCTCCAGCACCTCCGCCAGGTTGCCACCACGCTCTGACAACTGGCTGTAAATTCGGGCTTTCAATAAAAACAAGGGCTATCAAATTTTAACGCTCTGTTATAGAGCGACTGTATCTGAATTCCAGGAGGCATTCTTCAATCTAGGAACCTCATCTGCCCACGACTTTTCAATCTGCAGCTGCAATACAGGTACAGCCTGGCCTCTCTGCTACCACGAGCAGCAAGGAAGGGATTGCTCTCTCCTTCAGGGGGATGTAAGAGCAGCTATCCCACTTGTGGTCCCTTCTGTCCATCTGCTTCTTACAAATCAAAGCCTTTGATCGCCTTCCGCCCGCTGCCGGCAAGGAGCCCACCACAGCACCACGCTAAGGCAGGGGCACCACCGCGTGTGGCAGCGCTGCTGACATCCCCACGGCTGCAGCAGGGAAGGGAAAAAAGCAGAGCAGAGCCTGCCCGAGCCCCGTCTCCACGGAACCACCGCCTCCCTGCAGCGGGGCGGCCGGGATGCACAGCCAGCCACCCGTACAGAAGTCGCTCTGTGAGGACGCAGCCACGTCCCGGGTGCTCGGCCAGACAAACAGCATCTTTCAGAGCTGTGCTGAAAAAGGACTCTGTGTCTCCCGCAGAAAGCAGCCCGCGGTGCCGCAGGTATGAATGGCACGGGGTCGGGGCTGGTGACACGCGTGTGCCAGAAACCGCCCAGCTGGGAGCCCCGCTCTGAATTAGCTCCTTTCTGCGGCCTCAGGCGGCCCGTTAACCTCATTACCTCAAATTCCCCATCTGTGACCGGGGATAACAACGCTCGCTGAGCTGCCTCAGAAGGGGAGGGGGCTTGTGAAGATTATTTAAGATCTGCTGGTTAATTAGCAGGTGAAGCATTGAGCAACACAGCCACGGTATGTCGGGGCTGGGAAGCAAAGCGCTGAGCTGGATGGGGTGACGGTTCCTGTGAAGGATGGAGCTCTGGTGCTAGGAACTGCTCCCAGTCCCCCTGGGTGCCTGGGGACAGCTCTGGCCCCACTGCCTGCATCCCCTGAGGATGTGCCCAAAGCTCCGTGCTGCCCACGGGGCAGCTCCCTAGGGGCACGAGAGGATGGGCTGGAGACGGTGGGTTTGGCACCGATGGTTCCAGAGATGGAGTGAAGTGAGCAACGTGCGGTGTTCATGGTGTTACAGAGAGCCAAGGGCGGCACTGAAAGGCCAGCAGATCATACTGAAAATATGTGCACCGCAGGAACATTCAGCTCTTGAGTCCTAGTCCTGGGCTTTAACCACATCGATCTGCACCTTTTCAAGCTACAGCCCGCTGGGCGTTATCTGACTAATCCCTGCAGCAAGGAAACCCCAAAAGCTCAGTTTTCCACAAACAAAGGCTTCTCAAGACTACAGTTCAATTGCTTAAACGGCAAAAAGAAGTCACAAGGACTCACTACTGAAAGCCCTTTCAGAAAGATGCCCAGCTCGTTACCAAACCACCGCAGCCCAGTCATCCTAAATGCATCAGCATGGCACGAACTGAATCAGCTCAGGAAATGCCAGGAGCTCCTCTGTCACCAGCCACAAAGGCAAGACCAGATTTTGCTCCAGACAGAAGAAAAACATTGGATAATGTGACATGGACCAGACCAGTCACTGGCCATGAGGTAGAAGAAAAATCAAGACAACCTGCCAGATTTGTTCATATCACTGAAACAGAAGCGGAGATGTTGTTCTTTAACGCGCCGCTGTGCAGAAATGTCCCACTTCCCTCCTCACCACTGCTTCACAGAGCGCACACAGAGTGCTCCTCCACAAGTAAATTATTTAGGATCTCACCTCAGCAAGTTACTTACACTTATTTGCGGGGAGCAACGCAGCTCACCCTGGGACTTAAACTAACAGCAAGGAAATGGTGCCTCGCCGACTCCAGCTCCAGCAGACGAGCAGAGGAAGGGCACAGCACACCACGAAACCAGCACCGACACCGCAGGACGCAGCGTACTCTTGGCATGGCTACTTTCATTTAGGGGAAGGTAAATAAATCAGTAAATAAATAAAAAACAGAAACTATACCTTACAGGTATAGGAAAGGGAAGTAAGAAATGTAGCTACTACTTGAGACAAAAGTTGGATATTTGCTTATTTTGGTGTTCTCCTCAAACCACTGCTGTTTTTCTTGCATGCCAACTGCAGAGTAGCTTAAGAGCAGCCTCTAAGAGAGGTAACGAGAGAGAAAAGCACAGGGTCAAAGCACAGCATCTGCTTGCCTGACTGCGCTCTTTTTAAAACTCCAGACCCACAGATAAGACCCTGGCAGAGCCCCCAGCAGCATTGACGGAGGCCCGCGTATCCCTGAAACGTTTATCAAGATGGTTTCAAGTCTCAGGCATGCGAACCCTGCACGGAAAAGCCCGTGCTAGGAGCTGGCAGCCCCAGCAGGCAGCACACACAACCTGATACCCTGACCCCGACTCGGTCTGCCTTGTAAGTGAATCAAAGGGGTGCTGTAATTAATAAGACTACAATGCAATCAGATCAACCCGAGCCTCCTGCGAAACAGAACTTTCACCTCTCCAGACTGCAGGCAAGTCTCTCCATTGCAACCTAACTCACTCAGGGCTATAAAGCACTGAGACGGGGGGAAAAAAATGTGAGAGCTGTCGGTAATTTCAGATCTTCAGCCATCAAAATGAGGCTGTAATTCTTTTCAAGAAATGCTTTCTCAAGAACCCATCTGAGAATTAAAAATAGCTGCCAAGTTCACCTAGCTCCATCCCTTTATCCTTTTATCTTCCTCAGCACTAAATCCAGGCGCGGAGTCCGGCTCAGCAAGCAGTCACTGAAGCTGCCCTCAATCCTCCCAGGCCAGGCAGGGCTGCTGCAGGGGCACGGCTTGTCCTGGGTGCCTCGGCTGAGCGGCCCGCAGGGACTCGCCGCTGCGCTGCTCTCCCCGGGAGGGCCATCTGCAGGAGTGGCTTACTTGAAAGAGGAAGTTCTCTGCAATCCTTTCCAATTTTATGTCTGTCTCAAAGGTGTGTATGTTAAAGAGTTCAAGATTAGATGCATTTTGAGTCCAGAAATATCCATTTTTTCCTTTAAAATAATAATAATTTTAAAAAGGAATCCACTGTTAAAGCCAAAGAACCCTTTGTGTGTGTGCTTTGTTCTCCACCATCGCTGGAGCCTGGTGGCCAACAAACCCATGCTGAAGAGCGCATTTTTAAAACCTGCACTTTGCGAGGTTTTGGCAGCATTTCCCTTTTCATCCAGACCTTACCACAATTATTTTTCTGTTTCTGCTCAAGACCAGCTTATCACAACAGTTTCTATCAGGAGCTAACCCTAAAGACAATCTTTGGAAGTCAAGCGATGCCATGGGCAAACTGCTGCCTCCTGAGAGACAGAATCCTCCCAGAGCTCCGCAAAGCTCACAGTTCGAGCACCAGCTGCATGAATAGGAGTGATACAAAATAAAAAGAATCCCTATGAGGCTGCATGTTCAGATGGTAGCCACCCAGCACCAGAAGCCCTTCTACAACACGTGCAGAAGTTCAGCTCTCAGCTATTACTACAGAGAGTTACACTGGGCCGATTTCCCCGACACCTGGCTGTGTCCACGCACACCCATTACCCTGTTAGGTCCACGATATCTCGAGTCAAGATCTCTCATAACCAGCAGCCAAACACGAGCCAACGCACGGCACAGCCATCAGCCCCAGGCATGGCTGGGACAGCAGAGCTCGAGGTACCATGCCAGGGAGAGCTCCAACCTGCCTGCCAGTGATGCCCACCGTAGCCCTAATGAAGATGTATATTTAAGATAATTCCTTTTTGATCTCCTCTTCTGTTACACGTAACAATCCCCAACTGTTTTAGGACAGTTGGTGCCCATTAGAGCTGAAGGCGCAGGGCAGCCGATCGTGACCTCGCGTTGCTCCAGGCTCCCATCACCTCCCCTTCCCATGACCCAGTTCCACGCGGCGCAACTGGATTACAGCTCCCATTGATCCCCTTGGGGTTTCTTGCTCAGATTTTGCTGGCGAAGCAACGGAAGAGGTCATCCGTCTTTGCTGGGAGTGCTGAGGCAGCTTCGTACCTGCTGAAGAGCGAAGCTTATCTCCTTGGAGCTCACTGCTAGTAGCCAGGAGCCAGACAGCAAAAATACCCTGGAACTGTTAAAAAAGGCAGTGTGACAAACAAGATGTGTTCCTCGATACACGGAGCACCGTCCCAATCTGTGCTCCCAAGGCTCAGAGCAAGGGCTGCCAGTACACACTGCCGACAACATGTTATATTATCTCTACGCTGCAGTCCACGCGAGTATCCATCACCGAGATGCTGATGACGTGCTGAAGGACAGACATTTATTGTCCGCAGCAGATACCCACCACAGCTGAAGCTTCTGTAATTACTGTTTCTTAAGAGAAAATGAAAGATTTATTACTCGCATAATAGTCAATGAAGGTCTTTTCTTGAGCAGGAGAGTGGTTTACTTACAGGCCTTCATCTGTAGGTCACGTTGTATTACCCACGATAAAATAGTTTAAATAGATAAAATTTTTTCAAGCTGTGACTTTGGTAATGTGGGGGTGCTCCAGCTGTAATTAAAAGCACAGAGGCTACTGGTACGCTGCTCTGCCTCCCCAGGCCCCCTGGCACAGAGGTACCAGCGAGGACTCTCACTTCCTACCCAGACAGTTGCAGGCTATATTTCTTCAAATTATGAAACCATAGGTGGAGAGGATTTATATTCTGTTGTTGGCTAAAGGTCCGCAGCTGAGATCAAAGCAGTTAGCTGTAGCTGCAGAGAAGGTTGCAAAACAAATCCTAATTTATCAGTAGGGGTTTTGTTCCCTCGTAAAGTATGTACCATCCACAGCAGGCAGATGAAGCAGGAAGGCAGGACAAAAAAAAAGTCATCAATCATTAGAGAAGCTACCCTTATTCACCGATTTGCCATTAGCTACGTTAGAAATCCTAAACACAGGATAAAATCTCCAGTCTGTGTCATTACGCGCCTTCCTTTAAAAAAAAAAAAAAGTTTTAAATGAAGAGCAGCGCAGGAACACTCTATATCACAGGATCCCACAACATTTCTTCCTTCTCTCCATCCTTCTCTTCCTCCCAGCTTCTTGCTAAAGCTGAGGCCGGACAGTTCCAGCCCGGTAGAAACGCCAGGAGAACACCCAACCCCAGCCAGCAGCAGAACGTGGCAGAGGAGGACCACAAGATCCAATGACCATAGACCGAAGGCAGACAAAGTCTGACGGGAAATAAAGCCCATCAAGTGAGAGCGAGCACCAGCAGGGACTGACGGAAGAGCGGCAGACCTGCTGCTGCTCAAAGGCTTCACACCAAGCGCCGCAGGACACGCGGTGCCATCCTCCTGCTCGTGGTGTGAGCTCCCGCAGCTCTTGTTTTACAGAGCGTGCCCCCAGCCGCAGGATGATGGGCACCGCTCAGAGCAGCCACCTTTGATTACGGCCGGCGGACATTTAGCCCCCAGCTTCCTTTTCCTTCTTTACCACCAGAAAGCCATCCTCCCTACACGCAACAAGTCACGTTGAAAGAAGTTGCTGCAAGCTATAACCAAATGGTCAAACAAGCTTACAGAGCTGTGCCCCCTTGTTTACGCTCCTGAATCCTAATTACTGGATTTAATTCTCGGTTCAGAGGCCCGGGAGGCACCCAGCCACCGCACCAGCAGTGGAGGCGGAGACCTACCTCATCGCCAGCTCCGTAGCAGTACTTCAGGGTTATAACACCCACTGTGTCATTAAAGCCCTCCGTTGTCATTCCTAAAGCGTGGAAATGAATTCTAACCTTACAAAAAGGGATAGAAACGACCAGCACAGCCAGCCCCGAGCACTGCTGGTGATGGCCACCAAGCACAGAGTCTTTGTCCTCGCTGCCCCCATTCATCACCAGCCTTTGCTGCTCCAACCCATCCCTCCTGTTCTCTGAGGTTCGCTGCATGACACCCTGGACGCTGGCCAAGCCTCCTGAAGAATGAGTTACTGTGCTGGGGCTCTCACTCCCCCTCCCAGCACGACCTGAAGACACGCTCCGATTCACGTGCCTGCCGCTGCAGAGCCTCGCCAGACCTCCTGCCTCGGGCCGGGAACGTCTGCCCCCAGCCCTATCTGAGGAGCAACAGCCCCACTGCGATACGCACCGGGACACTGCACATCTCCAGGGTTTGTTTGCCACCAGAGCAGCCCCCTTGTTCACCCCGGTTTTCCCTGCAGGAACGTGGGTGCTCGTTCTGGTGGTGATGTACCCACGGTATTTCTGTGGCACCAGGGGCGTGCGTGTGTACCCTGTTACCTGGCCTTGTGGAAGTCCTTCTGCAGTCATCTAACGTCTGCTGCGCTGACTCATTCCGGGGTCTCACAGCCACACCTGCAGGTGGTTATCCCACCCACGTTACCCGCTGGCCTTGGGCTGCCCTGCTCCACCTCAAACAGACTTGGTAATATGCATTTAGTGTTACAAATAAAACAATTCTTACGATTGTGTGGCTACGAAGCAGAGGGGCTGAGCTCTGTCCTCACTGCAGCTATCGAGTTGGAAGGACTTGCACCAGGCCAAGAAGCCCCAGGCAGCCAGGAGCTGTTACCCCCAGCTCCGGTCCCACACCGTGCATGCCTGTCCACAAGCCGTGGTGTTTGCTGAGTGCTGCAAAGGCCTCCAAACCTAAGCTCTAAGGGAAAAAGCAAAAAACCTGTGTTTGCCTGCACTTACCAAGGGGAGGGGGAATGAAACCACAGCACGGAGGTTATCTAAAGCCTCCAAGGCACAAACCTCCACAGCAGGACTGCACCCAGCCAGGTGTGCCACACCAACGGCCCTGGGACAGCGAGGGCATTCAGCGCGGATCAGCCAAGAACTCCCACGTAACTACCGCCGGCCGTTTCAGTAACATTAATGCAGTGTTGCTCCCACCGTTCCCACATACTTGTCTATTCAGTGCCCAAAGCCACCAGCTTCCCCCTGCCCCATCCTCAGGGGTTTCTGGGAAGCAACACGCTGCTGCGGGAGTCCCACGCTGCCAAAACTAACAAGAAGGGGACAAACTACCGCTAGCTCAATAAATGCAACCCAGGTACAAATAGCAAACGCCAGCCTGACTCCCAGGACTGCAACAGGCTGCTGCATCCGTGCTACAGACTCCACAAATGCCTCGGCACAGCTGGGTCCCTGCTCCTCCTCTGCGTGCAGGAGCCCACGCCTACAAAACGAGCATCCAAATTTTTATTTGTGCTTCTTCCTAGATAATCGAAGTGAATCATATAAATGAGGGGCAATGCAGGGCAATCCACCACCTTGCACAGTCACCACGACACCACTTTGATCCTTCATGGAAGTTTTAAGAAGAATTTAGGTGTTGCATTCATTTTTTGGACTGACCTGAATTCCCACTTGTGAACCTAACATGGGAACTTAGTCATTGCTTAGGCAGTTCTCTAATGAAGAATAAAATAATAAATAAACAGGGCAAAGAGAAAGAGCATCCATCACATCTTTGACAACCTCAATCACGCAGGCTAAAAGTGTGAGAATAAAGAACAGTATTTGCCCTTTTTACCCAAGCCTAGCATTAAAAAGGCAGGATATATTCCTGACTACAAGACTCTATGAATGAAAAACTGGCAGAGTCAATAAAATGTGAAGTAAACCTAATTCATTTTTACTATATGACCTACTTTCAGCAGGTTTTGATTCACATGAGCGGCTAGAGCTTCAAGGTGGTGATTCTGCAAGGTCTGTTCATTAAAGTCATTCTGTTCTTTATGGCTTTCAGCTCCAAGGGATAACAAAACACATTTCTGCTATAGGCATTCTCCAAAAAGGACCCATCGGCACAAATCTTGCAGCAACCTGGGAAGAAAAGGCCATGAATGCAAATGCCGGCCCAGAGCTGAAGGAAGATCCGAATGAAGGAAGTTAATTGCTTTAGGTAATGCAGCCCTGCTTTCTTCCCAGACCTGTTCCGTCCCCCCAGAGCTGGGCAGGGATGGGGGTGATGGTCCCCATCACAATTCAGCGGTCACCCAGCCACCACGCACCCCAGCTGGGTGCAAGGAGGAGAAGCAGGACCCCGGCACGGGGACAGCCCTGCTTGCAGAAATAACCCCTCCGCCTTCCCACGCCATGCTCCCTCCTAGCCGACCACTCTTGGGTAATTTATACAGCCCTGACGGCTTAAAAATGACTTTCCTCCCCCTTCTTGTCTCCAGAGAAAAAGGAATTTGAAATAATCTGCTGGCTTTCTCTTCTCCATCACACTCAGCTAGTCCTGGAGCAGCAATGGGGAGTGAATCTTACACAAAATACTGCGGAATTTTCTGCTTCCCCTCCAGCACCATCTCCCCATCCGCACAGCAGCACCGCTGGCAGGGTCTGCTCCACCACCACCATGCCCAGAACCCACCCAGACCCCACCACCTGCCCAACAGAGGAGGATGCCTTCCTCTCCATATGTTCATCCCTGCCTTATGCACCTATGCAGTCTTGTTAGAGAAAAACCTGTCATTTTGTCTCCTGCCCATGTGGTAGCCAAACAAACCTCCAGTGAAACAAAGGGGAGCATGGCTTGGATGAGGCTTGTAGGCACAAACACTCCCAAAGCGCTCACCCTTAGACACCCAAGCGGCCCCACCTGGTTTCAGAAGGGCTGTCCATACGCTTAGGAGCATGTAAATCACTCACACGGACGACATGGAGCTAGTAGTCATTAAATAGCCACAATACACGTGGCAGAGGTGGTCTCATTCCTGAGGGAATCCCAAGCTGGGTGCCTCATCGCTACCCAGCCCCAAATTCCTTAAAAGTGCAGGGAGCTCAAGTTAACAGTGGCTGCAAGCAGATACCTTGTTCTGTTCAAAAGAAATACCTTTCGATAATCTTGACAGGCCAATCCTAACATCAGGGTAGTGCTCAAGGTAGTGCCCGTACCAGGCTTCTCTCCCAAGGCACAGCAGAGACCTGGCTGAAGACCCAGCCCTTGCATCCATGCTACTCCCTGGCCGCTCTGCAGCAGGGCAGAGGTTGCTTACAGGCCTCTCAGGAAGGAAGAAGAGTCTGCCAAAATAACAGCAGTTAGGAAATAAGCAGCTCATTCCTGTGCTCTCGAGTCGCGGCCTAGCAGACCAGGGCTCGGCCACCTCAGCCGGCCTTGCCCATTAGCAGGCCCCGCAAAGAGGGCTCCCGCATTGCTCATGGAGCACAAACGCTTGGCCTTGGGCCACCACACAGAGGCAGGGAAAGACATTTTGTTGAGAAAGGGGAGACTGGAAGAGCTCTCATTAACTGTCCTCGTGCCAAGGTACAGGAGCCGGCTGGGAAACAAGCAGCTCTTGCTACAGAAAAAACATTACAAACAAAGAAAGCAGAGCCCCAGAACGGAAAACGAAGCACAAGAACAGTGCACACCTCCAAGATTGTTATTGCAAGTATACACACAGCCTGGGACGAGATTAAAACCAAAGCAAACAAAAAATAAATATAAAATAAAATGTTAGGTTCTTTCTGTCAGGATATCAGGAAGCCATCATATTGAATGTGGGGTTATAAGAGCTTTCTTCCCCCATCATCAAAGCAAAGGATCTTGGAGAAAATGTCCTTCCTGCAAATAGGGGAAAAATCATTTCCATGGAAACTTTCAAACCAGGTTGAGCCTGGCGACTGAAGCAGTAAACCCTGGAAAGCTCAGCTGAATAAAATAGCATGCAGTGTTCAGGTGGAGTTGAAACTTGACCTTCAAGCCCCACCTGGCTAGCACCAGCCCTGTCAGACAGGAGATAAAACGAAAGCAGGAAGTCCTGCCTCGTGCCTTGGTGTTGTGATGGACACAAACACCCCTGGGTGCCAGCAGTCAGCACATTTAAGACTTCATAGTGTGCAGCTACACGGATGCGTACCATCCATATTTTGAATGTAGTTGGGGAATTATTCACAAAGAAGTTGCTAGTCACCTCACAGGAAACGTGAAGAGGCCGTGGAACAGGCTGCAGAATACTTCCCCAGCTTCCCTCAAAAATACTTAAATCTACCCGATTTCTCTATTTTAAGGCCTTCTTTGGGACTTTTTCCAAAAGATACAAAAATAATCAGTTACAATGAAAGCACTTCACAAAAGCGGGAAGCGTAAGAGCAGCAAGAACAGCGTCAGTGCTTCTACAAACTGGCAGCAAGGACAGGCGGATGGCAGGAGGATCTGTCCTGCCTGGCTCTGGGCACCTTCCTCAGCACCACCACTGTTACCTCCACACCCCACAGAGGACAACATCTCTGCAAGGGCTCAGACCCAACCAAACGCAGGCGGCGATGCTGCAGCGCTGCGTGCATGTCAGGAGAGGAGCAGCATGAGTCACGGCACTGCGCCAGCGCTGCCCCTGCCCTCCTGCCTCTCATTTATCAAGCCTTCCCTTTTCTTCAGAAAAAAAAAAAATATATTTTTTCTTTCCCCTCCCTTTTTCAGCTTGCGGTTTCTCTGCTAGCTGAAGTATCTTCTGCTCAAGGGGATGGAGAGCGAAAGCTGGCGGGGATGCTGCCCCACGGCCAGCCGGGCTGCAGCCCCAGGATGTCACAAGGCCTCGTTATTTTCCACTCACTTGGTTATAGGAACTCCTTTAAGGAGGCTTGATAGTTCTTGTAGAGCTGCAGTAAAGCAGCAGGTTTTTAGTGTTTGATTCATGACACTGACCCAGGCTCTAAAAGCCTCTAATTTTTCCATTATCTCCCAGCCAAAGCCTGCCTGATGTCTCAAACCTCACTAGTGGGTTCCTTTGTGCACTAACCTCTGGCACGGGTTTAAGACATTCTTTTTCTTGTCATTTCACCTTAATTACTATAGATTTTTTTATTAAATCAAGTTCACAGAGCCAGCAAGACTAAATGCCCCCGCTGTGGGTCTCCAGCTGGTAGCTGTGGGAACACAAACACATCCCGAAGAGGATGCGAGCAGGTTCAAGACATTCCTCCCAAGGCACCACAGCTTCCCCAGATCCTTGTGGCACAAGATCGATCTTCAGGACCAGGTTTGAAGCAGCAGCTTGCTCTGATCACTTCCTAAAAGTACCCCCATGATTCTGTTAAATGTAATTTCATTCCTCAGCTGAGCCCAAACTGAGGGGTTTTGAATCAAAATAACATTTGTTAGCGTCCCCCTACTCTGCATTCAAGTAGGCTTCTCCAGCCTCTGCTGCTGAAGGCAAACCGGTGTCTCTGTGACACCTCAAACCTTGCAGTGACCACAGACAGATCTGCTACCAAAGGGCCTCTCTCCTTGGCGCTACCCCATATTTGCACCACCAAAGGTTCTTTAGAGGGTAGGCCACTGGAAAGCTCTCTCCCCCCAGACAGGGGGAGAAGGCCGTGTCCCCCCAATACTGAACGCTGAACTGAAGATGTGCTGAGTCTTCATTTTTCAGTAGCTGTTTCTCCGCAATACTGACCCTGAAGCCAGCTTCTCCTTCCTTGGGGACTCAAGGTCAACTACATCTTGGGAGAGACGGAAAGTGTCTGTTAAAGGACGGTTTGTGCATGGATGGGACGTGGATCCCAGGTGAATGCAGTCATCTGGATACCTCAGTAAATTAGCGGGTGCTTACCTGAACATACCCTGCAATCCTCACATCCCTTAGCCTGTTTGTTAAATACATCGTTTTCTACTTCAGCACTGCCTCCGCCTTCTCCTCCTGGGGAATCTGCTTTCTTTCATGGTATTTGCTGCACTTCCATTCCTTTCGCTAGAATCGGCAGTACATCTTGTGGTAGCCCCTAATGGTGGGCATCAATAAAACATGACCGGCCTTCCAAGTCCTTTGTTTTCCAGTCAAACATATATTTGCTTTCTCCCTTTCAGTACTGCTCTCCTCTAAGCCCCGGCCCAGCTGGGGGACCTCTCCATTACTGCTGCTCTGCTGACATCATTTAGATGGATGTTGTGGGACCCGTCACCCCAGAGAGCTGCCTCCCTCCTCCATCATCCTGAGGTGCTCATCTATTACAAACATTTTCCTTCACAGCCCGGTGGCTGCTCTAACAAAACATCAACATCCCTATCCAATGCATTATATTTGCTACCCGTTTTTAGGCGCCTCAGCTTCGCATGATTTTATGAGAAGCCTTCGTACCCATTAAGGCCTGAAAGAACGAGTGCCAATGGCCTTTTGCAGGTTAATCCACAAGAGATCAAGAGAGTGCACGACATTCTGTCTATTCAAATTACTCATTTTACAGTATAACAGTATGAATATTAATATTGTCCATTGAAAAAATGTGTTAATTAGGACGCTGGCAGTTTTCTGGACCACTGCCACCCAAAGTATGCACTTGGGGTACGTGACTATTCAAGCAGAGGTCCCAAATCGCTGTCGAACTCCTCCAGCCTGCTAACAACAGCAAAGCATGCAATTCTGCCACGAGAGCCAAACGGCCAAAATAATTAATGAGGGAACAACCTACAGAGGGTTAATGTTACTTATTTTTCCTCTACTAATGTCAGTTATTCCCCTTCCTAGAAAAACAGTATTTAACCAGACCGAAAATAATTTGCATAGCGCACATGTGCTAGCTGCTGGGAGGTTTTTAAGCAAATAGAACAAATGTCTCATTAATAACTAAGTGCCAGGAAATCCAGAAAGAATTTTGCACCAGAATCCTGAAAACCACTGTAGCTTATTTTTCTGCTGCTTGCTTTATGTTATAAACAGCCACTATGCTCCTTTGATAAAACTGGTTTGAGTAGGTCAGCGGCTGGAGAAGGCGAGCTTTGCTACGTACCAGAAGGATGAACACCTGGGAGGTCGTTGTACTCCATATTCCTTATTTTTATGCAGGTAAAGCTTCCACAAGTTCAGCATCAGGCCTGGTCATTGGTACATTAATAGCACACAGATAATCTTTAAAAGATGCAATATTCCCCCCTTCCAGCTTCTGTGTCTATTTTTATCCAACAGCTAGGGTGCACAATCTTAAGCGTAGTCTGCTGAGCTCAAGGTTAATCATCATTTTCTGCTAGCAAAATGAAAGGTCAGCTGTGTACCAGGCACCAGTGAGGTCTCCAGCCACCCGGGTGTTTACAGACCTGAGGACTCCAGCATCAGCACGTGTCTTGCCGCATAGGAACCGAGCCTATGCACGAGCGACCCCAGGATACCACCAGCAGCTCCCCAGAACACTTCGAGATCTGCAAACATATTTGTCTTCCACTATGGAATAAACCCTAGGCTTCTCGGATGTTTTTGCAAGACAGAGCTTTGCATTGAGGAGCCCAATCTGAACGGAAAAGCGCCGGTTTTGTTTGGTTGTGGTGATTTCCCTAGGCAGAGGAGAAGCGCCAGGTCCAAAGGACCTGGTGTGCACACAGCCTCCCCCGCTCTGCTTCAGGGCAGTTATTTTCCTTTGGGGTCACTCTAAGTTGGGAATATGAAGACAAGTTTCCACATCTGAAGCTACTGTTGTGGCTGTAAGGGGTCGAGTCCTTCTCCTCCTTGGAGAGGCTGCCAAAACGTATTTTCACAAACTGGCATTCTCAGCACGGTGGGACTGACAGCACTTCCAGTATCTCCCTCTTCACAATATCAAGAAATGCTACTTTTGGCTCCTATCCACCAGCTAAGAGATCCAGTTCCTCTTAGGATCTCACTGCAGGATCTCCAGCAAAGCTTTCTGCCCCCATTACTGCGGCAGACACTTGCAAACATCTGCCAAGACATGAGGACTTCATTCTCAGAAGCTCTCAGCGCCCTGACCCGCAGGGTATGTCAGCAAAAGGAAGAGGCCTGGCAGCACAGCTGAAGGTCAGCTCCCTTTCTGCCTCTATTTAAACTGGGGCATCTAAAATTAGAGCAGGCTGCGAGCGTGGATGACCAGGGCCCGCAATACGGGGCGGCAGAAGACACCGTGCACACACATGCATGGGGTGAGAGGTGCAAAACCAAACCATTTAGAGCTGCTGAAGATCATCAGCTGGAGGCGGCTACAGAAACCTCTAATAATTCCCCAGGTTACCGAGCTCTTTGGGGCTTAAATCTCTTCCTTGCAAGAGTTATCGTCTGTCACCCACCAAAAGCTAATCCTCTTTTTTCTCACTCTGCCTCTATCTTCTCTCCCCCCACCCCCCCAGCTCCGTATGAGTGCAAAGCACCTTTAATCTTCATTTCAGATGTACTTTTCACGATGTTGCAGATGTGTTATCTGCAGCTGACAGTATTCACCACCTATTTCTCCTTAAAGGACACTGCTTGACCTTGTAACAGCTTCCATGCCTCTAGTTTTAGACGCTGAGCATTTCTATTTGAATGGATCACAAGTAATCACTCTTCTGTATCCATTATTAGCAGAGAACCAGCTACCCAGAGAGCTACTGCTTTGTTTTTTTTTTTTTCCTCCAAATGCAGCATTTTTCCCAGGCAGAGACATATTATGGCAATTCAGACACTGACAACTGTGTAAATCACACCCAGGCAAAAGTTATTGATGACCTCATTCCGGCAAGGTATTATATGATCAGACTGCCCCACGGTATTTTGATCATCTGAGAGCCCTGAAATTGAAAGTTGCGAGCTCCATTTTGCTTGGAAATCTAACAAAAGGTTTTATCTGTGACAAAAGGCACTTGGAACATTTCTCTTAAATTATCTTATTTCACACCAGCAGTAACAAATACTTGTTTGCCTTTATTAATACGCTCTCCCTGCCCATAACCGTTCCCATTTTTCTAATTTTGAATTTAAATGCTTTCGAGTTATTGATCCCTTCTGCTAGAAATCTTTTATTCTGCTTTTATTAGTTCTTGTACACAGCCTAATTTCAGAGAGATGAGCGGTGCATCCAACATAACCACCCTCCTGGCAGACCTGTCTCCCGGGAGCTGACGTGATTAATATTTCCCATGCAACAGAAATCACATTCTTCAGACCCAGCTTCTCCACACTGCCGGCGCTCCCTAAATTGATATTCTCACATCTTTTATTAAATGATATAATTAGCTGATTCCTTCTCGAGTGCCTTCCAAAATAGGTTGTGAATGGTCACCAATAAGGGAACAAAAACCAACACTCAAGGCATTGAGGCACTCAAAGAGGATCCGATTTTCCTCGGCCGTGCCAAGTCCCAGCTAACATAGGCAGATGCAGTGAATAAATAAAAATAAAACCACAAGTTAGCCATAAAGCAGGAAGGCAGCAGCCTAGCTGCACGGCGGTACTCTGCGGGCTGGGCGTGCTAACCCCGGCAAACCCATGTGCGGGGGGCACTCTGCAGCAAACCTAAACTGGAATGATTCAAAAAGGCCGAGCCAGCCTGCCTGATGAGAAACACACCACTTGAAGAAAGCCTCTCCCGGACCCCTGGTGCCCCTCCTCGAGCAAAAACCTGTAACGTGAAACCCCCGTGCCCTGCACAATCC
This sequence comes from Anser anser, assembly GCF_964211835.1. Taxonomy (NCBI): domain Eukaryota; kingdom Metazoa; phylum Chordata; class Aves; order Anseriformes; family Anatidae; genus Anser; species Anser anser. The sequence goes on along the minus strand of NC_139729.1, from coordinate 23,769,925 downwards.
GGCATGCGAGCGTAGCAGCACGCATGGAAATCCATTTAATGCACGGCAGCCGGCGTGCAGAAACACGCCCTCAGTGCCAGCACGGACAGAGCAGACCTCGGGCCCAAATGCTGCTGCTGCTGCTTAACCCTACAGACAAGGTTTCCACAACGACACCACCGGGCCCTCTCCTTCCCACTACAGCCTGGCTGAGCAGCTCATCCAGCTCGGAGTACTCCGAACACACTGCAAATGCTCCAGGTTCTCCATCCCTACAGATTGCTCCTTGTCAATTTAAAAAAAAAAAAAGCAAACAAGGATAAAAAAGCACCACCAGAGCATGTTCAGCTGGCTTTTGAGGGGCCGGCTTGCTGCTTGGCTCCTACAGGACTCGAAGCAGATGCATTTTCTGTGCAACTGGTAGGGCTCGCCTGCGGGATGCTGCCCTTCAGCACCACGGATCACGCTTTCTGCATTTTAGGCAGTTCCGTGACTATGGTAAGGAATATTTGTGCAAAGTCCCGAAGTGCAGTTTTGTGTTCCGTTTCAGAAGCCCGCTCCTCCAACAGAATATTTCAATTTCCTCTTGCAAACTACCCCTTGGGTTCGCCTTATCGGCGTTCAGATACACAATTCACAGCTCATCTGGAACAGGCTATTCACGGAAATTCTGCTGAAGCGGCTGTCTTCCTATTAGTTATGTACAGAAGAAAGGCTTTGGCCTCGATCCTGGCCCTGCTGAATTGAAGTGCAAAAGAGAAGATCTCCGAAGCACGGGACATGAAGGCATTCCCACCCAGCACCCGCGGCCCTGCCGGCTTTGCCTGTAATAACAATCGCTCTAACGAACAGAGGGTAACGGCAAGTCCGGCTGGATTTGCAATTTCTCTTAAACGCTGATTGCTGATTACATGTGAATTCCTACTGCCATAAGACATGAAGATATGTTTCCAGCCTTTCAAGTTGTCCGTAAGAGCTTCAAACTAGAGAGGTTTTCATCTGCCAGGCTGCGAGGGGAGGAGGTCGGCTGGAGACTTCTGAATGCTCAAGTTAGCCACTTAATGAGGCGGCGTATTCCCAACTAATGGCTCTGCTCAGGGACAAATTGCAACACCAAGGAAAGTATTAGCATAAAGACTTATCAAGTGAAAGACGTGCTGGAGCAGAAACATCCCATCTTTTCAAAAGGGGATGCAGGGCACCAAGAGAGCGCGGGCTGGAGGGATTAGTGGCTGCCCATCCGTGCCTCCCCGCTGCCAGCGCGGGGCTGACCCCGGAGCCCCACCAGGAGAGGCGGTGGCACCTCCCCAGCACGTCCCCTCCGCTCGCTGCCACCACCGGAAGGCCACGCCACTGGTGAAGGCTCAGGTCCCCAGCGGGCTTCAGAGGATTTTTTCTTCTTTGTCATTCAGAGGCTGTGAAATATTCGGATTACACCTAGTAGGACTGGACATGGACATCAATGCTGGAAAACATGGAGAGAGACCTGAGCAGTCCACGAAAAAATGGGACTGTGACCATGAACTTCCATTGCAATAAATCACTTTTCCTTTTGCTCCTCGGTGTGATGCAAACCGGCTTAATTCATGGCTGATGTAAGTGCAGGACTGCTCACCCCAACCATTCCTCAGTCCCGACTCTCCACGGACAAATCCATCATGTCGAGTTTAAAGTTAAGAAAAAAAAAAAAAAAGTCTGCTGAAATTTGCTTTCATTGTCATTGAGGTTAGCACGTCCAACCCATCCTCAGCAACAGCCCCTGAAAAACATCACTTTTTTCTTTAAATGCAAACCAGCACTGCCACACGAGGCACCGAGCCAGCAAGGCCCAGCAGCCCTGGGCCCATCACAAGCCCTGTGCAAGGCAGCAGCCACCCGTTGAGGGAACTCACAGCCCCAGGAGTTATGTCCTCACCAAAAAAATCAGTGATAAATACGCAGGGAGAAGGAGAGGCCTTGGAACAAGCTCCGGGCTTTCCTTTCCAGCCCTCCATCTGGCACAGCAACCATTATCTGCCATTACAACAGGGATTCTGGAGGAGGACCTGGATGAGAGCTCAGCATCAGAGGCTCCCATCCCATCCCATCCCATCCCATCCCATCCCATCCCATCCCATCCCATCCCATCCCATCCCATCGCTCCCCGCAGACACCCCGTGGTCGTGCCCAGATGGAGGAACCACCCTGAAGTTCCCGCACCAACTGCGCCACAGCCGTTTCAACGAAAACACAATGGCAACCTGCAAGGAAAGAATCACACCTTTTAACTAATGAGGAGGCATCCACGAGTGAATGTTTTTAACGTAGCAGTCGTACTGTTTAAGCCTGCTCTCATCTGATCTAGACACTACGAAGACAAACAGAAAATACATTTCTTCACGCTGACCCTGTTAATAACCACTTCTCAAGGGAGTAGAAGAACCGTAACGAGCTAACACTATTTGTTTATTTGGAATTCAATAGCTAGACTTATTAAAAGAAATATCCCACCCAGCACTGACTGCAGAAGACATCTGTGGCGATGTGATGGAGCAGGAGCACGGGGCTGGGGCGAAGGCTGAGCTCCGGCACGAGGAGCACGCTGCCGGGGAAAGGTGCTTCTGCCTCCTGGTCTTTAATGCCCACGGAGAGCTAACAAAGCCCGCACAGCTTCCAGAGCGGGGCTGTGGGCAGCTCTGAAAAATTACCTCTGGGAATCTAAAATCCAATTCTCTGCCCTTTATGCAAGTCTCTCCCCCCAGCAGCTCCCGGTTTTGAGCGTGCTGTGCTGGATTAGCTCCCTGCCCTCTCTGCCCCCGCACACACAGGTCACTTCAGCTACCGTTTGCTCTCAAATCCAGTTTTAAAGTGGATTAAAACAATAACAATAATACTATGCAGAAGGTTATTTGTGTTGGAAACTCGCTGCCACGGGTTGCAAGCTCCCCTGTAAAAGAGATGGGGCTGCAGAGGGTGAGGAAGGGTACCCGGCACCCACGCGGGGCACGGCACTGTGGTTACGCTGCGGGGCACAGCCTGCACCAGCGGCACGAAGGACATACCTCTGCCGCGACCCAGTGGGGATCAGAAAGTCTTCGAAAATAAAGCGTGGGACACAAATAACCCCGGGACATCAACATCCACGTCTCTGGTCAAGGCCAGCCGGGCAGGTGACCGGGGCAGGGACCAGCCACAGGCTGTGGGGCTGGCAGGGAGGGCCCAGACACGCTGCCCTAGCTCGGGACGCACAGCACCAGCACGCACGGAGCCCCACGCAGGACTGTAACGAAGGCACAGGTTCCCCAAGACCCCCTCCAGCTAATTGCTTTATCTTTCTTACTTCTCTTTTCTCCTTTGTGAGAACCCCCCACAACGCGCAGCAGGGCTGGAAGCCCTGCCTTTCTCCCCTTCCTCCTCCTCCTCCTCTTCCTCGTCCTCCTCAGCTGCCCACGCCGAGGAGCGGGGTGGGATGGGGACGGGGACAGGAGCGAAGGCAGCGCCTTTGCTGGAGATGTGGGGATGGAGCCAGCTCCCAGCCACACTCTTCCACGAGCAAATTCAAACATAAGAACTTAAAAAGACCTAAACAACAACAAAAAATATTACGCCAATCTGCCATTCTTATGTGAGGGAGGAAAAAAAAAAAAAAAACTCACACCATTTGGAAGCGGGCTATGTTTGCTCGGCACTTCCCATCTTTAGGTAATTAGTGTAAAGGGCTTCCCAGGTAAACCTAAGAATAAACTGCAGATTTCGAGAGCCACGCTTCTCACTGCGGCGAGCTTCCACGGCGCACCCAGGAGATGCTGAGCTCCACCCGGCCCCCCTCCGGCACCGCTCTGCTTCAGGCCTTCAGCGCCAGCTGCAAGTCAGGCTGCGTCCACATCGGAAAAGATGCAAAAAAAGGACAAGCAAGGAACGTCGAAAACAAACACTGGCCACCGTGAAAGCCTCAGATACGCAGCCTGACCCAGCCCCAGGATCCTGCTTTGCATTTTCAGCGCTTCTTTACATCGTGTAGAGGAGTTTTCTTGGCTGTTAACGGAGACGGTGGCACTGTGCATCTTGCCGGCAGCAGCCAAACGGGTGGTCTGGCTGCTTGGCTGGTGCTGGGGCTGCTGCATCAGCTCCCCTTGAACCAGCCTCATGCCTGAGTCTGTGCTTGCAAAACGGTGTTAACAACTGCCCCTGACACAGCAGCTCCCTGTAAGTGGCCTCCGCTGCCCGCAGAGCACCCGCACTGCTCCTGATGCCAGGGGAGGGCTGGGCACAGGCAGGGCAGAGGAGGAGAGAGGTGATTCAGCAAAGGCCAGCGGAGAAGTTAGCAGCCGCAGGACTCAGCACTAGGCTTCCTGTACGCCACACCAGGCTCTAGATCACTAACCTGATACTCATTAAATATCATGAACGAGTCAACAACAACAACCAGCGTGCACCAGCTTCTTCTTCCAGCGAGATCTTCCTCATTCGCCTCCCTGCAGCCCAGGGTTACCATCAGATCAGCATATTCTAACAGGAAATTATTTTATAATCCACCCAGGCCTTGCAGCAACCAAACCTCACCCGCTGGCCGTGGCCATGCTGCTGTAACGAACTGCTCTGCGGTGTCAGTGACCAGAGCTCTGCAAGCCTCAGGCTGGGAAGCTGCACCTCCCGAACAGGAGAGCCAGGCTTGCGCAGGGCACGCCCCCAGCTCGGAAAAGCTGCCTGTTTTCTGAGCATCCCCCCCTGCCCTCGATGCGGGTCGGTGCCTGTAGGGACATCCCCAGGAACAGCCCCAAAGCGAAGGGACTGAGCGAGCCCCAGAGCAGCCCCAAAGCAAGGGCAGTGGACACCTCTCTTACCCCACAGACCGAGGTTCTCCCAGCAGGCGTGGAGACCTCCAGGCAGCACGGTGTCACAGATTTCACTGCCAAACACCGCTACGAGCATCTACACCCTTGCCTTCCCCTGCTGTCCTGCCGAGACAGGTCTGAGCTCCTAGTCTGGTCGTTCCTGTGGCCAAACGGTGCTGGATCGAGAGCTCTGCAGGGCGCCTGCCTGCACAGAGCATCCTCTAACCCCAGCGAGACGAGCAGAGGGCTCTCCCTCCCCTGAACCCACGCCTGGCACCCGATAAGCCCCGCGAGGCCAGCCACCACGTCCTGCGGCGCCGCTGGCTCGGCTCAGCGTCTTCAAAGGGAGCTTTTTTCCCCCGTGCCACTGCGGATGTCTTCTTGCCTTGCGAGGCTGCGCGGCGCTGAGCGAAGCAGAGCGCGCAGCAGCGCGAGGAGAGCGGCCAGCGCCACGGGCACCGCGCCCGCCCTGCCCCGTCACGGACCGCGGAGGGGATGGAGATGAACGGGGAGGGGGGGGGGAACGATAAATTAACGCAGGAACACTCTGAATCACCTTTTGTAAGCGGCCGCAGTGTAAGAAGCACCTTTCCCTTCCCTTATTCAGGCGGCGAGAAGTCACCGTGACATATTGGTGTGTAGGTGTGTGGGGGCTGGCTCCTGCGGGGAGGGCGGGCGGGCGGAGGGTGCTCTGTGCGGTTCACAGAAACGAAGCAGCACAAGATGTACCAGTTGCTCTGGTAACAAAGCCTTTCTTTTTTTCTTTTTTTTTTTTCTTCCCCTAAGTGAAACATCATTTTAAGCATTTTCCAGTTCAGGCTTCCTTGCCCGTGTGGCCAAAAGCAGGCCCCGTTTCAGAAACGCACACACAATTTGAGGCAGCAAGGGAAGGACTTTTTCTTCCAAAGATAATCCGACATCACAGGGAAGCTGATAAATCAAGGTCACTGTTTTTCACCCTCTGATAAAGCCGGCATGCGTTACCACGTATCAGCGTGCCAGCCCAGCCCCTTCCCGCAGCCCAGTAAGAACCGACTGAAGCACAGAAACCATCCCGCAAGCTGGTGGCCCCATAAGAAGGGGTGACCCCGTCGGGCTCCCCGACACAAGCAGCCATCCCAGCAGAAGCAACGGCTCACTACGTAATGCCGTGCTTGTGGTACGGAAGGATTATACAGCGGCTTGTCAGCCGTATGCTCAGTCACACAGCCCTTGTGTGACCTTGAGGGTGCAGAGCTGCCTCGTGGGGCGGGCGTCCCCCGGGGTGACCCCGTACCTGGACACGGGTGTGAAGGGTCCCAGCCACGCCACAACCGCCTTGATACGAGGGAAAGAAGAGCCCTGGATGGGGCACATCTGATCCTTCCTGCTTTATCTGCTCTGCTTTCCGAGCAAGGCACAGGCAAGGAGTTTTCCCGTTTCAGCCCTATGGAGCAGGCCCCAGGTTGTTATACGGAAAGCTGGGGAACGACCCAAGCCAGAGAGTGCTGACACCCTGACACATTTGCCTCATCTGCAGCGACCACCAGAGCGTGCCAAGGGACAGCTACACACACACATGCAGCAAAAGCAGGCTCTGAAGAAGAGGCTGGAACCAAAAAGGGACCGCAAAGGATACGGTGCTAGACAAACACCTCTGGCTCAAGTTTAATGAAATGAACCAGGTGTTACGAGAAGGTGGGAAAAAGCAAATGCTTAATGAGCCCGTTCAAACCCAACAGCTGGCTGCTGTGGGCCAGAGATGCAGGGAGCTCAGGGCTCTGTGTTCCCCAGGACAGCGGGTGCCGGTGCTGCAGGGCACCAGGGACTGCAGGACGGGCGCCCAGAGGAGGGGGACAGCGGCAGCAATCAGCCCAGGAGCAGCGCCTGCAGCTTGCGTGCGTGCAGCACGGCCTCTCGAGCAAGTCCCAGCAGTCGGCCCTCAGCCATAAAAGCTGTGTACACGGCTAGGATTAATTCTTTACAGCAACAATCCGCAGGAAACGATAATTTTGTGCAGCGTGGTAACTTCTTCCACTGGGCTAGAAGCAACAGCGATTAATTATCAAACTATTGACCATCAGTCTTTCAGAAAGAGAGACAATAAAACAACTGATTATTAAAAACAATTAATGTCATTCTCGACTCAAGCTAATTATTTGAACTGCTAGTAATGACCTGGGAACCTGCAGAGTCTCTGTTCCCACCAGGGCTGAGCCAGACCACGGGCAGGCTGAACACGGAGCAAGCCTGCACGTGAGTTCTTCTCTTACACCTCCCCTCCAAAAAGCTTAGAAGAAGAGAAAAAAAAAATCTTTGCCTTTCTTTAGCATATCCACCAGCTACTCATTCAGCAGGGGGACGCACAGCAGTGCCCAGGGAGCACAGAGAGCTGGGGACGCGCTGGGTACCGTGGAAGCACACAACCAGCACCAGGGAGGGCAGGACCACGTTATCCCAGCTCTTTTGGCATCTGCAGACTCAGGGACACCATCACCAGGAGGCAGCCACGTGTGGCTTTTTGAATTTCAAGATACTTCTTTCACTTTCTCATACCCCTGAACCTCAACATCTTCATCTACTGGACCGAACTGGGGGTTCGCCTCCAGATGAATCCGTTCTGGCAAACACAAGTTGGGTAATGAATAAAAGAACTGACAGAAGACCTTGGGATGCGTTTCCTCATCCTTTTGCCCCGTATGGGGCAAACGGCCACCTAGCTTGGGCCTGAAAGCAAAAACCAGGATGAAAACTGGGCTTCAAACCTAAGCTTCCAAAACACTTTTCCTCCCAGCAGATGCTCCCATGTTGGTGCTCAAAGGCACGGCGATGGCTGGCGGGGACAGGGACGCCCTGCGGCCAGGTGATGGCCGGTGGCACCCCGCGGTGTCCCCAGTGCTGCTCTCTGCCACCCGTGACAGCGGAGGAGCGTGCACAGGGACCCTGGCCATGAGTCCCACGTGCCCTGAACGAGAGCACAGAACGAGGCTGTGTAACGGCTTAGCGATTATGTGGCATTTACCAGCTAATTAAACAATCAATAGTTATTGTGCAGTTACGGAGCCAGCCCATAGTGCCGTATCTTGTACCCTTTAAAATAAAATCTTGTACCCTGTAAAATAAAAGCCTCCCTAAAGCTGCGAACGGAGAGCCACATCCCCAGCGCACCCAGCAAAGCCAGCACGCTTGGTGTTAGCACACGTCGCCCTCCTGGTGGGGCTGGGAGGCTGCAGGAGGACGCAGTCCTAGCGTCATTCACCTCCCTGTTCAACGCTGTAAAACCATATGCGAGATGAGAACATTAATGGTTACCATCTGACCTACCTACCGATTTTTATTTTTTGGTTTAATGCTGAGAAGACTGGCATCAGAACCCTGCCGTGGTGATGCTGGGTACCCGAGTGGTGCTGAGCACAAGTTTGCTCCAGGAGTTTGCTCCCACCTTGCTGCACGTTGACAGGGGACTCCCGGAGTGACCAAAACAGCTGCCTAAAAACATGGGGGGATCGCTTTATTTTGTGACATATTCAGCGCACGATAACCAGCCCGCTGAATGTCTTCCTCCAGCCTTGCACCAACCCGCTGGGAGGGTGTTTGTGAGGAATCTGGTGTTATTTCCCTTTCAGCTCACGTGGTCAGTGGTGGTCGGCATGCCAGCAGTTGCAGCCCCGACAGTGTGATTTATTCAGGCAGTGTAAGTATGCTCAGTATGCAAGGCCTTTTTGCTTGCTCTCTAATGCAAAGCAGAGATGAACGGTAGTAATAATATTCTGCAACGCAAAAAGCCTTCCCTCACCCTTCCAATAATGCTCTAAAGCATTATCAAAAGTCTTTGCGACTTCTGCATTTACAGTTTTGTTTCCAGTCATCAGCTACCTGCTAAAAACAGCAAGGCAACGGCTTAATCCCTGAAGTCCAAAGCACTGTGTATCTGTTAGCCATTTCTTTTAAGCGTTCAAAAAAACCCAGGAACACAAAAATCCCATAGCGCAACAATGCCTTGCACTGGAGCTAGCAAGATCTCAGCCCTTTATCAAAGACAATTCACAATCCGTACCATTAGATGCAGGATTATTAGAAAATAAAGAACAGCTTCCAATTCAATTAGAGAGAGAAACCATCACCAGCGCGGTCTCTCACTAAAATAAAACCCAAGCTAGTCACAAGAGCTCGCTGAGCAAGGAACGTTCTCTCTGCAGTTACTGCTGGTTGCGGCCAGAGGGGGGGCAGAAGGACGGGTCCTGATGAGGGCTTCCCCAGCCTTCGGGTCGCACCGATGTACGGCTCTGCGCCCTCTCCCTTGAGCTGTGCACCTCCACACCAGGTCCTTCCAGCACCGGGGACCCCAAACAGCCTTGCTGTTGACCTCTGAGCTGTCCAGGGGATGTGACTGCTTGGAGACCTTTTGCTCCTAGGTAAGGGCAACCTCAAATGTGTTTTTTTAGAAGGGAGCCAGAAGGTCTAAGCGTCTTGAAAACCGATCCATTTGTTTTGCTTTAAGAGATAAATACAGCGGTGGTATCTGGAGGAAAAGAATCGCAGAGATCTTATTTCCATGCTAGGTTTTAGGGTGGGACACCGTAAACAGTTATGTATGCTTTCTATCAAAGTCTTCTTCTGTTTATAAAGTGGATACAACTCCAAGACTTCAATTTAAGAGAATCTGAACTCAGCCTTAGCCTGAATTCCTACCTCAACACTTACTAATTGGGTTTGGACAGCAGCTTTCCCCCTCCCAGTCACCATCCTGCCTGGCACTGCCAGCGAGTGAATCACACCGGGACAATCTGATTGCTCCGGCACATTAAAAACAGCGAAAAGGAGGATTTTCTTTGTACAAGAAGGAGAAAAAGAAACACGGGAGCGTTCAGAATATATTACCTCCCCAAAAGCCTACAGCTGAACGCTTCTGGATGGTTCTTCCCCCCTTTACGATCATACATCGAGGCACCAAACAAACCACTGCAACAGGAAACACGCGCAGTGGAGCTGTGCGGAGAGCAGAGCAAACATTAGATAGTTTATTTCCCTTTTCTGCTTTCCACAAAAACACGACACTTTCAAAAGGCCATTAAAGGTGCATAGTTTCCACTGATTGTTAGAAATGTGCCTAAGTTAAAATTAGGTCAACCCTCTGCCATTATTTTAGTGGCTGAGAAGAAAAACAGGTCCGAGCCCAGCTCCCGGGGCTGGCCTCCGCGCCCGAGAGCGAACAAGGGCACCACGGCCACCACCGTCCTGCGGGGAACACAGCCCCGGGGCGAGCACCGAGGGGAAGGCTCCCGGAATACAGCCTTGGTAAGAAGGGGGCTAGAGGGGGGGCTGTTTTGTTTGGTTTTCAACTTATTCCAGTTCAAAAACTGACACGTTTTCAACCCCAGAAGTTGCGGTTCACCCGCGGTTCACTTCAATCCTTCTGTCATGGAATTGATGGAATTAGCCCGCGGCAGCGGGAGGATGGGGAGACCAGGATCAGAACAAATAGCTCCTGACAGGTGGCTTTCTAAGCACCCTTTTCTCCTCTTCGTTAGGGCCAGCTCGCTGCCTTTCACTGCGTGACAGGCGAGAGTTGTGCCTTCCCGCTGACCAAGGCGGAGCACGTGGATATACTCCTTTCTGTTGTCAAAAGGGAACGTGGGCAAGACAGGCAAACGGGATCTCTGTGTGCACACACGCACAAGTGCAATGTAAATACAGATCTAGTGCCCACACACACAAATCTTTGGAGAATGGGGCCCGTGGGGTTACTATCTGCCAGCAGACCTGAAATATTCAGCAAATTCCATGTGCAACTTGCCAAGAAACATGTTTACAGCATACATTAAGCGCAGATAAGCCCAGACTCCAAAATAATTCAACCCCTGCTAACCCCACAAGAATCATCCACAACAAAAAAAACACCAGGATTACAAATTCTGGAATTCCCTCACGCCAAGAGGTGATCGGGACTGGCGATGTGCTTTAGCAAAGGACGGACACTTTAAACGTTTCAGGAAAGAAGCTCACGGGTTTATAATTTTGTTCTCCACGGTCTCCTTTGTACTCCCATTTGGAGAGCCGCTGCCAGACGTTTGCAGGAGCTTGAAAGCAAACCCACTGAGCGCCGCGGTTGTCCTCCGGCAGCAGGTTTCTGCCGAGCAGCAAGCGGCAGCCAGCCTGCGTGCCATAGCCCCGCGGTCCCGGCAGAGCACCAGCCTGAGCAGGCTCCTGGACCATGATACAGCTCTTCTGAAGAGATTTATCTATGAAACCCCAGACTCCCCGCTCCCTCCCTCAGCACAGGATCCCTAAAAAGCGACTGGGGGAGAGGCAAAGAAAGCAATCCATTTTTTAGCGACAGCTTCCGAAGTAGTACAAATTGCTATGGTAGGAGCCCCACGTGCTGCGCAGAGCTCGAGCACATGACAAAAAGCCAAAGCCCAGCGAGGTTTTTGTCGGGCCTGACACTGCCGGAACCTAACGAGGCTGGTGCAGTGGGATGCCCCATGTTCAGCACACGGCCAAGGCGACCAGGATCACTTCAGACACCGGCGTTAGCCTTACCTTATAGACTTGCCCATACGTGCCATTGCCAACAAGCTCCACCAGCTCAAAGATTCCTGCAGGATCCTAGGAGAAAAGGAAGAAAAAGCATTTAATAAGCTGTACTTCTAATTCTTCAAAAAATAAGCATTCTATAAAGAGAGACCGATGTTTTTCTGACAAACGTTTTGAACATTTTGAAGTTCTCTAACAGCCCAGGGATCAGCAGCATCACAGTAACGTCGAGCAGGGACGTTAACCCACCCCGTGTGGCGAGCCAGCCCCGCACCAGCCCCGCAGGGCCAGGTCCCAGCAGCGTTTGTGTAGCTTGCCCTGAGGCCTGGCGCATCCTGGCCGTTAACCTTCTGGCCTGTCCGACGAGCACAAGAGGACACACAGAGCTGGCAGCTGGCACCGAAGCACACCCAGAAGCCCTGCACACCCCTTCGCCCCACTGGCGAGGCAGCGGTCACACACGTGCACACGTAGCAGAGCACGCACCGGCACTGCCCGAAGCCAACATTCGCTACGAGGTATGAGGGAGGGTGGGGAAAGAGTAAACCGGCGCTGCTATTTTCTCCCCTCGCCGGGTTTTCCCCGTCCAGAAGCTCTATTTATGCTTCTCTGCTCCTCCTCCTCTCCCCACACTCACCGCTCCATCTGGGTCCGTGCGATCCCCCACAAACCAGGTGGGCACGTGGCGGTGCCCGGGGCTCTGCTCCCCTCCAGCCCACCCACGGGTGTCCTCCCTCCCTGCTTGCTTCTCACCCGGCCTCACAGGACATTTGGGCCACCAAAAGCCACCAAGCTGCAGGCGGCACTCGGAGGCTCTGCGGGGTTTTGAATCACTTCTGCTACGAAATGACTCAAAGGCCCAGTGAGCAAAGGTACCTGCGGTCTGACAGCAGGCAGCCGGGCGGGTTAGCTGCCACAGGAGGAGGAAGAGCAGCCTTCGGAAGCATCCCTTGGGAGACAGGCGAGGGAAGCCCTCCATCACCATGCCAGGTTATGGAAAGAGAGGTTGCATTCATTACAAAGCCGGGATCAACTCAGAACGACGTCTGGGCCCTGAAGTCAAACACTGGGTCTTTGTGAGCAGCTGAGAAGCTAGCTTCAACGTCTAGTAGCGCCCCAAGTAAGTTAATCCGAGCCTGACCTGCCTGAGCTGCCTTTCTCCCAGCCCAGGAGATGTCCCATACATGCAGGAACACCACGTCTTGCCTTCACACATCTTCCCCATCGGTGCAGCTTTGTGATTTGCAGGGCTGAAAGCCCTGAGAAGCAGTATGGGCAAAACCAAATGAAAATGGACCCCAAAGCTGCCATCCACCACCTAGAGCAGACCAAGGGCAGCTCTCCCCAAAAGCAGATGGGGAAAGGGAAGCAGTGCACCGAGTTTGAACAAACTGGGTAAGGAGGAGGGGAGGGATGACAGCAGCTGCTGTTTATTTCTTGAATTTCTTTCCTTAGGGTTATTCTCTGCAGTGCTGAAACAACTCTGAAAGAGGCTTTTCAAGTGCTACAAGTATATCTATTTTTGAATATTCACTAGGAGATTAAGAGAGAAGAAAGCTGTGCCTAGGGCAGATGATCAGGAGGCTTGGAGAAGGAAGCAGCTGGCCATTTCTGATAACAAGAACCATTTTGTCTAACACGTTTCCCGACCGCTTCCCAAACCTCAGCCCCAAGAGTCCCCCCTGCTGCCCTCCGGGGCCACCCCTCGTCCACCCAGCTCCGCCAGGTTTCTCCCAGCTCCTTTGAAGCACGGCCGCAGGACCTCGGAGCCAGGCTGCACACGGCAGCCGTGCCTCCCCACCACCACCACCACGCTTCTTTCTTCCCCGCATTTCCACGGGGAAGCATTGTCAAGGTAACGGGGCCGCTCGCGGAGCCACGGCGCAGCTCCTGCTGGCGGGGACGGGCAGGATTTGAGCGCAGCCCTAGCAACACGCCGGGAACGCAGAGGGAGAGGAGGGTGCTCGCTCCTCCCAGTGCTGCTGCTGCTGCTGCTGCTGCTCCTCCTCGCGCGGCTTTCACCCACGCAGCGGGTGCTGGTGGGGACAGCGCTGCTCCCAGACAGCCTCTGCCCGTGCCCAGGAGCAGTGCGTTGCCAACAGCCACCCAAGGAAGCACACCCAGAGGACAGGGCAGGGAGAAATCCTTTCCGCTGAGCTGGCTCACGCCCGGGGATGAGCTCCGCACCTTACGGGCCGCTGGGGGCTGACCCCGGCACCTGGGGGACGCGGCCACCCCTGCGGAGCCCCAGGGGATGGGCACGGAAGGCAGGCAACCGGGGTGGCGTGCTCCACGGGGGCTTCGGACCTAGCCGGGGAAAAGAAACCCAGGGCGCAGAGGCCTGGCTGGGGACCAACCCCGGCCAGGCAGGAGCAATCTCAGACCAAATATAGCCCGGGCTGCAGATATGGGCACTGCGCGGCTGCTGGCAGCGGCCCCGGGGCTCTCTGCTCACGCTGCCCAGGCTGCCTGCCCCTGCCCGCAGAGGTACCGTGGCCTGTTTCCTCCCACTGTCCTCACAAAGGCTATAGATTCCTTCTTTCTTTCATTTGGTTTAAATGTTTCAGTAAAAAAATCAGCTCAGAAATAACAGGGAAAGATAGACATGATGTGGCTGATCATTTAGGGCTACTGGAAGAAGATGCGCTTATTAAAATTGAGGAAGAGAACCAGCGTTTAAGACAAACCCAGGAACAATTTTCAGCCCTACGTGAGGTTCAGGCAGAAAACGGTTTGCATTGCCGTAGCACCGCTGAGAGCCGTGTACAGACAGAGCAGGAGCCGGTCCCTCCTTCCCCCTCCCGGCCCTGGAACAAAGGAGGGGGCAGAAAGGCAGGGGCAAGGCCCAGCACGACTCGGGGCTGTGTTTCAGGGACCCCAGCACGCCGGCATTGCAGTGGGTGGGTGCTCTGCAGGGCTGATTTTGGAGCAGGCTCATTTGAAGCCCTGCAGATGAGAACGGCTGCCTCGCATCGCGCTGCTCCAGCTGCCTGCCCTGGCCCCGTGCTCCTGCCAGCACACGGCAAGAGCCTGGTCCCCAAGCTCTTCCAGAGCAACAAAACACCCAGCAAGATCGCTCAGCTGGGGGCGGGAAAGGAAATATTTAGGTAGCAGCACCCGTGGTGAAGGCTGGGCAGAGCCGGGGATCCTCTGGCCAGGACGGGCCGGCACCGAGCCCTGCTCGCCAGGATCCGACCCCACTGCTGCAGCTGCGCCAGGACAGGCGGAAGCTCGAGGGGGAATTCTTACACTCCTGACCTAACGCCCACGAAAATCGGTGGCATCAAAGTCTGAGTGGCTGAAAACGGTGTGAGACATGGAGCAAGGCAAGAGCAGTCTTCTCCAGTAATGCCATGGAAAAACGCCCCCTGCGTTTCAATAAGCAGTATATTTAAAACCGTTGCGTTGTCAGAAAGGGGACTTCTGTATACAGATGATAAAGCGGAACGCCTCCAAACTCCAGCACCAGCACACGCATCCTTTCGGAAGGGCTTATCGGCGCGAGGCCAGCAGCAGTTGGGCTCACAGCAGGAACATTCGTTAAAATGGCTCCGCTCAGCACAGGCCCCGCAGGACGGCACCGCTGCCGGCACCGCCATGTTTCAGCGAGCCGGAGAAGCGCAGGAGCCACCAGGAGACTTCAAACGGCAGTGACCACGTGCAGGGCTACACCAGCTAAGGACTGAGGGCTGCAGGTGCTCATCTGTGGCAGAGACAGTTAGCGGATCGCTCCTGACCTGTCCCTAAACACGGCCAGGCAGATGCCCACAAACACGAGGGGAAGGATGGAAGCATTTGTCTGCGGGTTGCGTGCCCAGCTCGCCTCTTCTCCTTGCAGGAGCCTAATTTTTCTCCCCTCCAGCACACGAGAAGGTATTTAGCAGAAAGGGTTATGTGAGGAGACAGGGGAGAGATGCTCATGGGGAACCGAGGGGCACACCAATTAAACCACTATTGCTGCGAATGCACAGGAGGGGAAATGAGAGATCAGAGCCTCTGTAATCATTGCGCACTTATTCCCCCAATTCTGAGCAGCTAATGACAACTTCCAGCCAAAAATCATGGAGATAACCAGTCATTAAGCAAATGTTATAACCCTAGAGAAGAAAAACGCTCTGTGACTGAAAGAAATGCACCATTATGGGTTAGTAGCCGACGAGCATCCCCGGGCTCCAGTTAGCTGATGCAACGCCATGGTGCTAGGAGAGGGCTTTTTCATCTCCACTACGAATAAAGCCCTTGCAACTAACGTTTCCAAACACCGCGACTTTACGAGCCACTGCCTTACAGCTCCCTGATAAAACAGCCTCACCGGGAGTTCCCATTAAACTGATCGGGCATTTTCAAGAACCCGAAGCAGGTTTACAGAGCAGTTGACGTGCTGTCCTCAACGCTACACCTGGTGAGCTCCATCTGCATCCAGGTGCCCCTGCTCAGACGAGTCCCCATAGTCACAGGACGGCATTTTGGCACTGGGAAATACCCAAGGGTCATCCTGCCCAAGTGGTCGGCTCTTGTAAGCTAATGGCAGCGTCACAGCACACAGCAGTGTGCGCAGGAGGGCCGTATCCCCACGCCACGGAGCTCAGCGTGACTGCGGTGAGCAGTACTCCCAGCACAAGTGGTTTTAAGACACAGTACCTGCACACAACTGCATGGAGAACATCAAGCCGCCTTACCCTACCAAGCCCCAACCAGGGGAGGAAGCTCATAAAGTTAAAGTATGAGACAAGACCTTCCTAAGAAGGCAGGAGAGACAGAAAAGCCCTTCAGCAATGCAATTCGACACATAAAATTGTCATAAGGCTAATGTGCTTCTGATTATGCAAAACATCCCTGTGAGTAATGAGGGTACGAAACAAAGGAGCAAGCCTTCAGCTCACACACTGAGTACCTGCACAGACTGTATTTCCCAGGACCACACGTCCAAGCTGCGCCGTGCCCTGTGAAGCCACGCTTCACATTAGCAAAGTCAGAAGCTTTGTGGGCAGCCAGGCACATCTCCCCAACAACAGGACCTGAAAAATCTCAGGCTCTAAGAAGTCAACTGGAATTCCCTCTGCAAACTCATTACCGCACTCATTTTGCAGGAACTGAATCGCTCGTATGATCTGACAGAACAAGGTCCCATGCCCCTGGGGAAGCTATCCCAAACGGCATGCAGTTTAGAGCAAAACGGAGGGTTTGGAGGAGTACTTGAGGACAGAGTTTCTTTTTAATAATAAACTAGTCGTCTCCGTCTCCAAGGCTCTTCTAGTTGACAACCTTCTGAGTAATATGACGATGGGCAGAAGCCAGGAGAGGATTGCTTATATAGCTGCAGACGACAGCAAGCAAAGCAGGAAGGCAAAGGCCAAGGCAATAAAATACTGAGTTACTGGGAACTTCCAGAGAAAGAGGTTGGCGATGTTACCTTTTTGAGCTGCAATCATTGCGCTCCCAACACGCGGATGTACCCCTAAGCCCGCCCATTAATAAAAGCAGTGAAAAAAACCTCAACAGGCCGCACAGGTATTTGGGGGGATATTTTGCTTTGGTCATAAGCCAAGTAACGAAGCAGAACCACGCTGGACTACCAGGCGCTATGCAGCGCTCACTGGGACTGCCTAATCTCACGTCTTCTCCCAGCTTCGGTACTTTTCCCCTCCTTCGCCCACCCATCCAGAGACTCACAAGACAAGCCATCATCAATGCCATCTACCTCCTGCCTACTCAAGCGATACAAGCTGCTCTACTTGGATGAGCACTAAGGAGCTTGCTGAGGGTTTTGTTTTCGTTTTGAAGAAGCAGTTTGTCCTCCCTCACCCCCGAACACCCAGCACCACATCTCAAGTGAAGATGTTAGGCGAGAAACAACGCTCCTATAACGAAAACTGTTGTGAAGGCTAAGCTATTAACTGGAGAAGGGTTTCTCCACCTGACAGCTGAGAGAAGCCCATGTACCAACCCATCTGAGCCATTCCTCTCCAGCATCCCACGAGGAGCTGCTCCCTCCAGCCCTCCCGGAGGGTCACCGCCGTGCTTTGCCCACCCAAACCACACACGAGCTCTCCCAGGTGTAGCTACCAGCCAAAAGTGTAGCCAACAACTCTACTGAAGGAAGAACAGGAAAAATCCACCTACACACAGGCACATACCCCTCCGTCCAGTCCCGCGTGGTTCCACTGGGTCCAAATGACCGAAGCTACAATACACTGACCTTTTCCAGATGTCCTGCTTACAGCCTAGCACTTGCACACACAAAATGAGAGTTCTTCTCACCCGATTTCTCCTTCCTACTGTGTCAAAAGGAAAAGCGACCAGTTGGCATACCCTCCCTAAACGCAAACCACGTGGGCACTAAGAACACGTACAGACCTGGAAACAACGAGGTACCAAAGCAAGATAACGCGTTTGTACCACCGTATGTAATGGGTCCCACAGCCCAGGTTGTGCTACAGATGCTACTGAGGGACAACAACGACTACACTGACATGCATGAAGTTAACCTTCCTCCAGGAGGGCACGCTACAATAGCCTAGTCTAGCAAAAAGCCACCCATGAGGTAGATACACATGTACACCAACCAAGACAAGAAGGGTCCAAGCCTCTTCTGCACTCCTACAAAAGCCAGAGCCATGCGTTACCAGCCACAAGGTGCTTCCACCCACTCCTGATGTCCCTTAAGCAACAGTCCGTGGGTTTTGACTTGAAGCAACATCTGACCTCCCTAAGTCTTATCAGGGTAAGATGTTGATGGCGATAGTCAATGACCCTTGACACAAGGCGTTTCCGCTTACTCTTCATTTGAAGCTTGACTCTCCCCAAATCTAAACCAAGCCCGATCCTCTCTCACTTCAAAACCTTTACGGCACGTCCTGTGGATCCTCGGGAAGGCCTCCACAATTGTTGGCAGCCGTACGACAAGCCCTCCCTCCGGCTCACAGAAGCTGTTCATGCAGAAGAGCTGCAAGTCGATCAGTGCAGAGCTGGGCGGAAGCAGCACTGCCGAACGAACCCCGACGTTTTCAGCGCCGCACCGGATGAATGCGGCCCCAGCACAGGCACCAATTCAACAGATGCCTAATTCAAGCACGCAACTTCAGCAGGACAATATATAAAAGGCCTGGCTAAGCTCAGAGTCTCTAAAAAGCTACAGAGCCAATTATAAATCATATCTATAGTCCCCAGAAGATCTGAAGTCACCGCTAGTATTGTGCCACACTTCTTAGGATGCAAGACATCAATTAGAGCCCAGCAGCTGGACACTCTCCACACTGGAAGTCACTCATCTGCAGTTTCAGACCAATAAGATATTATTCCTAAATGTTTAGATCTCATCCCTCTGAGAAATAAAGAGTCTCACCTCAGCCAGCGAATGTTTGCATCAAGCTGAAATTGCTACCTACTAGCAAATGCTGTCAAAGGTTTGGGGGATCTCAGAGGAGCCGGTTTAATTACTTACCAGAGCAGCTGTTTCAGGAACTGCAGCCTCTTAACACGCCGCTCCTAGAGGCACATTTGAAAAGCGAGGTCACCGCCAAGCCCAGCACCAACAGCAGAGAGCCCTCTCTCGCAGGCAGGCCAAAATTCAGCGTTTCCAACAGCCGGTCCCGTTTGTGGGTTTGCCTGGGGATGTCTGCAGGGGTGACAGCTCGGGAGCCAGCCTGCACCTTTCTGAGTCTGGACCTAGCAGCCTCCACAGGAGGCCACCGAGCTCGGACATCTGCGATTGCCTTCGTCAAGGAAAGGCAGCCTTGCTCCTTCCTTGAGGTCAGAAGAAGACCTCAAAATGGGGGAACGTCTCTCTGTCTCTCCCATTTTGTTTCAAAAAAAGGACAAAGCAGGGTGCAAGTCACATCACATTATTTAGCATCCCGCTAGCTGCAGAAGTCTGCAAGATGCAGCCAGCAGACCGTAAAAAACACAACGATGCTCCACAAGCTCCCCAAACACGCATTATGGACACGTCTGTCATAGAATTGTCTTGACAAAACGGCAAAGTTATACAAAAATCAGAAACGTCAAGGATATGTTAAGTCACACGCCGCAAATCCAGAAAGAACTTTCTCACTGAGGAGTTAACAGGGTGCAGGGGAGGGGGAGGAAGGCTTCGCACCCTTTTCCTACGTTTCACAGGCCCCGTTGAGTAACGCCAGACTCACCAGGGAGCCCGAACGTCTGATCTTGACAGACCCTCACTCAAACTGGGGGGAACGAGGTCCCACAGCAAGAGAAGCAAGATCCTGCCTGACGCGTGCCAGAAGAGCTGCCTGACAGCCACAGACCATCCGCACGCGCCGAAATGATTCACAATAATTTTTTGCCAGGTCGTAAAGTATTTCCCATAGCAAAACTTCTGTATTTCGTGGTGGCTCGTGTTGTAAAACGCTCCTGTAGGCTCTGGGAGCTGCTTTTTCTTCTAAATCCCATTACTAAACGGGGCGGGGAGCAGGGACTGCACTGTAGTTCCCGTGCTATGTGTACTACGGCAGTGCTTCAGCCGAGGCGAAGCAGAAGGACCTCTCGCATGTGTCTGAGCTGGTTTTGCTCCACAAGTCGCCGTGGCGCTCAGTGCATCCAAGCACCACTTTCTGCTTTATGGGATCAGTTCGGCTCCCTGCCATCTTACAGCCCCGTGACGTTCCCTGCCCTCGGAGCTCTCTGCTAGCTCTCCTCCCTGGAGCGAGCCGTGGCATTACCTGGCCTCTGCGAGCAGAGTGCTCTTTGCTAGGACTGCAGCTTTATCGGCCCACGCAGGCAGGCCGCAAACATCAGCACAACGCACACGGCAGCAAAGCAAGCCCTGCAAGCACGACCCCAGGTAGCAGCCTGCTGAAGACCTGCACGAAATGGGAAAACAGAGCGGGGAGGTGCGTAACACTTGGGTTTTCAGCAGAGAAATGCCACCCAGCAGCAGCCCAGCCCTCCCGCAGGCGTCCCTGCCCTACAGGGGGCGGCTCTACGAGTCCCCCGTCCCCATCCCGCAGGAGGCAGCTGCACAACCCCGAGCAGGATTGGGCCCATAAGCGGGGAAATTAATCACATGGGTGTAGGGATGTGCAAAGGGGTGGGAAACACTCCCAACTGCTTCTAAATTAATTGCTGTTGTTGTTATTTGATTTGCGAAAACCTCCAGGGCTAAATTTTATTTTAGAAAACTACAAACACATCAGATTAATCAACTTAAAATAAATCAGTTTGATTTATTTATTTCTCCTGTATCTACTCCTCTTTAGGCTTGGCAAGTCGCTGCATTCTTTCCATCCCGTGAAAGAAAAAGACGTCCAGGGGTTTTGGCTTATCGTTATTTTAAAGGAACCTCTGCAAAGCGGAGCAGCTCTGCGAGCCTAAACCACGGCACAGGTACACCGTGGAGGAGGACAAGTGACGGCTGGGGCTGGTCTCCACATGCAGCAGGCACCAGCTCCGTGCCCAGGTGTTCGGGAGAGGAGCAGAGAGAGGAGCTCGATCTCCTCCAGCCAGATTTCGCTGCCTCTGGATCCCTGCAAGTCGCCGGCATCCTTTCCCCCTAATTCCCTGCCCGCAGCTGCAGCAATGCGGCAGTGCCTCTGCCAACGAACTGGGAAGAAAAGCCCTCATATATATTATTCTGAAGAAAATTAATCTTGTGTTCCACAGAATATTAAGTGGATTACGTCTACAGCCTCCAAGGAGGAAAATGTTGATTCCCATGTATCTTGTGCCATTATTCACCTCTATTAACTTTTTTTCACCAGCACAATGTTAGTCATGATGATTTCTTGTAATTCTGTCCAGACTTCAGCCAGACCTCGACACACCAAGCAAGGAGAGCGCATGGCACCTCTCCTCAGCCACGAGGAAAGCTCAGAGACCATCCCGTGGTGGCAGAATCACTGCACAGGACAGCGTTCGAGGTGGTCTCTCAAAGCCAGCTTCGTTTCTTCTGGACAACTCCACGGCAGGATCACGCTTGAGCATCACTTGGCTATCCCCGCCACTGCCTGGTCTTACTGGAGGCCTGCTCTTTCTGCGCAGCGGTGCTAATGACTAAAAAAGCAGCAGGCTCCAATAAGCAGCCTCAATGTCATTTAAATACTTACTGTTAAAAGAAACGGCGAGCCCGCGAGGGCCAGCCTCCCAGAGGGTGGCATACCCTTTGAAGCAGAGCTCGCGGGGAGTGCAAGTTACTCAGCGCGGAGGAAGCAGGACCAAAGCCACGCAGAAAGGATGCAGCCCACCGATGGTGAGGCAAACTCAGCCTGAGCGTTTCTGAATCTTTCACAAGCACATCGATGGTTTAAAGGGCCGAAAGGAGCGTTTTGATAATGTTGCACAAAGTAAGGAACGACAGGAAATCTCAGGAAAATGTGCTTTTTTTTTTCTAGTTGTGATGCACAATCAAGAGCTCAGTCCTGGCTTGACAAATGTAGCGATTCTTCACTCTCCATTTAAATCTCACTGGTCTGTGCAGAAAGAGGAACAACTTCTTACCTGTAATTCCCAGGCTCCGTCCCCTCTTTTATAGTTCCTAGAATAATTTGAATTCTACACAATAAACATCAGAGCTGATAAGAAAACCAGATGAAGTAACTTACAGCTGTCCACGTGGGCAAGATGAAGAATTAATGGCTACAGAACCAGATAAGGGTGCCCATAACCAGAAATCACACCTGTGCAAGAGCAGCAGCAGCAGCACACTCCATCGGGCAGTAGAACAAGCAGTACGACAAATGCTCTGTAGGTTAGCACCCAAGACACCACTTCTGCCCCCTGCACGCAGCTCTCCTCTCCGTGTTATGTCCTCAACGAGTCGATCGGCTGCCCTCTGTGCACTCCAAGCCTTGTTCAACACAGCCGCAAGCCGGTGCTCTGCAGGGCCACCCTAAATCCTAGCAGAGCTGTCTGCTGCACCCACCTGTGTCACTTCACCTGATCCAGCAAACCTGAGCTCCAGTCTGCCTTACAGCCCCTAGCCAGAGCTAGGAAGACAAATTACTATGAAATCAAAATGCCCTGGTAATCCTTTTCTCCTCTGAACACCCGATGTATTGGAAAGGAGTATTTCATCCTGCTGGGAAACCAGTCCAGCCATCCATGCCTGTGCAGACTGCAGGCACTGAAGCCAGGACCAAATTGTCACTCCAGGTCAGGGTAACCACGCTATCACAGTTTACACTGTAAGAAAATCAACTCTGCAACTGGATCCACCAGGACCCCAATACTGAGGCAAAACCCTGTTAACGTCAGCATCTATCTCAGGGCTGCAGCAAACCCCTGCGCCACGTCTCACCACGGTCAGAGCTCTACATTGTCAAGCAATATTAAAACTCGTGGCAGGCTGCTGGCAGCAAGATTGAATCGTGGGTTTCCCACATCACTTACTCTAAAACAGGAAGAGATACAGAGTGCCATCCTCACCACTGAGGGCTGCTCTGAAGCATTTACTGTCAGTAACAGGGCTGCACCTTGGTCCCCCGTAACAGCTGCTCAGGACATAAGAGCTGGCTTCACATCACTCTCGCTCCAAGTCCCAGCACTGGTCTTATGTTTCTCTATATAACTGGTGGCTACCTGTTTTAGTGTGCTAGTCTTGGTCACAAATTCACTTTTGCTGTTTCTTTCAAGAACTCTGACCTGTTGGTTATCTTCCCATCTGATTTCCTCCCTGAAAATTGACACCTGCAAGTTTTTTTCCCTTCCCTAGTGTCCCAAAGCTCATTCTGTGTTGGCAAATCTACAAGAAAAGCATTTATTGAAGGAATTTGCTCATCAACTCTTGCTGGCATTGAAAACACACCTTATCTAATCTTAGGAGAGCATAGTTTAATGACTACAACACAGGATGAGAGGCCAGAAGGTCTGACTTCTACTCCCTGCTCTGCCAGGGCTGCAGCGCCTGTAAGTGAATGTAGACAAGATGCTTGACCCCCCCCCCTCACCTTGATTTCCCCTGGTATAAGACTATCCTCGCATTCCTTTCCTCACAGGGGATCTTATCTGTAAACTCCTCATTAGCATCTGCAAAGAGTTATGAGTCTCCGGATGTGGATGTAAATCCGAGCGGAGCTGCAGCCCTGGCCGCTGAGCCGGGAGACATCCTCCTCAGTGCTCCCAGGCAAATTGAGCAGCGCTGCATTCCCATCTGTGCTTAGGGAAAAATTTTAATTCTTTCCCTCTACAGGAAAAGAAAAAAAAAATCACTGTTATCCTACAACAGCTGGATGTGGAGATAGGGTAAATCCAGACCCGGCACAGATGCTCCCGCAGATGAAGACCAGAGCCCCAGCTCCCGGGGCCTCACACACAAGAGGGCTCCTGCTCTGCCCTGCCTCAGTGCTATGAGGTCTTTGTGGGGCACTAAAATGCAGAAAGGGCTTCTTCTGGTATTAATAGAAACTTCCAGTTGGAAAATAACTGGCTGGGAACAAGCACGGTAATATTTCAGGTCTTCTGAGGAGGAAAGAGTCACCCCATCCCGACCCGCTCGCACTTTTCCCACTCGCCTCAGCTCACACTGTAAGCAGCTCACACCAGCAGCACTAGCGCCAGCCACAGCCACTGCACTAGCTGGGACTGCTCCAGAGCAGCAGGACCTCCTAGACGGATCCACAAACGTCCTATTTCCCCCCAAGTGGCAGACGGTGCGGTGAAGGACAGGAGGTACGTCCGCTCTGGTCTAACCGCAAGGAACAGCAAGGTCTCAGTGGAGCTGCTGGCCCAGGAACTTGGAAAAAATAAAATAAAGGGCTCGGCTCCTTTTAAAAGAGAAAAGAAAAACGTCCTATTGTTCCATCATTAATGGAAAGCAGAAGAGGTTTTATGAACTCATTGAGAAACAGAGGGTGAGTATTAGAAAGCACATTTCACTATTTCATAATCACAAGGTGAGCTGCTTGCATAATACTGAAAAGGAACATAAACGAGGCTATCACAAGGCAGTTATGAAACTTGTGTTTTAAATGCTTGACAACAGTAACAGAGTAATTAAGTTTCCTGAGTGATTTTGTTTTTTCCTATTTAGACACTGCGAAGCAGATGCTGTGACCTCCAGCACGGCCCTGGCGAGGTGCACACGCGATGGATGACCAGGGATGCACCAGGGCCCAGCCCATGCCTCGCTTCCAGCCACATCGCTTCTTCAGAGCCACCCAGGGGAGGCTTTGAGATCACACCAAGAGACAGGCTGTGAACCTGAGAGCGTAAACCTCAATATAACTGCACTCCGAGTTAACTGCTAAACCCTGAACGAGCTCCTGGGCCTTCCTCTCCGATGGTTTTTGCCATGAACACATGCTCACAGGAACTGCTCCAGTGTGACCAGGACATCTGGTCTCCCCAGCAAAACACGTAATATAGAGCAGCAAAATGTCACGAAAACCAAGGGCAAACCAAGACAGAAGACAGTCCCTCCCCCACTACTACTTCTATTTTTAGGCAGCCAGATTAGCTTGGAGCAGTTTTACTCGGGTCTGATAATGAGTAGGGCTCTTGCATCTTCTCTCGAGGACATTTCCTCCGCTGGCCAGTGCTCATGCCAGCACTTTGCTTTAAACCAACAGTATGGAAGAGATCACACGACGTGGCAAAACTAAATTACAACTTCATGGGAAAGGCTCTCAGGAAAGTGACCCTGGCTTCGAACTTGGGCCAGGTCTCCCACGTTCACAACATTGCTTAATTTTTTATTTTTGTTTTATTTTAGAGGGGAGGGGGACACAATAGTCTACCTATCCATAAGGTAGATAACTGACATAAATGACAACTGAATCATCTGTAGTTGACAAGGATGGTATGGGAGGCACGATGACAGCTCCCAAGAGCTGCCACAGCAGCAGGACCACCGGGCTAACGGTGGGGCCTCGTTAAAGAAGGGGACGCCAGTTACCAAAGGAGCAAGACAAAAGGAAGACTTGGGTGCCACTGCACTGGCAGTTTCCTTTCAGGTTCCTCCCTCTATCAGGGAGATCTGTTGCTAAGGCACTAGATAACAATTTTCTGCAACGCAACCACTTGCACATTCAGTGTCCTTCGGATGCTTCCTGAATACTCAGACCGCCTTGACAGCTACTCCTGGGTACAAAGCTTTCCTCCTTCAGGCAGGCCCAGCCCTCCTCGCCTCCTCAGGGCCTCAGCCTTCCTCCACAGCCCCTCACTGAAAGCTTAGAAAAAATCAGACAAAACCACCAGGCTTTTGACAGGCTAGAAACCCTTTCTCAGGAACAAGGTGTCCCCACCACATGAAAAGGACAGGGCAGAGCCTAAGGAAAGGCCTCCCAGGGCCATGGTTTCTTGGTGAGCTCCTGCCCAGGGTCACAACACCTTGCTGCCAGGCTCTCGCTTTCTTCTGGGACTTGTAAAACCTTATTTATTGAGGAAAAGCAAGAGTCCAACACAAGGAATCGTTTAAGTCAGCTAGTAAATGATTAACAGCAAGTACTTCAGATTGCTCGTGGCCATAAACTCATCCTGCACCCATCTGGCAGATGTCAGAGGTGAGGCCACAGGGAGGCTGTACCTGACAAAGCCCTGACTGCAGGCGAGGACGCGACCACTGGTGGCCAGCTCTTGGCCTCTCCTCTCCCCCATTTTGGGTTTTGTTCCTACCATCCCGCTCCACCCTCAGACCTCCAGGCCTTGCCGTCATGCCGCCCTCCAGACCTCCATCCCCGCGCTAAGCCCTTGCCGGGCAGACCTCGCAAAGGCGTCCAAGGCTTTTCGTGCTCATCGCACAAGTGAATGCCCACCCACCTTCCTCCCACCCACAGGCTGCCCTTGGCAGGAAGGCGAGCTACCTGGGCTGCCACCCTTTGGCAACACGGCATTTACGCAGAGGGCAGGGAGGAGAAGTGTGTCATGGGGCTCTTTTAAACAGAGGCCACAGAAGCAGCAGTGTTTCTCCTCAGGGCCTTTTCCGGTTCATGCCAAGGCTCCCCAAGAGCCCAGTGCTTCAAAGCTCTAAGTATCAGCAACTTTTAAACAATATCCTGAAAGCTCTTCTTTGGCCTGGCTTTTATATCACACAATGAAGGAGTTAGGGGGACCTGGCACTTTCTCCTTTAACAGGCCATCATTACAAGTGACTCATACTATATTGCGGGATGAGTCATCTTGGCAGAGGTCACCATCATAAGCAACAGCGACTCTTCAATTATTTCCTTCACGTTGAATTAAAGGTATATTGTTATGCTAATTTTACATTTTCTCCGTCCTATCTTTCCATCTACTCTCAGGAGCAGCTTGGGTTTTCACCCTACAGCCCAAACTATGTCTGGAAGAGCTCTTCCACCGCGGTGTAGTGCCAAAACTTGGGCTTGCAAATGGAAAGTCTTCTGGGTGGGTTTTCTGCTACGGCACCTAACGTCTAAAGCAAGCAGCTCTCCATCCCTCCTCCCAGCACTGCTCCACAGGTGTAACAGGTTGTCATTCCTTCCACATTCCTGCTCTTTCGTACTATGTCACGACAATTTTATAAGAAGCCAGGGCTGGCCCAGTGGCTGGGGTGCCACACATCACTGCCTCAAGGGCAGGGGCAAAGCCCAGCAAATAAAACCACTTTGAACTATGCCCTGCTGCACATGAACACTAAAGAATCTACTACAGGCCGTGAGCAGAACAGGTAGAAGAGGAGCCATTTTCAGACAACGGCTAGCCGGGCAGCCCCATGCTCTAATGCGACTCTTTGTTGAGCTCATGGTACTCAATTTCCAGTACTGAATTTTGACACCTTCAGGTGCCTTCAGGAGATAGGCCCCGCTCTCCTCTTCACAATCAGGAGAGTCTTGGAACCCACGCCTGCAGCCCCCGGACAGCTAGAGCAGCTCATCACGCGGGTCCCACCACCAGGACCCTCAGACACCCCACACACCAGCACTGGCTCTCACCTCACCCTGCAGGGAACCAGCTCAGGGAGTCGGACAGGCAAAACGTTTTGCTCTACAACGTTTTGCTGGATTTTGAATCAGTTCTTCAACTTATAGGAAACTCCAGCCCTTCCCCTCCAGTCCTGCTCCCCCACACCCACCACTTGCCCACCAGAGCTCCCCAACCAGGGCATCAGAAGACAGAGGAGATTCCTCAGCATCCCTGCCAGGGCCGGGCACAGCCACTTCAGGGCACTTGGCTTGGAAAACACAGTTTGTCCATTCGAAAACACAGCCATTACCAGCCTGGTCACCAGTGGAGCACTCCGTGTTGATATTTATAGCAGCAAAACACTCAAACAGGGAGCAGGGATAGTCGCACTGGCTGGGAGATTCACTTTGGAGACCATTTGTAAACCGCTCTCGCTACTGGAATCCCATTTAGCTATTACAGCCTCTTCAAACACACTAATACGCTGATCCCCACAGAATAGCAATAGGAAGGGCAGCGTCATCACGGTATTTACTGAGGCTAATCAATACGTAAAGGCTGAAGATTTATTGCAGCAAAGACAGCCCGTCTGCATAGCCAAAAAGTGCATTTAAAGCCCTTTTAATTTTGTTGCCTTGGCCTCTGGTTTTACTCCAGGAACAGTTTCTTTGCACACCCGTATTTCTTTCCCCCCAAAACAGACGCATTTGCAGACACACAAAGGAAGTCCCCCTAGGAACGCCTGCCATGAATATTTAGCAGGAGGATAAAACAGAAAACACAACGGTTTAAGCGCAGGGCCCTTCCTTTCCAGCCAGGTTTCTCATTTGAGTAGAGGCCCATGGCTAATTAAGCAACACCCAAAGCGACGGGAACAACAACCTTGCCTTAGGAAGAGCAGCACTCCCAGCCCACGTGTCGGACAGGCTCCGTGCTTTCCTCTTCCACGGTAAAAACAGGAAAACTCCCTCACCTCATCCATCTCCAAGCTGTGTGGTGACACCTGTGACCCTAGGGAAACCCGCTAGCCTTGAACATCACCTGGTCTCCGTTGAAGAAAGATTAACAGCTAATTTATTTCACTTGCTCTGCTAGAGACAGGGACTTCTCGGTGCCATTTCTTTTCTCCTCTATAAATCCCCCTTCCTTTTCCCATGCCCCTTCCTTCACCCCAAATCTGGCTGCTTTTAGCCCACAGAACCCAGCTGCATATTCATTTTTGGTCAGCTTATGTAAGCTGGGGTAAAACCGTGCATCCTAAAGGGGACCATGCTTCAGACGCACTAAACATCTACCATTACCAACATCGGCCACCAACGCGTGGCACTTGACATCTGGGGAGCCAGGACTTTTATCTGGGTACCTCGTTTTCAGCGAGGAGCTAGCACAGGCACCCAGGCTGTGCCATTTGCACAGGTCCACAGTGCAATGCTTCTGAAAAACATGGCAGCGAGACAGGAAGGAGATCTGCAACTTCTCTTTCGCTAGTTTATCTCTAAATCATATTAAGCTTTTATGCTTGCATACGAAAGAGAAAGGAAAAGGCAAATGTATTCTGATTTACTGGGAGATTTCTATTGTTGCCTGGACATCAAACAGCACCCAATTAGTCCTGCAAGGATCTGACCCACAAATTATGAAAATAAATGCCTCTGAAGCTTTGATCTCTTGTATTTCTGTAGCATGCTACAGCAGTTATTAGACACATTTTATTAGATTCAAGCTGTGCGATCTCTTCCTCAGCAAAGGCTCTACCGCCTCAAACGCATCCTAAAGCCTCCATCCAGCAGATTAAGGGCATGGTCCCAAACAGTCACTTCTGTCATGCACTGAACACATGACTCAGCTGGCAGGAGGCTTTTTCCTGCTGAGTTTCAAAATTAGGAGCACAGAGAATTTTTAAAAGGCCGGGGAACGGGGGGGAAGTGTCAGCCACCTAAATTAAATTTTGGATTCTTTGTTAGTTTATAAAGGAATATACATCCTTTGCGATATCCTTGGCTTCTAAAAAGCGTTGCTTTCAGAAGAGCTAAACAATTTATTTCTTTTCGTACTCTGAAATGACACTGCTGGAGGAAGCAGGCAAGAACTGTAACAAAAGGTTTCATGCACTCCAGAGCTGAAAACCACACGTGCGTTCACACGAACAGAAACACATCCACCCACCCTTGCTGCAGTGACAGCATGTAAAACAAAGAGGATGTTATACTCAGACTGCTCAGCCTTTACTCAGTAAGTGGCTCACTGCTCACAGGCTGCTGCACAGAGCAGCTCCTGCGCTTGCCAGAGGCCATGGCAGCTTTCAGGACGTACGTAGGAAGGATGGGACCATGCGAATGGCTCAGGTCTCGGCTACAGGCAGGAGGGTGGCGTTTGCACGAAGCCATTAATACTGATAGACTTTTTGTGGCAGGCCTGCTTATCAGCAGCAGAACAAAGTGCGGACCTCCTCCTGAATTCACGGTAACTCAGCTGAGCGCGGGGCAGTAAATGCTGTGTTTGCTCACCTAATGCAGGAGGAGGAAATGCTGGTTCTCGGCTACGCAAGTCGCGTCTGGATACTCCAGTGCTGGCTGCCTGATTACAGTCATCCATAATTTACTACCGATCCAGAACCTTGAACTTCTGGCAAGCACGGCAGAAAATTAACAGGGAAAAGCAACATTCCAGATCAAAGGGAAATGGCTTGCTGTACTCTCAGAGCATTTGCCGTTACAAAATAAAATCAGGCGTGCAGAGGGATGTAACCGAGGTCTGATTAAGCTTCTCACCGATGTTTTCCAACAGTGCTTGCTTTGCCTCTCCTTCTAGCACCAAGCCTTTGGGGGGGGAGCACCCCAGGACTGGCCCCTCCATGCTGAGCATCCTCAGCCCCTGTGGGAAGGGGTCACAGCCCCACACAGGATTCCTCTCGAGACCACCGCAGAGGGGGAACATGGGCAGAGGGGAGTCTCCTTTTTCCCATGGCTGTGTTCGTTAGGCAATCCGCCATTAGAAATCATAAGTGATTTACATGCAGAACATCAAGCCTCGTTTATATAAATTGTTTTCCAGAGAACAGAGCAGGCAGCCCATCGGTTTCCATGTACAGCCACAGTCCAACGTGACGAGAGGGGACGGGGCGGGGGGGAAGGAAATCAACGCTGCTGCTTTACAAATAGTAAATACAACCCCTCATTTAATGGCGCTGGCGATGACTTTGGCCAGTGGTTTTCGACCTGCAGCCTACGGATGGCTTTAATGGCTGCCTGCGAGGTAACTGAGGTGCCTGAGCGTGAGCGAGCCTCGTGTGACGGAGGCCCTGCGGTGCCACCGGGGAACGAGGGGCCCCGCAGAGCAGAGCAGGCTGAAGCCACCCAGGGGGAAGGAAAAGCCACACAAAGCCCCTGGCCCCCAGCCCTGCCGTGCCCAGCTCCTGGTCCCTGCCGAGCCTGGTGGCGAGAGCGGAGGGGAAGGAAAGGGGCATTCATCTCCCACCAGGTGGGAGCTGCGCTGCAGAAGTATTCTTGAACCCTCCCCAACCTCCCCCTTCCCAGACAACAAACCGGAAAGCCAGCACACAACAGCTTTTACCAAACCCACTGCGAATGCAGCAGGAACAGAGCTGGGGGAGGAAGCAGACCCAGCCGAGGCTCGTCCCACCGCCCCTCGCAAACGTCCGCCTGCTCTTGGCTTCTTCCTTGGGGGCAACGCTGGGAAAACCGGCAGGGTTCTCCCCGTTTGTATTTTGGGCAGGAAGGAGTCAGACGGGGATCGATACTCCGTCCTTGCTCTGCAGGTCCGAGGCGGAGGCTCCTGCTGAGGCACATAACCAGGGTTGCAAAGCGGCTGCGGGTGCGTTAGAGGGAGGCAGGCGAGGGTTTGCAGGGAGCAGCTCAGAGTCCAAGCTCAGGGCGCGACAGTAGCTCTTGCATGACCTGGCACCACGTAAATAATGACTTTCAAGTACGCCTCTTCCTCAGTGGGGTGATTAATTTTGGGAGATTTGCATACTGATCCAATGGAAACGGTTTTCCCCCCTCACCCTGTATAAACTGTACCAGTACCCCTACTATGAGTCTGGCAGATAAAAATTACCTTCACATAGCGGGGATGAAAGCCTCCTCTAACCACTCATTTTTGCATGGAACAGAAATCAGGTGCTTTTTATTTTAGACATGCACACACCAATCAAATACCTACCTCTTCATTGCCTCAAACCTTGACTCAACAAAATGCCCGTACTCATACACCAGCCTGCTACGGCACATTTTGCTCTGAATTCATGCTTAAGCAGCCCAAATTATTAGTTTTGGTAACCGACCAGTACACAGACACTCGTGAGAACAGAGACTCTCGGTGCCTTTAGAAACACCAGCCGCTTATCCACTTGCATGTGGGGGAAGAACTCCGAAGACCAGGCAGAGTACCCAACCTGTCACCGTGCCAGTGCTGAACGTGGAGAACTGCAGAAGAGCAACATCTGGGCTGCACAGCTCCACGAGATGGGAAAAAAAAATCAGCCCCGTGCAAGAAGATTAGGCAGAAGCCAGCTTCGGTTTTGTTTTAACTTCCCATGAACACACACGCAAGGAATTGCGTCATGGGCAGAAGACATCGTTTGCACCACTACCAAAATCCTGGCTTGAGGAATGGAAGCGAGATGCAGAAGGGCTTGGAGCTGGACATTTTCACTCCTTATTCAGAGATGGGTATCGTGCAGCCAAGGTCTCACGTTAAAAAAAAGGGGGGAGACTCAAAATTTACAATGAACATGGTCATACCCAAGGTCCATAGCTTACACAGGCACTGATGAAGTTCATGATGGAAGACCTCCAAGAGGGTCTAACCTCAGGCGTCCCAGATATCTATATCTATATCTATATCTATCTATCTATATATATATAAACATTTGTTGAAGATAGGTGCCAAATCTTGCATGGTAGCATACCATGTACAACGCACCACAAACATGCCTTTCTTAATCTCCAGAAGTCATCTCTAGTAAAATTTGTTCCTCTTTCTATTTAGGAAGAAGGTGACCTTTGCAAAAGCTGCTTAAGTTCTGTTGAGCTACATGTTTTAAAAAGGCGTTGGAAGAAGAAATCCAACAAAATGCTGCAAAGATAATGCTCCCGAGTAGTGGCTTGCAGTGCTTACGCCCCATTAGAACTTCTCCTAAATCTTTAATGATTCTGAAATATTCCATAACCCGATGAAGTCCTGGAAACAGGACAATGCCAGCATATTGGGGCTTTTTTTTGTTTGTTTGCTGTTTTTAATATGAGGGCTTTTATCTTCATTGACAATGATCAGCTAATGCAAACAAATGGCCACTGAAAATTCACTTCTATACAAAGCAAAGCTAAAGGAACAGCAGTGACATTTTTGGGCTTCATCCAATTCCTCCCAGCAACAGCTAATACCCACCGGCTCCTTAATTCTGCGCTGTCTCCTCTCCAAGCCTGAGCACTAAAGGCCAGGCCTTTCCAAAACAACTAACGATTTCAGGATCCAGTTTCCCGAGAGTGCATGGTCAGCACTTTGCGGAAGTAAACAACAAAGCCTTGGTTTTTGTTAATGAGTCCAAACCAAAGCAACAACCAGGTACGCGAAGGAAACTATTGCTCCTTCCCCCAAAAAGGGTGCTGGTTGAGTAGGAAACCCTCAGCCAAGCCCAGGTGAGCCGT
This sequence comes from Anser anser, assembly GCF_964211835.1. Classification (NCBI taxonomy): domain Eukaryota; kingdom Metazoa; phylum Chordata; class Aves; order Anseriformes; family Anatidae; genus Anser; species Anser anser. The sequence goes on along the minus strand of NC_139729.1, from coordinate 23,737,131 downwards.
TCCTAGGCTCTAGCCCCTGGCTGGTCCCACCCCAGGGGGTCATCAGCTCACTGACAAAGGCTCTCCCCTCATCCCCTTACCACCTAAGCCCCTTTTAGGGGGCTGTTCCTGCAGCCTGGCAGACAGAGGGCCAGCTCCAAGCGAGCACCCAAAGGCATCCTCCTGCTGCTGCTGCTGCTGCAGAAGCACCCGCAGCCGTCCCCAGCACGTCAGCCGTCTGCAAGCGGACGTGGTGGAGGAAAAGCTATTGACCTGGATATTTTAGCAGGATCAAGGCCACAGGCTTCGGCAAGAGATGACAGCATTCACCGAGACACGCGCTTAAAAAAATACAACACGGAGAGCCCAAAAGCCCAGCCCCGTCCTTCTGACTGCTCTGCCGTTGTGCTCAGCTGCGCGCTCACCACCAGGGAGCACGGCCCACTGCATCGCCACTCACACCCGTTCCCTTTTTCTTCCAAAGATCTGTTCTCAAACACGGCCATCAACAGCCTGTGCGAATCCCCCTGTTAATCACTATTCTGCTAACAGCAACGCCAGGGCATTCGGCTATTAAACATGCCGAGTGGACTAGCAAAAACACCTCCCAGCCCGGACAAAAGAACATTATAACGCTGTTTATCTTATCCCCTTGTCAGTGTAATATGCAGCACTACCTGTTCAATGGCCTCATCATTTTAAATTACAGTTTTCTGCAACATTAGCAGTGCTCATTACCAGCGCCACCAGCGGAAGACCTCTATTTTAAGAGCATCCTTGTGACGCTGCAGGCTTCGCCCTGCCCTTCCCCGCACGCTCGCTTCTCCACGCTGACCTGGGGACACTCGGGTACCATGGCAATAAGCACGGCAGAAAATGATTGATGGAAACATGTCGCAAAGAAGGCAGGAGCGAGCCAGAAGTGCGCTTACTAGATGCACCAGGCCACGCATTTTAATCAGGATTCAGGGCTTTGTTCCTGGCCGAGCCGGCAGCGCGCGCGCGGAGCAGATGCACTGCTGCGGCGGAGCACGGTTGTATGGCCGAGATAAACTCCGGTGTGGCAGAGGCACGAGTGCGTGCCGGCTTCTGTTACCTCTACAAATCCTGCCCCAGAGCCAAGCCACGCTCAGCTGGGGCTGTGCCGGAGCCCTGGGAACATACCCTGAAAGAGGCAAGGCAGCCGGGGCACGGTACGGGGCGAAGTGGCAGGCAGAGGTCCCCTCTCTGCATCTGCCTTTGCTTGTTGTTCGTAAAAGCCAGCCTCCTGGAACATTTTGGTGACTCAAACTCAGAGATAAGCAGCCCGAGCGTTTCCTTTCCCCGCCGCTCAGAACGAATTTTGAGTCACTACCTGCTCCCGGCAGCTCCAATAGCCAGCTCTCACCCTCAAACACGTAGGCGCAGGAGCAACGTCCCCTCCGTCCAGGCTCACCTACGGCAGCGATGTGACACTTCTCTCATTTTTTAATAAATCAAATTCCGCAAGGCTTGTGGAATTACTCCTCGCTGCCATGTTTTGTGCTCAGGCAGCAAATTTACTATTGATTTCTGATTCAGACCCTGTGGAATGATTCACGCTCCTTGCCCTATCTGCTGGATTTACGACCTTTAACAATTATTCCAAGTGCTAAAAGAGCTTAGTTTAGAAGAAGATCTATTCCTTGGCAAATTAAGCCCCTATTCTTGTCTCACTTATAAACCAACACATCTCTCATAATTCAAAGGAAAGTGCCCTCACAGGTCTCTCCCCATCAGGACGCCACTCCTCTGCGTCTCGGACGCGGCCAACTTTTCCTAACTCTAATTTTATAATGGGAGTCTGAAAAAATCCATTTCCTGCAGAAAGAGCCTCCCCGTGAAGCCCTGCCAGCCTCGGCGGCGGGGCCAGCGAGCTGCTCTGCACAGGGCCAGGCAGGGGAACAACCCGCAGCGGTGCCACCAGCCCCTGCTTCATGTCCCTTGTCCCGGGGCACCCCGAGCAGGCTGGGCGCTGCTGGTGGCTCTCGGGGCTGGAGGGAGAACGTTTCCTTCTGAACCAAAACCAAAACCCAGACCGTGTCTCGAGAACATTGAGATTAAAAAGCCACAAAAACCCACGAACTAAGCATGTGGGGACAGTTTTAAAAAGAGCTAGCGGTCTGCTTCAAGAAGAGTTCCTAACGCAGATGCATTAAAAAATGAAACAAAAACTGATTTTCAGGGGGTGGGGGGGAAGAGGGCCCCCTTCCCTTCCCAAAGGACACTGCTTTCCTGGATTAACCCCACCGCCTTCAGCACCCCTCCTCCTAAAACACCTCCACCTATCAAGGGAAAGGAGAGCTCCAGGTCTGCAGGTTGTGGATGGTCGCCCTGCTCCAGCCTCGCCTGCGCGGTGTACTGCTGAGCAATCATTTACACTATTAATCAACCAGAAACTCACCAGGAAGAAAGTAGGGCAAGTGAATAAAGATAGGCTTTTTTTTTTTTTTTTTTTGCACTGAAGCAAATAATATTTCTAAAAATACACTTGTGCTAGTCTTCAGTGGATTCTGCTTAATTTTATTTATTTATCTATGGCAGCAGGTTGAGAGAAGCAGCCCCGCTGTAGCTCCTCATTCTTCAGATGACTCCCCCTCCTCGATACCAGCTTGCTGCTCTTAACAGCGAAGGGATGAAGAGGAAAGGGGGGAAAGACGGAAGAACTTAGGGGAAAAAAAACGACGGGGGGTAGGGGGGCAACCAGGCCCCAACCCACACGGAGGCTGCCACGTTTGACAAGCCCGACATTTCAAGGGTACATCGGCAGGAGCGCGTTATCTCTGAGGGGGGCCGGGGAGGAGGCAGGGCAGCGGGGCCCGGCGGGTGGATGACGGGGAAAAGCAGGGCGTGGGGAGCAGCCCCGAGCATCCGCGCTCCCGCATCCCGCGGGCACCCGGCTCCATCTGCGCCCGTGTGTCCGCGCGTGCACGCGTGTGACATGATTTATTAATCGAGCGCGGCGAGACGCCGCGCTGCCCAGCCCCGCCGGCGGGGAAGGGGGGCACTGGGGGGGGTCCGGGCTGCCCGGAGCACTGCGGTGCCCCCACCCCAAGCAGCCCCGCGCCCCCATAGCGCCCCGCAGCACCCCACCTGCCCGTGGTCCCCGTTGCCACCCAGCCGGGGGGGACGGGCGGCGCTGGGGGCACCGCACACACACCCCGGGTGTACGCGCAGCCATGCAGCCGTGGGTACGCGTACACACGCTTGCGTACACACATCCAGCCCTACATGTGTGTTCGGATGCACGCACACGCAGGCACACACGTATATACATACCCGTCTGCATGTGCACGTTTATATATGTATTATGTACGTGCAGGGGCATACGCACACATTATGTATGTGCAGGAGATATGCACACGCATTTATGTGCGGGCAGGGGGACAGGCACACACGTTTAGGTACGGGCGGGGGACATGCACACACATTTATATGCATGCAGGGGACGTGCACACACAGTTATGTACGTGTGGGTGCGTACGCACACATTTCTATACGTGCAGGGGCATTTGCACACACGTTTATGTACGTGCCTGTGTGCATGCACACATTTATATATGGGCAGGGGTATAAGCATGCACATTTCTATACGTGCAGGGATACATGGATGCACACACATATACATACAGGGCTTTATGCATGCATATTTCCATACGTGTAGGGTGTACGCAGGCACATATACATACGCAGGGGTATATGCATGTGCATTTATATAGGCGCAGGGGCACACGCATGCACGTTTATGCGCAGGCAGGGGCACACGCACACCCAGCCATGTGCGGGCAGGGCGGTACACACTCGCACACACTCGCACACACTCACACACACGTGTGCACGCTCACACACACTCACACAGCCCGACACCCCCGCAGCCCCACGGCCCCCAGCCCGTGTCGGGGTCTCTCACTCACACTCACACTCACTCACACACACTCACACTCGCCCCGCGCCTCACCCGCAGCGCCGAGAGGTCGATCTCGTCCAGGCTCCGTGCCGGCGAGTCGCTCGCCATGTTTCCTCCGCCGCTGCCTCCGCCGCCGCCGCCGCCGCCGCCGGCGAGGCGGCCCCGCCGCCCCCGAGCTGGCAGTGGCGGCCGCCGCGGCGCTGGCGCTATTTAACGCCTCCCCTCATGCGGGGCGCCGGCGAGGGAGAAGCCGCCCCTCGCCCCTCTCGCCCCTCGCCTTAGGGGCGGCGGCGGCGGCTGCGGGCAGGGCTCGCCGCGGGCTGCGCCGGGATGGCGGCGGCGGCGGCTCCGGCTCCGGTTGCGGCTCCGGTTGCGGCTCCGGCTCCGGCGGCGGCGGCGCACGGCATGGCCGCCTCCCGGCCCAGCGCGCCGCCGGAGCCGCCCCTCAGGCACGGCGAGGCGGCGGCGGCGGCCGGGGGCGGGCAGGGGGCGGGCGAGCCCCGGCCCCGGGTGTGGGGCTGAGGGGGCTGGGTGGGCAGCGGGAGCCGGGAGCGGGGCTGGGGAGGGAGACGGGGGGCGGCCGGTCCGCCGGGAAGGTTTTTTTTTGGGGGGGGGGGGTCACACGTTGTAAGGGATGAGGGAGTTGGGGGGGATCCTGTGAGGGCGCCTCACGGCGCGGCTCCTGGGCAGGTCGTGTCGCGGCCCCACGGGAGATGCGGGGTCGTGTCGCGGCCCCACGGGAGATGCGGGGTCGTGTCGCGGCCCCACGGACGCCTCTGGGGGGCACGGAGCAGCGGCAGACCTGTCAGCCCCTGGCTCAGCACCGGTACCGCGTCTGTACCGCCTTCGGAAGGGGCCAAAACCCCTCCACATGCAGCAGCGGCTAGGTAGCCGGCTTCCTCTGTTTTCCTTGCTTCCCTTTTTCGGATGTGGTTTCTGCCAAACCAGGTGCCATATATAAATATATACGTATAAAAAATCTGTTGCCTTTGAGCGAACCGTATGGAAGCTGTACTTACAACATCAACTCTCACAGGCTTGTGTCAGGATCTTACAATATGCAGATCTGGGAAGCGGAAACCCTACACATGAGTCAACTGGCAGGCGGACGGGGTTTTCTTACGCTTTTGGGTTGGGGATGCGCTCTGTGAATTAAAAAATAACAATAAATCATCCTGCAACCAGCTCTGCTCCACGGGCTGCGAGGGACAGAGGGACAAAAAGGGGCCGAGGCTGCTGCCCTGCCGCTGGCGGTGCAGGAGCTGCATCGACGTCTCGTTATCCTCATTAGTGCTGATGGTGGCACGGCTGATAGGGGCTGGGAGCAGCCCAGAAGCGTTTCAGCTCTCAGGGCTGCGAGGCCTCGGCGGGACGGGGTGGTTTTGGTGGAGAAGCAGTGGGTAGCGGAGGTGCGCAGGGCTGCGCAGCACCAGCAGCATGCCTGGCTTCAGCCCCTTTTTCCAGTCCATAACTCGTGACCCCCCCAATTTCACACACCGCCATTAGTCCTTGCGTTTAAAAAGCCAGATTTGACCAAAATGGTAAACTGAATAAAATAAACGCACATTTAAAAAACAGAGGGCTGTCGCATTGTCTCTGAGCACCCCCGTGAATCTTTGGTGGTGCTGTTTGTTTTTTTTTTGAACCAGATGCTGTCTGTGTCTGTCAGACCTGGATGTTGCAATGCTTTGCTCCTAGTTGTGAAGCTGAAAGCAAAACTGCTTGGGAACTCGTAACAAAGCAGTGTGGGACTTCCTACTGCCTTCATTGTTCTCCTGAAGAGAAATGCAAAGAACAGGATGAGGGAGGACGCTGGCTTTCTCTAATGTGCTTCCCATCCATGAACACAAGGTATAATTTGTGAAACACATAAGGATTTAAAAAAAATAATATATCCTCCAGACCTGCAAATAGACAGATTGGCCTGATCCTGTGCATGCACGTGGAGCCCCAAGCTAAGCTGTGATTTAATTACAATCTATCCTCTGTCTGTCAAGATGGCAAAAACGCAGAGAACCCTTCTGTAACAATAACGTAAGACACACGGTGAGTGATAGCAGGAGGCGAATGGAAAGGCCCAGGGAGGGCCGCGTTCCCAGGCTGCAGGAAGCTTTTTCTGTAGAAAATGGAGTTTCCGAGGTGTTACTTTATCTCACAAGGAGGTGTACGTCTGCCTCTCTCTACACCCTCTTTCTGTCAGGAGCATCTAAACAAAACCTTGCAACTGGAGTCATTACGGTGCGAAACCGAGCACTCGGTTGAATCAGCCTGAAATGTTTTCAGTGTGAGTCAGTGTGACATGAAATCATGTTTCTGCCCGGCAGAGTCCCCCCGGGAGCTGCTGCTGGTCCCTGCTGTGTCTCCTGCACATCTCACGGAGCAGGAGCCGGGGCAGGAGGGCACGCGTCCTGCCTCCTCAGCTCCACCAGCCTCTGTTCCACCACATGCACCGCCTTGCTGGGACGGTTTGGTGGCAAGACATTGTTTTTGCCGTTTTGTCCCCATTCCGAAAAATGGAGCAGTGTGAAAATGTCAGCTTTTCCTGCGGGTGGCGGTCCCCAGCCTTGGTCAGCTCCGGTGAGCAACGAGCACCGTAATGAACCAACGCTGTGCTGTTGGCAGTGGAGGGCTAATGTCAGGCCAGTGGGTTTGATTTGTTCATTAAAGGGCATCGGCTCGTGTATAAACTATCCAGTTCATTTGACCTCTGCATAAAACCAGATTTAATCATCTGGCAGTGCCACCGCTATTAATTGTATCGTGGGGTTACGTGTAAAATTAGTAAATCTAAATGACATGTAAGGCCTTGTCCGATTAGCAGGAGCTCCAAATGCTTCAGGTTTTGGAACCTTCTCTAGAGATTTAGAGGAAAAAAAAAAAAAGAAAAAAAAAAAAAGAAACAAACAAACAGGAAAGCTTGTCTGGAACCTGTTTGGGGCCCCATCGTATGATGTACTGCACCATCCTACATGGGTCATATGTTCCCAATGATTCTGTGACCACTGACAGCATAATTTTTTGATTCCCTAAATCCAAGTTGTGTTACCCCAATGTCTGCCCATGTAAAGCAGTAGTTAGAGGACTCTGCCCAAACCGAATGGAGGATGTTGAAAAATTAATACTGTGAAATGCATAATAATTGGATTTTAAGCTAACTTGATAACATGCAGCTGTGTTATAAGAAACTCAGAAATGAATGGCTACATGTGTCCTACCTTCTGATCTTCCCAAATGCACTTTGACTGATTCATTATCTTACTGATTGCTCGTCCTTCTTCTGCTGATACGGGTTCCTCTGGGGGAGAGAAGCGTTTTTCCATTGCATCCTTGGAGCTGAGCAGGACTTCATGTGTGAACCTTGCTGCCAGGATTTTTCCTATAGCTATATATATATATATAAAAAAAAACCAACTGTAAATTGTTAATCTCTCCCTCACTTAAGCATTGTTCAACTACAAAGCCCTGTAATCACTGCAATGGGGGAGTACATGGAAAAAGAGCAAAGGCTCTATGGAAAAAGCAACAAGAACAACAAAAAAAACTACCTCCAGAGATTCATATCCAGGGAACAGCACTGTGCATTTAAATAGCAAAGTCCTGGGGCACTGCAGATCAAGAGGCAGTAGATGGTACACTTCCAGGAGCTCAGTGCTCTCACAGCACACCCAAGCTGGTGTTCCTCCCCAAAATACGCGGCACTGAGGACCAGCTCAGTCTTTCTTTTATGCCCCTTCCCCTGCAGTTGCCTTTGCTTGCCCTTGAGGGCTGTGCTCACCCAGGAGCAGGAGCCTGACAGCCCCCAGCAGCCAGGCCAGCTGCGTTATCTACAAGAATACTGAAACTTCAACACAAAGGTGAGATTTTTAGGTAGTGCAGAAGTGAAATCCCATTTTTGCACTGCTTGCGGAAAACCTAATGCAGCTTTGCCCCCAGCAAACCGTGTTCCCAGAGTCCCGCAGAGGAATACCAACGTCTCCTTTTTTTGCCGAGATCTCGAGGATAGCATCTGTATGCACAGCCTGCAGCACGAGGCAGCACAGCCCCCTGGCTCAGCAGGGACGTGCTCCGGTGCCCACCTGCGGCAGCAGGAGCACCGCTGCTCCCAGGCACCACGACTGCAGCCTTGCCCACGGGGCGGAACATCTGCTCCGGTTCCAAGACCCTTTTATCAAAATTATTTTGATAAAAATAATCCAAATAACCATAACCTCCCGATATGGTCATTTATGCTGACCAGTCTGGATCTGAGCTACCCTAAGACAAGCGGTATTTAGGCTCTCTCTTTCCTATCTTGGCTTGTCTTGCAGACCAAAGGGAGCCCCAGGCCTGGGAAACACCTGACCTGAAGCCACCCCCATCTGGCATTAAGCACAGATCAGCCGAACAAGAGAAACTGGCTCCATCTTTTGTCAGATGCAAATTGCTGGGAGTTAATTAAGACACATTTCAGGATCAGTGAGGTTTTTTTCTTAATGATAATCTGTCCTGAGGTGTGGGTAGGGTTCGACATCTCAGCAAAGGGGTTACAAAGCTGGAGCTGCGCATCGCAGTCAGTGCAGGCGGAGGTCCCACAGGGCCTCGGCCGCAGCCCAGTGCGCAGGGTGCTCAGGGACCTGACGGCACGTGTGCACCTGCGGGAAGAAGGCAACTGGGGTCCAAGTCCTCCTCGGTGTATTTATTTTTCCAGATTTTCATTCCTTTTTAATGTTTGGTGTCTTCCGCACGGCTTGTGAAAAGTGTTTTGCAAAGGGGGTAGAGCCACAATGGCAATATGCTTCGATATGCTTCTGCTTTTCTGCAGGTATATCAAATACTCAGTGTTTTTCCCCACAAAAAGTAAAAGTCTTTTATATACAAAAAGAAGAAGAAGGAAAAAAAAAAAGAAGAAAAAAAAGAAAAAAGAAAGGTTAAACCACAGAACAGACTTTCCAAGTCTGATATTTCAGGCTTCCCACTCGTAGTCAATAACCAAAGCAGAAACCAGTCAGAAAACAACCGGAGGTACTTAAAACAACTTAAAGTAATCGTCTGAGTAGTGCTTAACGTGGTGGTGTCTGAGTAGGAAGACAGGGTCTGAGCCAATTGCTGTTGCCTTTATGTGGAGTTTTCTCTCAGAAGTGTTTACTTCCTCATGCCTTCATGGAGATGTGGCAGTCTATGAAAGCACTCCTCCTGGAAGTAGATGAAAATGGCTTTAAAAAAAAAAAAAGGTTTCTAGGTCCTGTCATAACAAGGAAAAGCTTAAAAAAGATAACCCAAATGTTCACTACAGGCAAGACATGCTGTGCTTTTATGAAATGGATGGAGAGTTTCAAAGACATCAGACATTCTGACTTGCTGAAACATCACCATCAGGGCTCCCCCAAATACCACCACACCCTGTCAGAAAGGAGCCACCAAAGTCCATCCTTTACGTAAGAAGGTCTTCTGCAAAACAGGAGAGTGTCTTCAGGCTGCTGTCAGGCCCAGGAGATCCCACAGAGTTCAGGTGTTCGGACTGACAGGCCACAAGAGAAAGCTGCAGGCGGCCTTCAACGTCTGCTTTGTGGCCCTGTGAAGGCCTTTCCCAGCCTGCAGTATGGAAGAGCCTTCACTCCTACAAGTCCCGGCTGAAGTCATTAACACCACCTACAGACGGAAAAGTCTCCGAAGGGGTGAAGAACCAGTCAGGAGACCGGCCAGGATGGCCATGGCATCTCCTCACCACCGCCATGTGGCCTAGTGACTAATGCAGTTAATGCAGCCACAAACATGGCATGAAAGGATGGCTAATCCCTCAGGGCCTTGAAGATTACACCACCCCACCAAGAAATACCTCCAGAAAGCCACAAAGAAAGACAAACAGGACTCCAAACAATGACAGCAGGACAAAAAGTCCTTGAAATACAGGTGTCAGGTGATAACAGAGGGCAAAACCAAGACGAAGGTGGAAGGGTTCACCTAGCTATGCAGCAGCCCGCCGGTCAGCGGAGACCTGGAAATGAAGTGACAGCCAGGGTGAGAAAAGCAAGGCCAACACTTGGGTCAGCCCAGAGTTATACAGAACAAAAGAAAACGTGTCTATTTGAACAAGGTGATCTTAGTGTTAGTGCGTGATTTCTGAGAAATGGAACGGTACCAAAACATCAGGCAGGAAATGAGGTGGTTTTGAAAATGAGTGTGTATGAAAGATGTGCTGCACACTCAGTGGAATGACTCCATCTTCAGTTCAGAGAGCAGGAAGGAGCGGGCTTGTCTCCACTGTGACAGGGGGAATCCCTGCACACATCTGAGCTCACAGCCTGGGCCTTACAAATGTGTTACCACAAGGAAGCCATCAGCTGAGAACTAGATAGCAGGAGGAAACTGGGGCACTGAGAAAAAGCCTTCACAAGGAAGGCAGATCAACACCAAACGACAAAGACATGGATGGCCCTATTTCCCCCGTGAATGAGTGCTGGAGTGGGAAGGAAGAGCTGGAATATTTCCTTTGAAATTCTGGCCCCTACAGGCTCAAAGCAGACAGCATATTAAAGGAGAGATTTTTAAAAGTGATGTTATATACTTAATTAATCTCCGGGTTTCAGAAGTTTGTGCTTCTCAGTTTGCAGCTCCTGGCACCGGCGGTACTGCAGTCTTTGAAAGCAGGCGGTGGTGAGTGGGGAGAAGCGCACCACAGATGACAGCAACTGGAGAGAGATTTCTTTGTCCACACAGCCCAGGCACTGCTCCAGCTGTGCCCAGAACAACGCTCTGGAGAAGCGAGGCACCAAGTCATCAGGAGCTTCTCTATTCCTCTGTTTATAGAAAAGGTCAGGTCAAATTTAATCTGCATTACTCAAGTTTCTGCTTTATCTGATACTTCTGCAGCTGATAGCAGAGTCTGGAGGTGGGACCATATCCTTGATACCAGTTATTAGCACGACATTTGTCTATATGCTGCATGGCTACTGGGGCTTTTCCAAACCGGCCTCTGCAACAGGAGCTAGCTGAAAGGCTTGGGGCAGTGGCAGAGGCAGGAGGGATCTTTGTGCCTCTATCTGTTGGATGAGATGAAGCCTGTTCTGATGGTAAGTGTCTCCCTCTCTGGTACCCATCAAAGGGGCCTGTAAAAATCAGTCACCATGAAGAAAGGTTGGAGAGGAGGCTGCAAGAGCATCTGGGGGAAACTGAGGGTATTTCCCCAACTGATTCACTCCCTGCCATCCGTTATACACCACTTGACTTTTAATAGCATATACACAATGCACTGAACACGGAGAAACATATCTGGAAGAGAAAGAGTCCTGAGTGCTGAAAACGTGCAATTTTCCTTACCTGGCATAAATGACAGCCCAGCACAAAATGAAGTCAAAGGTGTTCCTGTAAAACAACTGATACATCAATAAAATAAGCAGGTAACAATCTCCGCATGTGCCTTGACTGATGAAGGGGGAACGGACCAAATCCGCCGTGACGTGCAGGGTGACCGCTGAGGGCACAGATCCAGGCTGTCACAGTGAGGGGACACAGAGACGGATGAGGCAGAGCGAGACACAGCTAATGGTGATGTGAAGCCAAAACGGAGTGCAGTGGAGATACTTGGAAGGTGCCAAGCTGGATTTGCTGGTGAGCAGCAGCATCAGAGGTCTCAGGGCAGGTGGTCAGTAGGTGAGGTGAGCCCACCGGCGAAATCCTCAAGCCTTAAGACAACAGCGAGCTGCATACACCGCCGTGGGGATAAACCCTTCCGATCTACAGCACCCCACCAAGATGCGTGCTCTATGCAAAATATCTCCGGATTACTTCGCTGCTAAAGAAGATTTCAGTGCTTTACACAATAAATTAAGAAGGAAGGTAGACATATTCAAACAGAAAATCCACTATCCTCTACATAGGCAGGTGGTGGATTTGGCGATTTAAGAGCAATCATGCTCTCAGAAGCACCTCAATGACATACACAGCAAAGTATGAGTTTTGCAAGTGGTGTAGCTGACACAGGCTGTTTGCTGAAGGGGAATTAGGCTTCTTCTCTGCAAAAATGAGCATTGAGAGCTAGTCTGCCTGCTAGTCGATGGCACTTTGAATGCTAAAAACCCACATTGCTTTTGGAAAATAGGACTTGGGCTCCTGAAACACGCAGGCTCTCTTTCAGCCTTTGTTTTCTGTCTCTAACATGATCTAGTGTAAGAGTCAAGACACAGCTGACCTAAAATTGCCTATTAAAGATAATGAAAAAACCTGTAAGACAACAGCTTTCTCCAGGCATGCAAAACAGCTGCACTCACCTTTACCAGTATTGCCTGTATGCTGTTTCAGGTTCTGACAGATTAAGGAATCTGGGAACATAACGAGCGCATCAGCCTAATACCAATGTTGAGATTAAACACAGTAAAACCAAGAAAAGCAACAACTGTTTAATCAGAGAGAAAGAAGCTTAGAGGGTGAAAATGGCATTACTTCATGTAGTGCTAGAAAATGTTCGCTTCGGTTTGAAGATGCTGGGCACCTGCTAACCCACCTGGACAGGGAAATGGCTGAAATCAGAAATCTAGCAAAAGGCTGTGTACCATTAAGCCCTACATTAACTTCTTTTTGCAGACTTATAAGGAATGAAAGGAGAACGTGCTGTCCTGTGCAAGAGGCAGGGTTCTTCCAAGTGTGTGTTGCAGTGTTACCATGGCAAGGGGATAGAGCCAGTTCATTTTATTTATCTCACTATATTCAGCATTTTTGCAGATCCTGGATCCACATATCTATACATGACTTTTAGTTCTTATTTAAGAAGAGATAAGCAACTGAAGATCTTTGCCTTAGGGAAGCAAGTCTGAGAATACGATCCTTGGGAGGATTAAAGAAACCAAAGGTAAATTCAGAGGACTTGGAGATGCAGCAGATGTGATCTGCATGGTCGCAGGAGACTTGTGCCTCCACACCTCCCCTCAGTTACAGCCCTTCTGTAGCCCTACCAGCAGTAAAATATTGGAAATGTGGGTGACAGCTTAGATTACACACCGTCAGACACAGCCACTGTAATCCGCTGCCAGCTCCCTAAAAGGAAATCCTTAGCTAACAAATATGCTCCGGTCTTTTGAGCCGGCAGATAATGATCAGTGAATAAAATATATCTGGATCTCAGGTAAGCGTTTGACATCACGCCATGCACCGGACTGATCTCCTGAAAGAGCAGAGCCAAGCGGGATGGCGGTTTGTGCCGGTGACGGTGCCCCAGCTCAGGGAGCAGGAGGCGGGTGGGTGAGTGCCGCACCGCTGTCCCTGGCGCTGCAGCCCCAGCTCTTCCTCTCCAGGAAGGTCAGCACGACCCCTGGGCTCTCTGCTCTTCTGTCTGCTGCTCCAGCCCCAGAATTTCATCTTCTCTGTATGTGAGGCATGTCCTTCATGTGACACGGCAACACACGGCTTTCCTACAGGGATTTGACAGTGGGCAGGAAAGTGATCAGTTTACTTGTATGTAGAAAAAAAATCCTGCACGTGAGATTCTTGCCCATCATGAGGATGAATATCACCTCCATGTTTGCAGTCTGCTCTGCCCTATATAAGGCTGTCAGATTTCCAGGGCAGAGAAATGATGTGCTTCTGGGTCCCTGAGCATCGCAGGGTGCTGGGACCCGGCAAGGTGCTGCGGTGCAACTGCCTAACAGCTCTCCTGCTGCGGCTGCCGTCCCCACCGGTAATGTACTGGGAGCAAGTACTGGTCTGAGACTTGTTTCAGGACAGCAACCATGTGGACACTGACAACCGGATTTTGATTGTACTGGGGAAAAAAAAGTCTCTGAAGCAGCACGTCTCGGCTCGGGGAGACTGCTCCTGCCAAGGCATTTTAAGTAATATCTGCGTAAATCTTTCTCTTATGGTAAAAATAATAATAATGAAATGGGGAGACACAGAAAGTATACGGACACAGTGGAAACCAAATTTGGAATGATTTAGATGATTCAGGCTTTTTTAGGGTAATAAGTCACTAGTGCAGTTCAACACACTCGCGCGCAACCCAAGAGCTTGGAGCTGGCGTGTAGGCTTCAATGAATGATTCATTATTCTGCACACGCGCTGGCTCCTCAGCCACTCCAGCCTGTACCCATCTGGATCTCAGGAGAAATTCCTAGAGTGTGTAATTGTGCATAATGCGATCATCCTGCAGCAGGAAATAGGCTTGTAAGCATTCTCAGCCCGCACAACTGATGTCACGCAGATACGGCCTGCAAGAAAACACCGAGATACATATCGCAGCGAGCCGCCTGAGAGCTAACGCTGCCCCTCGGGAGCCACGTTTCCGACGGGGGGATGTATTTAGGGCCCAGGGGGCACGGCGGAGGCTGCGGGCGGGGGGCCGGGAGGCGCCGGGCTGCGGCCCCCGGGGGGCCGGGGCAGGCCCGGGGTGCGGCGCTGCGCGAGGCCGCGGCTGCGTTAGGCCGCAGCACCCCCTAGAGGCCAGGGGGGGCCCGGGCCTCGCTGAGGAGGGCCGGGGGGCTCTGCAAAGCTCCAGCCGTGCCTCCTCGGGCAGGTTTTAGCGTAATAAACGTGTTTGTCTTCATAAACAGCCTTCGACTGCCGCACTGGGCCGGGCTTGTGGCGACGCCTGCCTTCCTTTCCGGAGTTCCTCGCGTCCGCATCTGATATCAGCCAAAATGGGGCTTTTCCACACAAATAAAGCCATTGCTATGCTTAAAATTAATCCCATATACAGCACCTACTTCATGTTTCTGAGGTTACACAGCTTTGTGTTCGATTTCATAAACCATCCATCTATTTGAAAGGGAAACATGTCTAAAACGTGCAATCCTTAAACATAAAGAAACACCGAAATGTGAAGTCCCAAACCCATCTTTCAAGCGAAAATTAAAAGATGCTGGGCAATTACACCGAGTCCTCTCATGAAGATGCACTTTACATTGGTGCCAGGGACATACGACACTGGCGTTCCAGCCTGCAAGGCCTGGCTGGGGTCCCTCCATGTATGCCAGGCTGGTAGAGAACAAAATCAGGATGCCAACCCAGCAAAGAGAATATAAATACTTTTGTGTCTGTTTTGCGAGATAAACCAGAGGAATGCGATAAACACCAAAGGCAGCACAGCCGGAGCAGAGCAGGAGGGAGCTGGAAGCTTGGTCTCCGGCTGGATGATAACTCAGTTCAGGAACCGTGACCTGGCGCAGGCGGCGAGGGGCGCAGACCCTCCCCGAGGGCTGGTGGGCGAGGGCTCGCCCTGCTCCCAGCTCCAGCACCCTGGGCAGGAGCTGGGGCCAGGGCTGGCTGCAGGCACCTGAGAAGCTGTGCCACAAGCAGCATTTGCAGGAGTGTAAGGGGAGGTACAAGGGCCTGGCAAGGCCAAACAAAGATGAAGACCCTGGAGGTGGGACGGCATCTGCCCAGATGGTGCAGAGCGCCCTTGGGTGCCGAAGACCTGGTGCAGCCACGGACGTGGCCCTGGTGGTTCCTCCAGCTGAAGAGACGGGCCCAGCTCTTGCCTGAGTTTCCCTTGTGCCCACACTGCCCTCCTAGCTGCGAGCAAGTGCTGCAGCCTCACCCAGGACCCCGAGCCCATCCGCCCCGCAGGATCCGGCCCTCCTCACCCTTATCCAGCCACGCAGCTTGGCCCAGGGCAGCTCTCCCAGCACAGACACGCCGCAGGGAAAGGCCACGAGCAGCACGCCACAGGGCTGCTGAGCAGCACGTGCCCCACTCCTCGCTTCCTCCGGGCACTGCTGAGCTCCAGATAACAGAAACCTGTGAGGCCCTGATAACGCTGTCTTCCCCTCCTTTGTCCTCAAGTGGTAACAGGATGTTTAATTATCGAGATCAGGCTGAATATGGAGAGATTATTCATCGTTGATCCTGGGTATAAGCTGTTTCCCTTGCAGAGTAATTTCTTCTTTTTTAAGAACTTTTTCCTCCCTCCTCTCTCCAACTTAATTTCCACCCCGGCCATGAGCCTTAGTAGAAAATCTTACCATAATCATTCCGAGCAATCAATCAGAGCAGTGGAACCAATTTTGAAACTGTCACTTTTAATTTTTCCAATAAAAAAAATTGAGCATTTCACTCAAGCTACTGTTGGGATTCAGGCTCTTAAAGCCTTTGCTCAACCGCATCAGTGCTTCAGAGATGTACTTGGGAATCTGAAGAGCTGGCACAATTGCAGAGAAACGAAAACAGATTGATTTTTAGCAGGGAGAAGAAACCTGGTTTTTTAGGTGCCTTTGGACCTGTCTGACAAAACCTTTTATTTCTTCCCTGCTTTCCTCCTCTACAAAAATAACTAAAAGGTGCTAGTGATTTCACACACGCAAAAGGCTGACACTAATCAAAAAGTTGACGACTTATTGAGAGCTCAGTGCATAAATACATGGCTAACGAGGGCCCAAAGAGCAGACCTGCTTGGTGTGGGGGGCAGGATTTCTTCCCGTCCCTCTCTGGCTTGGGACATCTGCGGGCACGTTGGCCACAGAGGCTTACCTGTGGGCTGAGGCAGGAACGGTCTTGGCACAAGTGGCTAGAGAAAGCTGTCCTGGAAAGCGTGTGTCTATTAAACGTAGCGGTGATTGCTCTTTTTGTTCGAGGCATGTGTGGGCTGCATTTCTGCTCAGCGAGGAGTGACCAAATTAGAGGCTTTGCGAGTCTTTCATCAAGCGAACTCTGTGGCTGTAGGGAAGTGAAAGGGAATTTTGCCGTTGCCCTCGGTGCAGGCAGTGCACCTGTGCCTCCCCTTTGCAATTTATGCCAGCTGTACCCCGTAAGCTGCCTTTTGCCTGTATTTTAGTGGGCTAATGGTTGGGAGGGAAGTCATACCCAGTGAAAACATGGCATGCCTATGCGTGTGAGAGAGAAAACAGCAAAAGCAGCAAACGGTGCCCAATTTTGTCTCTCCCTCACACCTGTGGGGCCCTGATGTCATGCTGGATCCTCGCCATAAAGCTGTACGAGCTCCTAAACCCCCTCGCTTCAAAGCTACGCCTGGTTTCAGGCCAATTGCATGCTGAGATAAGCACGGAGACAACACGGCTTTGTCTACTAGGTGGCTACTACTAGGTGGCTACTGCTAGCGCCGTGCTAGCGCCGTGCCCGTAGTGTGGGCAGTGACTGCCGGGCCCAGCCCCACGCCTGCCTGCTGCCACCTACCTCCTCCTGCGGCCACCTCTCTCTACCTGCGAGACGTGGTGCGGGATGCAGCAAGCCAGCTGCGAGGCAGCAGCGGCTGCTGGAGCTGGTGGTGGCAGCAGCCGCCCTTCCCTCTTCACCAGCACGCCCCCAGCTCCCCCGGCTTGGTTTATTGCATTTATCGAGGGTGCAGAACGGATCAGGAAGTTTTGAAGATGCAGAGAGCCCTTTGGCATTTGAAGAGGGAGAGGAAGCCTAAGAAACAGATAAGTTAATATGTTTTCAGTTTGCAGGAGAGCTTGGAAATGCCACTGATGCTTTATTCATCTCTTTTCCCCCTGGAGGTCAACAGTAATCTGCTTTTTCCTCTCTCAATGTTGAATTTCCTTTACTGAAAGTTAAAAGGGACAGTGGAAAGTTAATTCCATTTTGGAGACGGACTGTTTCTGTCTGTGCCTTTCATAATGCTTCTGGATTATTAAAACAGGATTATTTATTTACTTATTTCAAGAAGTCCAATTTTATTTCTGTGCTGTTCTACTTCAGTAATTTCTCTCTCCTGGAAAAACCCCAATGACTCTGTCCAGCCCTATTTTTATTTTTATTTTTTTATTTTTTTTTCTGGGGACGCTGGGGCCTTTTCCCATCAGCTCTTGCTGCTCAGCAGCTGGGGCAGCAATGCCTGGCAAGGACAGAATTTGCCCCCCAGGCCAGATGTGGCCGTATTCCCCAAACAAGCAGGAACGAGACTGCAGCCGAGTGTTTTGACACATGATGGTCTGTTGTATTTTCAGTCCGTTAATACACATTCATTTACCAAACACAAACCGAGTGGAAAGGAAAGCAATCATCAGCAGAAACAAGGGTACAAAACTCAATTCCAGCAGCCTTCACAGAAGGGATAGTCAGTGTTCACAACGGCACCACTGGAAGGCAGAGACGCACGGACACCTGCACTCACACCTGAAGTGGAAGCTCTCATTTTGGTGATTAGTTTTGCTAGAGACACAATTTAGAAAAACAATCCCAGAACGGTGACTTCTGGCACTTTTTCTCTTTTCCCGAGTGTCAGGAAAAAGGTAAGTTATTTAATTATTTACATCTAGGACACTTTATGAAAACTCAGTTGGAGACTAAAACCAGAATAATCACAAAGATTTGAAAATACAACAAGAAAGCAGGCAGGAAAAAAAAAAAGAAAAAAAGAAACCCAGAGAGGATCCTTGCATTCAGTGGTCTGATACACAGTTTCAGTGTGTGTTCCACTTGGATTTACCTTAATTCTACATGTTTAACTTGATTCGCTGCCACGGTGTTATACTGCCATGGCGTTACGCTCCTGGTTTAAACCTCAGTTTTGCAAAGCTCCTGGTTTCAGCAGGATCTCAGCTGTGCGACAGGGACTGCCCATTCCAGCCAACGTGCAGCACGAGCGCCACAAAATGTGTGTGCATTCGAGTCTTGCGGCCACCCAAGAGATGCCAGCCTCTACCATCTACCCGGTTCGGAGGCCTCTTGCTCTCCTCGCCTCGGCCTCCAGCACATCCCACAGACCGCGTCCCTCGTGCTGCGAAGGCAGAGCAGCAGCCCGGCAGCTGACGGAGGTGGACTCAGATTTGGGTCCTCCCACTGGGCAGGAGGAGAAGGAAGAGGCATTCAACTAAAGGCCCGTTCGGACGGCTTTCCACGGTCCGTAAATGCAGCTGCTGTGCACGGATTACAAGCCCAGGGTGTCCTAGCTATGAGTGCACAGAGCAACTGTTACACCGAAATAACAGCGAACCAAGTCAGAGTTTGATTGTGCCTGGCTGTCTCCTTGGAAGGAGCAAAGATACCGTGACTTATTACCGTTAGCTAGGCAAAACCCACCCTGAGGTCCCCCCCAGGGCCAGCACCAGGGTTGTGAAAATGTTTTGTGAAACCTGATCAAAAGAAATGAAAACGGAGCGTTTGGGGCTTAATCCAGCAAAGGCGACATCAGGTCGGGTGAACTCGGCGGTGGCTGCCCTGGGTGGGGAGCAGGTTTGCCGCAGCAGCGCCGGCCAGCTTGGGCTGCTCGCCTGCTGGTTGCGCTAAGCACTTCCACTGGAAAAAGCGACGTCCCACTGCAATGCCAACAGACACGTCCTGTGTTCGCGCTAGCCGAAAGGCACCTGCTTGGGATAAGAGCTGACAAATGCACTTGCTAGCCTGGGGACTCCGTTAGCACATCAGTCAGCTGCAAACAAGGTCAGGCCACAGAAGGCTGCCTCCACGCACGTCCAGCAGCAGCACGCTGAGGCTGAGACCAGGAGCTGAAGCACTCGAGTTCTCTGACAAATTAGTTTTAGTAAAGTCCTTAACATAGGATGACATTTATCCCTCAGTTTTAAACCATGCATCAATTCTACAATGAGACATTTATCCAGTCCAACATTTATACAACAGTATCTATATTTTAAAATACGAGAATATTTAAAAAAATTAAAAACGAAGATACAATACTGAGTGTGAGTTCCAGAAGTGGCATATATTAAGGAATAAATTAAAAAAAAAAAGAAGTGTTGTACTCAGGTTCAACTACAAAATAAAGCCGAAGCCTGGGAGAAACATCTCTCATTTCGTGCAGTTCTAAGGAATAAATGCCACAAGAAACAGTTTGTGTTTCCAGGCTTGCTAGTGCTTGAACCCACATCACTTGTTACAGTACTGTATGTCTGCGAGCCATCCTCTGCAGTCTGAAGGTACGAAAAGCAAAACCTCTCTGGCATTAAGGACTGCCAAGTAGTGATTGTTCAGGTGCAGAAATCAACTCTCTCGAGGTGTTAAAACTCACAGGCTTCTTAATATAAGAAACAGAACTCTTCCGGCTCTCTGAGGAGGGCAGCAGAGGACAGACGGGGCGCTGCCAGCTCTGAGCACGAGGGTGCAGAGCCGAGCATCCACTGGACAACGATCCAGTGCCATCAGCGGTCCAGGGCCCGCAGAGCCACACTCCATTAACACCACCCGAGTTACAAAGCCCCAGTAGTTTGCTGCCACCTTAAAAGACAATCTAAGTATAATTTAACAATTATAAGAAACTTCGCTAATATGGGGACGGGGACAATAAGAGCACTTAGAAGATGACAGGAGCCTCATACTGCAAGGTTCACGTGTATGGTGGCGGGGTTGAATGCTTCCTTTTCAACTATGCCTACAGACCTGGGTGACTTACAATGGTTCTGACAGGCTATAATTGTTTGAAGTTAGCAGCTTTGTTCAAACTAAACCAGCTAAAAACACATCAAGAGATAAAAGCTCTGAACTAGCACTGATGTGAAATAACAAGACACCTTTGATCTCCTCTGATTGCAAATGGTCGAGGCATGGCATATTGCTCTGGCTCTGCAGGGGGTGACCCCAGGTTGATTTTTTTTTAAGGGAAAAAAATCAAGGGAATGTACTTATCTGCTAGCAGCATGCCGGCCAAAAGCATCAGTCCCTTGGATCAAAGATTATCACACAAACTGCTGCCCATGCACTCCCAACAGGCTAACCGGACCACAGATTCACCAAACAGAAAGGAGTAATTTGCAATTGCATCTACAAAACACAAGCATAAAAAAGTGGGAACTGTAGGAAGTGGCTAAAACTTGGGCTGCCTGGAGAAACGTCGGTGTGCGTTGCTTACGCAGGCGATGCAGCATGCAGAATTACCCGGTGCCTATTTAGGTTTCTGAAGGCAGAAAAGACAATCAGCTAAAATGTGGTGCCAGCTACGTTTTGAGGACAGCTGGGTGACCAGTGTGGTTCCTCTCCAGTTAAAAACAGGTGAGACTGTTGGCAGAGTCAAAATAGAAAAAAGAAACTTGATTATGAACTGAATTAAATGGCAGATCAGCTGGGCTTTTGACTGAGGAGGGCTGGGCACCCGTAGGAACACAGGTCAGACCTCAACCAAGCCCCGCTAGCGAAGGCAGTCCTTGGCTGCACACACGGCAGAGGAGCTCAGCTCCCACTTCTGCAGATCAGGCTCCCGTTAGGCATTCCTAGCAGCCTGCTCTCTTAGTGTTTGACGTGGCGCCGCTGGGGAGCGCCTCTCCCAGCACCGCAGCTGGTGCTGAACATGAAACTGGGAGGCGCAGCTCACTGTGGGACGGAGGACGGCGCAAAGGCCCAGGGTGGCACCCACCAAGCCACGTCCTGGCCCAAGACAGTAGTGTTTTGCCCAGGGATGCCTAATAAAATCGCTGCTTCGCTATACTGTGAGGTGCAAAAAAGCTTGGAAACGGAGTTCCACCTGTATTGAGGAGACATCCTGCATGACCAGGCTCAAGATTGTGGCTGGTGTATTAACAAAGTAGATCAGAGACGAGGTTTTGCTAAATGCTCCCCTTCCCCTTGCCTTCACCCAGTCTGCAAAGTGATGTGTCAGCTCAGGGCGAGCACAGCCGGCCTGAGGCTTCACCTCTAGCTCAGCGGCCTTTCCCTTCTTTTAAATGGCGAGGGAAAGGAACGGAAAGAGAAGCCTACCTGGGTAATATACAAACGCATGAGTAAAGGGCCCAGAGCACAGAGCTTAGCATGGCCCACGGTGGCTTTTGAGCCTCTGTTCCCTATCACACTCAGCGCCTTGTCCTCCTTCAGCTCCAGAGATCTACGACTTTTAGTTTAAAACTTGGTTCTCTCTTGAAGAAAGCCTTCAGGCACAGTTTATACAAACCGATGTGCTGCATTTCTGTAAAGGCCAGAAAATGCCACTGACTTCCAGCACCTTCAGCTAGCTCCAGTGAGGCTGCCCTTTGCCAAGGCCTACACGGTGCCATGCTACGTGTAAGACATGCTGATTGCTCTAGCGGTAGTAAAAAAAACAGTATTTTCTCCCCACCTAGAGGGGAGCAGAGACCAAAATACTGATTCTGATAAAAGATTGCTCGTATGTTTCCATCTAAGCAGTGAAATGTCTGTGCTTGGCAAGCTGAGATGGTCGGACAGCCCATGGCAGCGCTTTGTGGTGAGCTGCACGAGGGCTCGGACAGCGTACGAGGCGAGGTGAGGGGCTCCGGCAAGCCGATGCACGGGTACCTGAAAGCCTGAGAAAGCACACGCAGCCCACGACTCCTGCGCAGCCACAGCACGATCACGGAACGTACGCAACCACAGTACACAGCTGGCAGTGGTAACAACAGCAGTTAGGATTTGGTTCCTATCCCAGGAAGTGGCCTGCATCCTTAAGGTGCTCGGAACGTGTCTTAGAAGTAACTCCTTCAGACAAGAAACTTCTTTTTTTTGCCATAATTTCCAAGTCTTTCCCCTCTTCTCCTTTGCTAGTGTTGATTTGCTTGCAGTTCCTCCACCAAAATCCTTCAGAAAGGCACATTAGCTTGGTGGAGGTCTTTTTTTGCCGCCCTTCGCAATGAACAGCTTTCAGAAATCACATATTGTTCATCAACTTGTCTCTAAAGAACCAGACTTGAAAATGTAAAGCAGTCTACATCTTCTTAAGTCCACACCTCCATGGGTACCATGGACTCCTTTGTTCCGACGGAGGGAAGCAAGTACTCTTCCTCCAGGAAGCGGAAGGGGAATTGCACTAGAAACCCACGGATCTTTTTTAATTCTTCTGCTGCTTTTGCAGGATCATCATTTGCTAATTTTGGTTTGTTGATGAAGTCACGCAGCTGGGCTAAATTATTCACCTGGTCACTGGGCAGGCATCGAAACACCTGAGCGAAACAGAAAGAAGGGACAGGTCAGCGCAGGGCAAACACTGCGACGTGGACTTTCCAAAAGAGACCAAAACATCCAACAAATATTTGCCCGGATGGGAGCAACTAAATTAACAGCCTGGAGAGCGAGGAGGGACAAGGTGCATCTGTGGTACGGCTGCCGTCTGTGGCATGGTTGGAGCATGCAGAGAGGAAAGCCCAGGGCTTTCTCTGATCACTGCGAAAGGTCATTAAAAACCAGAAGTAAAAAATTGTTTTGACTCCAGTTACGCTATGGCCAGCTAGAAGTAAGGAAGTACACCCGGGTGATGCGAGGATGCACGCAGCCCAGTTTCTTGTTCCCAGCTACTGCATTTCACCGACCCTACTTGTTCATTTGACCCACCCCAGGAGCCGGCCCTGCTGCCCTGGCCCTCCCGGCTGCAAGGGGACAAGGCGTCACCTTATCGAAGATGGTGGCGTTGCGAGCTGCTGTGGAGATCCACACCTCCTTGAAGAATCTCTCACAGACGGGATCCTGGTGGTCTGGATTGAGATCAGAGCCGCCGAGGACAACCCTGAGAAGAGAAGAGGAAGGGACTGATGCCTGCCCAAGCCAAAGCTCCGGGCGCTCCCTGTCTTGAGACATGCCCAGAAAGGAAAAGTGTCCTCAGCCTTAACGCTGCCTCATTTTCTCCCTTCTTTCTGTGCAGATGGGAAACGGGGGAAGGGGGGGAGGAGGAAAAGGTCTTAATGAAAAACCGGCTGTGTTGTCAGCCAGATGGTCGCTCTGAGTGAACAAACTTCCATTAGGAAGAGACACCACCACCCAAAATTGAGGCAGTGTGAAAACAGGATCTGGAGGCAAAACATCACTGTCTTGTTTAGGAGCGCTCCCAGAGAAATCCCTGAGCAAAACGATTTGTAAGTCAAACTGCCGAGCCAAGGACGGGAACGGCAGGAGAAAGCCTAGCTCTAGGAACGCAGCAGCAGAACGCTAGGTTAGATCCCAGCCCGGTGATGCTACAGCACAGACAGCAGCAGCAGCTCCCTTGGTTTTAAAGGCTTCGGCCAGGCGTGAGCCTGAGCGCGCCCTGGCTGCTGCCCACGCCCCACCTGAAGCAGCGCAGCCGCAGGGACTGGGCGAACTTCCCGGCGCTGTACTCCTCCCCGTCCATCACCGAGGGCACGGTCTCGGTGTCCTGCACGATGATGGCCATTTCGCTGTCCCGCTTGCCCAGCATGCTGCGGTCGTTGATGTTGGCAGAGCCTGGTGGTGGGGAACAACCGACGGTGACACCCCAGCGCCATGTGAGACCCCACCACTGCCCCGCAGCACCCGCACCCTTCGTCTCCATGGGGGCACAGCTGTGGCTTCGCTACGTACCATTAACCCGCTGCCAGCCTAATTTTTAGCTGCTTTCCCACCCCAGCACTCCTGATGTAAGCGATAAAGCACAAAGACAGCACCAAGGTTACAGCCCCTCCCGTGCCAGGCAAAGGTGGAGGGCTGGACTGAGTGAATTCCACTTATTTTTGAGAGGAGAGAAAAACTGACACAACTGCTTCACGAGTATCACCTACATCACGCTGCTCAGCGCCACGGTTCAGGCTGCACAGGGCAGGAGCTCTGGGAGTAAGGGATGCCAGAGCTCACCCCGACCCGAGGGCTTCCTTACTGAAACAGGACGCGGGGAAAGGCAAGACCACATTTTTGCAGGCTTCAAGCTTGGAAGAAGGTTAAATCACAGCCAAGACAAAGCCAAAATTTTCAAAAGTTGAGTTTCTCTGTAACTTCCCGGACGCTTTTGCTGAAGGACGTTGCAGCTTGCAAAGGTCTGGGTTTGGATGACAAGTTCACTGATGCACAAGGGCTCTCTGCGTAAATACCCTTGCCTTTAGTGATGTAACGAGGGGAAGTTTGCCATTTGCATTTGGAAGGCAGGAATTTTGGGGGATTTGAGAACTTAGTCACTGCCAGTGCAGTAAAGCACCAGCAGTCAGGGGCCTGGAAGCCCCTCTGCCTCTCCAAGGCAGGAGCCAGCAGGTCAGTAACCCACGGAAATGACCCAACAACAAAAAATGTCCAGACACGGCCTTGAACTCCGCAAGAGACCCCAGACACCGGTCAGCCATTTGGCCTTCCCTGCGACTGAGCGTTCTCACGGGGAGTTAACACTGCCAGAAGAAACACCAGCCAAGCTCCCTCAGTGCTCTAACCTCCTGACAGCCTCTCCTGAACTTTATTTCCATGCACCTCCATCTCTTTTTTAGGTGTAAGTGCAGTCTCACCGGCTCCCCATCACCTCACCAGATGGCACGGATATACGTGCGGTAAGAAAATTCAGCCCGCAGGCCTGGAGAACAGAAGGAAGGAGCTGTCTCAGGCCCCTGGGCCATCACGCTCACAACAACATTGCTCCTGCTCCAGGAACAAAACCACCCCCAGGATGCTGGGCGTTCCAGAGACGTGAGCTGACCCCTGGGAGGGTAACAGCGGAGCGAACCTAAGCACGAGTCATCCGAGACAAGGGCTGAGCTGCTGCTTTGAGTGAGGGGAGCATTTCAACTCTTGCAAAATCTGGTGTGGAATTGTTCTCTGGCAAAGTTCTCGTTGCTGAGATAACAGATCGGAAAGGGTTCTGTTAAAGAAACAGACTCAAATTCTGCTTTTCTACTGCAATGTGCAATTCGGAGCCCAAGGTCTCCTGTCTTTGCTTCCTGGTCTCATAATAAATATGGTAACAGAGACACGAAATGATAGCTATTACTTGTTAGAACCTATTTCCCCATTCTTAGGAAACGGAGCTGATAAATGACACATGTTGTCCAAACCGTCCAAATTTCACGGCACATTCTGTTCTTTAAGGAACAGATGACAAGTCTCACAAGTCTTCCTGCTAGAGCAGAGTTTGATACAAGACAGATGGACAATATTCCCTGCACTGGGATTCTCTTAACTGCTACACGGGGATTTAAAGCCATTCTAGAAAAACAAATTAAACGACAGCTTTCCAAATCCTTTTCTCCCTCCTACCTACCACCCTCCTGATGAATTTATGAGTTTGTTTTTTAACAGTAAAATGTTTCACAAGAAAGAACTCACAACACGGGAAAGCACACAGCATCGCAGCCCACGCCGGGCACGTGGCTAAGGGAAAAACCCCGGTGGATGGAGTGGTACCAGGCCCTCCCGCAAGCGCCCCGCTCACCGATTATGACCGTGTTGTCATCAGCAATAAGCAGCTTGCTGTGAACGTAGATGAGCTCGGTGACCAGTTTTCCTTCCAACTCTGCATATGTTCGGAGTCCACAGAATGAAATGTAGTTGATCCACTTATCTCCAACTGCGAACGAAGAGAGAACAAAACCAATGGGACGTGAGAGGGGGAAGGAGAGCAGAAAAAGATCCTCTTGATGTAAAGCCCTGTTTGAACAGCACGCATTAATTCTAGCAATTTGTGTTACAAAAACACATAAGCAGGTATTGGGAGTATGTTTGTTTAAAAATAGACTTTCAAAAACACCTGTGGGCTCTCTGATCTGCTGCCTGCTCAGATACACCACTTTGGTGAGAAGTAACCCAAGCCTCCCTCATGCAGCACGCAAGTACTCCCAACTGATACGAGCACCTTAAAATAACTGGACTCTGCGACTGTTTTTCTGCAGGGCCTGCAGAAAGGAGGTTATAAGCAGGTGTTTTGCCCACGCACAGTATGGAAAATATGTCCTCGTGTAATTGTCTGCAGTGCGGATTTACACAAAGCACCAGAACTAACGAGCATTACGGATGCCTCTTGCATTTGCGATACCCATTTTTCACGGTGCCGATTCCCACCAGAGCACATCCAGGCGGGTGCCCTTGGAGGAAACGGACGGAAAGCAGAGCTGCCATCAGGCAGGTCTGTCCTCGGCAAAACCAGGCCGGGATGTGCCGGGGCACGGTACAGCTGCAGGCTCGCCGCTCCCAGCAGTGTGGCCCAGCTCAGGACGTTTTCCAAATAACAGGATCCTGAGCAGCTGCAACTGCGCCGTGCTCCTCCCTGGGGTCATTCCCTCCTCCGGATCGGGGCTGCGTCCAAATACAAGGTCTGAAAGGCAGCCAAGGCTCACACGACCTAAAGAACCTCCGCGCTGGGGTGCTGCAGAGGCTGAGGTCACTCGCCAGCTCATCATGTGCAGTGCTGCCCACCAGCGTGATGCCTCAACCCAGACCTGACCCATCAACTACAACTAGCATGCATTTTACTAGCAGTAAAAAGAACAAGCTGTGCCCAGCCAGGAGCTACAGATAGGGCCTTGCTGCCCGATTTATATTTTGCAGGAGGCAGCGAAGCTTTCAGGGAGCCTCTCCCCATCACTTGAGGTTGCAGCGCTCCCGGCTGCTGCAGGTTACCTAATGCTGCAACTGGAGGATCCCAGCTACGGATGCCTCTATCCAACAGCAGCAGCCTATGACCATAACAGAGAGGAATGCAGCTCTTACCCTCTGCTTTCAGCTGGCCCAGGATCGAGTTTTCTCCTCGGCACATGGTCCTGGAAAGAAGGTAGGCAGCCGTGAGCGCCACTGTGTCTCGAGGCAATGGCATATGCTGAAGCAGAACCCAGGGAGGTAAATTGCAAACACAGATGCTTTTTAAATACCCCATGCAAGCAGAAGAAACATGGTGCTTACAGAGCGCACATTCCTTCCATACAAATGGTAATGTATCAAGGACTGCTCATTTCCTAAAAGAGTTGGTACCATCAGGGTATGAACTGGGAAGCACTTCTGCCTTCTGAAGCAGGGCTGCTACAGTCTGAGCCGCAGGGCTGGGTGTGAGGGGACCTCAAAAAAAACAAACCATGCAGAATGTCTGCAAAATGCAGGGAGTTTGGGTGAGTACGGCTGGTCTGAAAAAGCCACAGCCAATATCTCATTAAAAAAATAAAAAATAAAAGAGCTGAAGCCCTGGGGAGGAACCACAGTAGAAGTTGCTTATAGGAGAGCAAGAGCATTGGGCGGGAGGGTGGAGACCTCAAAGGTGAAAAAACTGTTTTCATGAGCAGAAAGGAAAAGAAATGTGTTTTACAGCACCACAGTGCATGCAGGGAGCAGCTAATGGGTCAGGAATTGGGGTTTTGTGTAGGGGTAGAGGGGAGCCTGCAATGCTGGGGCGAGCAACGTGCTGTCCACATCATGCAGAAGGGACTGGGGGGGGTCTCTGGCGGCCCCACCACCGCAGGCAGCGTGCGGTACCTGTAGTTGAAGTGCATGATGGCCTGCAGCGCGTTGCCCCCTCCAGTCGAGATGTCGCCTTCAAAGCCAGGCAGCAGTGGGATCACCACGTACACTCGGAAACGCTTGTTTTCCCTGAAGGGACAGTTTGGGGAAAATGTTAGCCTGCAAATTTTACCGCTTGGTCTCGCTTTCTCTGTGTTGACTGGCTTGGTTTCTGTCCAAGGCTACTAGAGAAATTGTAAGGGAGCAAAGCGTGAAATGCATTTCCAGGTTTGGGGCTTCATCACCTGACAAAGATAAAGCACATTTCACACAACGGGACAGACACGCTAATTATTTTGCAGATTGTGCCTGCCACTGGGAAAGTTCATCCGAGCACCCCAACGGCTCGGCCTCACCGCTACTGGCGCAGCCTGGCGCCCGGCAGCGGAGACCCCACAGCTACGACAGGCAGGAAGCCAACACCTGACCCAAAGTGCCCGCTCCATGCTGGCTTTTAGGTGTCAGGAACACTGTCAGGTGTCAGGAACACCAGAAGAGTTTCGGTGGGTGCTGGCAGAGGGGCTGCAGACCACGCTGCGGCCTGGTTGTGAGGCTCCGCACCCACGGAGGCCTGGTGGAGGCCGCCAGGTGGCGAGCAGGGCCCGCCGGGCGCTCCCCCAGCCTGCCCTGCCTGCGGCCTCCGACCATAGGGAATTTTATTTCATTTCCCCAGCACCTCCCCGCAGCTGTGCGGCGTCCCGCAAGCAGGCCTTCGTTTGGCAGCGCACCTCGGGCCCAGGCGAGGCGGCCTTACCCGCACAAATGGCTGTGGGTCTGAGGCTGTCTGTACTGCGAGCGCGATACAGCGACAAAAGCCTTCTGCACAAAGCTGCTTGTTTGTCTAAGCACCATGTTTATTAAAGAAATTAAAGATCCACCCATAAAAAAGGGAGGAAGCCCAGAAAAGAATGTTATTAATTGCATCATTACAAAATATTTAGTCTAGAAGAGGAAGAAAAGTACAAGCTTGGCTAAAAAACTTACTGCAGCATTAAGCACCTGTGGGTCACCTACGCCGCTTTCCCCTGGCAGTTTGGAAGTTGTGCATCTCATACAAAATGTTTAGGACTGCCTTTACTTTTAACCTTTGGCAATGCCAAGCACTCGGGAGCGTGCACAGTATTTGGTGAGGAATCACCAACATTAATTCAGCACGGTGTTGGCATAAAATTGGAACAATAAAGAAGTGAATTGAGCCTTGCATCTGAAAATGTGTCACTGAAGAACCTGCACAATCCCCTTTTTTATTAGGCTTTCTGACTTCTGGACAGAATGATTCCCTGCGCAGAAACCTTATATAAGAGGAAAATCTTCTCAGATTACCTGAGGAATTTGCTGCTACCTCAGCAGCATTGTTAAAAACAATCGCTGAAAAAGGCCTGTGGCAATCCACTCCCACAGGCACAAAATCCAGAGTGGTTTCCATCCAGGGGGACACCAAAGTGCACGGAGCTGCTCTCTGGACCGACCCACCCTGATGCCTGGTCAGACCATGGTTACGGGACTAGCCTCCTACAGCGCTGCTCCCACTGCTTCACAACTTGCCCAGCACTGGCACGACTCCTCACTTACCCTGGGTGAGGAAATCCACCTTCATCCTGAGCTTGCTTCAATTATTTGGGCTGTGCATTGCTGCTCAGGGATCGCAGGCAACTCCACCCTGTCGTTAGTGGCATAGCAGATAACACCCATGCTCTCCCAGTCTGAACAGTGCTTATCCTCGCACAGCACCTCTGAATAAAGCCTGTCTCATTGCATTCGTGTGGCCTTACAGATGCTACCGCGGTGTTTCAGAGGCAGGAGCTGCTGTCTGTCTGGGGGTGGCCTCTTTTACCCGAGTGGGACTTTCCAAGCACAAGCACCAAAGAGAGTGAAATCTCTGAGACTCCAGAGAGCACCTCCGAGAAAGCAGGCCCCGCAGAGCTCTGCACAGCTACATGGAAAAAACAATCATTGCACGGCACAGCAGCATGTGAGAGGTAAAAGAAAGCAGTTCAGGGAGCTTTCTCTATATCAGCCCAGCAAGACCAGGACACAGTTTTAGACTACGACATACACGTATCTTAAAGACAGGCTCCAGAAGAACAACCTTAAGCAAGGCGGTCCGGGATCAAAGCGACGACAAGCCACTGCCTGTGGTATTCACTTCAGCACGGGGTTAGGCATTCTCATGCAACAGGAGTGCCTAACACGCAGCTGGGTTTGATCCATCCAGGAACAAGCTGCAGTCCCCTTGCAGTGGCTGCAGGTTGTAAATATCCTCCAGCACTTACCAGAAAAAGTGGTTCCAACAACAGCTGAACCCTGCAGTAAAACCCTAGACATGTGTTTGCTTCCCCAATTTAAAAGCAATCTTCTCTACAGATAATTTAAGTAAGTGGCACATCCCACACGTCCCAGTTCAACCTCCTCATCCACTAACTTGCCCTGCCATACAGGCCAAGGCTGGTTTGCTCTGCAGCAAAGGTGTGACCTTTGCAGAGCACGAAGGACTTGCTTTTCAAACAAGTTACATCGCTCAAAACACATATGCTTCAGGGTAGGTCAAAAACCAAAACCTTCCTGGTAGCACGGTAGCACAGAAACCACTGAAGGATCTCACTGCTGCAAAAGCAAGTAGATGTCTGCCCACACAGGTTGTGTGTTGGAAAAACTATTGTAGTGTGGTGTCCATTAAGATGTTATTTTGAACCACACTGCGTAAATGCATCCGGCAGACTTTCATTGTGTTGTTAAGAGGTTACCTGTGCGCTTTAAGAATCCTCTGAGCAATTGCATCGCCAACCTTGTTCCAGACAACTTTGTCATCAGCACAGCTAATAAAGAACTGGTTCTGCAGGAAAAACAAGCAAAACTACTGTCACAGGATACCAGAGATGCACAAAATAAATATTTGCATACTTTCAGACAAAGAGCAACTAAAGATCGCTGTGTTTTGTGTGTTGTCTGAACGGATGCTTTTTTTTTTTTTTTTTAATTAGATGATGTGTGTGTCTGTGCTTGCTTGGGGAATGAATTGGTCCTTATTGATCGCTCTGTTCAGACAGTTCATACAAAGAGCAACTTAACAACAGGATAATAAAAAAAATAAGAAAAGAGGAGAATCCGTGTCTCTGGTCAGCCAAGGCTGAGTCTCTCCAGCACAGGAGACTCCTGCAGCTCCAGGCTGCAGGGATGCAGGAGCAGCCTCATGCGTGGGGGCTTGGGGCGTGCACGGGGGCCATGGAGGGGGCAGGAAGACTGCTGCACAGGCCACAGAAGTTGCTGGCAGCTTTGCGAAGAGGTTCATAAAGGAGAGGTGTGCTTTCCCACCCTATAGTCAGAAGGCTGCCAGGGTACACACACATCAGCCTTGTCTGAAGTTGGTGGAAGCAGTCCCAAAAATTCACAGCACATTCTGTATTAATATCCACAGGTCTCAAAATTCAGAGAAGACCAACCCTCAAAAGAAGTACCACCCTCCTGGTGGCTGCAAGCCCTGCTCAGAGCGTTAGGATCCTGCTGCTTTCCCTCCTTTCCACTCACCTCTATGTAGATGTAGTGCTTGCTGTTCTCTATCACGCTGATGTAAGCGTTGTGGATGGACTCCTCGTGGTATTTAATGCCGGCCGACCAGTCAGCAGCAGAACGGATCACCTGGAAAGCAAGAGACCGACGCCTTTGCCTCAGCCCCATGCAGGACGGCACAGCATTGCAACTGAATTATTTCAGAGGCATTGCTGCCTCTCAGGATCTCACTAAATAAGGCAATATGTGCAACATTCACCATTTGTAATAACCAAAAAGGAAGCTTAAAAACAGAATTAATGTTTAATAATGTCTGGATAGAAACAAAAAGTGCACTGTCATGTTGCTGCTTTGTTCCTCTCTCCCAACAAAGCAGCTCTACACGAATTAGAAGTAGCCCAGAAGACCTGCTCTTGCTTAAGGTCTTACAATAAGCTGTTTTAAAAACAATCTGAATTTCCAAGCTTTAGGGGCGCACATCCAATCAGTGACCTCTCCTCCTCAGCTGTTTTTAAAGCTGAGGTCTCCAGCTGGGTCAATGCCTTTTCCTACAGTAATAATTCCTAATAATAATGCACATAATTATTCAGCCAGCTTGATAATGCTGACCACAGCTTTGTCGCGTGCACCTGAGGTCATTTATTTCTCCTACACAATTCTTGCAACAGCCACCCACTTTGCGACGATACGACTTTGAACATTCATAGCAGTCCAACTGCCCAACCTGACTTATTTATTTGTGCTGGAAATCCCCTTCTAAAGCGGATCCTGCAAGGTCCCCTGGGCACGTTCTCCCCCTGCAATAGCACCAGCACCAACCCAACGTGAGCCAGCTCATCTGCTTGTGCCCTCGGCCGCGTCCAGCAGCCTGGTGGCAGCCCGAGCCCCCTGCCACCACAGCTGCCTCCGGCGCAGCGCGACCAGCAGCAGTGAGGGCATGCCCCGAGCGACGGTCTCCAAGATGAACACGTCGTTTTTAATTACGTGTCGGTAGTGCTCAGGGACAGTAATTAGTCTTGATTAGCCTCAGTCTTTAAATGTTGTCAAGATAAAAACGTGGAAACGATAGCCTTAAAATATCGCAAAACTGCCATCAGAGCAGCACAGCAGTTCATTCATACGCAGGACAAGATCCAAACAGCGTGGACCTGTGAAATGTGTGAGTATGTGAAAAAAAAAAACAAAACAAAACAAAAACTGTCCTTTTCTGGGGCTCAGCCTCATTTTTTCCTGGAAATCCCTCCAGCAGATTTCTTTTCCTTCCCCACGTCCAGCTCCAGCTTTGGGTTTGCTCCGTATTACCATCCCTGTCTGACACCTTCGCCTGGAGCCCTGCTATTACTTTGTGGTCGCCATCCACCACCAAAGGTGTGCTGCTGGCTGTAGCCCAGCTGAGGGCCTTCGGGGGGCAATTAATTTCCCTAACAGCTGGGGCAGTGACCCAGCAGGGAAGGCTGGGCACTGCCAACCCCTCACCCCAAGCACCACAGCAGAGTCAGTGCAGCTTCATCTCTCACTCCTGGAGACCCGTCCTTTCCAGACGGAGTACTTTAAATGAACTGCTTTAAACCTACGCTGCTTTGCTCGGGAGAAAACGTCGTGAGCTACTCGCAGCCACGCCACCAAGAGCTCCGTTCTCCTTCCTCTCCCCTCAGCGACATCTCACACAGCAGTGCCAAGTGCTGTGCCAGGTTTGTCATCTCCAGCTCCTCTAACTGACACAAGAGTAATAAATTTTCAGCTTGCTCTGGGCTAAATCATAAATCCTGGACAATGCAAGCTCTCCCGCAGACTTCAAAGAGGTGTGGTGGGCTTTGGTCATGGACAGGGCACTAAATCTTCATTGCACTTACATCACGAGCTGGATATTGCCTCACCGCGCCACGTCTTCTGCAGCGCTATCTTTGGCTGATAACTGCAAGCGCTGGAATGGAAATAGAGAAGGGAACAAACTGGCACTGCCTTTGGCGGCAGGCCTTTTGAGTCTTGCAAAACCCGTGTGCAATCGCAGCGTTACTGTGAGCAAAGCCCCAAAGTTCAGACGCGAGAGGATGACGGATTGTGCCCGAGCTCCCAGCCCACACCTCCACGGCGCAGCCCACGCGCTCTGCTCAGCCCCTCTGCCCACGCGGGAGCTCTGCCAGCACTGATCCTGCCCGCCCTGCCTTCTAAAAACCCTCCCTAAAATGCACTTTCCTGCTCCTCTCTGCAAAGGAGAGCAAAGCCAGATGGTACAACGAGGTCAGAGACTGTTGACGACAGGTCAGCGGCGCAGTCCAGCAGTACCAGTGCAATCCCCACAGATCCTTTGTGTTTTCTCTGCCTCTGATCTGCCCACAATTGCAGACAGATTTGCAGACAGGCTCAGAAACAAGAAAACCCTCAGCCAGATATTCTACAGTCACCCCACACCCAGGGACACTCGGGGCAGTAACTTCTGCTCTGACATTTGCCTGTACTGCCCCTACCCAGCACCAAGGCAGGATAACGTGGGCTTGGCTGGTGTCTGAACAAAGGATTCAATATCAGGACCCTGAGGGGCCTCTAAAAGCTGCAACGGGGCATAAATTATAAATGAGCGAGGTGGTTTCAAATTAATAATTCACAAGACAAACCTGCTCTCTTTTCTCTATTTGCAGCATCAGTGAGAGCAGCCCATAATTTCCTGGAACTGCCAGTTACTTGCCATGCCCCAAAACGTCGCGACGAGGCTGCACATCACCAGGCAGCGCTAGCACTCAGGGCAGGCAGCAGTCACCGTGTTGGCACTGGGGGCCCGATGCACATCTCCTCCTCCTCCACCACAGGCTGATGCGCTCAGCCAGCAGCCCTGAGGCACGGGGCCCAAGGAAAGTCGGAGCTGGGGCTGTTCTCAGGGTGGTTTCTCCTCTGGGAGCTGCCTCCAGCTTTGCAATCAGCAGAGCCTAACTTTGGGGCCCATCACTTAAAAGTTGAGGCTTATCTTGAGGTTCGAACATGTGCTCTGGGGAAACAAGCCCCCTTGCTTCCGTGAGAGCCAAGTTTCCAAAGAAGCTGGTGTCACGGACACAGCCGGGGAGGTATTGCAGCCACAGAGAAGCATGATGATGCCTGGAGTGAGACCATTTCTCAACAAGCTGCAAACGTTGTTTTGGCATTTGATGTGAAATGCTCAAACCCGTTTGCATGAGACAAGGATGACACACACTCCCGTGCTGGCCACCCCTCACACCACGTGGCGAGGCACAGACAATGCCCTGGCAGCCCACAGACTCAGAAAAATGCATCTTGTTACACCAAGCTTCCCCAAGCGCTGCTGTCATCTGGGCGGACGACTCCTTACGAACAGCAGAGGCATGCATTTTTCCTGGTTTTGGTCTAAGCCACTTTATTTCATGCATCTCTTGTCCACAGAGGCACCCTATTGCCTTGCTGCTTCAGCGTAACTGTTTTGGCTTTCTGTTCCTCAACAAGTTTCTGCTGGTTAACGCTTGTATTCAATATTTGCACCAAAAATAGCTAACAGCTTTTAAATACAGCTCTTTGCAATCCTGACTGTGAGGATGACTGTCAGAAACAAGACTGGGCTGAGTGTGCAGAGGACCCATAGGACTTAGCGGCTACATAACAAAATGCAGATGAAGTTCAACATAGAAAGCAACAGCCATGAGACTCCTCTTAATCCTTGGCTTTAACTGACCACCACCCATCAGGACAAGGCATTGGGAGCCTGGCAGACATCTCTGAGAAAATCTGGGATAAGCACTCAGTGGCCAGCCCTGACCCACCCAGGACACAAAACCAAATGCTGGGCATTAGAAGAAGAGCAGCAGAAAACAAACCAGAAAACTACACAGCTGTAAAAGTCATGGTGCTTCCATAACTTGAGTACCACATGCTGTTCAGCCCTCTTATCCCCAAAGATGGAGGCATAAATTAATGCATCTTTTTTTTGAAGAGTCGCATTATTCTATTGTAATTGAAGATCTGACCACCTATGCCGCGAGCTAAATTAAGTAGGAGTTTTTCATTTTATAATTTTAAGTGGTGATACTTCCTTCTGGCAAGATGGAGAAAGCTCTCTCAGGGGGAGATGAGCAGGAGACCATCAGCACCCACCTGGACAGTGGCATGAACAGCCTCAGGCACCTGGTACTTCAGTTCGTTGGCAGTTTGCTGAGTCTTTGGCAACAGGAATGGGTAGGACAGGGATCGGTATTTGGGCTTCATGATCTGCCAGGGGGGAAAAAGAAAAGAAAAAGTCCTTGAAGAGACTGAAACAGAGCAGAGTAACACACAAACGAAAGCAAGCATGCCTGTGGAGGGCAGGTGGACGAGGCACGCTGAGCGGGGCCGCATGCCGTGCTGCCAGCAGCGACGCCCCCTCCCCACCTTGGTGAAGTTCCAGCGCTGGATGAAGTGCCGGGCCACGTCGCGCGCCGCTTTGCCGTGTACCACGGAGGAGATGTCATGCCAGGGCATCCTGGGGGTGGTGTATCTGTCAATGAAGTCTGCGGGACAGGAAAGCACATTCGGACCTCTTCAGACAAAGGACACAAACGGGGAAAACCGCGGCATCCCCCTCCTCAAACTAAAGCCCTCTGGGACGTGGCACCAGGGGCTGTGCAGGCTGATCTGGACGCACCGCGCAGTCACCCACAGTCACATCCAGGGACCGTCAGAGCAGAGCTGGCCCTTTCCAAGGGAGCTTTGCTGCTGTTTCCCAGCAGCCAAACCCAAACGGTCTCATGACTTCCAGAGGCACTTACCGGCAAAAGGTTTGTCAAGCTGAACCCAGTCTTTAAAGACAAAGTTGCAGTAGTCTTTGCCGTGCCAGAACCTGGTTTCCCCGAGCAGCTCGCCAACACCCGTCTTCAAGCTGCGGATGGATCCTTTATCTGCCACGGGCAAACAAAACAAAAACACACACTCCAAAGTCATGGCTGTCCCTCGCACAGCACTGGTGACAGACCCACAGAAAAGCACCGGTGGGACTTGCCAGTCCCGGTCAGCTGAGGCCATTTTCTCCCTAGTCTTTCAGTTGCTTTCAGAGAGGCATTTTAGTATTTCTTCTTCCCATTTTAATATTTGTTATATGACCAGGACAGGCTGTATATATCTGAGTTTGTTATGGAACCAAAATGCTGAATTCTCTCTACACTGGGCCTAAAAATTACCCCGTAATTATTTGTCTTTCCACCTAAATGTTACCATGGGGGAGTCCACTCCCAGCTGTGACTGACCTTAGTGGATCTGTGTACAATAATGTCACGTATATCATCTACCAAATGTGTTTTACAATGCTAACTCCAACTTTTCTGCTAGATGGTTTGAGTTTCACTCTACAGTAGGGTGTATTGCCTGTAATATAAGCTAGTCTTTATTAACTAGAATGCAATGATTTAAAAGTTTCCTCATTAAATATTGTGGTTTGGTTTTTGTTTTTGCTTTTCAGATAACAATGTCATCTTTTGATATAATTTGATATGTTGGGCAAATGAATCTAGAATTCCAAACTGATGGTGATTAAAAATAGTCTAAGATGTCAAGGACAGGGATATTCCCCTCCTAACAAAATTTCTTTTCCAGAGCTCATATGCTGAATGCAGGGTGAACTCTTTTTCCTTCCCCTAAGCAAACCAGCAATGTGGGCTTATACCACAGACATTTGACTAGCATTATCTCCTTAGCCTAAGAGCAGCCTTCACCTAATGTATCAGACACTGGTGCCATAATTACACAGTAACGTGCCCATCGCAGAAGTCTTCTCCCAACCCAACCACATCACCGGTAACCACAGCAAACCCCTTCCAATACGCACTAAGCCCGGGGTACACAAAGCAAGCCCTGCCAGCACTGTCACGACTGCTGCCGAGCCAAGCCGAGCCATGCCGGGAACGCCATGCAGAGGCATGCAGCACGGCCGCCGCACGAAGCACGAGTGTAGTGAGAGTCCAGGTGGAGCTGGGGAATCGCTGCCCCTGCATGCTCCGATGGGATGGATGGGGCATGCTGCCGAGTCAAGATGCACTTCATGGCCTGAGCTTTGGTGACTGCACTTCGACTCACGAATGAGCATGAGGTGACCACAGTGGGGATTGCGCTCCATTTCCACGGGAAGCAAAGGCAGCTGTTCCTTGTTACATGCCACTACTCTGTAATAACCATTTTAAAATTGGCGACTCAGGCCTTACAGGGAGATACTAAGAGGAAAGCGTTGAAGAGCTGCTCCTCATTCTGTACTGAAACTCAACAGTGTCTAGATGGGGTGCTGCATTTAGAAAGCCCTTTCAACAGCACCTTTTGTCATCAGTCCAGAGACCAGAGATCAGAACAGCTCAGTGCTCCTGACTACCCAGCTCCTTTCTCAATCAAGGATGCTTTCACAGGCTTTAGTAAGAGCCAGAACGGGGGCCCAAATCTTCTTCATCCAAGCATAGGTCCGGCAGCTGCCACCTTGCTGTTTGCTCTCTCTGGGTTTCCCCTCCTGCATTAGGCTCACTTTGAAATATCCATTGTAGAAGTCCCCAATTCCAGTAACAAGCCCCTTCCTTTACGGGAAGAGAGCTGCTGAAAAAATCATATTCGAGAATCAGAGCTAGTTTCTCAGCTGTTCCCTGACATTAGTGCAATTAAAAAAATTATTAATTTTAAATGATTTTTTTTTTGTATTATGCTGCAGGTTTTTAAACACCTGGAGAAGACGTTTCTGTGA
This sequence comes from Anser anser, assembly GCF_964211835.1. Taxonomy (NCBI): domain Eukaryota; kingdom Metazoa; phylum Chordata; class Aves; order Anseriformes; family Anatidae; genus Anser; species Anser anser. The sequence goes on along the minus strand of NC_139729.1, from coordinate 23,699,017 downwards.
GGATGTCTTTGGAGGGGTGATAAGGATGAGACAAGAAGCAGCACAGGCTGATCCTGGCACCCAACCTAACTCTCACCGTAGCTACAATGCAAAAACATCAGCAGCTGAAGCCTGAAGGGGGCTGCACCTCTGCCTTCCTCCACTTACCCTCCTGAGGCTCAGCGAGCCCCTGTTTGGATTCAGTGTGGTGATGGAACATTCTCAGGTGGGGCTTTAAACTCTGGATTAAATTCGGTTGACTCCTAGGGGAGTTACAGTAACCTGCAGAAAGTCAAGATGCTCTATTTATGGCAAAAATGCACATCCACTTCTGCTACACCGGGTCCTGCTCCTGCCTTATGACACCTTGCATGATAGAAGTCCAAATGAGCTGTCAGTTTGCTGAAATTACAAGTGACAACATGCAAAGAACCAAGTTCAAGACCCAGCTGGGTTTAAACCGAACACGTAGCAATGACTTTGCTACCTCAGCATACATCCTGAGCAACCAAACAATCCTGTGACCAACCCAAACTATGCTCCAGCAAAGCCTCCTCCAGCCAGGGGAAGGAGAAAACACTGCTAGGAGTGATGAAAACTCAGGTAAGTTCCCACCTTGAGCATTTACAGCTTCAGGAGTGAAGGACTTCCAGCAACAGATTTCAGGAAGAACTCCGTGATGGAATGAATGTCACTCTGACCCTTGTAATTTTAGCTTTGGAATTGCTTTTTATGTGGGGAATTAAAAGCTGCATTCAAATATTCAACTGCTGAATTGTCTCTCACCTCTATCAAGTGGGTAAATTGGGAATAATTTAAGTGAATGATTCAAACCTAAGTTACCCTAGCCAATGAGAGGGGATAATCATACTCAGAAAATGCTGCAGTTTTTATAATAAATACAAATTGAAAAACAAAAGATTCAATTCTCCCTTGCAGGAACAAAAATCTTCCAGCATTACAAACATTAGGTATCACGTACGCTGCACCACGTCACCTGGCAGCTCATGACAACTGCTAGATGCAAATCCACTTAGAACTTTTTTTGTATATTTTGCAGTGACACGAATTTACATATTGACTAAACACAGTTATTATTCTGATAGTTAAAGAATTCATCAGCCTTCCTTCTTTACAAAGAACATATTACCCTAGAAATTATGTGAGTCTACACGTACGCCCACCCACCCACCTCCACACACGCTTTATATATGTCGTTTGGGTAAAGCTGAGATGAAAAACAGCACTTACTTGATTCACTGTCTATGCTGCTGACGCTATCAGCATGGTGCATGCCATGCTTATGGAGATGCTTGTAAATACTGAACCTTGAAAACTTCTTGGATTTTCCTATCCCTTTCATTTTTGACGAGTCTGGGACATCATCAGCATTCCTCTGGAACACACGGCTTTCCGGGGACGAGGCTTGAGACTGCAGGGCGATGTGTTCAGAGGACTCCGCTGTGGACTTAAAAGACAGAGGACACTGCTGCAGGTGAGGTACAAGCACATTCCCCTCTAGTTGCAGGCGATCATTCACAGAAATGCTCAGAAACAGCCATGAGCCAAGTTTTGCTCCGTGACAAAGCTGCAGCTCACATCTGCTTTGGTGGGAGTTATGAACAGCTTTGGAGGAGAGGGTCTGTACAAGGAGCCACTGAGCAGGAAACCCCATTAATACTGGCAGTGTATTCCTCAGTCAATTACCCATAAACTTACTCGGGTTGCTACTCCCTTTGTAATTCTCACACTGAGACCTCTTTATTTATTTATGTTTTTAAGAGTTAATATCTTGTCACATAAGTACCCAGGTTAGCAGGAAAGCTCAGCAAGTGAGGCAAATGCTGAGGGCCCAAGTATCCCAAAGTTCGGAGCACTCTGAGTGCCTACAGTACATTTTTAGCTAAGCTTTACTAAGAGCACAGCCTCCAAATTGTGAGCGCTGCTCCAAGCTCCATGGGAAACCCAGCCCTAGCTGCATTTCCTATCTCCATGCCCTAGCAGGGGCTGGGCAGGACCTACCCCAAAGAGTCACCCGGTGCTCAGACACTTCCTTCTTCCCATTGCTACTCCTCCTTCAGCCTCCCAAACCCAGCCCTGCGCTTTGAAGCGGACGCGACATGTTCATCCCCACCACCAAGCCTTTGACGGGCAGGTGTCAGCACAGCCGCGGGCTGGAGCGAGCTCACTTACTGCCAGGTTGGCCGTTGACACCGACTTCACCGCCCCCATCCGCTTCACGCTGCCCACGTCGGTCAGGCGGTGCTCGTCGTCGTCCCACCGGCCGTACGCCAGGTCGATGCCGCCCACGAACGCCACCGACTGGTCGACGATGACGAGCTTCTCGTGGTGGGCCCAGAGGTACACGGAGGAGGACACGTGGTCCGGGTGTCTCATCACCTGGGGACAGGAGCAGCACCCACGCTCAGCGCCACTGCCCAGCTGCACCTCCAGCCAGAGCAGAGCCCTGCGTATTTGGCCGCTCAGGATAAGAGGAGAGCTCTGGACATTTGAGAGAGGCATCCACACGGACTGCTGTGAGTCCTAAATGGGGTATTCCCCTGCAGCAACGGTTAGTGCTGTTGGGATAGGTCACATTTACAGCAGCATCGCTGCGTTCGTAAAAGCATCGTTGTCAAGAAATGTGTTTCTACAAGTAAAATAATGCTCTTGGCACAGCTGTAATAGCTGAGCTTCCAAATACAGAACCTGATAGGAAAGAAAACAACATATTGGTGATCTGACTCACTTCTTTGGTTGTTGCTGCTACACAAGAGAAATGAGAAGTCACCTTTTTTTTTTAAATCAGCAAGTTGTTTGACATTTGTTTATGACATTCTTTTGACATTTGTTTATGACAAAGCCACTTCTCTATCTGAGCACACGATATGTAGTTTTATTTTTAATGCCAGAGGAGAACCATCAGACTGACGTCCTGCGGCAGGAGCCGCGCAGTTCTACCTGGCTGCTCCCAAAGCTGCCGGGCAGCCAGCACTTCCCTCCCCGCAACACCTTCCTGTTTGGCTGTGAAGACGATGGTGAACTAAAGCTTTGCTGGGACAACCGATCAACTGATAATCGATCTATTATTTTAGCCGTTTGTTCATCACCCTCGTGCATAACATATCTTATTAAAATGTATGTGTCTCTAATTTAAAGACACGGGACCTAGCCTTAGCTGCAGGTTCATGTGCCAGTTTGTTTTCTGCTCGGTGGCAGAGCAGCAGCATGACAGCACATAGCAGGGCAATGATGGTCATTTATGACAGGAATGTAAACACCCAGTGTTGACTCTTGTCATCTATGTACAAACAGGGCTGCTGATGAGGCAACATTCTCAAACCATAATTTTCTATTTGATGTAACCCCATAAACCCGTCATACGAAATCAGTTTCTCATGAATTACGTGAATAGCTGCTTTGGCACTTGTAAACGAAGCAGTTTTATGTTCAATTATAACCCGAAGAAATGAAGTTGCCATGCTCAGATGTGGTAAGCACGCTATGGGTATGTCTTAACAGCCTGTGCCCACTGTAACGGTGGGAAGCTCTGCTCTTCCAATTCACACCCAAATGCACGAGGGGCAACACTAGCTGCCAAGAGCAAACGGATGCACATGTCCTGCACACAACTCCGGGCATGCAATTACCTTTATGTTTGGATGGAGATGCATGAGCGTCCGCTTGCTGTATTCGCTGTTGATCCCTAGGGCAAGCTCCACCTCTTTGTACAGCATAACAAAAATCTTCACTCCCTGTTGCTGTCAGAAATAAAAAAGAAATACTGGCATGCAGATATTTCAGCGGCACAGCCCATTTCCCAAGTGAGGAAAGGCAGAGGCAGTAAGCACATTGTTCCTGCAGGCAGCAAGGCAGACCGAGGTTACCCATTCCTGCTTGCATTCCTCCAGATCCACCCCGAGATCCCACGGCAGGCACGGGCCTGCATCGCTCAGGAAAGCCGCTCAGCCTCCAGAGGAGGGCTCAGCACCCTGACTCATGTGCGGAGCTGAGCCACGCCAAAGCCTCCCGATAGGTCTTGCTTACAGCAGCTACTTTTAACCAGCCTTTGAGGCAAAATTTTGCAGACGTGATTCACTCCACGTATTGCAGGTATCCACTGACATCCAATTTTCCGCTGCTCCGTGTTGCCCTCAGGTTTGCCCACAGCTGACAGCATGCGCAGGGCGCTAGCAGCGGGGTATCACACGGACATCGCTCTCCCAGAGGAGATGCAGCTGAGCGGACGCCAGCGAGCGAGCTCTTTCTGCTGGCAGGGCTAAGCAAGTTCCTGGAATACGACGAGCAGGACTCAAAGGCTGGTGCTTTTTGTGACTCTGATGGGATCTGCGTGAGGGTTTCTAAGGACATGGCGATGCTAAAGCATGGGCAGGACTGCCAAGTACTTCCCGGCCCTCGGCAGATGGTGGTCACACACTGGGACGACTTCACCTGCCATAAATCAGAAGAGCTTCAAACCTTGGAGTTTGCCAGTTTAAACTAAGGGTCAAACCCTTCCACAGCCTTTTAAGTTCCTATTCCCACAAAGCTGCTACTGAGAGCTTGGGCAGTCTCCAAACTGCGGATGGTATTCTGCTCTCCTAGGGAGCACCACATATGCATAAAAGACAGACAGCCTTATCCCTACCTAGACAGCAGCCTGCCAACCGTCCTGCTGAATCAAAGAGAGGCTGCAAGCGAGAGAGCAGGTAAGTATTTCCAGGAGCTAAGCTCGAGACACTCCTGACTCTTACAAGGTATTTATAGCCACAGGAAAATCCACGTTGACACGACAAACAAAGCCAAATTCTTCCAGCGAGCATGCCCTGTGGCCACGTTTCGTTTGCCAAAAAAATAAGTCTACTTCCAAATCAGCTAATGTCAGGCACAAACCCCTCTTTTTTTCTAGGAACAGGGAGTGGGTGAGGCCTGGGAAGATGACTGGGTTGGGAGGGGAGGGAGTCAAGGACTATTTGAGCACGTCCACCTGGACTCCTGCCCTTCTACACAGCAACGCTCAAGAATCTTCCCTGGCTGTGCCTCCCTTTCTGACTCACTGCTCTTGTGGGGCAAACTACCAGCTGCAGCAGCGGTCTGACCACGGGCTGGGTGAACAGCAGAAATGCAGCCTGTGCTCACAGGAACCTTGCACTGATCTTTTCTGCCTGGCTCTTTCGGCTCCATGAAACGTGTTCTCCGCAGTCTCCACCCAGATGTGCTCTTTGAAAGCAGAGCATAGCCAACAACAAAATAAGAGATGAAAATGGGAGTTAAAAAAAATAAAAAGTAAGCAACCACAACTACTAGTTCTGGGTTTCTCCCCATGTCTCCAAGTGCTCCTCAAAAAGGGCTGTGAGCACACAGAGCTTTGCGCAGGAACCCTTAGAGGCAGTGCCAGGAAAGGCACCAGGTCAGCAGCAGGTCTGAACTGTTCTACCTAGGAAGAAAAGCGGAGGACAAACTAAAGCAGAACAAAAAAAAAAAAAGATCTGCCTTATCAAGAATTCCAGTTTATACAAGCATTTGCTTACTGCACACAAGCATTTATTAACTAGGATAACACAGCAATGCAAATAGCAGTCTCTGAGTCATGTTTATCACCTCCTCCCTTAGAAGCTCAACACCACAGTCCAGCTCTGGGGAGTGTGATGCCGTTTGTGTCTGTACACTTTTTTGCAAAACAGCATTCATCCTAATCAAGCCACGTGCTTTGCTGAAGCCCTTTCCTCATGTCCCTTCTCCACAGCAATGCACCAAGACCCTCACGGCCAGAGCCTCCACGTGCGAAGGGCCAGGCAGGGCACGCACAGCCAATCTTCCTCCTCGTGGCGGCCACAAGAGCCGTGAGAATATCAAAAGGGGTGGGCAGGAACAAAGAAAACCAGGAGAGAGACAGGTTATATGTCAGTCAGTGTAAGGAAGCAGTCCTTTACTACAGCGAGGAGTGGTGGGAGAACAGTGGTAATGTCCGTGCCTCGGTGTTTAGGTGTGGCAAGGACCTATGCAATATATTAAGTAAGGAAACCAAACAAGAAGGCTGCAGGGAGTTAGCACGAGCTTCTGGATGTTCCTGGGTGACTTTGGCTAATGACACCCTCCTGTTCTTGGAAGGCTGCTGGTATCTCACAGCTTCAGCTCTGAAAGCAGCAGCACACTCAATAAATACCCTGTGTTGACATACAGGATCTGCACAGCTCTGTAATGTACAAACCGCCTACCAAGAGCCACCGGGAAGTCCTGACACCTTCCCGTACCTCCAAGCTACGTATGCCACAAGGGAAGCGCCGGGAACAACAGCTCTCCAACCCTGCCAGGAGCTGGGGCAGTCGCAACGCAAAGCTGAAGCAACATGAGCTTGAGGGCAGGAAGGAGCAATCAGAGGATCCACCCTTCTGCCTCCAAGCTCTTCCAAACCCAAAAAAACGGTGCAAACGCCCCAGTCCCAGCAGGACCTTCCACTGGGGGGGTGCAGGGGCTGACAGCTGGAGCTCACTTACTGCTTTGCGCTTGAGGATGCAGTCCAGCCGCCAGTGATTCCCTTCAACAACGGGCCGTTTCATGAAGATCTCTGGGCTCAGCCTAAGAAAATAAAGGGGTGGAAAAACACAGCGTATGTAGTCTGCAAACAAAGCCCTGGCCTAGATGACCAGCTTGGGAAGTAAAGAAATCAGAAAGTTTATCTAAGTGGATGTGAAGGCTCATGTCCCAGAATGATGCATTCTCCAATATCAAGCTCTTTGTTTTTTAATAACGGAGCATAACAGAGGCCAGGGGACATGTCCAGCACATTCATCTTAGTATTCAATAACCCAGGGGACCAAATTTTACAGTGATGTGCAAACGGGGAAGCTTGCACTCTATCTATGAAAGAAAAACACAAAGAAAAAAAACACAAGTGAGATTAGAAAGAAATGTCTAGATATAAAAAACAAATAGAAGTGTGATTTCAGCTCTCCTGATAACTTATGCTATCTGAATAGCACAGATTTGTGCTGAATTTTCCTTTCTGCCTAAAGACAAAGCAATATGGTATTGCAACAAGACATTTGGTGATTCATAGCTTTGAGGGTTACAAGGAAGAATTCAGCATTCCTGTCTAACCCCTGCAAAGGGAGGCAACAAAATTTCACTTCTTCACTTCTGTGCAGAGCACAGGAACTTGTGCTTGATTAAAGCACATTGCTACATCCTAAAAGCATGCTTCTGGCAACAACATTTTTATCTTAAGCTCCACGTTTCAGGTAAGTTTTGCAGTTCCACGATATGTTAACAATTGACTGCTGCTGAAGAAAACGTTAAGAGACAAAGGGTCTGAAACGCAGTGCTCTTGCCTTGCTACATGATGTTGCACACGGAGCACTGGGTTTATCTGTGGTCATGTTAGGAACGTTTAGCCCAGTCAATGCCAACATTGTGTTTAGTTTTGCCAATGTTGTGCCAACGTTGTGTTTAGTTTTCTCATGACTGCCACCTCAGAACTAATCCCCCACATCCCACAGGCAGCAGATGAGTGGTAAGAGGGTCGTCTTTCAGCTAGAGGAGGCGCACAGCGAGGTGCCCATGGCTAGGGAGGACGCCTGAGCAGCTCCCCAGGGGCCGGGCTGGCCCCCATGACCCACCACCAAGGCAAGGCACAGGCAGCAGCAACCAGCCATGGCCAAGGGGCCCTACCCTGAGGCTGTGCAAGCACACTTTTTCTGTCTCAAACAGGAACCAGAGCACGGCATAAACATACTGAATAGCTAGAGAAGAAGTGGGCAGAGCCAGGTCCTTCAGCAGCCGCACAGCCTGGAGAAGGGACTACAGAAATCCCTCTCCGTTGCCCAACACATTTAAGAGCAGAGCAAAAATGCACCCAGCCCAGTTGCTCTCAGCCCTGGTGTGAGGCTGCCCAAAACAGCAAGAAGCAGAAAGGAAGGGTCCTCTGCAGGATAACATGGGAGGAGCACTGCCCTCGTCAGGGGTATCTGAGTGTCTGTGTTCCCCTACACCCTGAAAGGAATTCTTGTCCCTTGGGTGTACAGCGCCGTGCATTCCCAGTGAAGCCACACACACCACAACACTTGCACCTGGCGGTGCCTCCCTGAAATTTCAGGCCTTTCCTTGCAAGGAGAGAACCAAGCTGTTGATTTGAAGCATGTGCTTTTGCTGCCAACCCTCCTGAAAAGGCCTTTGAATACAACCCGACGAGATGTTTGGGTGTGCTGCCAAACCATCTGGCCGCACGGCTAGCTGCCATACTGTAAGGCCTCCCAGCACTGCAGCATTGTCGGGAGCGTCCCAAGAGAGACAGCTGGTCAAAATCCAAATATCTAAGTACGAACCACCAATCTGTGATGAAGATTTCTTCTTTAGCGGCTTCCATGGCATTTGCGACATCTTCAAAGTAGCACTTAGCATTTACATACCTGTAAAAACAAGCAAAGCACGTGGATTTATTTTTCTCTCCACCTTAATCAAACAGAAAGTTCACAGCTGAAGACCAACGGGGTTCTGTGCTAATGCCACTTACATTCTCTTCCCAAAATCAAACACAAACCTAATTTCAGGAATTAAGACAACATGCGGGGGGATTTCAGGCTGCTATTAGCTTAATGGAGCAGCACAATAACAGATTATTAAGTGCCACTTGGTACTTCTGCCAACCACACAATTTTCCTTGGGTTTCACTTGGTGCACAAGCGGGCACCGCGATACGCTCAGCAGCTCGCCCCCACATCTCACCACTTGGCCAGCGTGTTCTCCTGCACGGCCGCGTACGACCCGAACCGGTGCTCCGTGAGGAAGTCCTTGCCGTGCTTCCGAATGAATTCGTCTATTCCCTGCCTCCACCACTGGGCATGCCGGTAGCTGGTGCACTTCAGAATCAGTGACCTGTAAAACCGACGACATATGGGGCAGGTGCTGCAGCCACGGATGTTTAAAGGGGCAGCTTCTTGCTGTCTGTGCATGCTGCTAAGCACACCTGCATTGGTCATGTTTTATTAAGCTAAAAGGAGTAGCAAGAGACTTTGCTTTCATGTTTTGTTTGCAAAAAGATACATCGGCACTTACCTGCTCTGAGGGAGTATCACAGCATCACTCTGACAGTAATAATGATAATAATAAAACAGATTTAAATGAATAGCGCCAGCTTAACTCGTAGGGAAGTTGGGTGTGGCTAATTCTGTATTTTTTCCACGATGAATTTATTCTGGATGCTACTGTGAAAACATTAAATAGCTCTTCATCCCACTTAGCATATCTTTTGTGCAATTCTCTACCTGGGATGTAACGCGATGCATCTTTGCTTGGAGCATAAAGGAACAGAGGACCTAGAAAATTACCGTAAGTAATTGCTGCAAAACCAGACTGTGCAGCTCCACGTGCACTGTGCCCTCAGGCCCGAGCACAACCTGGGGACAGGCTGTGCAGCTGAGACACCAAGGCCCTCTTTAAGGCATGGAAACGACCAGTCCTGGACCCTGCAGGTACAAACCTTGCCAAGCCCAGGAGAGGCGCCACCGACTCTTTGTTAAAACAGCAAAAGCAAAACAAAAAAAGGTCTAGATTTCTTACCTCGAGAGATTGTCGACCTGCAAGCCGTACTTGGTTTCTGTTTCTTTCTGGCCTATCTTGATGTTGAACTCCTTATCCACCAGCAGCACGAAGGCAATGGCGCCCGAGTCCGGCTTCATGTAGAGCAGGAAGGAGTCCTTCACCACCAGCCACCTGCGGGGCGGAGGGAGGTAAGGGGGAGCTTCTTCCTGCCTTCCCAATAAAGGGATAAAGTATTTCTGGCCCAATGAGCGCAAAGCATTCAGCAGGGAGAGGAAGGCATGTAAGTGAAGGGTAACATGTCTTATCGGGGCCGTGTACTGTGCAAAGACCAGCAATCAGGCCTCATTATCCTCTCGGAGAGGAGGAGAGAAACAACCTCTCTGATGCTAGTGAAGGATTCCCTGCAGCACAAAAATGAGGCACATCTGATCTCCTAAGGGAAGCTGAAAAGCCCAATGCCCACGTTATGAACTCGGGTAACAAGTCTCGTTCCAATAAAGGATTTTTAGTGACTTGCATGACTGCTTCTTACAGAGGCCTTTGAAAACTCACACCTAACACACCCAACGAGGATCTCCCTGCTCACAGGTAAACTGCCCAGCCAGGAGCCCGGCAAGGTGAAAGGAGGACTCCTTGTTTCCCAAATTCACATCCAGGCTGTACATCCCTCAAGGCAATATGGGAACTATTTGACGTTTCCAGTATTAATTATGAAGCCAGGATCACTCTGACTCCTATCAGGATACGTGAACAAGGCGTTTTGGACAGCTTTTATTGCCAAGCAACAGGCCCCCTGCTAGAAGCACGTGACGGGAGATGACCGGCAGCTTTTACATAAATACTGTTGCCTGAAGGCAGCTCTGGGAAAAACATGTTTTTGCTGTGAATGGCATTTCTAAATTTTTCTCTCCGTGCCGCGTAGCTGGGGTAACCGGCCCCCTCTGTCCCACACAGGTCTCAGCCAAGAGACCTAGCTCCTGTGCACGCTCACAAACAGGCACGGCAACAGCCCCAGCTGCACAACGTGGGAGCGCTCCTACCTTTGGGAAGTCCCAGCTCCTCGGCTAATTCCAGACCCCATGATTTTCATTTTCTCTCAGTGCCCTGAGTTATCCCAGCACGACCTCACACATGGTGCCAAAATGTCCTCCCTCCCTATCCCCTCGTGGCCCATAACTTCACTCCCCAAACCCTGCTGAGCACAGCTTCAAGCATTTGCCTTTCTGTGTTCCCCGGTATTTTTCACTACTTTCCTCCTCTTATCCAACAAAACGTAGAGGATGTATTTGAGGGTGTACTCTATTTGAGAAATCACGAAATTACTTGTAGAAGTCAGACATAAAAGCAAGTTTTTCCTACAGTTCTTCACTTCGATAACCCTCCCTGGGAAGTGTCCCTTGTTAATTTATTGATGCCCGCGCTCTGCCAGCCCCCGCAGGCCGTGGGAGAGGATTCGGTGCCCTCTTGTGTCACTCCGCACCCAGCTGAGGGACAGTCCTGCTCCAAACACTTCCCTCGTCCCATTTTTAGGTTCTAAAGGAGAAACAAGATTGATGGCAAAACTGAATGTGCTACAGCTCCCCTAAATCTTGATCTCTGTATAACAGAACAAAGAGTTAACTGAAAAGGTGGTTTGTTGGGGTTTTTTTTTTTTCATAAAGGAGAAAAAAATGGAGACAACTTAATGATTTGACCTGGAAGAAGGTCAAATCCTTATCTCCTTGTGAAATCACTACAGATAACTTCTGTGAAATTGCATTAAGAAATACCGGAAATTCTACAAAAAAAAAAAGGGGGGGGGTGGCGGACCTTTTCTTCACAAGAATGCACTAAGGTTTTGTTGGAAAAGAGCATTATTTAAGGTAAGCTAACCCCAGCCCATCATGGTTCCACAATGCTGAAAGCCAAAGGTAGGTGATGATGAGGGGAAGCTCTCACAGACAAAATCACTAAAAGGTGGGTGTGTACTCTCTGGGTTTTCAAAAGCAAAGCCTTGCCCACACCAGTAGCACGGAGAAGCAAAGCAGAGGAGTCCTTCCAAAGAGAGGGGAGCCCACCTAATATCAGAATCTGAAGGTTTTCTGATGCATGGGGTTAGGTAGCAGAATCAGAGTGCAAAGGTACCAAAAAGCCATCAGCCAAACACAGTGGCCTGGGCAAGGAAATGAAGGTGATAACTTGTAAATCGAGGAAGGGCTCACGGGCCTCACCTGCCCATGTTCCCCCTGGGAAGGGAAAGGCAGGCAGGGGCCAGGTGAGGGTCTCTGTGTCTGACAGCCTAGGGCTGTGGGACACCCCATTTCTCCTGCAGAGCAACACATCCCTTCCACGGACAACCTATGGACTCTTCTCACCCGAAAAGCTGTAGCTTTTCTAAAAAGGCAAGAATCTCACGGTCTTTTGGGGAGAAAAAGGCCCAGGAGGGTTCGTGTGCCGGAGGAGCACGCGGCACGCCGCCCCTCAGGCCCGGCAGCAGCAGTACCTCTTGGACCAGCGGTAGCACATCCTCCCTTGGCCGCAGCAGTTCAGGCCCGGTATGCGGTGGCCCCCGGAGCGTTTCATGACCATACCTTCCCTGCAGGGACAGCAGCACGGTCAGGAGGGGTGGCACGGCCCCCTGGAGGCGCAGGGCAGCTCTCGGGTGGCGGATGCCCACCACATCCCTCCAGCCCCCCCAAGGGATGGCTCCTGCCATCTCCAGCCGTGCCCGAGCAGGCTGCACCTCTGCCCCAAAAGCCAGAACAAGGGCAGAAGTAGCTCTCCAAAAGGAAGCGATGCAGATTTAAGAAACGCGGGGCTCCATTTCTTGTGTTTTGCAGCACACACAAGGTTGCAGGAGGGAAGGAGAGAATCCCCATGACCCAGCTGGGGAGCTGCAGCCCCTGCTGCGCAGAGCAGCCTGCTCCCAAGGCTGTCTCCCAAAGTTGTCGTGTTTCCATCTGAACATTAATACATTTTTATATCCAGATGGTAAAATATTCCCCAGTTATCAGTGAGAAAGGAAAACTATCAGTGTGAACACTATTTATTTATAAAGCCGTGCTCTTGGTGAACCATAATTTGGAAAAAAACCAGCTCACAACTCACATGCCCTTTGGTCCCAGGTCGTGGATGAATGAGAGCTGACTTACTCCAATGAACTCCATCTGGGGAAAGAAAAAAAGATTCCTCCGTCTTTCGTACTCCAAAATCCACAAAACAGTGTGCTTCATCACAGAGACTTATCACCAAGAGAGAACATACAGCTGAGCCCCAGCAGGAGTTACCCTCCATAACTTAAGCAGCTTCGGCAAGACCAAGAAAAGTTATTTGGTGGTTGCTGTTTTTTGAATGTGCTTTGGAGAAGCGCTCTCCTCCCTCCTGTATTACTGGATGAAAAGAATCGAGTTCGATGCTGTTTGGGGTCTGTGTGAACTTAGCTACCGGCCTGAATCCTCTCCTTCTTGCAGCAAACCACACAGAAAAGTCACAAAGGGAACAAGCACACATCCCTGGGGGTGGCAGCCCTATTCCCTTCGAGTCCCACATCCCACCACCACACACCACGGGGGCGTTCAGCTCCTCAGCCCAAGAGCATCCCCCGAGAGCTCCAGCAGGTCTCTCTCGCTCAGCCTTCACCCCGCAGCACCTCAGGGCCCTGTCCCAACCAGCCCCACGAGCCAAAAACCCACAGCCAAGCCGCGGTGGGACAGGAGAGCGAAGCAGAGCGTCAGGGAGGGGTGCTGAGCATGTTCTGCACAGCTCCTGCTGGTCCGTGGGGACAGGAGGAGTCCCAGGGGAGCCCCGGGGCTAGGAAACCCGAGGACCACACCACCGGGTTCACCAGCACACCCCAGATCCGGATCAGCTGCCTCCTCCCGGCTCCTCCTGCCTCAGCAGAGGTTGCAGAGGAACGTAAAGATAAGCAAAGCCGGGGAGAAAGCACACCATGATTACATTCAGCTCTAAAAATAGGACGGCCAGGCGATTTCGACCGAGCAGGCTTTTCTTGGCAGAGCAGGACATTCCTGTCAGTCTGCCCGTTGTTAGCCCTGGCCCTGCTAGGGGGAGAGGGTCGCCCCCAGGCACCCCCTATTTACCGATATCCTTCTCCCATGGCTGTGGAGGAGCTGCCCTGCATGGTGGGGGGCCTGCCTGCACCCCTGGGCTTTGGTTTAATTTATTATTGTGTAAAATCGTCCAAGGGCAGGGCAGGGAAAGGGCGGGAGCTGCTCTCCCCTTTGGCCAGGCGCCAGGCAGCAAGCCCATGGGAACCCTCTAACTGCATTTTTTGGCAACCAGGCCTGCCGGGAGCGAAGCCCAGCACCCGACCCACGGCCCCGACCCCAAGTGGGACAGGAGGTGGCAGCAGGGCAGCTCCGGGCCGTGCCCACCCATGCCACGCAGCAGCTCAGGCGCCAACACGCTCGGAAGGGCTTCTGAGTACCTGATAATCTGGGACAGAAATCTGTCCTGCAGGTCCAGTCTATCTGGCTCAGGCTCCCTTCCCTGCACAACCACCTCTGCCCCACGGAAGCAGCAGGAGGACACGAGATCCTTCTTTCCCCCCACCCTTTGGTGCCCCCGGACCTCCCCAAGCTTCCCACCACATCCACACGGGCACGGAGAAGCACCAAGGATCTGCTGTGCTCCTCCAAGCGGCTCAAGGTCACCAAGTGATCTCTTTTCAGTGGAACCAAATTCATGCCCTCATTCTCTGGTGCTGTAATGCAGCGCATCCCACAGCCTCTCACAAGAGGTCCCAAGCAAAGTTTCAGGCCGGTTCCTTCCCCTGGATCTAATTTCCACTTCTTCAGAAAGCCGCTGGCATTCCCCATGGGACAAACCAGAAAACTGGACGTCTCTCTCACACCGGGCACACAAAAACCAAAGCACACAAACGTCAAAACCCTTTGAAAACATTGGCGGCAAGCAGAAAGCTGGCAGCAGTCTGAGGAGCGCTGAAAGAGCGGCCCTTGCAGGAGCAGAAGAGCCAGGAGGAGACAGGACTTGCAGAAACTGAAGTATTACTCCACGAAAAGGAAAGGAAGGTGGTCTGGCAGCACAGAAACCTGCTCTTCGGTCTGTGAGACCTTAAAATGGCTGTTAGGGCGATGGAGACTGCCCAGCCTGACCCTAGGTGCTGTGCTGGGCAAGGAACACCAAGCACCCACATCAGCTTCCATGGTCCTCCTGCACAGCCCCCTTCCTTCTGGCGTCCTCTTTATCCGTGCAATTATTCGTGCTCCACGGCTATTTCTATGCAGAGCGGTATCAAGCAGGTCAGGCTTGGTTTGAAAAAAAAAAAAATCTCATCAGTCACAAGGAAAATTCCTTGGTGCAGTGGAAAATACCTGATCGGATGATTTATTACGACCGCATCAGCTATTTTTACTATTCCACCCGAGGTGCTCGTAACCGACCGCAGAACCCCGAGGGGAAGGCAGAGCAGCGAGGCGCTCTCACCTCGCGCACAGCTCAGTGCCTGCGCGGCCCGGCTGCCCCCTCCGCTTTCAGCCGGCTGCAGCAGAGTATTCGAGGTATGGGGGCCCAGAGAATGCAGCTTCAATGACATCGCCGTAGTAATACAATAAATAGGCAGCCCCAAGCGACCAGCTGCAGAAAGACAGGCTGCGAAAGGTGGAGAGCCAGCTGCAAGGTGCAGGAGCCACAGCTTTCAGCCACCAACGTCAAGCACGTCTGATTTATTTAAGCCAAACTTTCACGTAAATGTCTGCATTTCGGACAGAATTCAGTAGCTCCACACCGTTTTTTTCATATAAACTCTTGTTTTTAATTTAGTGCATTAAAGAAAAAGCACAAACAGTTGATTAGCAGCTGCAGCTAGCAATAAAACGAAATTCTAGCAGCGTTCAGAACAACATCGCTCAGCAATAAGAGGCCAGCAATTCCTTACACACAAAACTGGCTTGGCCTAAGCCTAAATTCAAAAAAATATTGGGCGCGCTAAAGGTCAGGTCCAACAACCAAAATTCCTGAGGGGCTGGGGGGGCTTTGCAAAGGGCTGCAGGTCCAAGTGCCGTACCAGAGGCAAAGCAGCACCACTTCCACGGGCCTGAGCAGCTCCTACACAGCGCTGCTGCACCTGGGGCCGGCTTTCACACTCACCTCCAGGGGCTCACACAACGTGCTGGACGCACAGTAACGCGCTGGGTCAGCAAAGCCCCTTTTGCCTTAGCTGAGGCATCTTTCAACTATCACAGCTCACCCAAAAAATGATGCAAGAGTCCAATTAATACTTTTTTATATTGAGTACAACCAAGCCCACAGGCTCCGTTCCCTAACGTATTTGGGCTATATTCCCCTAGTTTCCAGTTCCCCCCGCGGACAGTGAACATTCAGATTTCCACAGCGTTCATTTTAATGGTAACTGTCTTCAAGCACTTCAACCCGAAAGTACTATAAAAAGGCTTTGGAAAAGGCTAGAAAACACGGAATTTAATCACAACTCACATAGCCAAAAGGGGAAGGAAAAAAAAAAAAGAAAGCTATGAAGTCTGTTTTTTTAAGAAACAAAATAAAATGTTTCTACTGATCTATTATGAACTGCACAGGAAATACTCTGCTACACCAAAAGATGAGAAATGAAGGGAGAAGGCTGTAAGTCTTATATGAGAAGGCTGCCAGTTTTATCGGTCAGAGCTGGTCAGTCAAAGCAAGGGACACCGTACAGCTCTACATGAGGATGCTTCAGTACCCGCTCTATTCCCCCAGCCTGCAGGAGTCACCTCGGCAGGACAGTGGATCTGTGATCTCCGAAACATTACGTGCTCACCATGCACCCAATTATCAACCCACCAGGGTTGATACCCACCACTCCACGTCCTTGGAGAAGCGGTACGTAAAGCAGTGAGGAACAAACCACAAACACGGAATAAAAGAAGCAAAAAGAGAATCCATCAAACTGTGCACGCTGGATGTAAAAACGCCTCCGGGGAGATGTGATTAACCCAAGCGGGCTCTTTACACGAGCTGCACATCACGCTGCCCACAGCTTGCCATCGCAGCTCCACATCGGAATTACAAAGAATTTAGGACTTTAAAAAAAGACGAACTTCCAGGAGTCAAATTGTGCTCCAAGACTAAAACAGTGGCAGCATTTGTCAGCGGCCAGGCAAAAGACTCCTCCGACCACAGGGAGAGCAAAGTGCTCATTTTGTTCTAAGGAGGACAAGCACGGTTCCAAGGAAAATGCCAGAAATCTTCAGCTTAGGGTCGAGGCAGAGAATGGTGGGGTTTGTTCTGTTGTAAAGGAAACATTTTGCTCCCTGCGCTTTCTCCCCATGCAGGACCCACTGCTGGTAGCAGCAAAGTTCTCACTGAGCGCTCTGCTGCAGCCAAGCCCAACAAAAGCCAACAATAAACGGAGAATTGATGTGCAAAGGGACATCTGGCTCCGGGGCTGGGGACAGAAGGGCGATTCAGCGCAGGAGGAGGGGACGGCCCCACAGCTGCCCAGGCGAGGACCGCTCGTCCCCTCCGTGGCACGCCGCCTCCAGCCCCAGCCGGGTCAGCAGCCCCCCTGTGTTTTTACACGAGCAGCCGTTCGCAGAGATTCTGCAAAATATCCGTAAAAGCGCCGCCTGCCTCATCCGACAAGACGGATAAATAGTGTAGAACAACTCTCCCCCGCTCTGCATATGCTGCTGATCAAAATTGCCAAGTTATCCCAACATTGCCTCGAGAACAAAAGCTGACTATTTGCTGCGTGCGGAGTGAACAGCTCCTGACTGCTCTGAGCTTAAACCCCGCTGCCTGTCCCCGGAGGAACCCCTCGGGAACCAGCAGCTCCTCTCAGCCCGCGGGCACAGACCTCCCCTGGCCACACAGGGCACGCCGGATGGCGCTGGGTGAGCTCCTTGCCCCGGGTACCCAACGGTGCTCCGCTCTGCAACAGGAGCCATGCAGCGCTCGGGCACAGCTCCCTGCTGCACAAGGTCCCGACACGACTAAATTCCTGCAAAAGGAGAATTTCTACCTATTTCTAATCCTGCAAAAGCAGAATTTCTACCCAGCAGACACAAAGAAATGGGAGTAAGAACTTGTCGCTTCAGGTGTCCTAAATTTTGTCTGTATTTCTGCCTTGTTTTAAAGACAAGGGTTCTCAGTTTTCGCCTCGCTCAGAAATGGCATGCATCAGGCTTTGCTGGTGATGCAAAAGACGAGTGACACAATCTCTATGCAGCCAAGAAAAGGGGAAATAAATGACCATGCCAGGGCAATGTTACAGCTGCAGCTGACAGGTGAGGACTGCTGAAGAATCGTTTGAGGACGAAACTTTGAAATGAACTATTTTTGCTTATAATAGCCCACAAGTTGGATTTGACATCTCCCGTTTCAAAAAGACGACTGTTCTGGGGCCGTAAGCCAACTGCCATCTCTCTTTGGAAGCGACAAAACACCCACAGAGGTGAACGGGTATCGCTCAGAACCACAACATCAGGTCCAGTGAAACCGCACAGAACAGAAACCAGAGAGAAACTTGCCCCTGGGACACACACACATCTCAAACTTAAATGACTACCCCTCTAGTTTGGACTCCTATTATTTACGTACTTAAAACTTCAGCCTGTCATCTTAAACTCTTCCCAGAATTAAGCACAAATCCTCTATATTATACACATGCAATCAGCTTTCTGGCCTGAACTGCCTCCTGCCTCCAGGAGGTTATCCCTGTGCTCTAAGTGACCTCTCAGTCACCTTTTCACTCTTTTCCTCTGGTTTTCATCGTACTGCATGCACGTGGCAGAAATCAGCCGAGCCAAAACACTTGCACAATGGCTGCGGAGTGTTTCTGGTAAAGCTGCAGATGTTCTTTCAACTAGCTATATTTGAAAAAAAGGAGAATATTGTGTTGCCATTGAAGCAAACTAATTTCTACTTACTGTTCCATGGTAGTTCCTGTACATCGGCATTTTTAGGATCTTTGTCAAGTAGTCTTCCAGCTGTTTCTGCAATTCAAACATCGAAGCATTAGGCGGGATGCAGGAATTTTCGAGAAAAAAAGAATCCAACTGTCTGGCATCAGGAAGCTATCGGGAAATCAGACCCACTTTTCAACTTGAATAGATAAATAAATGCATTACCGTGTGCTCACTGAAGACTAGGGCTCAGCAGCATAAACAACTTGATTACAGGTTGTTTATTGTTCGCAGACACGGGCTTGTACCTTCCACCAGCTGACCTGCTGCTTTGCACTGCAATTTCTGAGGTCAATTTTCTCGACTGAGCCCAAGTTTCAGAGCAATTTTGAACACAAAAACAGTCCCTGGTGTTTCTGGCCCACAGGGGTTAGCTTCATGGGAAAACACAGCCTCGGCTGCAACTGAGAGCACTTATTTAACCAAATGGGGTGAGGTGGGGAGCACGGAGACCGCGCTGCCCTGTTCCTGGGCCACCGGGTGCTGGACAACCTGCCCTCCCCATCCCAGGGGAGAAGAGGAGAAACTGTCACAGGAGAGAGACCTTGTGGGAGCTGGATAAAGAAGAAATTATGCTGCATAGGCCTGGGAAGCCGGGCAGAGTCCTGTGGGGCATGAAACCAACCAGAAGGAAACACCACCGGGGTTTCCGTGCTTCGCAGCACCGGCATCACAGCACGCGACCTTCCCAGGCGTGCCGCAGCAGTGTGCGTGCCCTTGGTGAAAGGGAAAAGCAAGATTAAAAATAAAAAATGAAAAAGAGAATCTAGAAAACCTTTTTCTTCCTCTTTTCAACCAGCGTCTCTCTCCTAAAACTTCCTGCCCAGCAGCGATGCCAGCGCACAGGGAGGGTTATCTGCGCGGCGCAGCCACGAGACAAAACCTCTCGGGGCTGGCGACGGCAGTGGCAGAAAGCCCAGGGGGGAGCCGCCAGCAGGAAGGGGAACGATAAGCACAGGGTGAAGGAGCGCATTTCTGCAGGCTCGCTTCTGCAAACAGCGAAGCTGCAGTGAGGAGGTAGGAAGATATCCACCCTCTTCACAGAGGGGCCCATCTGTTAACATCTGATGGAGTTACATGGAACACGTGTGCCTCGGCTAAAATTACCCATTTCGGCATTGAGAGCCTGATCGTCATCTCCTCTTTCAGAGGGGGACGGGACTGAAATCACTCGGATTTTGATGGTGGAGGGGCTGCCTCCATCATGCAACCTGATTCTGCGAGCTGCCCCTTCTATCTTTAAATTGGAGCAGGTGGGAGCAGGGGAACCAGCGCTCTGGGCATCGTCGTTTTCCTCAGCTGTGGAGGAGCTTTTGCCCGCGTTAACCCTGGGAGCATCCTCCTCCTCTTGGCACGGAGGAGGATTTGGGGTCAAAGCCGGACTTGCCAAGGCCTAAGTTTGTCAAGCGAAAGTCTTCAATGGTAATAAAAGTGTTTTTATTGGGTAGCGGGTGCTTACCCTCCGGCTGGAGAAGTGCTCCTCGCGCACCGTGCTCTCCGCCGTGTGCGGCAGGCTCGGCATCTGCCTCGGCTCTCCCCTTTTGATGGATTGTCGTCTCACCGTGTGGCTGGAAGGAAGAACAAACCCCAGCGTCGAGTCTAAGTGCTGTAAGGGCACGCACCCCTCAGTACACAACCCTTCCTGTGCAAAGCTTTTATTTTTCCCAGACAACTCTCAAAAAACGAAGAGTTGAGTGGTCAAGAAAGCAAAAAAAGGAAGCGTGGTTTCGCCAAAGAAGTCAGTGTGCTCCAAGTGGCCCACAAATGAAAACATAACACAGAAAAATCAGTTTGATTTTTCAGGGTCCTCTTTTGCCCTGCTAAGTAAAGGGAACCTAAACTCTCTTTTTAGCACATGGCATGCCCACAGCCCACAACCCCTCATAGTTTTAGCTTTCCCTACCTCCTCTCCCCACATTTCCCTGCAGCAGGGGGCTCTTGCTGACCCACACCTCTCCCCACAGCTCCCCTTATGACTCCCTGAGCGCCAGGGTCAGCCCATGCAGGGCTGACCCCCCCATGCTGGGGACCCTCCGTGCCTCCTGTGCCCATCCCAAACCAGCAGCAAGCCACATCCTGCCAACAATCTCCACCAGCATTAACACAACCCTTCCTCAGTTTCAAGGAAAATTCAGCTCAAAAGCCAATGAGCTGGAGCCCAAATCGTCAAAAGATGCTCGCCCCACGAGGTTATGGCTGCTAACCACGAACTTCTGCACTCTCCCCCTCACAGCAGAGCAAATGGGATGCATGAAGCCACACCAGTATCCTGCTGGGAGAAAGAAAATCACATCTTCCCAAAGCCGCCAGGCTTCGCACTCACCTCCTGGTAGGGATGGGGATGCGCACGAAGGCTTTGTACCGCAGCAGCTCCCTGTGAAACTCCTGGAAGTGCTTGAACTTCCTTTTCACCTGCCATGTGAACTCTCCGTGGGTCAGCTCGATGGTGTACACGTTCGGGCTTGGCACCTGCGTGGGCGAACAACGCAATTAAGTCCTCCTCCTGCAGCTGCCTGTCTGAAGAGCCCTCGTTATGTTTTAGTTAAGGATCACTGTGTCTCACCACTTGTTAGGTTTTAAATCAGACAGGAAACCTTCCCTCCTGAGTGAGCGCACACAGAAGTTAAGCTACAAACAGCATGTCTGTATAGGCCGTGGAAATGCTTCCAGAAAAGCCTTTCGGTTAAGTTCTGACCTTCTTCGTGGAAGTGAAGCGCTCCACCTCCAACACGCGCACCCGCACAGGGCATCCCGTGAGGTACGTCTGCGTGCCCGGCTCCTTGAATCCGCAGGTGTGGTAGATGGCGGAGAAGGGGATGCAGGCTGGAAGGAGCACAGAGCGTTAGCACAGCGCCCCGACGCACGGCAGCCCATGGCCAGCGCCGCGGAGACGCTCCGTTACCAAACCCACGCGGACGGGAACTCACCGGCACCTTTTGGGTCATTCAGCACCTCCGAGTCGACCTCCTCCCCCTCGAAGTGGAGCTCCCGGGTGTCCAGGCTCTCGATGATGTTGCTCATGTCTGCGGCGATCCTCTTCAGCGCTGAAGTAGCTGCATGGCTTTCGGGCCTCAGGGACATCTCAGAGCGCCACGAGCCGGAGCCACGGGGGGCTGGGGAGGAGGAAGGCGCAGGGCTGTCAGTGCCACCCCGATCATGGCACTGCGTCCACCCGAACCCTCCTCGTCTTACCCACCCATTGCACACCCCAAGACCCACAGCCAAAAAGCAAAGGCATCTTCAGGCTACCAAAGAATATTTCCTCCAGTGCCAGTGACCACTGCCTACAGACTTGGACACTTCTATTTTAAATGAAAAAACCCACGATATTTCCCGTTCCCACTACAGAAACCTGCAGGGGGTGGTTGGGGGTTACAAGTACTTTCCCACGCTGACTTCAGACTGAAAGCGAGGAATTTCCAGCACCAAGTCGCCTGCTGGCTTCAGCCATCTCTAAGAACAGAGGCGCACGGGGAGAAGCACAAACCACGGTCACGTCTGGCCACATCCCAGACCCAATTCCCGCAACGCTGCACGGAGGGGAAGCTCACTCAGAAAATCAGCAGGCATTTTTGTCAAGTGTTGTCCTCCTGCGATTGAGCTAGCGATACAAACTCCTCACGTTAGTCAGATTCCTCTATCCCTAGGCACCTTACGTGCTCTCCCCTGGCATCTTTGTGTCTCGCGCTCTCTGACAGCTTCATCATCTCAGGAGGCTCAACAGCCTGCATGAAGCACGTCCACTAACACTGGTGACAGCTTTCTGCGCTTGTGAGTATTTGCAAAGCAGCTTCCTCCTCCTCCTCCTCCTCCTCCTCCTCCTGCAGGCTCTGCAGCCGGCCTTGGAGCTGCGGACCCGACTGCTGGTCCCTGCACGTGGCCAAGCTCCAGCTCCTGGGCACCCGAGTGACAAAAAGTCCCCTTGGACTTTGCTCCGCTCAGCAATAAATGTCGCAGCCTGACAGCGGTGCTGAAAATATACGGATGGGACAGAGGGGCAACGCTTTACAGAAGCCGGTACGAGGGCACTCATTTATACACGGGAAAGTTCTTGTTGTGTGAAAGAACTATTAAAAAAAAAAATTGCAATACTTCTGATGTTAAACTCTGCAAAGCGCACCATGCAATTATTATTGAATGAGTTCCGTAGAAAGGGCTGGTATGCTGTAATTTGGAAATAATATAACAGCTCAGTAATTCACATATTTAGCTGCTTTTGAGAGAACATCCTTCGTTTTCTCTTGAAACAAGTATGTAATTTCATTACTACACAAGGCTGATACCACATAAGCCCAAAACCACGCTAAAATCAGCTAAAATCGGCAAGGCAACGCCAGCCTGCCCACAGGCTCGAACCCAGCCAGGCCGTGCTGCAGGGACTCACGAGGTGCAGGCGCTCGTCCCGCAGGCTGCGGGGCCGTGCCTAGCCGCAGGGCGAGGGGACATCGGGCAGCGTCTTGCTTTGCATCTCTTCCACCTGCATTTACCTTTGGAAATGGATCGTATTTGATATTATTATCACGAAAAGAATTTGCTTGAAGGCAGCTTAATGCATGCTCCCGAGGAGGAGACCACCCCAAGCACTTCGTGGGTGCTGTGCCCACGTGGCCGGGCGCGCGCCCTCCCTCCCCGCCGTGCCAGGCACGGCCGGGCTCCTCTCGCCACATTAATTGACCCACTGAGTTAATGGGTAAACAATTAACCAGCGCGTGAAGTGGCTATTTGCTAAAGACCACAGCAGGGCCGCATAACTTAAGGATTTTTATTATTCCCTTTCTTTTTTTTTTTTTTTAATTAAGCTGTTTTCGCAGCTGGTCAGATAAGCCCTGGGTTAGAGCAGAGTCCAAGCGCAGCTGGAGCTGAGTCAGCCCCAGCAGCAAGGCTCTCCCATGGTGATCACAGCCAGGTTACGGGCTCGAGAGGAAAAATGCCGCTTGCCTACAGCCCAGCCAAAAATCCAGGAGCAGGGGCAGCGGCACAGGGCACCCCCGGGCGGGGAGGGCAGCACGGGAACGGTGCCAAGCACTGGGTCCTGCAGAGCTGCCCTCCGGGCTGCAGCAACCAGCGCCGTCTGTCCCGCGCTGCTGATGCCCTGGAGAAGCCACATCTATAAAATGTGCCGATGTTGCCAGCTTTTAGGTTGCAATCGTACGAAGGGCGCAGAGGGAGAACCCAAAGAATAGCGGCAAATTGCAGAAGGGTGGAGAAATAGGATGAGACGCCCTGGAAACAAGGGCTACACGCTTGTGTTTGGCTGCCGCCATCTGGGATAGGAAACGGGCAGCACTTCGTTAGGGAAAAAAAAGGGGTAACCGAAGGGAGCCCGGGGGTGTCAGGGGGTCAGGAACCATCAGTGTGACGCAGCAGACGAGGGGCAGGCCAAGAGGCACTGCCTGGCAGCCAGCAGGGAGGTACGGTGCCGGATTAGAGCACTTGACCTGTGCGACATCAGTGTCGGGATCGGGACTTTACCCAAGAAGGAAAAGACCTTGGAAAAAACATGCCAGCAGGCTGCAGACGTGCAGCAGGCTGCTGTCAGCAGGACAGATGGGGCAGAGACTGGTACGGAGCAGCACTGACCGGGGACCTCGCAGCATCCCCGCAGCCAGAAGGCTGCAGCACAAAGCTGGGGGAGCGAAGGGGAAAACCCAGAGCAAACAGTCAGGGGTGAGGGAAAGCTCCGGGGAGAATGAGCCAGCAAGGGAACAACAGGGAGATGGCCCCAAACTTCCCTTCAACCAGTGAAATGCAGGCACTGGAGACGTGACCGCACCAGGAATCAAGGCTTCAGCTAGAGGAAAACTGACTGTAAAATAAAAATCAGCTATGGTAACCCCCGATGCTCTGTCAATATGTTGCAAACCCCAAGCTACGCGCTGTCAGTCCTGCTATTCTGCAGGCCTGAGGTCTCGTTTTGTTATTTGCCATCTTATTTTTTAACTGGTTTATTACCTAGGGGTTCATAGATAATCTCAGCCTTCCCTAAAGACACAGTGTCATTCTGCTTGGTGCACAGGAGAGCAAAAGCCAGGCCTTAAATGCGTGGAAACTGGGAGACAAAGTATATTTTAGTATATTTTTGCATATTTAGCATATATTAGTAAATATTCACAAATTGTTCTGTGCTTTGAAGGCACTCCAGTCCTGATGTGAAGATGTGTGCACCTGGTAACAGCACAGACGACCAAAAATTCGGTCAGCCCGAGCGTATTCTCTTAAAACTGTGGCAGATCTGCCACAAGCTCAACCGCTGCCCCGTAAGGAGCACCACGCAGACCTAGGAAACCCAGCGAGGCCTCGCTTGGGAAGGAGAAAGCCCGTGCAGCAAAACCAGGCGTCCCCTGTTGATGCCCCCCAGGCCTCGATGCTCTCCATCACCTCCCGTCCCCGCGGCGAGAAGCGCTCTGGTCCCGCTGGCTGCCCTCCTCCCGGTTCTCACGCCACCCTCCCGGCACGGCGACCTCCTGGCAAGGGCTAAGAGCGACCTCCGCTCCCACACTTGGCTCTGTCCCGCCGGCAGCAGGACCCACGCGAGCCTCCCTGTGCACGACTGCAAAACGGATGGGTTCGGGCTGAAACAGGGCACCGAAATGGGGAAAACGACTCGAGCCTTGGGTTTCCTGCCGCTGCTGCTGCTGCCGCCAGGAGCCCGGGTGCCATGCGGGCACCGAGAGCCCAGGCTGGGTGCCAAGGAAATCCTATGCACCGTGCCCTCAACAGTTCCTGCCTGGCGGTGAAAGGTTTTCCATGTAAATATTTCCCAATTTCTCACATTTTAAGCCTAAAATTAGCTTTAATGGAAGAAATACCGCCAGGAGGAGCCAGGCTGACCCGCAGCCCCGGCACAGCCCCAGCACCCCGGCACCACCCCGTCCCGCTGGTTCCTTCGCTTCTGTCCCAGTCCCTCGGCAGGTGCCAGACCCCGGCCTCGGGGTCCCTCCAGCACCGGCCACTGGGCTCACACAAACAAGCCCCGAACAGGAGCTAAAGCATTGCTGCCAGCCCGGGAAGATCTCCTGGAGCCGGAGGAGGACTCGACAAGGGATCTGGATCAACAGCAAGCAGCGTGTTCGGGCATGGTCCCAACCTACGCCGCTTATCTCCGGCTCATTCCTGATAAAACCCCAAATATTTCCAAACACTGCTTCCAAACCAATTCCTCTCGGAAAGCCAAGCCCCTGCGTTTACCAGCAGTCCCTCTGGAGGCAGGAGCCAGCCAGCGTTTCCCGTTCAACGCCTGCAGCGCAGCCGTCTGCCTGCGAGTTATTGATCTCCGCCGGCCTTCTCCGCGAGGGTTTCTGCCAAGCCCCGAGCCTGCCCGAGGGAACCGCCGGGTGACGGGGACCCACGCGTCCGGCAGCACGGGGGGACGCCTGGAGCACCCGTCAGGAGCACGGGCACCTGTGTAAATCCCCGCTGCCCGGGCTGCACCGTGGCTGAGAGCCCCGAGCTGCCTCCTGCAGCACCCGTCCCGTCCCGTGGCGCGTGTGCCGGGGGAAAGGCAACAGGAGAGCAGGGGGAGGCCAAGGGCAGCGGTGAGGTAAGGCAGTGGCCATCCCCGGGGTGACTAACCCTCTGCCACGGTCCCAAAACCCCTCTGCGCTGCGGTTTTCCCCACGCCCAGGACCAGCCTAAGCGTCCGGCCCTTCCCAAGGACTCGTTTTATTTGCTTTGCTGCACGGCGACATGAAAGGGAGACGGCGGCACTCGCGGAGGAGCAGCGGCTGCTGAGCTCACTCTGATGCACTGCGCGATCCGCCCCGCGTACCCCAGCCCCAAACCCGCAGCGAGTTTCGCAACCCCTGGTCTCACCACTGGGGCCACACCCAGGCTTTGAGTCCCACCGGGCCAACTTTTGCTGGTGGTGACGGGGACGGGTGTCCTGTGCCCTGGCCGGGGGCTCCCACCCAGCCCCAGCTCGGGCAGCGCCACCTCTGCGGGAAGCCGGCCACCAGGTGTGCCCCATCCCGTGGGGCCCGTCCCCAATACGATCACAGCACCCCAAGCCCAGCAGCACGGTGTTGGGGCGAGGGGAAGGAGCAGGGCTCCTTCCCGGGGCGGCCAGGCTGGGAGAAAAGGGGGCGAAGCAAAAATACCTGCTTCAGAGCATGGAGCCGGGAGGGCAAAGGATGCAGCGCCTGAGAGCGCTGGCAGACGCGCGGCTCTTGGCACGAGGAAGGGACCGTAACAGCTTTATAACAACCCTGAAGCCGAGGAGCTTGCCAGGGCGACAGCATCGTGCAAGGGACTCTCGGAGTGACAATAAGCAGAGGTGAGGACAGCTGCAGCCGGGATGGTGAGCATTTCTGCCGCCCCGATATATATAGCTGAGCACGTCATGCGCGTGCAGGACATACTTTCATTACCTAAACGTATACATCCCCGCGGCTGACGTCCCAGGCAGCTCTCACGGCTATTCTGGTTGCCTCCTTGCCCAGCAACCACCACCTGCCAGACCGCGTTTCCACGGGGAATTTCGGGGGCTCGGAGCTGGCCCCCCCATCCCCGGGCAGGCTCAGGTCACCGCTGATAAATGCGAGCACGTACAGCCCTTCGCGTAGCTCCTCCCGGGCCAAACGCGGCAGCCTGCGCTTGGGGCTCGGTGCAAGGCAGTCCCTGCGCCCTAGCTGTGGTTTCTGTGCGGGGGGACGCGGTGGGATCTGTCGGCCACCGCTCCGGCTGCACCGCCAGGGGTTCTGCTCATCCCCACGTCTCCATTAAGCAGGCACCTTTTTTTTTTCCTCACGCTGCTGTTGAAAATCGCACACAAAAGTATACGGAGGTGCTAATTTGGGAGGGGTTTTTGACCCTTCCAGTGACTTGCCCGAAGTAACGAGAGGTTTCCGCGGGCACCACGGCACCGAGCAGCACAAGGTGCCACCAGCAGCGGCACGGCACGCGGGGCATTTTGGAGCAAAGCTTCTAAAGAAGCTGCAGGCACCGCGACTAACAGATCCGACAGCGAGCTGAGGTCCCCAGCCTCGGTGACTTTCACTCATCACCCCTGAAGCTACGGCGCTCAGCAGCCTCAGCTCCCACCGCCAGGCCGAGGCCACCCAGTGCCACGTGCCCAGGCAGCCCACACGCTGAGGAGGCCGCGGATGGAGGCGCTCCCGCTCCCGGTTTGCGTTTCCCAAGCAGCTGCTTGCCGAAAGCCACGGGCAGCAGCGAGCACCGGCACGGGGAGACGTCAGCGCTCGGCCTCCCTTCCCCAGCCACACGTCTCCTACCGTGCATCAACAGCTTCATGGGCAGACCTGGGCTCATGCTAACGCCTCCCAAGATCGGCATTTCCCCTCTCCCTGGACAGCTAAAACAAATATTTGAGAACTTGGAGTTCACGAGGAGAAGACGGTTGGCGGGGAAAGCCCAAGAGGGAGCCGGAAGAGACAGCGAGCTGAGCCCCGAGGGCAGGGGCCGCATCCGGACTTCGCAGGGGGCTTCGCAAAGCAACGCTTCCCTGGGAGACGTCCGGCACCCCACAGGATGGTACCAGCACGCAGGACACAGGGCCCTCGAGGTACTTGCCGATCAGTACCTGTTGAACTGCGATCAGAAACAGGCGAAGTCAACAGCAGACTGCTCCGCACAAAGACGCGACTTGCAGAAGCAGAACAGCAGGAACGGAATAGCTCTCCTCTGTTTCTCGCTGAAATACAACTAAACATCTGCAAATTTATGCAAAGCAGCTCATTTACACGTATCGACAGCCCTGACAGCTTCCTTAGAATGAAATAGGAGCAAAAAATTCCTCCCCCGAGACGGAGCAGCAGCGCGCTGAGGGCCAGGCACCGGGAGATGCTGCCGATGCCCGAGCTCCCACTGAGCCCCGGCTCGTCCCTGTCCCGTCCCCTGCCCCAGCACCCCCAGCCTGAGCTGCCCCAGGCCTTCATCCCTTGGTGGAGCAGGACAGAGCTGCTCCAAACCATCCCGGGGGATGTCGGAGCACCGAGGTTACGACGCAGGAGCTCAGCCCCGCGCAGCTCAGCCCGAGCTGGGCAGCACAGTGAGCCGCGGGTTCAGCGCTATTTTTCCTCGGGTTTTTCCTCACTGCCTCCCCGAGCAGCAGTGCTTCAAAAGGTTGCTGCAGACATTTGCATTCCTCCTGCACACAAAACAGGCTGTTTGGCAGAAAGATAGAGCAATAGGGTTTTTTTTTTGGGGGGGGGTGAAAAAAAAAACCAAGCCCAGCAGGCCTCAGACAGCAGCTCCTATCTCGCTGGTTCTTTGTGCCAGGGAACAAAATGGCTCGCTTGCCATAACTGCTGCCAAAACGCCGTGGGATCAGGTCTAACCACAGAAATTTAAGAGGCACCGTGACTCATCCGCTGCTCTGCGCTGGTGAGGCTTACAGCTGGGTGGGACCCCTGCAAAAAGTCAGTTTGCAGGAAACTTCTGTCATGGAAAAACACACTTCAGAACATCTCGTTGGGACTACAGAAATAGACACTTAGAAAAGGAGGAATGAGACCAAAATATCCTGTCTGAAAAGCCTACGCGATGCCTGCTCGCCAGATCGCTTCCACAGCCCTTCGGCTGCACCAGGGGTGAACACTGGGCTCACCGGGAGAGCTGGGCAGCGGCGGGCGCCTCGGGCTGCACCCAGGAAATACCAAGCTGCACGTCCTGCGTGCCGAAGTGCCAAGCACATCCTGTGAGCGCATTTTACTTGAATAAAGAGACAGTGCACGCCCCAACTATCCATTTATTTTACCTTTCTGTGCCATGCTCAAAGCTTGTGTAAAGAGAACTTAAAAAAATAAAAAATAAAAGACAGCAGCGAGGCTGCCTTTAGCCAGTCAGCGCGGTGACAACCCACTGCCACGGCCAGCTCGCCCCAAGTTACCGGCAGCAGGCAGTTAATCCCTGCCGCTGGTTTAATTTTCCCACGGGCACCCCTGGAGGCTGCCACCCAGCATCAGCCCGGCGCACGCTGAACCACGCCGGCGCTGCGAGGTGCAGCTGCTTCGCCAGGAGATGCGGCTGCCGCTGCGTGCCCGCGAGAGGGTTTGTCCTGGCTGGGGGGAACAGTCAGAAGCGAGCTTTTCCAACTAAAAAGCCATCTGCCCATCTCACCAGGCAGACCTCCGGGAAGCGGCCCCGTGCCGAGTCACTCCTGCGTGCCCGCGACCCACGCGGCCGGAGGCACGGGAAGCCTCGGGACACGCCAGCGGTACGAGAAGCGCCGAGAAGCAAGCTCCTGCAGCACGGGGTAGGCAGGAACAACAACTGGATGTGAATCATCCACTTGCATGGACTTGGACAGAGAGCGTCACGGCGCCGACCTGGGGGATCTTGTCTGCCTGACGCTGCCTTCTGTGCCCCCGCACCGCGAGGCTCGGCCGGGAGAAGAGCGGTGCCGCTGTGCCCTGTGTCCCCCCCAGGCAGGACCCCCCGGGGGCAGCATCGGTCCCAGGGGTGCCCGGGGAAAGCTCCAGCAGCAGACTGGTCCCATTTCACCCAAAAAGCCCCCACCTCACTTCGCACTGGCGGAAGTAAAAAGATAAGTCAGGAATCGGGCCCCCTCGCAGCTGGCGCGGGGAAAACGCAGCCAAGGAAATCACATCTCGGTTTGTGTTCCACCGCCAGAGGTGCAAACAGGGAGAGTAGCTCCCTGCTCCAGGAATATTCACTGCTGTCAGCACCACGCAAACAGGCCTCCACGCCCAAGGAAAAAGCCTCTTTCTGTTGGGTAAACCTGCAGATAGCAAGGAGGATTTTCGTCTTCTCCAGCTCCCTGCTCCGCACCTCCTCTCGCAGACGCTTTCCGTACCAAGCCCCAGCTTGCTCAGGGTGGGACACGGAGGGTCGGACGCCCTTCTCTTCGGCGAACTGCCCGCCCCAGCTCTGTTCACATCTCCTTTTTATTGCATACTTTCTCCCTAGATAGTCAGCTCCTTATGGCTGTGGACAATTTCTTATTTTATCCACACCTCCTCTGCCAAAAAGAAGGGAAGGAGGAGGCGGAAGAGACGCCACTCTTACACAAGGATAACTAAAGCAAACCGGCTACCTTGCTGTCAGATCCTAGCAGAGGAACGCACAGTTTTATTTGCTGGAGCTCGACAGGGTCAGCGCTGTGTCCCCGGAGCACAAAGGGAGGGCTCTGCAGGAGAACGGCTGCAGGAAGGCGATCAGGCGGAGAGCAGCGAGGTGTGAACGCCGCACGTGCCCAACGTGGCTCCATGCAGCCACGGGACGTGCGCCTGGGAGATGCTGCCGGGTCTGCCAGGTTGTGACCTGCAATGTTCCCATCCAGCCCCACTCTTCGACATATTTTCTTGGCAATAAAGCCAGCACACGACTCGATAACCACCCCAAGATAGCAATCTTATCTTGATATTAAACACCTGCACCCCTTTCCGGCAGCAAACCCTGGCTGCACGCTGTGTTTTCACGCTGGATGGGCACGGCACGCTTGGTGTCGCAGCAGCAGCAGGTCCTTGGCTTAATGACTCCCTCTCCTCCTGGCCCCTTTTTTAGGGAGTCCCTCCCGTCGTGGGAGCACCAGCCACCAGGCAGCTTCCCCCACGCCTGCCCCGTTCCGTTAACCCCCAGCCCGTGCTGTTTATCTGCTCCGGCAGCCTGGGAGCGCTGAACGCCACCACGGCGCACGGGCACCAGCGGCGGGGCTGAGCGAAGGGCTCGGGGCGGTGGTGGCACTGCACGGTGCCGACCCCAACGATTAGGTATCTCCTGCTATTATCGTGTGGAAACAGAAAGCTCTGAATCCTGAAGGCGCAAATATATATATATATAAAACACAATTTATGTTCTGCAAACCCATGCTTTTACCTCCTCCACGCCCCCCTGGGAGGCAGGGGCTGGGCACGTGTCCCCTACCACGAGGGCATCGGCTGCCTCCCACCACCCTGGACAACCTGTGTCGAGTGGGTGGGAGACACACGCACAGCATGGTGCGTGTTTTGGAGAGAAAAGCTGGGAAACGGAGCTTTTTTCCCCCACTCCCTCTGCTTTCCAGGGTGCCTGCACGCAGGGAGCTGGTACGGGCATCTGGCAGCCGCCCACGGGGCCCTGGCAGCAAGCAGCAGGGCAGAGGTGCCCAACCAGATATCTGTTAAAAACAAACTACGTGCAGATATATAAGATAACACATAATAAATATATAAGGATGTATTTTCTGTCTGCACGCATCTCCACCCTGCAGCTCGGCGGGGCCAGCTCGGGCCGCCCGGCAGCAGGGCACACACAGACCCGCCGGGCTGCGTGCCAGCCCCTCGCACATCCCACGTCCCAGAGGGCGCAGGAACGGCGCGGCAAGCAGCACCTGAACACCACCCGAAATACCAAAACAGCCTTCTTTTCAGCAGAAAAGCTGGGCAAGGTTTGGGGAAGGGGAGGCAAAAAGAATGAAACCGCGGCTTCCGTCAGCCCCAGCCGTGACCAAGTCTCTTTCGGTCCCTGCAGGAGTTTTCACAGCTCAGGACAGGCGAGAGCAAGTTAAAAACACACCATGGGTTGTCAGACAATGGGAGGAAATGGCGTGAAGGGCTGGCTCCTGCCCTCCTCGCTCTGCAGAAGCCTCGACAAGAAGCAGGTAACCGCTGCCACAAGACGCTCCGGCAAACCAACGCCCGGAGAAGCTCAGATTGCTTCCCGGGGACTGATGTAGGTCCCCGGTACGACGCTGGTTCCCACTCAAACCAGTTTTTAAAATCGTCCTTATCTTTTAAATGACTTCCTTCAAAACAGCCGTGCTGGTGTGGAGCTGGAAAGCCACCTGTCTGCAGCAAAGCTGGCAGCAGACGGGAGCCGCTGGTGGCAGCGCGGTGCTGCCCGCAGCCCGCTCGCTGGGCAGAGCCGGAGGAGAGCGATGCAGGAGGCTGTATGAGCATCAGGGACTGGCATTCGCTTTGCCATTCCACTTCCCGGGAACACAATTTGTGGCAGTACTGGCAGCGAGTGTATTTCCCCTGATATTTCTTTCCCTGAAGGTTTGCTGGCTTGCTTTAAATCAATTACCAGAGAAAGAGTAAGTGGAAAAAACCAAGTTTGGTCTATGCCTAGCAAATAAAAGGGGCACGACCACACTTCTTTGCAGAGGTTTTCAAGGAAGACGTTTCTCAAATCACGTCCTGAGAACAGA
The DNA here is from genome assembly GCF_964211835.1 of Anser anser. NCBI lineage: Eukaryota > Metazoa > Chordata > Aves > Anseriformes > Anatidae > Anser > Anser anser. The sequence goes on along the minus strand of NC_139729.1, from coordinate 23,666,470 downwards.
CCCACTAAAACACCAGATCCTTCCTCTCCTGCAGACACACCTGCAGTCTAAAGAGCACCTCATAAATTACAGGGGATAACAAAGTCAAGTTGACACAGGCCTTTACAATCTGCTGTTAGCAAAAGTAGTAAAAATTTCCAGCTGAGGCATGTGATTGCAGGCCGCTCCACAACAGGGTGATTTCACCAGCAGAGATCACCTACCTCAGACTTAGGAATTTGTCCTTCATTTATTTATACGTAAAACCATATCCTCAGCAGCTAAAAGTGGCAGCTCTGATCCTGGGAAACTCTTCCCCAGCCACGAGAGCTGCCCATGTCCCCCTGTCCCTGAGCTGGGGCTCCTCGCAGCCGAAACAGCACCGGGGGGAGGGGGCCCAGGAGAAGTCCCTGGGGTGTTTTTTTTTTTTTTCCAGACCAGAGCCTCGAAACCAACTCTCAGTAGTCCTGAAGGAGGATGCTAGGTACCTGGACGAAATTAAACATGCACACGGGCGGTTTAGCGAGACCCTTCAGCCTTCCCCACGTGAGCTGAGCCTGGGCAGAGCAGAAGCGCGCTGCCGGGAGCCGCCCGGCTTTGGGACGCACTGACCATCCCCGGGGATGAAAGTCCCCGGTCACCAGCGAGCCACTCTCACGGGCACACGCTGTCAGACACCAGCGGCTGCACGGGGTGGGGAAATAGGATTTTTTTGGGCCATTCAAGCCCCTTGAATCGGTGTCTCCCCTCCGGGCTGCCCGGGAGCAGGGCGCGGTGGCTCCCCCGGCGCGGTGGGCGCCAGCCCCGGCCTCGGGCAGCCCAAACGCGGCCGGGACGAGCAAGACTCAGCCAGCCCCGACGGCCCCAAAACCCACCCGTGACCGTGGGGGGGGGCCGTGGCCGGCCTCGGCCGCGTCCCGGGCCCGCTCCCAGGCGTTTCGGGGCTCCAGATGTGCCCCGAGCCGGGCAGGAGCGCGGCGATGCGGGCGGGCACCGGAGCTGGAGGCGACAGCGCGGCCACCCGGGTCCCCACCCGTGTCCCGAGCCCTGTCCCCACCGCCCCCCGCTACAACCCCCCCGCACCAAGGCGCCGCAAGCCCCCTGCAAGCCCCGGGAGCGAACTTTGCAGCCACGGGGAGACCCCCACGGGCGGCGCCCCCCGGCTTTAACCCCCCTACCCCATAACCCCCTTCCCCCTCAGCCCCCCGTACCCTCTAACCCCCCCCTCTAACCCTCCCTTGTCCCCCCCCCCCCGGCCCCCACCAACCTCGTGCCCCCGGGGGAGCGGCGGCCTCATGGTGCCCAGTCCCGGCTCGGGGCCGCGCCGCAGCCCCCAAAAACCCAAAACCAGCAGCCTCAAAACCCCAAAGGCAGCAGCCCCAAGCCCAGGGCCGGCTCCCCCCGGGCGGGGCGAGGCGAGCCCCAGCCCCAGCCCCAGCCTATAGCGGCCACTTGCGGGGAAACCACTCCCCGTGCGCCGGGACACCGCCGGGGGGGGGGCTGCTGCTGGCGCTTCGGGGCGGGGAGACCCCTTGTCATGGGGGGGGGGTAATTAAAAGGAGCGCTTAATTGGGAGGGGGGGCTGCTTGGGCATTCCCCCCCAGCACGGGGACGCAAAGCTCGCCTTCCTTCTTCCCCTTCCGCAGCCAGTTTGGGCAGGGGAAGGAGGCTTGCTCCCCCCCCGCTAAGGAATTGGGTTTGGCACGGGGGGCACAAGCGCGTGCACACCCAGGCTGAATGAAACGCAGCGGTGCCACCGTTAGCGCTGCACAACTTAAGGATCGCATTAAGGTCACATTCTGCGTGGGTCTGAGCGGTACGCGGCTGCAAATCCTGCGTTTCTCACGTCGCTTCCATCCACAAAGCCCTCGCTCATCACAAAGGCGCAGATTTTGTAGGAACAGTGAAAAAATTTTTGTGCTCAAGAGAAGCACCGAGCCGACACGCGGAGAAGCGACACCCCTCCGCACGCTGGGCAGCTCGGGCGGCCCCGCACGCTGCCACGCTGCCCCAGTCCTGGCTACAGCCCAGCTCCCAGCCCTGCAGCCGTACGGGGGGCGTCCCGGGGGCTTCTTCCAGGGAATTCAGCGCTCCCACTTCTGTCCCTACGGCAAGGCTTCGGTGCGGTTGTGATAGTTTTCTTCCTTAAAGGATTTATTTTGTTTTGTTTTATTTAAGTAGCAAGGAACTGAGCCGTGCCCCTCAGACCCAGACGGATAAATAACCCAACTTCAGGTACAGACAGTGCCCTGGCAGTGCGATATTGAAGCGTTCCCACGTTCCCCAGCACAGCTCCAGGCTGGGCCACCAGCACCAGCACCGTTTCCGAGCCCACCTGCCCCACGTCCGCTCCGTCTGTCCAGGCGGGGTTTGCTCTGGCTCGGCTGACTTTCTGCAAACACCGTGAGTGCCGCCCTTGGCACTTAAAATCACACTCAGAAATCTGAGCCGGCTGCCCGAGAGCGCCGCAGCACGGCTCGTCCGCTCCCAGGGCGCTGAGCCCGGGCAGGGCCGCGCGCAGCACCTGCGGAGAGCGCCTCGCCGCTCTTCCCAGCGCCTTCCCTGAGCCAGGGGCAACCCACGGAGCGCATCCCGGGCGGAGGCCTCCTAAAACACCCCGGGGAAACGCAACGGTGTCGGGCGACCACAGAACGGGCGAGGCTGGGATTTCTTTTGCTCTCTGTTCCCACCTGACTTTCGGTCTCCAGAAGGTTCCCCGCAGCTCTCTGAGGACGCCGGCCGCCGTCACAGGGGATGCCAGCTTCGCTCATCTACCGCGAGTCGCTGGTGCCAGGAGCGCACTGCGTGCCGGTCACACAGGGAGCGATGCGGCTGGGTCCTGGAAAAACCAAGGTGACAATGTTAGCAACCTTTGCTTTCCTTTACTTTTTTTTTTTCTGCATTTTATTCATGTCTCTCCTTCTCTTTAAATTTTTTTGTTGTTGTGCCTAATGAGTTGGCCCGAAGTGGGGATGCGTAAGGCACAGAGACATCTGCAGAAGGGCTTTTCGAGGACTGCTGAGAGCCTGCGCTGCTGCCCACCAAACCCAACCCTCCAGCTGAAAGACCGCCCAGGAGAAGGAATGGGGATTATTACTATTCATTTTTTCAGACGAGGCCCTCGACCCCAGTCTCACTCACCGCTTGGCACCACAGACAACGGTGGTGGCCAACGAGGGGAGGGGAGGAAGCCACAGTCTTGCACCTGGAAATGCAGTCTCCCCTCCACCCTAGGGCAAAAAGCAGTTTTGCCCAGGCGCTGGCACACAGGAGGGTGCCCCACTCCTCAGCCATTTCGGAGGAGTCCTGCTTGGGATTGCCCTGACTCAGTGAACGCAGATACCACCCGAATACAGGCATTCACCTGCCTAATTCTTCTCACCAGGGTGCTTTCCCCGAGTGAAATGACCACAGCTACACCAGTACGATCCCCAGAGCCGTGTTATTCACGGTGTCACAAACGCCAGGCTGTTTCCCCAGCCCGGGGCAGCCAAACAGCCACACTTCAGCTGCAACTGCTCACAGCAGCCGACACTTTCTAGGTTCAGCAAATGTCAAAGACGGCGAAAACACACAAACAAAGGAAAAAGCCATCTATCTCTTGAGCCGAGCACTCTTCCGCCCGTCCTTCTTGGCTGCAGCCAACCTGGAGGAGCCTTTTTCCTCCCTGCGTTTCCTCCGCGCCTGCACGGACCTTGCAGGCACCAAGCACGGGGGATGCTGGTGCCGGTGCCTGTGCTGTGCCACGGGGGGCTGCCTTCTCCTGGCCCTGAGCTCAGCTGGGCAGGAACTCGGGGCGCTGCTGGGGCCGTGCTGCCTGCCCAGGGGCCATCTGCCAGCCGGGGGGACCCTGCTCCCCTCTGCCAGCTCGCCCAGCGGTCTCTCAGCCTCCGCGTGTATCGCAGGCACGTGCGGCGCTGCGGTCCTTCAGGACACCGGGGTTATTGTGCCTCGCTAGGAGCTGAACCAGGAGCTGAAAATGTGGTTTTCGGTGGGCATTTCAGAGCAACGCACTCAGAAAGGAGAGCGGCACGTCCCCACGAGGTGCTGCGGGACGGAGCTGAAAACAGCCAAGTACTTTTTTCTTCTCCTCCCCCATCCTTCAGGGAAAACAATTGCCATCCTAACTTTGGAGGAAGAGGCAGGGGAGGAAGTTTGAGCACTTAGCCCTGGCAGCCGGCCTGGCCACGGTGCCTCCTGGGACTTGTAGTCACATCTTCTCATGCCCGAAGCGCTGGCCGTGGCGCGGCCCCGCAGAGCAGCGAGGCTCCCCACGACACCGCGGCAGCGGCGGCAGCCCCGTCCCTGGGCAGGGGACAACCAGGGGACAGCGGGACCCCTGGGCTTTAGCTGCTCCGAGATGGCTCAGCGGCTGCCCAGGATCCCAACATGATCGGGCTTGGCCGGGATATTTCAATTTTCTTTCACAGCCTCCCCCTCTCGCAGAATTCCCATGGAAACAAAAACAAAGCTCGCGCTGTTTGGGTATTTTTATTTTTTTTTTGCCTCTCAAGGGGGAAGCGTGAATGAAATTGGTAAGGGAAAAAGAACTCGGAAACTTGCAGTGGGGCAGGGCCAGCCTCGGCTCTGCAGGTCCCGGGGTGCACCATGCGGCCCAGGCACGGTGTGGCCGGGGTGGGAAGCGGGAGCTGCCGTGCGCAGTGCTCCCGGTGCGCGCGGAGGAATGCCAGGCACGTCAGCGTGCGCAGCACGGTATCTGGAGGAAGGAGAGAGTGCAAAGCAGCTCCGTATGGTGTTAAGCTACGACGCACGCCGTCTTGCTATTTAAAGCCGCGCGGCGGCATGAATGACAGGTTTGAGGGAGCTCAACAAGTCCGTCCGAAAACAACCCGCGCCGTCCTCCCCAGCACCGGGGCTGGGCACAGCTCTTCCTGCCGTCCCGCTCCCACGCAGCACGGCGTGACCCACCTTCACCTGCTGGAGGACGGCTGTCCTGCTCTGGGAAGACATCCAGGTGACCGCAGGGAGCAGCGTCACAGGGCCCAGAGCAGCTTTGGCACCGGCTGCCACCTCCCCTTCCCCTTTCTGAATGGGAACTGGTGCCGGGGACAAGCCTGGCTGCGCTGAAGTTAGGGGTTTTGCTAGGGGGTTTTGAAGTCAGGGGGTTTTGCCCTCCCTCCCCTGCCCACACCACAAAATGCGTCCTGCCAGGAGGCAGCACGAAAAAGCAAGATGCAACCCGTGGCCAGGGCTTGGGGCATGCCTCGGTTTGCCCTTGCCTGCACCAACAGCCTCGTTTCTCGTGGGTTCTGAGACGTGGCTCGGTGCATGGGTGAATTACCCCTGTTGTCATTCATCCATAGCAGGTTGTCAAGGAGGTACATCATTACCGGCATCGAGAAAGGAACGAGCTCAACTATTCTGAAAGTATGTAATAAGCACTTGGGTAAGAGTTAAGTAACGAGTGTTTCTTTAGCGACAAACCCAAGCGAGATACGCTCCACCCATTTAGCTAACAGACAAAGGCTTATATAAGCCGCGTGTTACATAAAACCCTAAAATAGGGAGCCGGAGAACTCCCCCACCTTCGGCTGAGAGTGCGACCGCAGCACGCGTGTCCCCGGGGCCACGTTCAGCCAGGTGAGCCAACCCAAGTGGGTTGTTACAGATGGGTAGGAAAGAGTTTGCACACTTAGAGAGCGTGCAAACGGGGCACGGTTATGGGGAAGCGTCTCCAGTGTTCTCCCTGTCTCCAGGGACTTGCATGCGAGGGGCTTTCCGAGCCTGAAGCTGTTACCGTTGCACTTCCACAGCCCCCAGCAGCTTTTTCCTTCACTCATTTGCCCGTTCAGGTTCTGAGTTCCCATGGATTTCCAGCTTCTGCAATACCGTGCATCAAGAAATGCCACGGTCTATTACACCGTAATCCTCTGCGGACGAAATGGGCCACGTTTTGCAAAGTCAACTACAAAACATAGCCATAGGTAAAAGGCAGATTGTCGGGGTGCAACCTCTGCATCGGGTCCGGTACGCCTGAGCGCCTGCCTGTCCCTGGACAAATCACCTCCATCAGTAAAAAATCCTCGTTCTCCCTAGGCACCGAGCATCCCGCCTTCCGAAGCCCGACTCCCAGCCTCAGACAATACATTCAGCCCACACCGACGGTTACTTCCAGACACGAAAGCCAAAAAAAACGGCTCGGAGAAGAGGATTTGCATTCCCCTTCACAACCCAGGCACCCGATCCTCCTCCCGCCGCAGGCACAGAGGCAGCTTTGTGAGAAGTCAGGGATCCTTATCTGGGGGGGGAAGGAGGGAGAGACGGACGGGATTACTGGCCAGGCAGAGCGAAACGTGTCAGGAGTTCCTCTCCTGACTACAAGGGTGCCATTCATCGCAGCAATCAGTTTGCTCGGCCCTGCTTGCAGGGACACGCCAGGGCCCCGATGTGGTTCTGCCTGACCTGGCACTCGGCACTGCCTGAGCCCGGGCTGGGCAGCAGCAGGAGCTGCACCGAGGGGATTTTGATGCGGCTCCCCCGCTCCCCGAGCCTCCTCCCCGGCTGCATCCCGCAGACTGCAGGGCGGCTCGTTTTAAGGCGCAGGCAGACAGAAGGCCGGCGGGCTGGAGCAGAAAACGACGAAATGAGATGCAAGCTGTCTAGCCCACAAAAAAAAAAAAAAAAAAAAAAAAGGCTTTGGTTTCGATCACATTCGTTATCGTCCTTCAGAATTAAATTCAGATGACAGAGATAAGACAGGGGTGACCCCTAGTGCCCTCTCCAGCTGCAGCTTCCGCCGCCATCCCCTTGTCACTCCCTGTATTGAGTCCAGCGACGGCACCTCTCAGCCTTGCTCTTCATTCACAGAGCCTTGCTCTCTCTCCTTTTTTTTCAGAAGCGAGATCTAATTTCCTCCCCCTGTACAAACTCTCTCACTGCAGCATCCCTTCTGTCGCGGTTGTCTGGGAACAACACCGGACAAACCTACTAGCGTGACACCAGATTATATCCCACCGGCTCTCTATCGTAGCGCCGTTACATTTGCTGCACTTACAGGGAAGAAAGGAGAGCCTGTTCCGCGGGCCCCGAGCTTGCCAGTGGCTCAGAACAGCCATTCAAACTGCCGAGAAGGGACCTTTGTCTCATGCAAAGTGGATCCGCGGCACCAAGCCACGACAGGAGCGAGTCTGCCCTGTGACAGGCAGCGGTACGCGCTTTTGTGGGTTTCTTTTCTGGCCGTTCCCGTGACTCAGCCGGCACCACAGCTGCCCCGCTCACAGCACCGGGGTGTCCCCAAAGCTCCTACCTCTTCGCACCCCCACCGCTAAGCCCTGGGGACAGTTTAAGCTCATCTCAGGGCAGGAGAAATGCCTGAGGGAGCCCTCGCTGGGCTCCCCTTAGCCCTGAGCTCTGTGTAGGGCACAGCACCGCTCACCCACCCAAAAGGGCTCCTCCTTCCCCTTTCACTTCTCGCCAGCCTCCTTCTTCACCAGCGGCAGCCCCCACCTGGCAGCCAGCCCTTCCTCCCCGCACCTTCTCCCTTTCCTACCAGTGCCCTGGCTCTCGTCCTCGTTCCTTCCCCTGAAGCCTCTGCACTCAGCGCTGTGCTCAGCTTGGGGCCAGCCGGGCGCGCTGGAACGAGAATTACTGCAAGCGTTTTTTCCAGTTTTAGCCCCAGCTCTCGCTCTGTTCCGCACCCGGTGCCATTATGTGCCAGCTCCGCGGGTCATTTTTCCCTGCTTTGTTAAAACCAACAAGTCTCTGGTTGAAGTTCCTGCTATGTTTCTTTTTTTTTTTTTTTTTTCTTTTTTTTCCACCAATGTTTTATTTGTAAAGTAGGTTTCAAAGGGGGATAGGAAGTGAGCTAGTCGTTGCATAATTTAAGTCGGTTTTATCGCAGTAAAATCTCTTTTCTTGCGTAGCCACGACAAAGCCTCTGTGACCCAGCGTGCACACCCAGCGCTGCTCTCCTGCCTTCGGACCCAGCGCTGCTCCAAATTTCCCAAGTTATTTTCTTTTTTCCTCTGCTTTAATTAATTACATGCAAAAATCTCATCTTCTGAGCCATCGCTTGCTTCTTTCACATGGTTGTACACCCTTTTACTGAATTTCTTTTCCTTGTTAGCTTTGGTAAAGGCCGTTTTCTCTTTATTGCTGTCCTGCCTGCATATGGTCCTACACAGAAAAGGCACTCCAAAAATCCCTGTAAGCGTATTTATCTTCCTATAGATGCATTTTTTAATATGGAGAAAAAATGTTTCTCCTTTTGCTTGGTGCTAGCTTTGTGCCTCCCAGTTATGCTCCACATTTAGAAAACCTCCTTTGTCAGGATTACCATATGCCTGTAGCTCCTTGCAGTATTAGTTTAGTGTCTCTGAATATTTTTATTTAAATTTTGTTTTCATTCACTCCCAATATTAAGATGCTCCAAATTAGCTCCTCACTTGAATTTTTGATTACCACATGAATCGGGCTTTTTGCGTACTTTTGCAATATGCTGCTTTGCTGGGTCCTCAGATCTTTGCTTGCGCTATTGGAAAGTTACTGTTGTGAAGTGATAACCTGGTCCTGGACGTCAGCTGAGCCCTCTCCGGTTGTTGTTAGGACACGACACGAATGTCAGAGGCCAAAAAAATAAACCCGGCCAGGGGAGCCGCTCATCAGAAGGTGAAGTAGAATCGCCACCACTGAAAATACCTCTATCAAAGACGGGAGTTTCTCCTTCCGAAGGCTTGAGGAGACTACAAATCCCATGGCTTGCCTTTCACAGCAGGTCAGACCAGCCGACCGGGACAGCATATTCCAGCATGTGTACTCAGAAATATCCGGGCAAACTGCAACCACACGTGGTGGAGAGGCCGGACGAGACGAGGCAGATGTTGCTTCCCGTCTCCGGCGCTACGAATCCGTGCGCAGGGCTGCCCAGCCGCTCGCTTCTCCCACAGCACCTCGCCAGGCAGCCGCTTTCCCTTTGCTTCCCTTCCTAACCCAGCCCTGGTCTAAAACTTTCCTGTTCAACGTTTCCTTGTTGGAAAGCGGCCCTAACGCATACGGAATCACTTCACCTCCACCTTCCTGGGGACGGAGACCCACGGGCAGGGCTATCGTACGGTGTGTCCCCGGTGTATCCCCGGCAGCCCCGGGGCTGACCCACCTCAGTCGGAAGGTGACTCACTGAGGTTGTAACGCCGGGAGACGGGAGGAGGCGCTGAGCTGGGGGCAGCTCTCAGGCCTTGTTCCTGAGCGCGCACACGTTTAGCGAGCACCTCCTGAAAGCCACGCTGGGGTCAGACAGCTTGGCAGCAAGGCCGGAGCTCTCCCGGCCACAGTGCAACACATCCCCATAAATAAGCCCGACTCCTGGCCGGATCCAGAACTAGGAGCTGGACGTGGGGCCACGAGGGTGCCCCTGAGCATGGCCCCGGTGCAGCAGCAAGCCGAGGGCAGTACCATGGCAGGCCACCCGGCACGGCCATCACGAGCAAACACAGCGGCTCCGAGCTGACCAGAAAACCTCTGAGAGCAGGAGAGGTGCAGGCACGTCCTGGCTCCCGCGCTGCAAAGCACCCGCTGCTCCGAAGCCCCAGGGAGCAAGACCCAGGCTAGGGCAGATGCCACCCCAAAAAAAGGCACACTGTAAAATGTTATTTTCCCTCAGTTATACTGAAAATCTATGAGGAAGCATAAAGCTAGTCTCAAAGAAGTTATTTTACTCTTTGGCAAGCACACACGCAAAAAGGCTCAATGCACTGCGCTGCCATTCCGGAGTTTAATACAAGATGAAGCACACATCAGCCCCAGCTCGCCAGTACCCTGCTTCCAGTTTCAGAATCATAGAATTGCATTTGCTCAAGCAAACAGTTTGCTCAAGCACTCCAGTAAAAACAGTAGCATAATTCTCTATTCCTCTTTTTTTTTTGAGAGACAGAAAGTCCCAGTCGTTTCGTACAGTCCAAGTAAAAGCTATCTAAACACAGGCTTTGTCATAGGATGAACACTGAAAAAGGAAGAACAAGTGAAAAAAGCAATGAAAGAAAAAACAAAAACCTGCATGCAAATCCCCCAGCAGAGTGCACGCAGTCACTTCTGTCCGTACTCACCCAGAAGGGCACTCCGAGGGTTGGGTTCTCACCTCCCTTCAGTTCTGCCCATAACTCTGGGAAGAGCAGAGTATTAGAAATCGGAGCGTGCTTGGCAAAGATGCCAACAGCAAGATACTACAGCACAGAGCAAGTTGTCTTCAGCGAGCCGCTGCCTTTTTCACGGAACTGACTGGACACAGGTGTTTACCTGAGCGTCAGGATCAATGTGCTGAACTGCCTGGTATTTGCCTAAGTGTGCAGCAACGCCCGTTTACCTAGCTAATTCATCAGGTCCTGTTACAACGCATGACATGTTAAAGGAAAAACGTTCAGAATTTTTGCACTTAACCAGATTTTTGCACTCTTCCAGCTGGCAATCACTTTCCCACTATAGATTTTTGAAAACTATGAAATATACAAGCATACACACACAGATATATATATATATATATAAAGAACACTAACAGGGCAATCAGATGCATACAGCCTTAAAGGTGTCAGTCATTAAATCTTTAAATGAAAGCAGACGCAGAGTGCCAAATTTCCCTGGTTTACCCTCTGCCACCCTTCCTGCAGGAACACAAACGCGAACCAGAACGGGTTCCTCAGCAATGCAGCTGTGAGCACACAGCACGGGCTGATGAACAACGGGAGGGCGGCGTTTGGTTGGAGGCAGCTCCCGACACGGAGGCTGCGACTTCCAGCCGAGCACACCCAAGGTCTGGGAGCTCGTACAAGAAGGGCTGGGACTTGCTTTGAGTCTTGCCATCCGTACTGGTGTCTCCCCAGGCAGATCCTTAGGCAAACGACCAGCACTTACTTGTACTTCGCATCAACGTTGACCAAAAAGCTGCTTCAGAAGACACTTGTTCCCAAATCCTTAGGTTCTCCCAGTAGCCAAGCACTGCCAGGCTCGGTGCAGGACTCAGGCAGCTGGGTGAGGCTGCATGCGTGTATGTGGTGTTGACTTTAGAGCCGAGGGCGGCTGCGAGCAACCTGCCCATCCCAAACCCATGCGGTGCCGCCTCACCCAACCTCCTGACAGCGCGGGGCCTCTTCCCCAAACGAAACCTCGCGCCCACCCAGCCGGCCCCGTGCCAGCCGGCACTCACCTGGCTCCCGACCACCAGCAAGGCCGCCGCGCGCCGCGCTCAGGGGCGGGACACGAGCAGCGGATGCGGCCGCTCCTGGAGCTGCCGGCGGGCGGTGGGTGAAGGCAGGAGGCGAGGTGAGATACGTCGCCCAGCCACGCGGCATCGCCCGCCGCTGCTGCGGCTCGCAGCGCCGCTTCCTGCTTCCGACGTCACTTCAGCTCTGCTCTGAAACGCCAAAACGCGAGCAGCTCGTGGCCTTCCCTTTTTTTTTTTTTCCCTCCCTCTGGATAACTAGTTCATTTTTTTCGTGTTCTAGAAGTAGATAGAAGGGACTTTATCGCAAAGCAGTGAAAACAAATCGTACAATACTGCTGCTTCTAACCCTATTGCTTGTTCTGGCTCAAAACATCCCCGATGCAGCGAGCCCATCCAGTATGAAACCACTCTCCTGTTTCAAATTTGCTAAAAACATTCTGGCAGGGTCACTTTGCCTTTTTTTTTTTTTTTTCCTGCTTCTGGTGCCTGCCTGGTGCCAGGCAAGCCGTGACCGTGCAGTCCCAGGAGGCTTTCGAAGAACGAGCTGAGGAGAGGAAGTGGAAGGGCACAGCTAGGTACAGCCTGCTGGCTAATTATTTCACGTACATGCTCAGCATTGCACGTGACGTTCACTGAAATTGCAGCTTTTCAGGGAAGAGGTATCGAAGGTTTGTGTGGTGTTAGGGGCAACTTCACCAACTAACATTTGCTTTGCTAAAATTCAAACACAATGAGGCTTCCCTGTCAGCAGCAATTAGAAACAAGCATTATCTGATTGCTTTCTACAGTAATTGTGCTTCATTATTTTCCTCCTGTGAGAGACAAAGAAATGTCACAAGCGGAGGAGGTGCCGGTACCTTTCACAGATACGTTCTTGGCAAGCAGAGGTATTTCTTACAAGCTCTTCAGAAGTGGTTGATTTGAAGTTCTTGAAAAGCTTTCTCGTCTTCATTGTGAATCCCTTTTCCTTTCCACCCTCCAGTTCCTGACAGCACCTTTTGTCAGGGTGGGCTTCTGCCACGGACCCACAGTGCCGCGTCCTCCTGAAGCTCCGTCAGCAGCGGCCTCGGAGGCTGAGGCTTCCCGGGAGAGGCGCGAGGGAAGCCCGGCAGAGCCAGAGCACGTCGGAACATCACAGCAGGCTCCGGCCTGCTGCGTTCACGTTAGCGCTTCCACTGGAGCTAGCGCGCGGGTGAAGGTCAGTGCTCATTTCGGTAAGCTGTTCTATCACCGAACAGCTTAAGCCCTGGCTGCCTTGTTTTGACTGGCCTCAGGCAGGGAAAAGTGCGGTATGCTTGAAATGCCAGACTGATTTTTCACTTTTGCAACCAAAACCCCCACTGGGGAGACAACACTGCTCATTACCCAATTCCTTTGGCTTGCTGGAAACCAACCCTGAGCTCTCTGCTCTGCGGATGTCAGACCGGGACCTTTCAGCTCACTGACAACATACCCCGGCAGCTGACTTCCAGGAGGCTCCTCCCGACTTCAGCCGCAGCCCTGAGCGATCAGCGCTTTGGAAACGGGGCTTTAGAAAGATGTTGTGAAAGGAACAGCCTTGACTTCTGATTTCAGAAACGGAGATGACTTCAGGAGATCGCAGCACCCGCGCAAATGGGTTTGTCCGGGGCGGTGCCGCTATCCGTGACTTCACTGAGGCGGCGCTCGCAGCGAGAGGCTGCTTTTAATTAGGAGCGGAGGCTTGTTAAGGGACGGAGCAGAGTGCTGAGTCACGTCACGTGAAACTGCATGGAGACTGCTTAGAGCCCCGAAGTTACATCCTTCCTCCTAAAATCCTGCCCAAGCCAGCTCCTGCGGAACGAGGAGGCCTGGTGTCTCACCACGCGCTTCGGGCTGGCGCCACAGACGTGTCAGAGTGTCTGACCCGAGGCTGAAGAGGAGGAGGAGGAGTTTGCAGGCCCACACAGAGCCGCTCGCTGCAAGGCCTCTTCCCTTCTGTCACTCACTCCCGTCCAGCAAGGAGGAAGACTGTCGAAAGATGTGGCGGAGCCAGCAGGCCTCGTTTCCTGGTCTGGGGAGGATGAGATGTCTTCTGGGAGCTGTAGTTCCCCGGAAAGATGAATTTGCAGCCTTCCTGGGGAGCCATGCCAGCAAGGCCGGCAGCCTGTGGAGGCTTCCGCTCCTCTGGTGCCAGGGAAAATAGGTTGAAATGAAAAGAGACATTTGTATAGGCAGCTCTGCCACCTGAGCCTGGAAAATGGCGCACCACAGTAGGAAAACCTGAACGTGCTTAGGAGCATTAGGACACCAAGGAAGAAACTTTCTGCCTTGATGAGAACAGAAAAGGGGTGGTCGTTTGGGATTCTGCAGCCAAAGGGAAGCCAGCTGTGGGGCTCCTCAGGGGGTACAACGTCTGCTCGAGGAGAGCACGCTGACCTCCCGGAGAACCAGGCACAACCAAGCCCTGATGGCTTAAGGGAGAAGAAAATATTCTGACAGAGTCAAAGCAGCACCTTTTTCACAAAAAGGAGGTGGAGAGCTCGGACCTGAACCTCTGCCTGCCAGGCGGAGAAGAGCTCCTCTGAGTGCTGCTTTTGCATAAGGATGAGGCCTCCGGGCAACGTGTGCCACAGAACTGCCAAACAACCTGCAGATACCGCTAAAGCAAGAACCTGGTGGTACAAAAGAAATACTGACAGAAGTGTACAGCACTTGTTTGTGGTTTACAGAAGCCACCGCAGTGTTTGTGAGCTGGTAGACGTGGAGGAAGTGTTTGTAAGGACGACAGCAAAGAACTGAACGCAGTGTACGATTCGGGGTGATAAACCAAAGAGAGGACACCAGAGCTTCAAACGCTGTTCTTGGAAACCAGGCTTGGTTAGAGGGCTTTGTACACACCGAGCTGTTTGAAAAACAGCAATTACCTACCCTGCCCTCCTCGTTTGGGGTATAGCATCAGTGGGAGCATTGCACTTACAAACACTAAATAACTGGAAATAATAACCCCTGAAGACGGTTCTGAGCTGAGTGGGGCTTTAGGACAAGAAAGGCTGGTTGATGGTAGCTCATTCTTAACTATTTGCACATGTTGGTAGTAAAGCTGAGTGCTTGGGCATTATTTGCCACTTTTACAAGTTGAATTATTATTATATATATATATATATATATATTTTTTTTTTCTCAAGCAGCACGGTACTAAATATTTCCTCAGGTAATGTAGCTTTTTTTCTAGTTAAAGTGGAGAGAATTGTAAAACAAAAAAAGCATACCTAAATTAAAAACTTGTTTTCTACATGGACATTTGGCAATTGATATTGCCAAATACTCTGAAAGGAACAACCTCTATGTTTAATGCCATAATTCTTATACTTCTAATCCAGAACACTGATGAACTCTTCGAAGATGGACTTAAATCTGAATCCCCACAGCAATCTCTGGATTGACCAGGTTGACCTAAGTCTAGATGGTAAGAGTAACACTTTTTCAAGAATAAACTGCGTTGATCTCTGGTCCTCCTTCCCCACAGCTAGCAGGTTCTCTGGGCTCCTGAATTTCTGGAAGACATTTTGCATTGCAGGAGAGAGATGAACAAAACTGCAAGGAAAGAATGAGAAGGAAGAGAGAACCGTGATGATAATGCAGAGCCCAGAAGCACCCCTGATCGAAACATCCACTTTCTTCAGAAGACAGAGCTGGCCACCAAGGGTTTGGGTGGCAGCAGCCCGGAGGGGCAGGGACAGCTCTGGGCACGTGGGCTGAACGGCTGCCCAAGTCACAGCTTTGGGACAGCCACAGCTGACCCCAGGATGTTCCCAAGGGACATGCCAAGGCAGGGTTCAGCGCCCTGCACAGCCCTGAGCCCTGATCGGGGTCTGGGGCTGAGCCTAGGAAGCCACCCATTTGTGCTGATATGGGTTCATGTCTGTATAGAGGTAATCTTCACGCCATGAAAGCAGCCCAGTGTCTAGCTTCCAGAACCAACTTTCGTGTTTTTGTTGTTGCTGTTAATTGTACTATTCAAATTGAAACTTATGGACCTGATTTAGTGCTGTTAGGAAGCTTGCTGACATTATCAGTCACACCAGCACACAAATGACAAGACTGAGTAAAGAATCAGCTATTGCACCAGTAATTCTGCCTGTCTTTCCTAGGAAGAATCTGTGTCACGTATCCTGTGACACCATCCTGTCATGTAGCTTTGCTGGGGTCCTGGATTACCCAACACTGTGCCATCCGCCCCCAATTTAAGGTTAATAAAGTGATGCTGGCTGACCAATAACTCAGCATATCATCTCAGTGGCAGCATTAATGCTGGATGGGGCTTTCTGCAACCTGACCCAGCGGAGGATATCCCCACCCATGGCAGGGGTTTGGAGCTAGATGGTCTTTAAGGTCCTTTACAACCCAAACCATTCTATGATCCTATGATTAATGCCTTCACTATTCAACAGAAATAGTGGTATAATATTATAAGTGCAAATTGCATCTGAGCCTCAGTAAGACTTACTGGCCTTACTTCTGAGCCTTACTAAATCCGTACCAGGGCTTGGGAAAACCAACCTGAGCAAGGCTCTCTCCTGCATTGGTCTGCTGGTGGGAAGAGACATACGAGGAACCCCAGAATCCATGAACTTCAACCAGCTCCTCTCTGATGCAGTCCTTCTCTGCCGTGTCCTGACGGTGCTGAGCAGGAGGAGCCCAGGGACTGGAGATGCTCAGCAGAAGTGATCGGTGCTGATCGGTGCGCTGGGAGCTCAGTGCAGCTCTGATGCAGTGGGTCCACGGTGCAACAGAACAAGCGCAGCCGTTAAGGCTGACCTCCCAGACACAGCTCACCTCTTTGTCCCAGCAGCTGGCTTACAGCTCGCCTCTCAGAGCACACCTCATCAGGCTTTAAGGACTCCAAGTGATAATGGTTCCACCGTCCCTGCTCAGGAACCAGCCCACCCAATTACACTTTCTGCTAGGGTAATTCAAAGCTGAGCATTTCTATTTCAGCCTCTACCTGCGGGATCTTGTTATGACTTCCTGAGCAATACAGAAATGCACTTCCACCGTCAGATATCTTTTTCATGTGCAGAGGCTTGGAAACCCTGCTTATACCTGCTGCACGCACACCAGGCTGCATCAGTTAACAAATTATTAATCTATAACATGCTGAGTTCACAGCACATCATTCAAGGGGTGGGGTGTTTAAACTCAAAGCACTGACGTGCCCCGTTGGATGGCTGGATGCAGGGCGAGCGGGGCTGAGCCGTGGGACGCTTGCCAGTGGCTCGTCCCAGTGGCTCAGGGACAGGCAGCACCCAGGCACATTGGCCTGTGGTCGTCTTGTACAATGAAATTGTCGCCAAAAGGCTCCAGCTCTGTCTTTCTTTGATAAAAAGGCAGTCAGAGAATTGCCCTCTCCCACGAGCCCCAGCGCTCAGCCTATGAGATAATACAGGCTGGCCTTTTCTTTGCAGCTGTATTGTTTTAGTGCTTGGAAAATAGCAGCAGGCTGAGCAATGAGTCATCTGTCACTAGATGGGGTTAAAGTAATTTCCGTTTTCTGTTGCCATGGGGAAATCAACGTCCTAAGATTTGTCCTTTCTCCCACTCAAACATGTGGGAGTAGAAAGCCTGAAACCCAGCAGGGCTAAACAGTTTTTTATTTTTTTTTTTATTTTCCCCTTATAAACAAACTTCCCTCCATGGCCTTGCAGCTGTCAGTCTGTTCCCGGAATCGTCCAGTTAACAATGTCATTCCCCTCGGATTGCAAAAAATCCAGAAGCAGAGTTTAAGTAAATATTTGACATAAATATAGGAGCTGCTTCACTTCACTTATGTCTCTGCTGCTCATAAAGTTTTTACGTGTACATTCAAGGGGGTTATAACCTTGATACTGCAGGAATAAAGTAGCTTTTTAAAAAAAGTAAATTCAAGTAGCAGATCCCCAACATCGAGAATAGAGTGAATAACAGAAACAGGAAAGAGGAAATTGCAGTAAATACCGTTCAGAAGCCTTGCTAACGTATAGCTTGTATGAGCAGCAGCACAGCAACATCTAGTGTTGGTCAGGGATATAGCTGGAAGTTCTCGGCGTGTGCGTTAATGGCACTCGGATGAAATCTGCACCTGGGCAAGCGGCTTTCCTCGGCCCACCGCAGCACCACGCAGCACAGCCTCGGCTCCACGCCGTCTCCTTCTGCCCCGTGTTTCCCACCAAGGCCCTTCGTCACGCTCCGGGTCCCTGCTTTCGTCCGCCCTGCAGAAGCGCGGTCATCTGGTAATGCTCTCCGTCTGCCCGGATCGTTAGGAAAATTACTGCGGTTCTATTTAAAAGCCAACGCAACAGACCTACAGGTTTCAAAGCAGTTCAGTGCAACGGTGGCCAAAACCGAAATTTTATCATCTGAACTGAAATTTTAACCATCTGAACTGGGATTAAGAGCGCAATTCCCACCCGACAGCTGGTCACGTTACCGTATCGTAAAAACCGGGCCCAATTAAACATCACTGTCAAACGTATAGAGAAACGAGCGCGCAATGTAAGGTTGCAATGCCAAGGCGACGTGCCAGAGCGCTGCATTTTCTCTCTCCTGTATTACCCCGGGAATGCACAGATCGCTGTGCTAGGCACAGCTTACGGCCACCTATGGACAAACTGAGTGAGGGTCACGGGGAGCCTAGCGCTGTAGTGCATGCAGACGCTTCTTTACATTTAAAAGGCACCTGACGCTCAAAGTTAAGTTCCTTGATACTTAACTCTTTTTTAGACACACATTATGGAACAGCATTAGTTTTGACTAGTTAAGTTTGGCTAAACTAAGTTTGGCTTCACATTAGTTTAGCTTTTAAAATTTAATTATTTTTAATGGCTTTACATTAAACTTGGGCAGTTTTTCTTCATACAAGCAAGGCCTTAGAGGGGAAGGTCACTGATGACTGTGTAAGTAAAATCATTTGTCTCCTTAGATTACAGCTCCCATTACACGGATTCTGCTTCATCTTCAGGAAAACAACATCCTTTGGGTTTTGTCAAAGAAAACATTCATGAATGGCTGCTTTCCAAATCCAGCTCTGTCTGGCAACACCCTGTGAACAGATTTTTGCCACGTTTAAGTTCATTACATGAACTAATTAGCATGGCTGTGTAGGTGCGTGGAATGCACTGGGGGAGAGGCAGAGTACAAGTATACAAGATGCTGTTATATAATTTGTTATGGGGGCACACCTATTGAAGACAGACCTGGATCACTCTCAGTATGCTTTTCAGTAGGATTTTGGGAACGAGCAGTCGGGCAGGGGAAAACGAGGACATTTGAGCAGAGGAAAGGTCGAATGGCACCTTATTTTTGTAACTACAAAGTAACATTATTTTTTTTTCTATACTCACGTCTGTTGCTTATATCTCCAGATAAAACAATTTGTGAAAAAGTCAATGACTCAAAGCAAGGACCGCATACACGTCAGCTCCACTCTGAAACGCATTCCCTAACGAAGAAAGAAGTACAACTTCTCACTAATAGCGAGCAAATACGGATTGTTAGCCGTTCTGACCATGAGAAAGGCATTAGGGTGTCTATTGGAAACACTCAGGCAGAACAGGGATCAGAGCTCTGCTTCATGTTATTAAGACATTCACACCGCCCTAACCAAATTAAATGGAGAGCTAAGTCCCATAAAGCTATTAGGCTCTCTTTCTTCCTTCTGCATGCATGAAATTACATTTTAAAGCTACGTGTGATCTTTCAGAGCCTCTAAAGGGGTCAGGCACTAGGCACATCTGGCACGCCGATATTTTCATTCAGGAACATGAGGTCATCCTCCAAGTTGCATTCCTGAGTCGGTAACGTGTAATTTTCCACGTCACTTAACTGACTTGCACATTGAACAGAGATTAATATTAATTTAGTAGAAGCTTGCGCATATTTAACAGAATTGAGAGCCCTGCTAATTGTGTTTTAATTAAAGTAGAAGGGGAATAATGTTTGATAGAGAGGGTCAGTGTTACTTGAATAAACACGCTGCCCACAGCCCGCCACACTACGCCATAAATCACTTCACCAGCAGGGTGAATTAGGTATTGTGGGATCTACAGAGGCACAAATTCAACGGTAAAGTCACCACTTGCTAAAATTGTCACTGCCTGCCCCCACTGGAGGGGACGCTGACACCCCGGTGGCTTGGGGAGCACCACAGGGTGCCAACTGGCTTACCCTAGGTGTGAGCAGCTCATCCGAGTCCCCTGGTAGCTCCTTTGGGGGAAGCAGGGACATGCCCCGGGGCACGTGGTGGTACCCCGTGCCACCCCACCTGGCGGCAGCGCTCCAGAGGGGCCACGGGTCTGG
This sequence comes from Anser anser, assembly GCF_964211835.1. Classification (NCBI taxonomy): domain Eukaryota; kingdom Metazoa; phylum Chordata; class Aves; order Anseriformes; family Anatidae; genus Anser; species Anser anser. The sequence goes on along the minus strand of NC_139729.1, from coordinate 23,647,023 downwards.
AAGGAGCGTGCTGGGTATCAGCAGAGCGCCTCGGGGACTGCGTGTGATGAAGTACACAGCACAACCGCTTTGGCTCTTGCAGTCAAAACATTTGCTGTTGCAGGTAGGGAGAAACAGGATTGCTGTGTGATGAGCGCTGGGAGGCACCCGCTGCGAGTCCCTCTGAAATGAAAGGCCTTCCTGCCACCAGGAGCAGATCCTAGGCCTCAAAATGTCCCTGCTACAAACCCAGTAACTCCAAAATAACTCCCCCTGGGAAGAAGGCGGTCCTGCTCAGGACGTAGCCACGTCCTGCGGATGCTCCTGGCACCAAGGGTGCTGGTTTCGCGCTGGCTGTGACGGGCAGGGTCAGGGCTGGCACTCAGCACCCTCGCTGCTGGCAGCAGGTTTCTGGCGCTCTGTGCTGCGAAGCGGTCTGTCCTCCTGGGAAGGCAGGTGAAGGAGGAATTCAGAAATCCCAGGACAGGCTTTCTGCAGCCGAAAGCGAAGGGCAGTAACTCAGATTAAATAAAAAAAATAATAAAAAAAAAAATCACATATTCCTGGGGGTGAAGGGGCCTTCTTTAATACACTGCAATACCGCCTGTTTCTGTAGGAACATCTGAAGATAAGCAGCGTAGTGCTTTCTGGTGCCAGGTAAACAGCTCGCACATGCCATGGCTACAGTCTCTAAGGAGCTTCTGTTTATTAGGAAACGTCCTTGCCTTGGCTTCAGCTACAAACCCTTGCTGTGAATCCGGCAGGCAGAGGCTCACAATGACAGTGAAGAGCCTGTACGAAGTTACCTGGGGGATACTTATTACCTTTGGGATTACAAGCATTTTTTCTGGAATTTTTGCTTTTTTCCCCGTTTTTTCTTATAAGTCTTCGTTTGTTGGATGGAGCGTTTGCCTCGCCAGTCCCATCTGGAAAGGAGCTTTGGTAGGCAGAACAAAAGCTTTATCAAAGATGTCAGCGATGCTACGGAGACTTAAAAAAATCAGCTGTCTGAATTATTTATTTCTTAGCTCCTGCAAACTCTTTTTAAAGAGAAGTGCACAGAATTACCTGAAACTAAAGAGAGAGGCTCCTGGAGGCTCTTGTTAAGGCTTAAAACTGCAGTAAATATCGGTGTATTGACTATTACCATGACCTGCTGATTTTTACTTTCCATTTACAGAAGCAGTCCAAGCTTCCTCATTCTGAACCAAATTCGGACTGTTAAGACTGTCTAAATGTAAATGAACACCCCCAGGGCCATGCTGGTATAAGTGAGGTCGCTGTTTAGCTCTTTGCTTCGGTTCATTCCCCAAGCTCTGGCATTTCCTAAGTTGTTCTAAGCGACACGGCGAGACAAGCACAACGAGCCGTACGGAGCAGAAGTTGAGGTAGCCACGTGGCTGTGAAATTCTCACCCTTACCGTGAGCACGCTGCACGCCTGCTGCCTCCTCGTGGGAGCCATCTGCACGGTGCCCAAACGGATCAGGTTTTTGCGACGAGGTCCTGGGGCCTCTGTGGCAGCGGATGAAGCTCTGATGGGAGGGGAGACAGGTCAAAAAGGGGGGTCAAAAATGATTTAGCAATAGGGTTTTATAGTCATTTATTCCTGCCACACGGCTGGTAAACCACGCACCAGTTTGTTATTTTCTTTCTAATCCAAAAGGAGAAGGCAACGACAGCCTTTTCACAGCACTTTCCCTTCTGACATTCCTGATGTGCTCATATCAAGGATTTGACTACAGCACTTTATGGCCTGCCTACCCTTCCATCAACCTTGGGATGTTTATTTTGCTTCAGACATCGCTGTTTGCAGCATGCTAACAAGAACTGCAGGTCTTTTAGCGCTGCGATTTGTTTACTGAAGACATCAAAGCCTTTTCTTTCCACAAGCAAGAGCCTTCTTTGAGTCGGCACAATCTGCAAACAGCCACGCAGCACCAAGGTGTGCTTTGTGCAGAGCAAAATAAAACCACGGAGCACTGAAGACATTTCCCTATCTGAGGTTCTAAATTTAGCTCTGCTTCGTTTCTCATTCCTCAGCTTCTCAGACTATTTGCTCCTCACCAAGAGCCCTGCAGCCTCAGCAGATCTTCCCATTGCCAGCTACAAGTTGGGCAGCAGAACACAGCTGCAAACGCGGCCCACAGAAGTGATAGCAGCTAATCTAAAACAAATATTTTGTAACATCTACGAGCAAATTCGTTTCCTCATTTCGCTTTGACAGTCAGGATGCTGTGCCATGCTAATAGAAGGCAATTTGTTGCATCAGGCTGTGCTGAGCGCAGCGAGCAGCACACCTCCAGCTCTCCGCTCAGACCCAGGCTGCAGAAGTGACAGACGTTGGCAGCAAATCAAATAAAATCTGCTGAAAATAACGCCCTAAGAAATACCAGGGCATACATTTTATGGCTTTCCTAGATGTGCTGAGGCTATTTTAAGGGCAAACGAACTCCCACTCCTTCGTGTGGTTAGGATTATTCCTTGTATGGAACATGAGGCAGTGCAGACATCGCCTCTTGTGTACCGCTGGTATTTGCAGTCATACTCCAAGTATTGACTAGTCCCAAATGTGTATCCACCACCAGAGCCTCGTGGCAGTTTCCAGAGAACATTAAGCATTGGCAGGGAGCCACAGGAAACATCTCTGTGGAGAACAACCTGGAATTTCCCCGTGGAGAAGGACCTACCAGAGGGGGCCACCAGCCCAGCTCCCTCAGGAGCTGTTCCACCAGGCAGACTCCGGCTCGGAGAAGATGAGGGCACCAGGAAAGGAGAACAGGAGGACTGATCAGGAAGGTTTTCAGCCCGCAAGGAAGCAACTCAACCCAAGCTGTGTTGGCTGAAGGCTGCAGAGCAGGCAAACGCCCAAGGCTTTCCAGGAATCAGGAATGGCAGCGTGCAGGATCAGTGATGGCCAGCGATGCAGATCTACGTGGACAAAGTCCATTTCATGAGAAATGCGGATCTGCATCTATTGGGGAGGGAGGTTACTTTGCAATCACCTGGCTGTGGCTGTCAGCGTGCCTGGTCACAGCAGAGGAGACACCTTGCACAACCTGGTCCTCGTGGCAGCTTCAGGCAGGCTTGAGACCTGCTGCACGGTGTGCGGAGGAGACCAGAGAGACAGAGCAGAAGGGGCTGGGTGGCAAGAACATTGTTTTTCAACAGCTCTTAACCCTGAAAACACCAAGAGAAGATGCAAGGTACAAACAATACACAATTTCCACTAGCTTTAAACCAAGCAAGCGGTGCTGGTACAACAGGGTGCAGCCAAAGAGGAACACAGCTGTTGAGACCACCTCGCTTGACCTTGGGTGCTGCCAAGCTTGGGTTTGACGTCTGCCTTGGCAGGGCTGGGCTCACAGCCTCCCAGGGGTGAGGGAGGCAAGGAGCAGCTGTTCCCCAGTCCTGAGGTCCCCTTGGGTTGGGAGCGGGGACACGGCTCCCTCGGTGAGGCAGCCAGGCTGTGCCTCCAGTCCCAGCACTCAGGTGACCCCTGCAGAAGAACACTTTTAAAGTCCTGCCTTAAGAAATCAAACAAAATGGCAGAGCTGTAAAAAAAATAAAATAGTTTTAAGCACATCCAACTTTGGGATTGAGAGTAAAATTTCTTGCCAGAGAATTTAAAACAAACTGGAAACTGATCATTTACTCATTTAAATGATGTGCCTGGAGCTAAACCAGCAAGGCTGAATAATCTCTGTGTTGCTTTCATCCTTCTTCAATTTTTTCTTTGTTCCATCAGCCACATGTGCGTTAAGTGTAAATTGAAGGGCTCTTAGCTGGAAAAGCAGATTGTGAAAAGGGCTTGGCCCTTGTCTTATAATTCAGCTTCAGTATTACAATTACTCTTAATAGCACTCTTATTTTGTTGTATTATTTATTCTGGCTAGAACCCTCTAGGATCCCTTGAAGGCTTTTTTTTTCCTGGTGGATTTAGCCAACATCCACTCATGAATCCAGATGTTTCTGCTTTTATCCACGGGAATTTTGTGGTATGGATATGCCAAGATTATAACTTTAGGCTCAGCCTCAACACAAGTATTCTTCAAATTCCCTAAATCATAAATGGAAAGTGCCATGAAAAACCTGGGCCCTGATGCATTTAGCGTGCCAGAATGGAAATCAAACTGCAGGACAATATTGCTCAAGGTCCTGGATCCACGTTGATACTCTGCTACATCGCACCAGAACTTCCAGCCCCGAGCGTGCTATTCTCCCTGTTCTCGTACATGGGCTCTTGCTTTTAGCACATCTTCAGTCCTTCTTTCCATTCACCATCCTGCAATTAGGAGCTAAGATACATGTGGGTCCAAGATGCTTACACTGGAAAAAAGATTACTCGCTGGAAGCCAGAGTGACTGGCGGTGTGTTTAAATGAATGAAAGCCTGCCTGTTTGTGTCAGCCCACCCTAAGAAACACAGATACGCTCCCCAGTCAAAACTGGTTCCGAAAGAAGGGCAAGGAAGAAACGTGCCCTGCCCTGACGGAGACCTGGTAAGTCATGTGAGTCTCTGCCTTTGACAGCATTCTGTCAAACCCAAATGCATTCCTCCTGCGGAGTGTTGACAGCAGCGTGAAGCAGACCTCAAAATAATCTTGATAACCTTCCTTGCTGCACTGCGTTGCCTGGGGTTTCCTTCGGGCACTCCCAACTGTGGTGTCCGGGCTTCTCCCCTGCTCCCCGGGTTTGTCGGGGTGAGAGCCCTGACCGCAGGCACGGTGGCTCAGCACCCCAAGGTAGCTCAGGAGCACAGGAATTGCAAGCAGAGCAGCACAAAACAGTTTTTGTTGGCTTTTCGGCAGCAAACAGTAAACCTCAGCTGGCTGTGGCCATGCTGTACACAGAGAAGCACGCCACAGTGTGCCTGTGACCACAAAAAGCTGAATTTTAGCTTCTTCTCCAAGGAAGCTCCCAACTGGTCTTGAACGCACACGGCCATGGCCCTGGTCCTGCCTCTGCTATGCCTGCTCTGAGCACGGGGTGAGCCAAGGGAGCTTTCTGCCCCGCCGGTCGGAGGGGTGGCGAGCAGGGGGTGATGCAGAAGGAACATCACCGGGGGCCCCGGGGAGACGCCGCATGGAGGAAGAGAGCTCCCCTCCCAGGAGCAGCCAGTCGGTGCTTGCTCCAAGAGCGTTACTTCTGTACCTGCAGAGCCGCGGGATCAAAGGAAATTCAAATGATTCCTAAAAGCTCTTCTAAGGCTTCCCCAGCACGGAAAAGCCTCTCAGCTGGCACAGAGGATGGAGCTGGCTCCACAGCAAACCCCTCCAGGGCAGGGATGCGCCGGGACAAGAAGGAGCCACGAGAGGCAGGGTGCTGAGGGCTCACTGCCCAGCCAAGCTCCACCTGCATGGAGCGGTGGCACAGCTGCACCGAGCCTTGCAGGGAGGTTACGAGCAGCCATGCAGCAGAGCTTTTCCACCCCCTAACTCCATACAGGACCTCAGCCATGCCCAAATCCTGCTGGGCAGAGCTGCTCAGGTAGGTGGGAAGCTCAGCGCGAGGCGCCATCAGCAGGTGCTCCGCATCCAGGAGGTGGCAAGGACGCCATGCGCACCGCTGGGCCATGCTCCATCATCAGTCCCTTCATGCAACCACCCGTTTCCCCCATCCGCAGGCTGTTCTTGCCGCTATCCTCATCCTTTTGGCTGACAGAGAGCAGATGTGGAGATGCCTGGTACTTTTGTACTGTTACTCTATACGGTGTCACACGCAGGAGGCAGCAAGGGAGCGGCAGAGTTAATCTAGGAAATCCATTCAAAGGGAAATGTGCTTTTCCTGCTAATATTTTGGATCAAGTGTGCTGTGCAGGGCTTCCAGAGGGTGCACATTAAATAGCCCAGCAGCACAGTAGTTCTGCCAGTTTCTATCACATTTTCTGTTTTATAATGAGGAGCTTTATTAGTAGCCGAGTATGCAGCTTAAACTTTAAAGGCCACCCACTGTACTTATATGCTATATGACAACTGCATAAGTATAACTGTTCCAATTTATTCTCCTAATATTTTAGTAAAATGTTGTCTCAATGGCTTTGCCTTCCTGTAAAATTCCACATTTTTCATTGATAAGTTCATGACTTTCAAGCTACTAGGTTTTCCTTAGCATCACATCTCTTTTTGGACACGGAATAAAGGAATATAAAAAATATAAAACCCAGATTTTTTCTTTTTCCAAGCTGGAAATGAAGAAATACAAATATATTAAGCTGTAGTTTAGATTTTTTTTTTTTAAATTCTCTCAGCAGGTCATAAAGTGATAAAGTGCTTTTGTCTCCGTTTCAGTGGGAGGCCGGTTTTGCCTTGGGCACACTGAGCACCACGTGCGCCTCAGTGCAATTTGCTGTTGCCATCCCATCTCTCCTCCTTGGCCCGTACTGCTATTACTCGCTTACTGGGATCACTGGGACCAACTACCTGGGCGACGCAGTCCCGGTCCCATTCCCCTACACAGACTTCCCAAATTTTTGCAAAGACCCAGCGCGCTCCGAGTGGTACCACCTGGCCCTGCAGGTTCTAGACCTGTGCTCGAGTCCGGCCACGTTCTGCGCTTCTTCGGCTGTTGTGGTCAAGCTCACGATGAGACTGCTCCAGCTGGGATGCTTAAATGTGAGCGTGAGCTGTGATGGGGAAGGGGGATTGTCCCCATAAAGCTGTAATACAGCCAGGAGGGTGACGGGGATGTGCAACCCTGAATGCATTTGCACCACATCTGCACTTTATTACCTGGCCTGAAACCACATGCATCATTCCCAGTTTAAATCACTTTATGAAATAGCAATTTAGCCCTTTTTACCCTTTTCATCCCAGCGTCATTCCCAATAAAGGGACACGACGGTAGCATACCTAGCTAGGGCCTCTGATTTTAAGGGCTGATCAGAACTTCATGGACGTTAGTTTGCTTTTGACATTAAAGGAAGCAGACCCTGAGGATGTGCCTTTCTGCTCTTCCTTACAACCGAACGCTGCACTGGCGTTAACACACGGAGCAGACAGCCCCGGTACCTGCGTGGCACACGAGGTGTCCAAGCCTGTCACCACTCAGCGTGCATTGAGCCGAAGGCAGCAGCATCCTGACAGCCATGGTGGGAGGACGAGAGGTGACGGGAGGAGCGGTACCAGGAGGGACAGGCGTTCAGGTGACCCCAAGGAGAGCCAGGACCCACCACCACGCTCCTGCCATAAGACAGCATCGATCTCCTCCGCCCCACGCAGCTGGAGGACTCGCTGCTGGTTCAGACATTGAGAAGTGTTTCTCTGCTAAGGAAGATCTCACCTTTCACACCTCCAGTCCCTTGGTTTTTTTTCCCTTTAACCTTTGTTGGGAGCCAGTCTCGAGTCCACTAAAATAACAGTGTTTCCATACCAACAGCCCAGAACTGGGCTCCTCTGGGGCACTCGAAGAGGCTGCTGTCAGAACATACCCAGCACTTCTTCCCGCTCCAGCTTCACGCCCCACAGCCTCTTCCCATCCGTTCCCCCACAAACCTCGGGGCACAGCTGTGTTGTCTGTAGGTGCCACCCTTAACACCGAGAGGTGCTGTAGGCACCCGTCGAGCAGTCAGTGCCCCAGCGATGCCCGAGCCGGGCACACAGCAGCCGGGACACCAGTCTGTGGGGGCGGCAGAAAGGCCGGAGGTGTCTGTCTGAAGGACTGGACAGCTGTTGGATTTGGTAATCCCGTCAGCTTTATTAATAATATTCATAATGTTCATGCCCTCCCTGGTATTTTACAGGCAGCATGAAGCGATCCTTTGTTATTAACACAGGCACTGCTTTGCTCCCAATCCACAGCATTTCTCCGCCCGCCCTCCCCGCATTTCCACCACCCCTGCACCCCATTGGCAAAGCCCTGCGACTGCTGAACTCTCCGGTCCCAGCCCGGCAAAACCCAAAAGCTTTGGCCTCACCCAGCCCAGGAGCACCCCCAGGCACCCCCTCTTCGAGTGGGGCAGGATATTTGCCATATTTGCCCTTTGCAGAGCCAGGCCCAGCACTGCCCCGTACCTTGCCCAGAGACTGCCTCCAGCTGACCACCCCATTGATCCGCCGCTCTTGAGGCCCTTCCAAAACCCCATCCCTCCCCTGCAGCACTTCTGTCTGCCCTCAGACAAAGATTTATGAGGGTTACCCACAGATGTGGCTGCAGAAGCAGTCTAAAAGGGTTTGTAGCAGTGCCACAAGCAATGCTCCTCCAGGCCCAGTCCTCGCTAAGTCGCTCCGAGCAGGACACGACCGCAGAGCGAGCTCCGAAGCGAGACCTGGGGAGGCAGCGTGGATGCCTGCCAACCTGACAATGGGGTTTCATTTAACGAGAACGGATTTAAGTGTGGAAATCAAATATGAAACAGTCGTAGCCAGCATTGTCTGCATTCTTGGAGTGGCACTGAACTAGCAGCGAGAAAAGAACCGAGACGCTGGCCCAGACATGCTCCAGCTGTCTGAGCCTACCTCTGCCCTCCTCCGCTGAATGCGGCCATTCAGCTTGTTTTCATTTCATTATTGGATGTTATTTTTGCAACCTGGGAAAAGAATAGAAAAGGGAAAAAGGTCCTTAAAATGCTTTGGGGTTTATTTGTTAAGAACTAGCCCCTTTCTTTCCTTTTTATCAGAGCTAAATAGCACGGACTTTAAGGAGCACGTGAGGCCGGTGGCATTATCAGTTAGGCACTTGTTTCTCAAACACAGCCCTTTATCTCGGAGGGAGCAGCATTTGCGTTGCTGGGGTTATTCACATCAGTTGTGCTCATTTAGAGCTGAGCAACATGCAATTAAATAGCCATATAAAACACCCACTGGACGAGCAACAGCTGCCTACAGGTAACCTGAAATTTCACGCACACACCTGCCAAATGTTGCAGCTCTACCCCTGTAAATTCCCCTCTGCACACAGGAGCAGAGCAAGCCCTTTCCCATCGCCGTGGCTGGGTGAGCAGCAGGCACTCCTTCCCCAGCACGGCTCAAGTCAAGCCTTTAATGACTTGGTTAAAAGCCTGACGCTGCAGATCGCTGCTGGCAGGAGTGCTGCTCCACCAGCCCCGGGGGCAGACATTCCCTCCCTTCCCTGCCTTTCTGAAGAGCAGGACCTACTCATTTTTAGTGTTCAGGAATTCACATCCAAGATCTGATGATAATTTATTTTCCTCCTTCATATCAATTTTGCTTTACAGGTTAAATGTCAGCACGTACCTCCTGTGTCCCCCAGCTGGGGACACTGCACCCTATGAAAAGCCAAACCCTTGCCAAACAAAGGGCAGGATTATATTGTTCCCCCGGAGCAGGGTGGGAGTTTTGTCAGTTGGTGGTGGACTTCTTGAAAAAAAGAAAAAACCAAAAAACCTGCATTTTAGTGCTGATACTGCTTCAGCACAGCAGTAAGTTCTCACTGGTCCTTCACATTCCTTTTTGAAAAGGAAGAACATTGTGTTTTGACATTTCATGCATCTTTCTCTTGGGGACAGAGTCACAAATGCCAAACCAGAACCTGGTTTAGGTCTTGCACATTCCTGGATTAGTCCTGGCAAGAGGTCAGATGTGCTTTAATATGAATTCTCTCTCCAAGCATCACTTTGTAACAACATTCAAAACAGGTCTATAATTCGAAATTTGGATACTTTAAGGTCCAGCAAGATCAAGGTGCACATACAATAACCACTCGCTGCACCCAGATCATTGCTTCCCAGTGAGCGATGTTGCTCTAAGTATTTGACTAGACAAGTTCATAGCTTATTTTCACCTTACCCCAGCCCATCCAACAAGGGAAGAGCCCCTCCTGCACCAGCCAGACCCGAGCAGGACCCTCACCCCACAACCCTGGAGACCCCACATGCTGTGCTGCTCCCCCATGCACCGAGCCAGCCTGCCAGGCAAGCCGGGGGCCTGAATGCTTTCAAGTGGGTTGGGAGATCGGAAAGGAATTTGGGAAATTTTCTGGGATTTATGAATGCCATTTTATGGCATTCAAATAAGATCATTTCCTCTTTCATCCTGGCTTTCACCTTTTCATAATTTTTAAATTTTATTTAATGAAAATTTATTCTCCTATTAGAATTGAATTTCCGTTCATTAAGGATGAGAGGATGATTTCAAGCAGTGAGTTTCGTAAGTTCTTCCAAAGCCAGAAACCTTAAACATATGCTCAACACCAAGCCTACAAGCAATCCCATTTACCTTAATAGGAGTGCTTATCTCTAAGCATGTGCATAAGTGGTTTGTTGGCAAAAGCTAGTGCTAGCTCCCTTCCAGATGACCCTATTTAATATTTACCAATATTAATCTGCTCAGTAACTATAAACACCAGAAAAAAGCATTGAATTAGCTCTACAAAAAGCTTTTCCAAACAGGACTTTAGCTTCTCCAGGAGGGTCAAACAGTTCCATGCCTGAGCAGTCTGAAAGGGACTGGGGCAGACCCAAAGCCACAGGAACCAGTGAGAGGGTGTCGACTGATTTTACCAGCCCGGGGATGGGATCCTGCATGAACACCTTTCTGGTTTTGGCACTGCGACTAGGAGGGATAACAAAGGCTGTATGCTGACATTAAGAAAGTTTGTTTTATTTATTGACATCCTGTTAACCTCCAGCCTCCAGTGCACTTAAAGGAAGCTGTTAATTTAATGGTTGCATCAGAAAGATATGACAAAACATGTACTGCTGAGCAATGATGGAAATCTCCAGGCCTAACACCAGCCTTAACACCTGCACAAGGCAGCGGCTGCACGGAGCTCTGCACAGAGCGTAAGTCTGAAGAATTCACCCTTGAAAAGGGAAGTTTTCAAATCCAATGGGTAATAGCTGATACAGACCCTAGCAACAGCCTTTGGTAGAGGCCTCCACTGTAAAAGCTGTACTCCAGCAGCAAAGCATCTCTAGGTCCCTGTTTCCTTCCAGTGGGATTGATGCAGAGTGGCTGGATTAATCCTCTCCCACTGCTTGGAGTTAAAGCTGCCCACAGGGCTGTGAAGTGTTCTCAGCAGTCCTCAAGAACTAGGAAAGGTTATTTTGCTATTAAGCCCGGGCACAATCTGATCTCACAGCAATGCCATTTGAGTATAGGTGGTGTCTACTCCACCAAGACAAACTGTCATTGTGCATATATGCCAAGGAAAAAGGAAAGTAATGGGAAGACTAAATTAAGCATCTCATTCTGGGCAGTAAACCGTAGAAAGATAAAGGCTGTGATTCAACAAAATATTTTGGCACATACCTGGCAGCAGACACGAGGACGACAACACAGCACTTGTCAGGCTGAGTTCAGTAACTACCGTGCTCATGGCAATCAGGATTCCCTACAAGCTGGATGGGACGTGAATTACAGCCATGTTGTAAACCTGTGTTTTTCGTTCCTGGACTGTTTTCCCCTCACCTCCAGCCATCAGCCCTCGTGTTGAAGTACCGCTGAACTTAACCACAGGAGCCAGATCACAAGATTATACACTTAAAACTGGAGATGAAAAGCTTCAAGTGTTTTGAAGTGATGAAGCCATAATCTTTCCACTCCCTGCTCAGACAGTCATATTTATACCCCAGAAAGCCCTGTCACTTACAAAAGCAAAGCAGGAAGATTGTTTTATTTTATTACCTCCATGTTCGTGGCTCAGGCCAGCACTCACACTCCGGTTTAGTCCCTGCTCCCTGACCCACATCTGATGCTTCTACAAATTTGAGCACTGACTTTCCAGGCATGAGACTGCGGACTTGTGTCAAAGTTCTTCAGGATACTCCTGCAACTCCCAACAGTGCTACAGTCACTGATTGTTGGTTGGTCTCAGCTTTGCCTTTCCTGTAAAGCAGCCCAGCACCTCCAGCCAGCCAGCCTCCCCAGGTCTCCTGAGCAGCTGCTGCTGTCCTTTCCCTGAGTCTACTCCCTCACTCTTCAGCCCATGGCTCAGGGTCAGCATCATCCTTCATTCCTTTATCCCGCTGCTCACATTTTTCATCCACTAGCTCCTAACACGAAATGGAAAGGAAAGTTCCTTACAGCTTCAGCCAACCCAACCTCCTGAAGTCTTTCTGCCCAGAGAGACAATAACTACGGCCCAAGCCAAGATACTATCTCTTCCAGACGAGGGAAGTCTGGCAACCCTGATAGCTAATGGCCTACGTAAGCCGGTTACAATTTCACTTTTCATAATTCAACTAGTTTCTTAACTGCGTGGAAATGCTATATGGTATTTATGGAAAGTTCAGCGTTACTCAATGTTACTACAGTTTTGGAAGCAGCAATGCTGTTTTTAGCGGTGTTGGTTAACCACAGTCCTCAACTATCACATCCACTTGATAAAGCATCTCCACATGTGTGTCCATTTCTACCCAAACAGACTGGAAAAATTTGTGAGCCACTTCAGAAAACAAAGTCACTTCTGCACACAGGTTCCTCCCCTCACCTGGCTGCACTCAGCACAGGTGTCCGTCTGCACACAGACAGCAGAAATAAAGCCTGATCCTGTAATCATTAATCAGGCAAAATTACAGTGGGTGACGGTCTGCCTGCCTGAATGAAGTGAGTGCCTGACAGCAGGTTCCAGACAGGAGCGTGCCGATCACCTTTTTAATCTCTTGGTTTTCTAGTCAGCAGCTCCGTGTGGGCACCAAGCATATAAAGGGTATTTTTGCTGCAAGTGTTATGATTTCTATTTCAGTTCAGCAGACTTCCTTACTGAACAGTCACTGCCTACAAATGAGTTTTCCAATTAATACTGCAGCAGATCTAATGAAGATGCTGTGCAAGATTTCGCTACAGCACCTCCAGGTGACCAGGCTGCCACCCTTCTCCAGCTCTTCAAAAACCATGAGGCCACTTTACCAGGACAAATCAGGATCTAAGCTAAACCACCAAGGCATGGGTTATTTTGCTTGTTTAAAATAACGACCACAGCACTAGATATGTCACTCTAGGCAATAAAATACTGTTTGAGTTAGTAGCAGCAGCACCCAGCTTTCTACAGGTCACCTTGCATCTCCGGGCTGTTTGCTTTAGGCTCTCACACTTTTGTGGAGGCATCTCCCCACCACCAGCTCTGCCCCACTGCTGGTAGCAGCCAGGAAAGCAGAGATGAGCAGCTGCCGACTCCTGCTGCAGCCATGGCAAAGGAGACCCAGCAGCCTATTGAAACAGGCAGCTGCCCTCTGGCTGCCACGGCAGAGCAGGATGGAGCTTTGTGAGGAGGGCTGGGTCCAACTGCCATGGCACGTGTTCAGTGCACAGGACTGACACAAGAGCACTGCTCCTCACACGGACGGAGCATGGATTTTTATACAAGGAAAATGCTTAGGAAGCTGTGGCTACCAAACAGTACTTACAGATTTTACAGACGACCTGGAAATATGGGCTCAAACTGGAAGTTAAGTGGCATGTTTTCAAGCCTATGAAATGCAATTTGTTTCTCTAGGCAAAGGAAGGCTGTACAAGCCCACGTTGCCCAAACCCTTTACGAACACCTCGCAGTGCCAGGGGACACGTGCATTTCACCTACACTCCGTTGCCTGCCTCAAGCGTTTGGTTTTGAGCAGCTCCTGACACTTCCACCCAAGTTCAAGCTTTTAAGTTTGACTCACTTTAGGAAACACTGGACATTAATCCTACCTGCAGGTACTAATAACCAAGAAGAAAGCATCATTGAAGTCCCCTCAGCCTTTCCCTCCCCAGGCCACCTGCTGAAGATTTATCACTGACACCCTCCTTCCTGCTTTGTTTAACATCCGACTGCACCGCCAGTGCCGGTCAGCAGTTGGGATCAGTTCACCTCCTCGTCTTCTGCCTGCAGGGCAGTTAGGGTGAAGGCAAACCACATGAAAGGAGACTGTTTGCCTGCTTTTACAGCTGCACAAAAATCGCCATCTAATATGATCAAAATGCAATTTTTAACTGGCCCTGATATTTAATGGAAACTAATCCAGGAACAAATAAGTGAGTGTGACACACTGTGGAAGACTACAGAAAAATACAAAGAGATTTTACTGGCAAAGATCAAAGAAAAGGCACTAGTTAATAGCCACAGTTTCTTGAAACAAGCCCTTCCTTTGAAGACAACAGCTGATGAATAGCAACCTGATGAAGCTGATCAAGTGCCTTTGAAACAAGGTGTATATGCTCTGAAAGAAGTAATTTTCACACTGACAATATCACACGTCCTCTGAAAATTTTTAGTTACAGTAACTTGCGTGGATAGCCTGCAAGGAGAAAAGCGTGCACCTGCTCCATAGATTAAACAACCCAACTGCAAAACTGGAAGAACATTTATTCCCTCGCCAGTTACAAGTAACATCCCAGTCCCACTGCAATCTCTTGCTTTGCCTTGAGTTGAGCTAACGCTCAGCCGATTTATGGAAGCTGTGACCCAGCAGAACACTTAAGATGCCCCCATGGCCACAGGGTGCTTGCCCTGCCTCCCAGGGCAGATTCCCACCCTCACCACTGGTGTTCAGTTACTGGAGCTCCCACGCAGGGAGCAAGCCTCGTGCTCTCACAGAAGGCCCGGAGCCCCAGACACTGAGCTAGGCTAAAGAAAGCAGCAACAAAGGAGGAGAAGTGGGCCTGGGAAGGAAAAGTTTGAAACCTTGGGCCCCTCCAGGGCTTTAAGACATGCACTGGAGCTTCAGCGTAGTACTGGCTAGACAATAAAGCCAAGAAACTGAGAAACACCCCTCAGTTCCTAGCAGGGGGAGAGCAGCAGCTAAATGCTGTTGGTACAGGAGGGAGGAAAGGCCATTTTGGAACATAAGTTCCTCTAGCCTTATTCAAAACCTCACTAATGACTTCCTTCACCAAAAAAGTGGTGCAAGGTGAGATTTTTCCACCCTTGAAATGGCACTGCTCTTATCACAGGATGTCTCGCAGCAAGCAGGAATAAGCTGTAAGTAAAATTAAGTCTTACACAGAAGGACCGTCTCAAGGCCTGGCTCAGATGGCTTAAATAGATCTTCCCAGGATTGCTTCAAAATGGGAGTGGGCCTGCAGAAGCTTTTCCACAATGCCAGCACCAGCTATTGCCCTGCTGTTAGCCTCCCACATCTGGGCTGCAGCTCTGCCCTGGGGAACCAACCCAACGTCTGCCTTCCTTTGCACAGCCCAGTCTGACCAAATAAACCCTCAGCAGTCCCCTTCACACCCAAAATGAAGGGACCCAGCTCTAAGATGACCAAGGTACAGGACAACTGATGTCATGAATTTCCAGAACTCCTTAGGCTGGAGGGTCTGCACTTGCTGAACTTTACTTACCTTCGGCAGATACCCTAGCTGCCTTCTGCAACCAGATACTGTTAGAGTGATTTCTTCAAGAGAAAGCTGGTTTGATTTCTGCCACACATAGCACTGGTACAGAAGTGCTCCACTCTGAGAAAATCCTCAGGGAAAATAAGCCACCAAACAAGGGTGGAGGGTAGCAGAATTTACCTCACTGGCAACTACTAGTTGTAATAATAACATTGGATTACCTCGCTGGTCAGGTTTTACAGTAAAACTCCCAACACAACAGCATGATGGAACGGGAAAAACATCAGAAGAGCTGAAGGATGTGCAGGGACAGGCGGCTGCTGGCTGGATAAAAGGTTGCCCTGCAATAGCTTCCTGACAAGGCCGCTGGCTTGGACACTAAAGGGACCCAAGTCACAGCAACAGCTGTGTCACGCATGGCAGCAGCCCCAGCCAAGCATCCCTACGGCCCCCCTGCAGCCTGCCCGGCCGATCCCTCGGTGAGCTGACTCGGCTCCCCAGCCTAACCCAGCGCCTTCACGGGGCTCTCTCCCTGCCCACGCTGACACTGCCGTGCAGAAGTGCAAGACATGCGGACAGTGGACCAGCTCCAAGACAAACTTGGCTAGCACAAGGAGCGTAACGAGCTAGACAAACAATAGGTACCCAAACACATTTTTCTACCCTCGTGGGATTAAAATTGCTCCCCGCACGTCTAGTCTGAAGACTTCTAGCTCTGAAGTTTATTCCTCTCTGCAGACAGGAGATGTCTGCAAAACAGAGCACTGCTGTGAGAGCATTCCGCCCTCACCTACGTGCTTTCTCTTGAATACAAGACATTTCCCCCAAATACTGGGCAGAACCCCCTTTCATTTTACAGTCAGCTTCCAAACCCCACTGGCAGTGAGCACGGGGTGCTGCCTGGCATACATGGAGCTCAGGCAGCCTCCAGCACTTTGTCTCTGGTGTCTCTGGGTACTCCCCAGGCAGATCACTAAGGTTTAGTGATGCTTCTTGTTACCCCCATGCCAGGTACAATCAGTTTTCTTCTATTTACATCTCAGGGAAGGGCAAAGACAAGAAAAGAGCCCAAGACCCCAAAGGGAATTTGAGCTTTACACAGCCAGACACCCCTGCCATTGACCTCTGCCAGGTGGGAGTTCCCAAATCATCACAGCTTATTTCCCAGGAGGAGGCTCACAGAACACCTCCCCTGCAGTTGGTTTCATTTCACGGTGTGCCAGTGTCACTTCCCCCCACGTGGAAGCTTATTTTTACTGGGAACATGTTAAATCTCATTGTTACCGCGCAGCTTTCCCTTCCTCTCCTCTATAAGAGCAGGAAGTAGATTTAGCACAGCCTAACAGTCAGGTGATAAATATTATGGACTGGGTGCAGTCAGCTATAGAGGGCTAGAAAAGCTTCAGATAAACCTTCAGTGTCAAACACCTGTACCCAATGAGGGCCATTGAGCAATACAGGCTTGGAAAAAGTGAGTAAAAGTAATTACATTTTATTAATCTACGCATACAGAGACACCAAAAGAGTCAATTTCATGCATCTATCTAAAAGCAGACATACAGAAATTAAATTAATACCTTATAAAAACCAGCAATGAAATGGCTGTGTGGATACACCAAGCTCACATCACTTAGCAAGTGCAGTGAAGTTACCAGTAAAACCATTCTCTTGTTTAACTCTCAAGTGGGAGAGGTCTTTCCAATTTTCAGAAGCCTAAGGGACTCTTGGTGAGAGCCAGATACAGTAACTCAGAAATGTCACCATTAATTCTGAATTTTATGCTAGGCTCTAATTGACAGCAGTGATAAAGGACCACAGATGACATTTAGCTATGTTGTTTCTGTTGTCTAGTCATAGTTTTAGGGGAGACAACACTCAGATTTCAAGAGATGCCAGATAATTCAGAAGTTTCTGTAACTGGACTTTGGGGTAATATTTATAGTACACCTGGGAGCAGTCTAAACACGAATTTCAGCTTCGAACTCCGTTCCCATTCTTCCTGCCCACCCCAGTGCTCTCCAGATCATAGCTAAACCATCAGTTTAGATAAAACTCAGAAGAGAAAGTCTTTTCTTCATTTCCCCTCCAGGAACATCAAAGGCCAGAGCTGACTTTGTTCCATTGTCTCACCACCAAACCTTCCCTGGGTGATTCAGTCTGATGACAAATGGGTGACAGGGCAGCTGGCATGGTGCTGGCTACACCAAGAGCACATTTCCAGCAGCTGAGCCAACAGCACAGCTCACTGAATCCAAGGCAAAAGTTTCATTTCCCCCTTTGGATCTACAAAACCACACCTGGTTTGAGATATGGGGCATGACTTATGTGACTGCTCTCTGCTGCAGCATCCCTGTTTGCTTCAGCTCTTTTTCTAAGTACACTTAAACTTATGAAAATTAATGAAATTAGCAGCGCTGAAAGAAATTCAAGATCCTGGCTGAATAACCTGAGATACCTAGATTCCTTTGACAATTAAAAAGCCTCAGCACAGAGCAAGCACCAGGAGCTGCTAGCTGAGCATTCAGGTTCTCTGCTCCCAGTTTGGGCAGAAAAGGAAGCCAAACAACTGAGGGCCATGGTATCATGCAGATTCTTAGCAATTATACTGGTGTTCACATCAGAAATTCAGCCCATCTCACAGCAATCAGTATTATAACTGCAGAACATATGAAAGCTGCAGCAATATACTTATCAGAACTTCAGACGGTAATAAGCTCATTCCAGTCTGTGGCCTCGCTCACACCATAGCGTGATAGGTCCTTCACCACTCACAGCTCTGATTTAATGGGATCTGTCCCCACCCGGAGCAGAGCAGCTCCAGCACAGAGGAGCTCAGCGCCTGGCAAGCTGGGCCCGACCACCCCTCTGTGGAAGCCTCACCCGGGCTGTGAAATTGAGGCACACAAAGATGCTTGCCTGCACAGTAGTCTCTGGACGCAGTTAAAGTGTGAGCTGTGTTTTGCTGGAGATTACCATGTTGTTACTGGTTCCCTTGATACCATCAGCTCCAAAGTGTAGATACAGCCGGGGGAATGCTTAAAGAATCCAGATGCACTCCTCAGCCTTAATGTGTTTTCCTTTCCCCCAAATATTGCTATACATTTTCTGCAGTGACAGCCGTGACTCAGATACTTCAACAGAGAAGAGGAGGATCAGTTTCTTTGGTGCATGCTTATGTGTTTCAGCTGAATACCTAAGAACACAAATAGGGCACTCTGCCTTCAAGTCTAATATATCATTTTATGGAAATTACAGGAACATACTACACAGTAGCCTCCTTTCATCAAGATGTAGGCTTTTTAATATCGTAGCAAGGAATATGAAATGGAACAGTCTGCATCTCGCCCTGTTAAAAGACTTTACTAAAGACCATAAAACAATTTTCTGAGATGTGACTGGCCTGGTTCAGATCTCTTCCTCAGTACACCTCTCCTATAAGTACCAGAAATGAGCTTCCACATGAACAAGGGGAGGTTTAGGAAAAATAAACAGACTTGGAGGCATTTATATGAAAAGCACTTAAAAAATCTAATCTCTGTAGCTAATTTAAGAACTCCTAGGGAAAGGAAAAGTAGAGATAAGGAATCTTAATGAGGTCAGGCCAAATATCAACACATGATCAGCAATCAAATGCTTGCTGGCTGCCTGTTCATTATATGTGATGAGTTTGACAGTTTCTCAAGAGGAGAGACCATTACAAAAAATAGTAAAACATTCCACTAAAAACCCACTGAGCCAGTATTAAAATCTTAGTAAATAGTAAAAGCCTAGTAAAGCATTGCTAGTCACTGCTAAAGCATTGCTAAGCAACCTTTTATCCTCCTTAGGACTGGATTAGCTTCATCACAGCAATAACTAAGAGTCCTTCATCCTCACTCGCAATGCTGAGTTTGAAGTGCTATGTAATTTTCTTTGAAATGCCAGTGAGAGCTGCCACTCCAATTCCCAGCCCCTGCTGAGGCAGGGAGAAGCTGTGCTGAGGAAAGCTTGTCTGTAGCCACCAGCAGTCAGAAGCCAGGCTACAGGACATCAACTAATTTACCTTAAGAGACTTGCAATATTTATTCACCCTCACACTTTAATTCTTTGTGATGGATAATCAGCAGCTGATATCCCTCTCTAGTACCGATCTAGAGACACCTAGCTTTGTTCTTGCCTTAAGCTCAACTACCTGCAGTCAGAATTTCTGCTAAAGCACTATTTAACTGCGGTAAAGACCAAAACCAGGAAACTGCTGGGTGTAGATCTCACTGGACTATTACTGAGGCAGCAGTTTGCTGCTAGGCATTGCCACCATCTTCCATCTCTAATCAGTATTCCATTTAGATTTGTACCACCTTAGCAGGCCCTCTAAAGTGCTCTTTCCCTGGATGTTAGTGATAAATCACCTACCAGGGTGTACAACCAGGCTGACGGCAAGCTAGCCTAGTCTAACCTACAAGCAAGCTCCAAAGAGAAGAGGTAAGGGAGTTCACCAGCATCAACCTGATCTGAAACCCAGAGTGATTACAGGTTATTTAGAGACCAGTGCCAATAACTTGATATTTCAAAAAGCCCATGGAGCCTAAGAGAAGCAAGTTCAGAGATTCTTCTGAGTCTCTTAGTGCCCTCTCCCCTGGGGGAAGAGGTGTTTGGGAAGCAGCATCCAGGGACCCATTTACTTCCCAGGCTATAGCAGAAAGTGGTGAGCTCCCAGCCACCTCACCAGCCCTTCTTTGTCTCTACCTGAATTTCATTTTTATATCAGCATAGATATATTGAGAATAGCACTCCCCTGCCTATGCACACTGCTTTAACAAAGGTGCACCCATTGTCATCTTCAGTCTGACAGATGTGGATTGTCACCAGCTGGGCCTACAGCACAGATTTAATGAACACGTAGGAATTACTCACATAGCTATCTACTTCAGTTGGTAAGACAAATAGGCTGATAATTTGTTGTGAACAAGAATTATTCACTCCAGAAGTTATCACCTGTGCCTACATAAGGTATCCGCTAACAATAGTTTTTGTAATAGAAGAAAATCAGTTCAGATATGACACTTGTTCCTTTCAAGTGCAAACAAAATATGTACTCTGCTATTGTGCCTCTATCAGAGCAAGCATTTTAGAGCAGAGAAGAAGTAACATGCAAGTCAGAGCCTGTTACCTGTTATCTTTGGTCTATGATGAACTCCAAAAAAAAAATCAATACCCATTCCCAGAGCCTGGGTTCTGAGACAGACAAGGTCAGTTCCTACACTGTTACTCACACGGATGAAGAGATACTCTTCCAGAAGCAGAAGGGCTAGCACCAACATGGCAGTCTGGGGAACTCCTCCTTGATCCAAGCAATTCATCTTCCAGCTCATGAGGAAAAGGTACCATTTGCTTTCCTGAAAGACAGTACCCAAACAACCTGGTTAGGTTTCATCACATGCTGACACAGAGCAGCCAGGACCCCAGCTGCTCTGTGGTGGAAAGAATCAAGGGCAAGCCCAGCACAGGCACTGCCTCCATCCCACAGAGACTGAGCACGGGGGCAAGCGCCACCAACAGCCCCAGACACAGCACAAGACAAGCAGGCCCAGGGCCACCCCTCTCAGGAACAGAAGGAAACAAGGCCACACATACAAGGAGCCCTCCAGAACGCATCCAACTCTAGCGCAGGCCCAAGGAGGCAGCAGTAAGGCTGAAGACTGACAGCCCAGTAGCTCAAACAGAAGTAGAGGCCCTGGGATGAGCTTAAATAGGGCCCAGGGACCACGGGCAGGGCATGGGTGAGGCCTCAGGTGAGGCTGCTCAGGGCCATTAAGCGCAGGCAGGGCCCTGACACATACACCTGCTGAAGACGTTCACTTTATATAGGGTGTATGAAGCTATACTGATCCTTTCCTGTGTGAGATCAAAAGCAGATGCCACTCACACACCAGACCCTCTCCCCAAAGCACCCTGTGATGAAGTTGGCTCTGCCGAGCCGTGGGTCTCTGGTGGCGAGCAGCCTGCTCCCGGATCAGGCCTCACCCAGGCTGATAAAAGTACTGGGCCGGCAGCATGCTATGGTCACATTTAAGCTAATTTTTGTCAGAGCTCCCAAATTTCCTGGGTTAATGCCACCTCAGGAAAGGCCCATCACTCCTTTGAAAAACCAAGTCCCCTTCACTTGGTTTGACTTCTTCGCACACCAGCACCCCTAGGGCAGAGCTCAGGGGGACAAAAATGCCTAGCTTTAAGCAGTTGGATTTGAGTAAGCATATGACAAATTTATTTTCCCTAAAATCCATCGTGTAGAGGCAGTGTTGCCCACCCTTCCTTCCACATCTTCCCTGTCTGGGGCCGACTCTTCTTCCTTATCTCCAGCGAGCGGTCCTGACATTCTCCAGATACACGCATGAGGTCACGCAGAGAATTTCTGGCCAAGTACGCTGCTTATCCACAATGCTTACACGTACAGAAGGTTGGGGACATCTCCCCAGATCTGAGCCGAAGGGACAGCTTTATCTCTGCAGGAGTCCCACAGACACAATACGGCTGTTTGCCCCGGGCTGTGCCTCTGCCTCACAAGGCCCCCACAGTTTTCAAGGGAACAGATTACAGGGCCGTGCCAAAACTGGCAGCTTCCTGGAGAATTTGCTGTAGCGAACTTTAAACAGGTTGAAGGTAAAGAGGACATCCAGTAACCCATGGGTTGTGGGGTAATGGAGAAATAAAACAGGAGAAAGAGAGGACTGGGAAAAACCGCGTGCTAAAGAAATGGTTTCTTCTGCAAAGCCAGGCCGGAGCTTTGTGAAAATAGCACTGGTTGCTAATTAAACTGCTCCTACTCGTTATGTTTCCTTTTCACAAACTTACTTCTCACTGGTATAAAGACAATGAAGAACTTTCATTTTTGACTAAAGCTGATGTGCCAAATTGTGAGCTCAGTTAAACTGGTGGAAACGCACATAAAACGTTTCCTTAGGGAATGGGAATCGAGGGGTTCGGAAAAGAGCCCCGGTCGCACAAATGGAGTTTCATTATTTGGTATGTGAGTTCATTATAAGTGGGCTCAATTATATTTCATCAGTGAGGACATAATAGCCTTTTCATTCAATGTATCTAGTTGAGTTGAATGCTAAGCACATCTGATGCAGCTTTTGGAAAAAAAACAAAACACGAACAGTAGCCATGTGAAAAAACAAACAAAATGACTAAGGCATCTCGGTGCCTCAGCAAGCTCTCTTTTCTCACGGAGCCATCGGATAAAGAAGTGAATGAAGTACAGTAGCTTAACATGCACTGCATGAGGGTGTGCGGTGCCACATTCGCTGATTTACTAACTCGTTTTGTTTGAGGGGCACTTGAAAGGCTTTGACATTTACAGCTCTGTAGTCAAATGTGAAAGGAAAGAATAGATTCTGTATCTCCAAGCTCCCAGCTGCTGGTAAATGTCTACTGAAAGCGCCAGCGAGCCCCATGAGATCAGGAGGCACTGTTAGCCGCAGAGCTTTCCAGGTTT
Organism: Anser anser; assembly: GCF_964211835.1. Lineage (NCBI taxonomy): Eukaryota > Metazoa > Chordata > Aves > Anseriformes > Anatidae > Anser > Anser anser. The sequence continues at coordinate 23,624,352 of NC_139729.1, read as the reverse complement.
GTCTGCGAACGCTATTAGAGCAAATACGTCAACAGTCAGGAGGGTTAAAAATGTAAATCTACCTCTCGGAGAGATGCGAAGTCTCTCAATGGAGAGCTGCAGTGCCTTTACCACGTTTGCTATTCAAACACCGTGCAAGCTGGATTCAGACGGCAGCCTAGAGCCTGTGGTCAGCAGCCATGCATCAGTTCCTGAGCACACACTGCGTATCCTAAGATACTAAAGTCAAAAGGGTTTAGGATGTTTTCCTGGGCTTTAATTGCAAGAGCAGTTTTGTTTCTGTGTGAGTCACACGCTATACAAATGTTTGCTCTACTGTAGGTCTCCTACTTCACAAGGACCTCACAGTTTTCAAGGATATAACACACACAAACAGCACCAGGAGCGCAACGAGCAATCTGGTGAAGTTTCCAGCTCTGCAGTAAACCATGCTGTTCTCACAGACACAAATGTTACATCTGATTTGTCAAGCCTGAAAGCCTTTTGTCTTACAAGTCAGTCAATGGAAACTGCTTTTGACAGTGTGGGTGTTTCCAAGCTCTTCAGTTCAGGGTGAGCAGTGTTGGTGTCGGAGCCTTTGGCCCAGCATCATTTTTTGACTGCCGTGCAGCGCAGCTTTTGTTTGCCTGCTGCTTGCTCACAGGCAACGCTGGAATTCTGCAGCTGTATGTACATCCAGTTATCCTGTCCTTCCCACCTGTTTGGAGGACCCTGCCTATGCTGTTAGGTTTTTTTGCCTACATGAGGAGTTGCATGGTAAAGACTGAGGGGAGCAAAGGAAGGAGGAGGGTGGAGCAGGAGATGGAGGAGAGGAAAAAGCCAAGATAGCAATGGAGTGGGAAAGCAACACAGAGATACAAGGGGAATATGAGAATTAAGACCAGCAGGGAAATGATAACAACTGTTTTCACAAGAGGGATGGGGTGGTGCTGATCATATGTAGACTGCATGTGAAATATTCTTTTGGGGTTTTTCCTACAGTTTTGCTTGATTGGAAACCTGGATGGAGAGCAATATCCCTTCCTTCCCACAGAGGCCAGAATATGGGGGAAGAAAGTGGGAAGTTGCATGCTTGGGTGCAATCCGTGGACGGGAAGCATTGCTGGTCCTGGAGTGTAGACATAGCCTGTTTTAAATATGCTCAGGGAGGACAAGAAATAGGAGGCAGCCCTACTCTGCCAAACTAACTGGGTGCACTAATCTGAAAGAAGTTTGAAAGCTGGTTCCAGAGATCACTGACAATATCCATTCTTGCAGTTACACATTGTCGTCTCCATCGTCTCAGAGACTCATCTGGAAAACAAACTCCTTCTTGAAAGCATATGTGAATTTGCACTCCTCTTCCTCCAGGCTGAGCTCCGCTAAACTGCTCGGCTACAAAACACATTCGCCCTTCCCTGGACTAGGCATTATTAAGATCCATTATTTTCTGCTGCACTCACATCCACACTGCCTGGATCAATGCCGGGGGGATGCCCCAGGGCAGATGGATCCGTGTCCGCTCTCCTTTCCCACATCCTGTGAAGAGGAGCCACTGCATATTGAAACGGCAGAACCCTGATTTTTCTTTTTCAGCGTTGTATTTTGGTTGCCAGTCCCTGCCCATCCTGTGTGCAGTGGCTCTGCAGAAGGAAATTCCACTTTCCCAGCTTTTGGGGAGGAGGCATCAACGGGAAATTCATTCTCTTCCTCAGGGGTGCCAGAACACCACCTCCTGTTTCCCATCCTACTGCAGCAAGAGAAGGCCATGGGTGTCCTCACGAAGGTACGTGGCTCTTGCAGTGCCAAACGCAGCACTGGTGAGTTGTTACAGTGAGCAGAAAAGTGGGGTATTCTATTTATGTTTCTATCTAAATGGCATTGTTTAATAAATATGGACAAATTCCCCAGAATTGTCTGCTGAAACACAAATCACACATAGCTTGGATTTCACTTAGAATAATAGATTCGCTTCTCCTTTTAGAGGTTCCTATTTATCACATCTCATGCTCAAAACTTTTTAATTAAGAAACAATGCTGTCAACATAGACTTTTGTGCACTAAAACAATGCAGTGGAAGAAAGGCTGCTTTGCTCATTTTCTATTGCACATGAATGACTAACAACACTCTGTGAGAACGTCTTTTGAAGCACACAGTTGACCACTGCCACCCACCATGCACAGCTCGGGTCTGATTCCCCCCATGCACAGATCAATTCCTTGGGCTTTATGTTTCTTGAAAACGTGTATGACATCTTTAGATTGGGGATAAGGTCAGCACTGTATTCCTTGCCTCAGCTGATGAGTTTCCTGGCTTGATTCATGTTGACTTCTACCGAAAGAGAATATAAAATCGAATTGTAACTAGCATGTGAGAAAAAATAAATTAAGTAAAACAAATCATTCTTTTCATCTGCTCTGATGCTGGCAATAAACATCACTGTAGCTGTGAAATGCAAATGAGTGGGGGCTTTCACTGCCTGACAGCAGACATCACATCACCGGAGAGATGGCCTTGAGATCCCTGCCAGTGGCAGGCACAAGCCATCCCTATGGCAACTGAAGCGGTGGCTTGCATGGAAGAGTAATACTGGGAAAATGCTTACTTAATATGCTCTAGCAGCTGAAAATAAGTCAGTGCCACAGAGGCAGCCTGGCTTCTGCAGATCACATCAAGGGCTTCTTCCCCTGCCGGCAGTAGGGACTGCCACCAGGTGCGACTCGGCTGAGCTGTGGGGACGTACCCCTGGGTGTCCCTGGGTCCTGGCCCTTGGTTGTTCTGACCCAATCTGACCATACCACACAGTGACCCTCATCTGGCACACACACAGAGCTCTCCTCCCCATAAAATCGAGAGTACAGAGGAAGGAGTGGAACTTGGGCACCGAGCAGACAACACACCCAGGCTGAGGAGCTGTCTGAGCGCTGCGAAACCCGCGTTCCTCTGGCCAGACACAGCCAGGGGACTAAAACTGCTTCCAGCACATCCTTTTATAGTCTGCTTTCCACGCCGTGGATGGAGGCCTTTGCAGAACAACGCTGAAATGCTCCAGAATCTCAGCAGCGCTTACTGAGCGGGAAGACAGCAGGTGTGGGGGCAAGTGGAGCGACTCAAATCCATCCTGGCCTTCACGTTGGCGCTAGAGCTTGCTGCCAAGAGAACCAGAAGAGTGCTGCCACCATATGATGCCACGACTCAAAGGGAACAAAGGTTTGTCTCATACCTTTGAGCTCTTACAGCCAGTAATTGTTCCATGGATTGCTTTTCTCATGGTGGACAACTGTCACCAACAAGAGCCTTTGTTTTTTCAACATCTACCTCTCCTTTTTCTATTTTTTTATTAGCAATGATTATAGGGAAAGGCAATCTTCGTTAAAAGTAGGGGTCAGATAGCAAAATTTACCTGTAAGAGGCAAAAACAATGGACAAGAATTAATTAAGCACCAATAGGAAAACTGGTTTGTTCTGATAATTCTAAATGGAGGTTTAAATAAGGCAGGAGCTTTAATTTACAATCATGTTTCGATATAGCTTTCAGTAAGTTATAGCTGGGAATCCACTACCTAGGAGTAAGGCAAGTTCAGTTAGGAGAAAAAGCTCTTTTTTAAAGAAAAAAAAATCATCAAGCCGAAGGATTTGTAACGATTTCAAGTCAAGTGATGAGATGAAATCGTGCCTGTTACCACTCCTCCCCTGCACTCACAGCCGAGCCGTGGCCCCAGCCTGGAAGCAAGCAGTGTGCTGGGCACTCCTAGCTCCGGCCTGCTCTCCACAAGCAGCGAGCAGCAAGAAATCCCTGAGAAATCATGACTGGCCAGTAATGAGCGGCTGAGAAGAAAGTCCTGGGTTAGGTAAGAAGCCCAGACACATCGCAAAAGGAAGCGGAGAAGTAGTGTAAGTAATCTTCTGTGAATCACCAAGCAGAACAATCATGGAAAAAGAGCTTATTATCTGATAGTTACAAGTGTTGGGGAGGGACTGGATCACCAGAGGACATCTGCACAGTGTTTTCATCAGCCTAATTGTGCCAACATTAACATTAGCCAACAGGAACTGAGCTCAGTGTATTAAACAAACTTGCCAGTGTTAACCTGTTAAAACTCTGAGTACTTCACGGAGCCAAGTCCTTTGGTCCACCTGGAGCATGGTGCCGCCAACCAGAGCCATGTCCGTAATCCGTGTATTGTGGCAATTCGTAACGAGACACGGGGTTTCTACTGCTTCCAGTTCAGCCCTCGTCAGTAGTGGTTTCCAGTCCCCGCTGCCTAATGGAAGGCTTTTCTGAAGTTCTTCCAGTCACTGTTGTGACTTCATTTCCTCGCAGACTTGTGATCGCCATCACGATTGGCAAACTGGCCGGCAATAGCAGCAGAGCCTCTGCGGCCGGAGGCGCCTCAGAAACGCAGCAGGCACAAGGGTGAAGGCCCCAGGTCAGTCCCGCAGTCCTGCGGTGATGCAGAAAGCGACCCTGCCGATGTCTGCGCCGTCCCCGCGCTTTTATAACAGTGCTCCTCGGAGCATGGCCCCCACACTTCTTAGGGCGTTGCATTTGGAGGAAAATGTCGAAGACAGTGAACAGCCACAGGCTATGCAGCTTTTGGTGCTCATCAGAAGTATTCACAATTATACAAAGGCACACAAACAGTTTGTGAGTGCCCTTTTTTTTACCGTACTGTGATAGCACAGCACTGGCATTTACACCCTCTGTTCTGCATAGCCAGAGCCTCACCGAATTCGGGTTGCTAACTATTACTGTCTGTCCCACCAGCAGCAGGGCACCAGCGGCTGAACCTCCAGAGACGTTTTGCAGTGCTAGGTCCTTGTGGACTCTTATTTCTGGCAGGATAGCCAGGAATCTCCGTGTCTTTTGTTACTTTTACCTAAGGGTGCAGCCTTTGGCTTGTGCCTGGAGCCTCTTGTTTCAGTGAGCAGCTCACGGAGAGCAGGGAACCGAACTCAACTTTCCTGATTTTTCCCTATTTTTTTTTCTCCTGTCTAATCGTTGGTCTGTAATGAACTTAACAGGGGTCTTTCTTCTAAGGGCAGGCAGCAGAGCTCTGCTGTAAGGTGAGGCAAAGGAAGAAAACAGGGCTTCTCTGGAGCAGGGAATTTTCCCATGCCACGTTAAAACCTAGTCCAGCTGCAGGTCTGAACACTGGTTTGGACAAAAGCAGTTGTCTGAGATGCTCGGTAGAGAAGCAAGTCGACCAGCAGGAGAAGCAAATATTGAATCCAGCTCCAGTGTCCTCTCCCAGGGAAACAGCTTTCTCCTCTGTGACCAGGACTGGCACAGGCAGCTTCCTCCCTCGGCCTTGGTTTTCTTGGCACGTTGTTGATTTTATTGCGTAATTTTTCTCCCGATGGGTCCAATCCCTGACTTTTTTTCAAAAGTATTTGGCAACCTCTTTCTCATTACCATTTTGGTCGCCTCTGTGTTCTGGGGCTGCTCACGGGGTGATGCATTGCTGCTGGGTGACATTTGCAGACACATTACTGACAGGAACAGAGAGCCACAATGATTTCCTGAGGTGAAACTTCCCGCTAATCTGTGTGTGTCTGTGTTTATGAATGTGTTGTTTCTTATTTTTCCTTGGCTTTCGTGTGATGTCCCAGCTGTACAAATTACATCACCATCACCCTGATACAAATTCCAGTTATTCACGCTCCGGACGGCCCTGCTGCTCGTGTCTCAGGGCTGGGGCTGAGCAGTTTCTCATGGTCTCTTCCCAGATTTTGGACACTCGATCCAGGCCCATCGAGTCTGGAAATCAAGGGTTATTTTTACAGACTGCTACCAAGTACTGTGGTGGCTCCACACAGATTATTTAGAGCGCTGCTGCAGTCAGAAAATAATACGCTTTCTTGGTGGGCTTTGGGACCTATATTCCACGATGCACAGGAAACCTCCAGCTTTACAAGTTGGGAGAACTCAGCCTGAGATTTAGGAAGGGAAAAGAAGTTAAGCTGTGATTTCCCTCCTTCCTTGGTGATACCAAACACTTTGATGTTAGTACACTTGTCATTTTGTAAGAATAAATGACGCAGAAGCAGCCGAGCTGACAATGCATTTGCAGGTGACAAGTTTCGGTGTTAATGTAATCTCTCTAAGTGAGCTTTCGAGATACAGTATTCACTTACCCTGAAAAATGCTCCCGCAAAGGATGTGTTTCGTTCCTGACTCCATCAGGGCTCTGGTGAAACAAGAACGGGGTTACAGGAGACTGAGAACAAGGGGCTAAAGCAAAGATACATTACATTGTCTGGTGCTCAGGGAAATGGGGTGAGCACAGAGAGTGGATGTCGGGGGAGCGGTGCGGCTGAGCTGACAAGCTCTCCTCGAGACACCCTTCCCTAGCAGCTAGCCCACACCAAGGCATTAGATTGGAAGGACTCAGTTCTCAGCAGGAAAACAGGAGGTCCCTTTCTGTACCCAATTCACTGGATGGGGCTATGATTAAATGATAAATCAAGCCATTAGTATTTTATATTTATATAAACCATGTATTATATGTCTTTGTTTTAAATATATATTTGTAACACGATAACATTTAACAAGATAAACCCCAGTTTCCAACCCTCTGCTACTTTGCCCCCAAACTCTTCCTATCAAACCCACTAATCCAAACCAGCCCGTGTGGGCTCTCCCTCCCCACACCCCTTAGTGCTCTCAGCTTGCCCAAGTCTCCTCTTGCTCAACTCTCTGCTGAGTCTTAAAGAAACTGAGTTTGTGGACTGGAAGTGGTGGAGGAAAAATGGAAAAGAAGCAGAAGCAGCACATTGCCAAGGAGTATAAAACTTGCTATAGAAAGATTTGATTGAATAAATCCTAAAAAGTATTGATTAACAGAAAGAGCAAGCTTGAACACAAAGCAAGATGCCGTATGATGTGCATGGGAAGTTATCTTTATAGTCTTACCATCGCTAACTGCACAGCCAGCACACTGCAGCACCCTCCCATGCAAAGCTGTCTCAAAGTACTGTGTCATTAACAAAAATGACTGTAAGAATAATAAAGCTATTAATACACAACAATAGCTTAAAATAATACAAGGGCTTTTTTTTCATGTGCAGACAATCTGCTGCAGAATTAGGAAAGTAAGTTGGGATGTCCAAGCCTAGCACAGTGGCTGGTGGTAACAAGCTGAGAGCTCAAAGCGCCCTGGATAAAAGTCCTACGTGCGCTGTGCTGCATTCCTCCAGGAACCAAGGCAGGCTGGGGAGGAGGCTGCGGGAAGCAAGAAAGGCAGCATGCAAGCCAACAAGAAGCTGTTGAACGAGAGCTGTTCCGTGACCGTGCTCATTTATAATGACACTTTCATGGGTTTTACTGTCTGGAGAGGGACATTTTTTTTCTATGGAAATAGAACATGCGAGTGGAACCAAAAGCAAGGAGAACAGCAAATCACACCGGCGTAATGGGACTGGCTCTTTCAGGATACCAACTACATTTTTGCTTTGGCTGCAGATCAAATTGTGGGTAGAAGCTCTCTCTCTGTCCAGATGAGTCTTCCATTTCTAGCTAGCTGCCCGCCTCGCCATTTCCGTCTAACACTTGCTAATACAGCAATGTCCTCCGTACCGTATTTTCGTCTCCCTGTCATTACTGCCTCTGCAGTTTGTCACTTGCGGTCCATCGCTCCCCTTTCCCATTCTAACTGAGAGATTCCTCGTAACAGAGATGAAGTGCTGGATTTGATGGGCCAAATCCATTTTCTTACTTGTCATGGCTTGTCATGGTAGGATACACAGTGTCACGATCGTCGTCTGTTTCTGCTGAGTCTTACAGAAACCCAGGCGTTTCCTCAGCCCCTTCTATGCACTTTGTTTACCCAACCTAAAAACACAACAAGAGTCTCAACACCCTGGACTGTCATTATGGCAACTGCCCTTTTAATTAAAAACAGAGTTCTGTACTGCATCAGCAGGAAAAAAGAAAAAAAAGATTTGTTTTCTCAATTTGATATGTGGTGTGGGACACCGACCTATGAATTTAGGCCAATAAACTTCCCTTTTTCACAAGTAGAACTTTCATTATTTCATTTTCTGTTTATAATTCTTAAAAAAACGGAAATATCCTAAAGGTAATATTCAAAACAAAAATGCTACAAAAAAAGCATAAAATATAGATTTTTTTAATGCTGTTAATTAGAGTCATAAAATTTCAGAGCAGAAAATTTCCATTTGAATGACTCACGTTATTAAGTACAGGACTGTATGTTCCCATGGCTCAGCAACCTTAGCAAATATATCATTAGTGGTCCACAGAGAGAGAAGGGATACTTTGGTGTTGGTGTTCTTATTTTCAGCAGCTTAACAAATTAATGATATAACTGTCATTAGTTTTCCATAAATGTTATCGTTACCCCTGCCAGAGTGTGATCGGAGATGCAAGGGGAAGTGATTCACATGACAGGCTGTGATTCACGTTGACTGACTTTCCATAGTCCGTCAAAATCCAATCCACATCATGAAAGGCTGAGAATTATTAATATATTACATATGCTTAAGAGCCATCTCAGACAGACTCCCTGCCATGAATCGACACGTTACAATTCTTTGATATTTCCTGCCTTTTTAATGCAACATGAAACATCAATGGGAGGAAAAGTAAAAGGTGTTGGGTCTCTTGGAACTTTCTCTGTTCAGAAGGAGGTTAACATTGCACAGCACTACTTAAATCACGGCATTAGTCTTGTGTTGGGTCTCAGAAGCATGACTGTGTGGACCTGTGCAGTGCTATTTCGTGCCTATACCTGTCTGCAGGTGCTGTGATTGCGGTCTGTTGGTTTGAGTCCTCATCCTCAGGGCCTGATCCTCATCTACCTGAACATTAACAGTTCAGCTCCTCCAGCCGAATAGCTGGGGAGGTTACTGCCCACGTTACCGGTAAGCTGTGGCTGTGTATGCTCAAGTACAGATTCATATGACACAGGAAAATGCCACACGTGACAAGACCTCAGAACCCTCTTCTTCCCCCCATCATCCCTCAGCTACTTGCCATTTATTTGTAGACCATATTGGTCCAGGCTATGGCCTGCAATCCCATTCTGCCCCCAGCCCTGGCTTGTTACCAGGCACCCAGCTGGTACTTGCTGGACCTGATCCTAACCTTTCCATGTGGATTGACTTCTTGGCCTTGGCTTTGCCTTGCTGCTGTAAGGCTGCATTCTGCTCTGGGCTCTTGGCCGAAGCTGGCTATGATCTCTGGGCCTGCCCTGCTCACCTTTTTCAGACACTGGGGGACTGGGTCCTAGTTTAATGACATAACAGATAATGTGAAGAACAACATCTTTATCTCGAATTTGCTATCTGCTAGCTTCGTATGACACCTATTAATTCCTGAAGTGACGTACAATGAGCAATCAGCTCTTATTCACCTTCTGCATGTCACCTGACACTGTAGGCTTCTGCCACACTATTTCTTCAGGCACTTTTTCTTGGGCTGAAGAGTCATGGTTTACTTGTTTATTCCATCTATGCACACAGATATGTAGGCACAAGCATGCACACTCACACCCCCGTTTATTAGTACTGAGCTTAACTAAGAGATGAGAGATGCTCAAGAACTTGTGCCTTTGTAGCTTAGGTGATTTCGTATCTGAAGGTGTATCTTTGTTGGTCTGGTTTTAAACCCTTGCAGGCTCTGTTATGCAAATCAGACAAAAAAAGTGCAATAACATGACTTATTTAGTGATGTCTTGGCAGACCTGCTGGGCAGCATTTAGGGAAGCACTTGTTTCTCCCTGGTCAACAGGGCTGCTCTGTTATGAGATGCTTTGTTCCTTTTTCCCTTTACTGTGTAAGTGGCAATAACTTAGAGAAGAAATAGTGCAAAGTCCTAAACATTAATAATTGATCTGTACAATGCAGAATCACTATTTTTCCTAGTAATTGGTTTTTGGTCCCTACAAAGTCTTCTAAATGAAGAACAGATGAGTTATGCAATTAAAACTAAAAAGGGTGTAGATTATAGCTGACAAATCAAGCTCAAGTACTATTCCATTATGCTCCAATACATACATCAAGGTCAGTTTTTGGAGAACAGAGCACAGCCCAGGCTTTCAAGTTGGATACAGAACCAGTTGCAAAAGGAATCTACTGTACTGGGAGCTGCTGAATGCTTAGCTCGTGTTGGAGCTTGTCCTTAAAGGACGCCTGTGTGATCTGTGCGGCACGCACCGTTCCACCTGAACGTACGCACTGGGAAGGAGGTGATGGGAGCGGGGTCAGCATTCACCACTGTGTTCCTGAGGGGGACAGAGACGGGAGCAGGGAGAGGCAGCACCGAGCTCTCAGCCTGTGCAACTTGTGTTTTGTAGTAAACATCCACTAAAGTTCCCACTCCAATAATAATAATAAAAAAAAGCCTCTCTGATTTAGCAAAGAACTTACTGGCAGCTGTAAATGTGGCTTCGTGACTGAGCAGTGTCACAACAGCTCAAGAGATGTCAGGACGTGAAGCTGCTGAGAGGTTTTTCTCCGGTCAGCTTAAAACTATGTTAGTTAAAATAACTGCTTCCTACCCCTGGCTCTGCAGTGACCCGCTGCTTCTGAAAGGAGTGGGGCCTTTCGCCTCCCCCTGGTTTTCGAGCTGTTCCCCTGGTGACTGTGCCTGCTGTTAGCAAGCCGAGATTAACGGGCTGTCCTCTCTAACACGACACTTCAGAGAAAGGAGGACACACATCAACTGCTAGTGTGAAAACACCCTGCGCTGTGAAAACAACTGCCTCCTCACCCTGGGAGCGTAGCTGGCTGTGAGGTACTCGGAAGTGAGTCTCGTGGATGTGGCAGAGCTAGTGCTCGCTTGGTTATGCTGTCTGCATCATCTGACCAACATCTGTCAGCCAAGCTAAAGCTCTGTAAGCTTTGTGCCCTGCTACTACTGCTCGCGGTACAGCATGGCCGAGGGGGAGGTCAGGGCTGCAGCGCTGGTAGTGAGCTCCTGCTTCTCGTCAGCTAGTTGTAGTTTTTCCTCATTATTTGCTACTAGTATAAACAAAAAACAGCCTCCATGGCAACGTAGCCATTTACTTTTCAACTTCTCAAAATAGGAATAATTTAACGTTTTTTTTTTCTTCCCATTTTATATTTTAGAAGCTTACACAGGCAAATGTGGGCATGTTCTGGCAATTAATAATCAGCTGAGTCAGAGGTCTTCGAGGGAGCTTGTAATAAAGCGCCAGGAAGGATCTTCCTCTTTTATATTTAAGTTCTTGTATCCGGAATGAAATCTGCATTGCTCAGCACAGCAGCTTTGCCTTTTTGGGATATATCAAACAGATCCATGTGATTGTTTCAAATGAGATGCTTTTCCTATTGCCTTTGACAGTTAAAAATGAGGTACCTCGGTTTTTACTAGCTGCAGTGTGAGTTGTACAAGTCTGAACCGGTGAACCTGCCCCCAGGGCGTGTTCCACCAGCCTGCCTCTATGCGCCCTACAGCTACACCAGTCCAATAAATTTCTTCTAGTTTAGAGTAACTAACAAGCAAAAAGATCAATTGGTTTATGTTGGGAATGGGATGTGAATACGTACTGATGGGTCACCCCAGTTCTCCAAACCCTGCTCTCCTTGTCTCCTTTCCCCATTCTTAGGTGGGCTCCTTGGCTGCAAACCAGATCCCTCCAGCAGGAAAACGCAGGCAGAGACATGTTGGGGAAGACTTCTTTGCAAAGGCTCTGCCTCTGCTGCACAGTACCAGGAAAATAAGATTGTACTACTCTTAAAAATGAAGGACTTGTTCCTATAGACCTTTGTCCATGACCCTAAATACCCACTTGCAAATGCACGAGTGGAATGGCTGAACGTGATGCTAGCAAAAACTGTCATAGTAACAGCACGAGCACCTACACGCCCATTTGAAGCATACACTTCATTATTTTTCAGGGTAAAATACCTGACCTGAAGTCATGATGTGGGGAAAAGGATCCTGAAAATACATAGGCTAAATCTAGGCTCAGGACTTGAATTTGGCTCTGCCACTTCACTGCCATGAGTCAGGTAAAGGATAGTATGAGCAAGGGCATCACTTAGCTCAGTAAGCTGACACAGTTCCTTACAGACGTTATCATCCCGGCCTCCTTATCTGGTGCCATCTGCTCAATTCCAGTGATATTTTTAGCGTGCGTTCACAGAACAGTTTTTCCAGTCTGGCTGCCTGACCCTTCGGTCTCCTAACAATGCAGCTGCAATGGAAGTGGTGCACAAGCAAAGGCTGTCAGTGAAGTGGGATTTCTTCCAGATCCCAGAATAACCCCCAAATTTGACCAATCCTGTCCCCTTGGAGCTGTTTTCTAATGACTCAAGCTGGGAGGCTTTTTCTGTAAGGTTCTATTAACCTATAAATGGCTGCAGCTCAGCTTTGAAGTTAACACTTCATTAAGATTAATTGGGGAAGTTCACACCTCTGCTGGGAGTTTGTCTAGCAGACTCAGCGAGACAGAAGTGCGCTGATTTACACACTGATGCCTGGCGCTGTAGCCACACAGGCAAGGGTAGCGACTGGCTAAAGAACTGTGCAAGAGCTGAAAAATGACCCTGCTTCCCTGGGCTTGGCTCCTCCTGAACCTAATAAAGCGAGTGGAAGCTGATGGCAACGGTCCTGGACTTGCAGTACACTTTCAGGTGCTGGTCCCAGGGCATTAAATGACCAGAGACGCAGATTAAACCTTTTTACTGGTGGTGGATAAACAAAGAGGTAAAATTTTCCATTCTGCTGCTGCTGCCCAGTAGGAGCTGGAGATTATTCACTGTGAGGAGAAGGGAAGCAGGGCTGGAGCCTGCTGACACAGGCGGTGTCCGGTGCACCGTGTCCATGGGAGAGCTCCCAGGAGGATGAGGGAGGAGGAAGGCTGTGTAATTCTGTCTCTTCCCCATGTGTCAGGCCATGTGACGGGAAGGATGAACCCTGCAACGCATCAAGTCCATCAAGGACGAGGAACGCCAATGCCCTTCTAGCCTCGGGTGTATCTGGGAGCATTATTGTTGCCTTCAAACTGGTGGTGCTTGCAACAAGCAGAAATCAAAACTGGAAACAAATCAAGTAGGCTTTAAATTTCTTGTCTGGGAAGGAAGTTTTTGAAAAGCTTTACCTGTCAAAGTCCTTCTTTTTTTTTTTTTAATGGAGATAAGTGTGTGTCAGCATCTTCACCAAAAAAGAAAAGTACAAAAACAATCAACAGCCCCTACGTCACGCTTGCAAAGGAAAACAGGCTGAAATCTCTAGCTGCTCTTCTGTCCTCCCTGGCTCTGCTGCTGCCAACTGCCCCTTGCCAGAATCCTGCTGCTCCAGCTCAGTGTAATATCTCAGTGCAAATTACAGAGAGTTTTGGTTAATATGCCCGACCTTAAATTGTGGTCCGGGCAGGTGTGCTGCCAGCTCCGCTAGAGGCTGTAGCCTTCAGCAGCGAGGCAGCACAAGTCCCTGCAGTTTCCTCATTTTGTCTTTCTCCACGTGATGATTCTTTCAGTCCAGTAAATCAGCAGCGGCTGTCTGAGGTCAAATGGTCATTTCTGTAGGATTTGTAGACGATGGGCATTCAGAGTGTCCCACGTAAAAGAAACTCTCAAACAAATGGACACTTAACCCATACATCAAGTCATGAGCAGTTACTTGTTCACGTCTGGGATACACCTGATTCGCTGTGGTGGTGTGTTTGTCCTGCTGAGGACAGATAGCTGTGACCAGTAATACCTTAAAATCACCATTTTCTGACACATCCCTACACTAAAATAGCAGAGGTAATGATGGTTACAACAGCACTTGGGAAGAGCTGCGTGGTGAAGCCCTTCTCTCTTGTCAACGCATGGAGAAATGGAGTTTCAGAGCTACGACGGTGTCATGCATGGCATAGTAAATAAGTCAGATCTTAGACTACGTCAAAGTTCATATGCAGACCAGATCTTGCCTGTACTCAGTTCTCATTCTGAAGAGCAGACGAGCTGTGAAGCCCCACACAACGCTGCACATAAGCCACAGCTGAAGTGGTTTAAGTGAACTCTCCAATCTAGCAGTGGCTACCTTCCACAGCAATGACAGTGTGGTGCTTTCCATAATACCGGGTCAGCATTTTGAAAGGGTTATGATTAGCTGTGATATGACAAAATAAACAATGGTGCGTAGTGTTTGCACAACGGCTTTCATACTTACTGCTTTGTGCAAGATAAGCTTGTGGCCTGAAGCTAGGAGAAACATCCCTTGTAGCACAGTCAGCTTCTTTGATACTTCTTTATCTTTTTACTGTGTTTATTGCTGGCAGAAAACAAGAGTAAATGTATAGATAAACTTCAGGGTCTTATCATCTTGGCTAGAGGGATAATCCTGGCTCCATTCATGTAAACAGCTACATTCCTTCTGATTCCATTTGGACCAGGGTTTCATCTCCCTGCATACTTTTTTTCCTCTATTTGCAGTCCTTGAAGTAATTACAGACTGCTGCCTACCACCTGCATTCCACCGGGTGCAGGGATTGCAGCTGAATGCTCAGCAGAGCTCAGAGAGAAATGTCCCCACCTTAGATGTTCACATCTGTAGTGTTTCTGCGGTGGGGGACCCGTGAACAAGGACAAAAACTCATCTCACAGGAGGGAGCTGCTGGGGGAAACGGCAGCTCTGGCTGCAAACCTGTCCTCTGATGTGGCTGCTAAAATAGGCCTGGTTCCCTGCGTTACCAGCGGAGCACAAAGTCTCATATCTGATGTCAGACAGACAGAGATGAGCATTACATCTTAAAGTTTTAGTATCTCTTTTTTTTCTATGGGACTGGAACCTTATTTTAAAAAATAAATAGATAGAAAGTTAGCAACCAGGGATCCACTGCCCTACTTCTACATATAAATCCTCTGTCTGTTGTGCTATCATAGCTTCATAACTTGTAGGGATATTTCCAGCTCCATGAAATGATCTTTGGTCTCTATGGCTCACACAGGTGGAAATTCAACATATACACTTATGTCTATTTTTTTCAAAACGTTTCCTATTTTTCTGGACAAATATTTGTAGAAATGAAGGTTAAGACACTGGCTCTACAAGAGCTCGAAATCCTCTACTTGTTTACAGGTCAGATACAGTTCAAGCATCCACAGCACAAACCACCCTGCCACTGACCTTAGCTGGCTGGTGCTCCCAACCACGATCACTTTAATGGGGACTGGGCTATGTGTAGAAGTTGTCTGTAGGAGTCTGGGCTCTCTGGGTGTAATGAGAGGTCCTGCTCCACCTCCAAAGTAACCCAGAGCTCCATGGTAGTTCTAATTTCTACCTCCTGTGTTATTAACATCTGGAAGGCCAGATTTTAGCTATCTGAGTCTGACTTGAGAGAGGTATCCTGCTCTTGAAGGTCACGCAGAGCTACTTACAGGTCAGGCTCTAAAGGATTCACTAGCCCAGGCTGGGCTAACCAAATAAGATCCCTTCTGACCAGAAGACTTCATGCGTAAGGAAGCAATGTCCTGTGTTACACGATCCATCAGTAAGACGGTACTTCCCCAGACGTAATGCCCTTGGTAGCATCGCAGGGGAGCTTTGCTTCTCTTGGACTCTGGTGATTATGACCTGTAGCACTGGTTAGAGGTGCTCCTACCAGGGCAAGAACAGGTGCATTTCTGCTTTACTTAGTTGAAAAGAGTCCCTTCCTGCTCCTTCTGTCCAGTGGGAAGCAGCACGTGTCCCTTCAAAAAGCTCTGTCAGTTCGTGGGGCGAGAGCAGAACTCAAATACTGCAGCTGAGTTGATTGCCCTGAAGATCGGGAGGAGTCCCATGGGATGCAGGCAAGGTGGAAAAGCACTGCTTAACTGACCTGATAGGTTGTCCCAACAGAGTCTTTATTCTAAAACAGTTTTCACATTTCCTGATATAAAAACCTAAAACAGTGGTGAAAGACTGTTTTCTTTATTTGTTTGTTTGTTTGTGTGTTTTTTGGAGGGGCTGGGGCAGAATTTGTCTAGATCACCCAACCTGAAAATGTACGTCTGTGAAATCAGTCAGGAAAGTAGCCGAATTCCTTGCTATAGCTCTTGGAAATTGTTATAGAAGGAAAGCCAGATTATTTCTATAGAGGCTGTGTTATCATCAGAAATGGTCTGGAAAAAGCATGTTAAGATCTGTGTTTGATTTATTCTAGGACCTGGGGTTCAAGTTCAAATCCAAATCAGGATTAAAGAGGATTAGAGTATTCAGCAGGAGATCTTGGCTTCAAATGACAGAAACAGCGAGAGATCTAGCTGGCTTTGGTGATAGGCCAGGTTCTTAAATCACCTTGATTTTGCACACCTCTTCTTACAGATAATTGAAGCCATATTGTGTTACATACATGTGGCATAAATTTCTATTGATAACATGTGTTTACCTTGAGAAATTATATTTGTGCCCTGTAACAGAGACAAAGAAGCTCCTTCTTTGAATCCGTGATATCCTCCTTCCAGCTCCTGTCAAACAGCAGAGGCCTAATTTGGATTCCAGTGATGAGGAATAACCTGATATTTTGCTTACGTTAGGGAATGAAAGGCTAATTCTATACATCAATTCTATGCTGCTTGCTGGTTTGTTGAAGGCATTTTACCACACAGATGGCGAGGGATTTTCAAAAATACAAGAGAGGCCTGTATATTATTTGTTTTAACTTTTTCTTTCAACTTTTTTTCATTAAGTTCCCAGATGACTGCACACTCCTGAATGCAGCAATCTGTTTAATCGAGTTTTAGCCTTCCTTTTCCTGTTTTGCTGTGTACTTTTTATTCCATGCCAGTAGCTATTGAGGCAACACTGTGGATCCATTATCTGTTTCAGGCCTCTTGGAATATATGTGTTGGCTTTGCTCTGTGTGCATGCATGAGAGAGATGGAATAAACATACATGTGGCCAATTAGTACACTTAAATTAATGAAGAGCAATCTATGAAACTCCTTTTCCTGAGAATTTGGAAATACCGAGGATGTTTGCCATGTAGCCTTCAAAAACTTCAAACGCAGCTATAAGGTCACAGTCTAATACTCCCTTCTGTATACTTACGCCTTTTCTAAAAATATTTCCCAACTTAATCTTCAGTATATGGAACAGGAGGGCAGAGGGGGGACTGCAGTGTTTACGACCAAAGTGCAAAGACGAGGAAGAAAATTAAACCCACAAAAAGCAAATCTTTTGATCTCTGCCTCATTTTCCTCATTATAAACTTAACAGTACCAGCAGTTATGTTTTAACTAAACACTGAGTTTATGGACCCATGACTCTGTCTATAGATAACGGAAGGTCAAGAGGAACTCTATTTCTGCCTTTGCTTTTGCAGCTTTTCCTTGAATTGGGACACCCAAACAAGTCAGTGGGAGTCTAAACAACACCGCTGGTTTGGATGGGTCGCTCCTTGTACTAGGTAGGATATGATCAAAGATGTCTGCTCTGGAAATACGCAATCCTGATAGGAAAGTCTCGGTAACATCACAGGTAGAAGGGCCTCTCATCCTAACAGAGCCTCAGCTCGTGCTACGCGTCCCGAGAGCCAGCAGTGCCCAAGGGACTCCCTGAAGGGTTGTTTCAAAATGCCAACCTCTCACATCGCATCCTCCACATGCAATGACTGAAGTCTTCAGGAAACTCAAGTGCACCAAGAAAGCATTTTAGGTGTGCAATGAGGAGGTCAAAGACAGATCAGAGCCTCCAAAGAAGAAATAAAATATGATCTAGTCTGCAACAGGTACTGGGACCATCCAAAACAAAACAAAAAAATCTTCTCTGTGCTTTTTCACACAGCACAGAAAAAATAATGTAGATTCTCCCTGAAACCCCTCTGAGGCATATAAATAATTATTAGCTCAGCACTGGACACCAAGGAGGACTTGCGTTAGGGCAACGCGCAGAGGACAACAGCTCAAACGAGTGAGTCTACTGCAGAAGCAGGCATGTCCCTTATCACAGCTAGTCATTTATAATTTAGGGACTACGTTCACAACTAGTTCTGAACTGGTTCCAAAAATAAAAGGAAAAGAAAAAATAACAGTTCCCGAGAAGTCAGTGTTCTGGCTCTGACTGACGTTGGCTACAAACATGCCTGGGTGAAGAGCACGGAGCTGAATCTGGAGTTTAAGCACAGACAGGTCTTTTCAAAGAGTCCTGCAGTTAAGCAACACTTTTCACCCTTGGGAAGTCTCCCTTCCAAGCACTTCCATCATTCCACATGGGCTCCTTTCAAAGTAAGCTGTTGGCTGTTGCCAGTGTTTTTTCCTTCATTTTTACTCCTTTTGAAGATTTTGGGATGTCTGGGGAAGCTGCTGCATTCATTTTCCCAGGCGTTTCAAGTTCAGAAATGCTTTCACCTGAAAAGGTTTTATCCTGATGGAGAATTAATTCCAGCTTTATTTGTGGAAGAAAGTGATCTGTATACAAAGTGAAGGATGACCGGCTTCTTTTCAGAAGCAGCAATTCTGAACTGAGATCTGTTCGGGCATTCTGGATATCTGCATGTCAGCGTGCAGAAAAAGCAAGCAAATCTAAATGAGTGTTCCTGAAAACAGCACGGGAAGGAAAATATTTTGTACATACCCTAAAAAGACCTGTTTATAAGGCTCGGGACAGCAAGAGCCCAGTACCAGCCTAGATGACAGAGAAGTATTGGACTTCCACAGCAGGAGATGAGAACTCGCCGGGTTTGGCACCCTTCCCTCCTGGGTCACAGCCGTACCCAGGGCAGCTGGCCGGGCACCGTGCTGTCACCTGCTGGTTCTGCCATCAGCACCAGAGGCAGCACGGTTCACAAACATACAGTCAGAGCTAACACAAAGTAGATGTACTGTTGACTCTATCAGAAGAGATTTATAATTAGGCTGACCCTTCAGCTATGAGGGAGAGTTTGGGGGCAGGGGAAAGGATGGATGGATGGAGTTTGCCAAGGATCACGACACAGAAGTTGAGAGGAGGGCTAACAGGCAGCAGAGGAACTAGCGGAGTTCTCAAGGAAAGATAAATAATGGATAGATGCCACAAAGACAGAAATATGCAGCTTTTGCTGTCTAGAGGAAACAACTATTTATACTAGCCATGTACCTACAAGCCAGACCATCACGATCAGACTCTTCCTGCTTAGATTCCACCAAGATGCCTAGCTGAGTGTTTTGTTTCAGCTGCACCTCAGCATCCAGAAGCACTTAAGTTTTAGAAAACTCCTTCAGGTGAAATCAAGGCTGCATAAATCTGAGCTGAAACGCAGGAAGCCTTCCTGAACCCCACGCTGTGCGGTTTGCGCACCCATGCATGTGAGTGCACGCATGTGCTCATCGGGGAAACAAAAAGGAGGAACTGAGGCAGCAGACACATGACTCAGGGTGTGGGTGAGACTGGAAACATAACCCCGGGATTGCGGGATTATCAGCAACCTCAGATCTTCGTTCTGCAGCAGCTGGGCCACCTCCCAGCACAAAATGCTGCAGGCAACGCTTGTGCTCAGGAGTCAGTTACCTATGGGAGCAGGTAGGGGATTAGTGACCTGCTAGGGTTTCATGTCTGTCAACAGGGTGAACACTGCAGCTAGTCAGAAATATTTAATGAGAGGAAACAATGCAGCTTTTTCTGTTCCACACCGCAAGTCCCTTGTAGCTGAACTGAAGGGGAATTGTTTCTCTTTGACAGAACGCAGCGTGCGATGTGCCTGCAGGAGATGTGGCTCTAACTCGTTACCGCACGCGTCGGGCTGCGTTGCTGCGTGCTGGCTGAGCCTCCAGCCTTCGTCCCCCTCCTGCCACCGGACTGCAGCACACCACCCTGCGCTTGTGCCACTCAGTCTTGTGCCATGTGAAACCAGTCGGAGTTATCTGGCTGGAGGGAAGAAAAAAAAAACCAGCACATTCTTAGGAATGCTGTTCTTCAGCCAGATCAATTTCCTGACCTGACTCGCAGCGCTGATGTGAAAAACAGCAGGGCTGGCACAGCCGGGAGGGCAGCACACAGGGGTAGGAACCGGCAGAGAAGAGCAGCCGTGTCTTAACTCCGAATTGCTGCCGAAGACTTTGCACCATGAAGCTACAGCGGAGCTGCAGTCTGGGGGATAAGGCTCAGCCGAACCAAACGTGTGTTCTGGGCGACGCAGAAATACTGCAGCTCTTTTTTTACATCCGTCTTTGAAGTGAGGGGCATGAACTTCGGCTTGCATTTTTCACCCAGCGAGATCTTACTATTCCACTAAACAGCTTATTTCCACCAATGTAATTAATCAGGAGATGGCAAACGCTCACTTTGTTTCATCCCAGGTTTAAAATCCTATTCATCTCCCTGGCCTGTGGAGGCTCTCCCCACATGGCGTGGTATGGGCAGCGCATGTGCTTGTGCTTTCAGTTATCGGCTCCACAAACACACATTCTTTAAAGAAACATCCTAAAGCAAAAACTAGCTTGTTTTACAATTTACCTGTCTAGAATCTTGTCCCCACTCTCTCAGCTTTCATTCTCTTAACCTGTTTCTCTGTCTCTCAGGTGTCCCAAGTGAAAAAACACCTGATCGTTTAATCAACGTATCAAAAAAGGTCATTTTTCTGTTTTTAGCAATACCTTTTGACTTCTTAAAATGTAGCATTTGCATCCGTTCAGTGTTTTTAACTTTAAACACCTTTCCTTCATCCCCTGATTAACAGAATAAACTTTTTATAAGTTTTGGATGCATAATTTACAGATTACAAGAGTTTCCCCTTTTAAATTCACTTGATTATATTAAAATATTCAGGTGCCATTTTTTATCACTAAAACGGAGTCACAGATCAATGAATGGAAGTGAGCGGTTTTCAGGATCAAGTTCAAGCTTGTAAAGGGATGAGCTACGACAACCTTTAAAAAAATATCTGTAGCTAACATCTTTCCCCAACAAGAATAGCTGTGGCTCTCTCTCTCCTTTCAATTGCACTGTTATACAAGAAATATAAAGTAAAATATGGGAATATCTTGAGTATTTGTTGAAATCAACATCATTTTTCATTGGAGTTTTCTCTGTGCCAGACAGAACTATACTTTTTCCAAACAACTGCGTCTTGGCCCCTGATCCTGCATGTGCTTACTTGATTATTCTGAATGCTCCAGTGTACTCTCATAACTGTCTCACAGAACGAGCAGCCTCATCTACTTTGAATGCTAATCTCTGGGTGAAGTCAAATATACGTACACGTACCCCCAGCCCTCTGCAGGACTGATGCATGTTAGGGTTATGAAGATTTTAGTGCCAGTCAGGAGAAATGATCAATATCATTTCAGTGTTGCTTCCAAGGAGCTGCACGATTTCACGTGGTATTTGTGTGAATCCCACTACAGAGGTGCTGCAATCCCTATTTTACAGCTACAGGAGAACTGAAACACCAAAGGACTAGGGGACTGCTGTGATGACAGTAAAAGCGTCTTTTGGACAGGGATTAAAAGTGCTGCCATATGAGACCAAGTATTTACTTGGTCTGAAGTCTCTCTGCCAGTCCCAGTTTATTTAAAAAATTCTGATGGATTAACTCTGAACAGCCAGGCTTCGTGCCAGATCAGGCACTGTCTGTCACTGCTGTCCCAACTATATCTTTAGTCCCAGAGCAGATGCAGGGTTAGCGCAGAGGTGTCAAGTTGACATGAAGTGTATCACGGACTCCGACACCTCCAGCAGACATGCCTGCTCCAGGATAAATATGGAGAAGAAATCTCCAGCGTTACTGCTCTTGTAACTGGGGCTTTACAGCCTTGTCTGAGATGGAGCCTGCAGTAAGGGAGATGGTGGCTCTTGGAGCTTCTTCTCCCTTTCCTGTTCTCAGTCAGCAGCAAGTAGAGCTGGGAGGAACCACGGAGTTTGGTTGGACTGGATGATGTTTAAGGTGCCTTCCAGCCCAGCCCATTCTATGATTGATTCTGTGAGTTATAAATGAGAAAAACCACAGACTGCGAGGCACTGAGGATGCTCTGAAATTGAAGCTCCTCACTGAGGGACAAATAAGGACCAGAGGAAGTGAAGCAGATTGCTGAAGGCATGGGGAGAGAGACTGAGGCAGCTAGAGAAAAGACTTGTTAAGTGGTTCTCTTACGAGCATTTCCAAGTGTCTGAGCGTAAAACCCGTCGGAAGCGCAGGCACTATCATGGTGCCAGGCTGCAGCGAGGCCGAGATCTTGGCTGGGGGCTCACAGTCGTGAGGGTTGCAGAACTCCATCACGTGTGTGCCTGTCACGGAGAAAAGGGTTATCCATGCACACCCAATTATCTGCCACCTGTTAGTGTTCATATTCAAAGCTATTTTTGATCGAGGCATTTAACAGCCTTGCGTAGGGAGGGGTATAAGGGGTATAAACTTCACTGGGGACTTCCTAAGCCCCTTCTGCCTTGATGTATGGGATAGCACCGTGTTGAGACAACTGACAGGAGAAGTATTAGGCACATCTACTGCCAGGGAAAGGATGAGTCTTCCTCTACAAGAGGTTTTTCATTCATTCTGAAACGTCTATTACATGTATTTACTCTTTACTGCATATGGCATAAGTTTTATAACAGTAGTAATTGGCATTTTTATCGCATCTTTGCTCCATAACAACTCTTTTGTAGATCACAAAGCATTTTTTTTAAATAACAATCAATGAAGCCTCCCATAATCGTTGTGTGGGTAGCGAAAGTTATTGTTTGCTTTTCTGTCACTTCAAGATTTGTCTAAACCATTTGAATCTTCAAGGTTTAAAAAAAAAATGAAAGCAGAAACTTGTGAAGAATCCATTTATGTTATCTGAACACCCTACGATCACACCTCCAGCTCTGTGGCTGGCTTTCAAGTGAAACCTAAGTTCATCTTTGACCTATCAGCCATCAAATGACTCAGGACCTACTCACATAAGAGACAATTTCACTTCCATTGCACATCACAGCTGTGGTCTGCAGGATGCATACAAGAAGACAGGAGCTCGCTGCCTACACTGGCTTTTTCAAAGTGGTTGCTCTTCTCTTAACCAAAAATAATTTGAGGTTTTGTTGATCTGTAGGGCATGCTGCAAGATCTTTATTTTGTTGAAAAACAAAAACAAATAAATAAAGGTGGGTAGAATTTGGGCGTGATTGTGTGAAAGAACATGACCGAGAGTTTAAGCCTGGCTATTTGTTGTAGATAAAAGAAGTAATGGAAATGTAAAATAAGCATTTTTTTTAAATCATTCTAGCCTAAGGCACAGTTAGCTGAAGGGATTTTTCCAAGGCCATACCAGAACATTTGTATGCCAGACTCCATTATTTATCAACATGAAACAGACATATTATCTCAGGCATCACGTTTTAAGTCTGGAAAAGTTAGCAACTTGGTAAATCATTTTCAAAACTTGACTGCTTTTCAAAGTAATATTTTATGTATTTTCATGCAGCTTTGGGGAAGCTCTAGGGAAAAAAGTCATTGACTGAGAGGAACCTAAAAACTGTCTTACATCATCCCATGAGTTCTTTGAGATAGTATATTGAAACTTGGTGATACATTTCTCATAAGTGTCTTGCACCTGGCATAAAGGAATGTATTTTCTTGCAGATATATAAAGATTTGGAGGAGATCCCCTTTGGAAATCACACATTTCCAGGTGGCTTTGTATGTTGGCATGGATGGGCGCCTCCATTCAAAAGCAGTGAGTCCTCTGCTCCCCCACTACTAAACACCATCTTCTGTCACCCAGGGAATTGGAGATGCTCACTGCTGGCTAGGAAAAAAAACAAAAAAACCACCTCGTCTAGGTGTATTTTTGCTGCATTTGTGACTAAAAATACATTTGGCCAAATCCAGAAAGCAAAGGGAACCTGCAGCTGAAGCACAAGTGCACGGCAAGGCAAGAGGCTCCTCTGGATCTGAAAGTGCTGCGAGGAGGCTCTGCAACATCTCGCTGTGATTTATGGTGATCCTGTGATCTGGGGTCTGAGCTGCCACTGGAGAGTTTTATGACTCTTCTGTTGTTTTAAAGTTATTTGTGCATTTACTGTACGCTGCTGTACTGTATTTTTATCTTTGAAAAGCCAGGCTTCTGAGCCACCAGTGTAGCTTGCTAATCACAGGCTTGGAAACTCCTGAACTGTAACTAGCAGTGTTATCTCAGTATTCCTCTTTTTGTTTTTCCCAGGTGCTTTTTAAAATTACTTTTGGGAAAAATCAGTAATAACCTTTGTTTTAAAAGCCTGTATGTGATGTTTTGCTGTTCCAGAGCCAATCTGCTGAGTCACTGATAATAGTTTAATTCGAAACTGGCAACGTTTCTTGTCGATTGCTCTATAGACAAAAATCTCCACATTGCATATGCATGTAATTAACAGTAGATAAGGCTGTTCTATTTAAAGGCTGTAAAAAGAAGAAAAATCCTTCAAGTTGTACCCTGATTGATTCTAAATGAATATGAACTTTTGACAAAGCAGTCTGTAAAATGCAGTATAGAGGGAAAGGCTTTCATGATACCACTAGAGAAGTCAGAATAAAAAGCAGAAACTACTTAGGAATTAATTAGAAACCTTAGAGGGAGCTGGGAATAAACCCCCCTGTATAATGCTTCTACTCAGCAAGAAAAATAAATGTTTACTTACGAAAGCGTTTATTTCTAAATTATCAGGTGTGGCTGCCTTTACAGGAAAGCGTGTGCATAACTGGCAAGGAAAAAGAAAAAAAAATAACAGGAAAAATAAATTCTGTCAGTAGGAAGGATATACAGCACAGAGGAAAAATACTGTGATAGAAAAGGGCAATGGACGTTTACTGGTACGTACAGAAATGACAACATCTGAATTTTTTACAGAGGGCAGAAACTATTAAGCGTATTTTAAGTTACTCCTCCTTGTATTTTCTCCCCCCCTTTTTCCTTTGTAGTTGGTTTTTTTTTTTAATGACAAGAAAGAAGATAAATTGCTAGTTGTAAAGAGTGCTGCAGGGGAAACGCTGGGGATATAACCACCTAATTATGAATTTCCTGAATGTGCAACATGACCAGGAGCAACTGGACAGGATTAGCATTGTATGTTTCATCTCCAGCTGTTTCATGAATACCAATCTACAAAATCTTCCAAGAAGAACATTTTTTCTGTGGCCCTACTTTTGGCTTTAACAATGCAAGCAACACTGCTTTGTTTTCTTTAGACACCGAACTGAAACAAGAGCTTTCAACAAACAAAACCAAACCAAACCTAAGGAGCCAAAGAACTGCACAGTGTTAAGGAGACTGAGCTGAAATATTTGTAGAATATCAAAGGAGCACCCTTCTCGTTGGCAGAAGTGGAACTAGCACTGCAGAGATGCATGATTATGAGACAATAAATGAGACTATTTTCTTCTGGTGCAGTGGTCAGAAGTCATTGTTTTGAATGAGCACAACTGGTGTGTAATCTTCATGGCAAGCTTCTTGAATTGGTTCAACGCCAATGGTCTTTGGAAGCACTTGGCAGATGGGAACTTATTTAAACTTACAAAACCAATGTAGATGAAAACATGTTAAAAATTTACGGTGTAAATCCTCGGCTTACGAGCAGACGAATTACAAACACAATGGAGCTTCTTATGGAAGGGGGGGGGGCAACAGGAACATTTTCTTTCCATCGTGCCTTTGTAAAGCTTAAGAAACAATTAATAGCATAATATCCCTGACAAACAACTTATTTTGTGGTGTCAGAAATCACTACTTTAGAACAATGGTGCTGGTACACAGAGGCCTCTTCTAGTTCCTGCTGAAGTTACTGGGACTTCCGTGACTTCTTGTAGAACTTGGGCATATTTACTGCAGAGTTGTAGACTGCGAGATTCAAATGCCAAACTAAGGACTTTGCCTGTTAAATGGAATAAAAGGATGTCCAGTAGACAACTGTTTTTTTTTGATGTGCACTGCAAACTTACCATGCACTCCAATAAAAAGGCAGATAATTTTTATTTCAGAATCTTACAGCAGTTTGATCTTATCCCAATAATTTCTGATTCTTGATCTTATCCCAATAATAAAATTTTGGGATTTAATTTCTGCATGTGTTACTGAGCATGAGAAATACTGACTTGTGTCCTAAAAAGGGAAAAAACCTGCCAATTAATACCACAAATACAGACTCCTCACCAAACTCAGTTAGTACATGAATGCCAAAGCATGACTATATGCTCAGTGAATAACTGGCATTCATTTCCTCTAAATAGAGAGGTACAGATAGAAATCCTGGTTCATGCTGGTGTTTACATGCCCTAGTTATTTTAAAAAGTGTCCTGCAGAATTCTGGATTCCCCACAGTAAAAGCGACCATCCTGACCTATGCACTGTGCTTCCCCCACATCTGGCTCGGGCCGTTCTCCACCAGCACGACCTTGAAACAAAACATTGTAAAGACTGAAGGAACTCAATACATTTCAGTCTGTATGATCTAATGTGCATTTAGCTTCCATTCTGTCAGATAAAAGTGAGAGAAGACGACTGTGACCCGAAACTTCTGTATGGCTTTAACTACCTAACTGTTCAAATTGCTCTGATTTTAATGGTTTGAAATACGTAAAAGGACAAGGGCCTGAAAAGGGACTTATGAAGAAGACAATCAGGTTATATGGTCCCTGCTTCATTGCGTGATCACAAGAGGGAGCGACATCATTTTGTTCTCGATGTTTTTCTGAGGGTGATCACACCGGTGTTTGGCTCACGTACCCTGCCCCTTCCACCCCAGGAAAGGGGTGCAGGCTGCTCAGGGAGCCTGCTGTGGGGTCGGGCAAATTGTTTCTTGCTGGCTGTGCCCCTTTTCCATCCCAGTTTATGCTGGCCCTGAGCGAGAAGACCTGAACCCAGAGTTCTCACCCTGTGAATGCACCACATTCGGCACAACGTCCTGAGCCAGCCCAGAGCCTCTGTGACACGGCTGGGCAGAAAACTCATCCACTGCACACGCCTGTGCTGCACGGTATTGGAAATGCCTGCGGGTAGTACACCCCAGGTAAAAAAAACAGCGCTCAGCAAATAAATCAATCAAAGCGTTCTCTGTGCGCTGTTGAACAGCACTGGTGCCAAGATCTCAGCCTGCTTGCCCTCCAGAATACAGAGCATACAGCTTGCTGGAACAGTAAAAGTTTAACTCAGATCCCACCAGAAACCTGAGGGAAAGTGTCTTGTGAGAATAAAGACCATCTTCCCAGCCGTTACAATGATGTCTGATCTCGGACGCCACGTTCTGGTCATATGGACAAAGTTTCCACAGGCTCCTCTCTGGAATTTTTCACCAAATAGGAGGGGATGGCCGAGGGGGATGGCAGCAGAATACAGAATATGGAATTGGTTTGGGTCCAGCCCTGGCCAACAGTGCTGAAATCGTTAGCGTGATGGGTAAACAATTCCTGCCTGAAAGGAGTTTGGGGTGTCAGCCTGGTGCCGGTCGAGATTTGTCTAGGGAATGGCTGTCCTGGAGCAGTGTTGCCACCCCTTCTTCCTGCCCCTCTGCGCAGGCACCCGCGGGATGGCGGAAGGGACGCGCTATTGCCTTTCTGGCTCCGCTTGCTTCCTGAGTAAACAGAAAGATCTCACCACGAGAAAAGAAAAATATGCATATTATTGAAAGCATAGACTCAGAAAAACACGGACTCATCAGAATAGGAAAGTTAAGTTCATGGTTTTGTCTGTATTTGTTTGGATGATCGTTTAGGTCAGTCATTTTCTCCGGAGTATTTTATCCATCCCTGCTGTGTCACCACATAACCTAGCTCTTTTCCTTTTTCAGCGGCAAAAGACATTTCCTCCTGGTCTGATTAATGCTCTTCCTTGATCAGCTGGCTCAGGGAGTAAGTCATTAAAGAAACAGTTTAATTTCTTATTTATGTAGGAATTTTCTGAGGAAAAGCAGTCCTTGCTCCCCTCCCGTCCTCTTCCTTGTTTTTTGACACACCTCCGGTTTCTATTGAACCATTTTACAGTTGCTGTTAACTATAGCCTGTTGTTGAGTTCACTGGGATGAAGTGGCTGAATAAAAAGTGCTCTGAAGAAAAGGTACGCGTTTGTTCCAGGTGCAGCTAAATTTGCTGTCTTTTTTGTGTCTGACCAATTCTGTGGTTCCAGGAGGGACTGGAAACCATGTGAAAATCAAGTAACCGGGCACATTTTTTTCCTCAAGTACGTCCAATGTGGTTATTGCAGATGACTTTCTCTTTGACTTCTGCTCCAATGGTGAAACCAAAGTGAAGTAAGTGTGAACTATAAACGCTTTACAGAACTGCAGGGAAATGTAAACCGCCCTGATCTTAGTGATGGCAGAGGACATCACTCCGCTTCTGCTGGGGAAGTGACAACTCACCAAATGTCCCTACACCCCGAGCCTGTTTTGATTCTCCAAATACGAACGTGCTTGGACCTAGCCCTCCTCTGGTCCGTCTGACAGAAAAGCTAAAAATCAGCCTGGAGGTTTCATTTCCTTCCTCTCCTGTATTTATTTTTGTTTTCCTATCTTTATGTTTGATTTTGTTTACTCTTTGATTTAATCTTTTTGTAAGTTTCTAACTCAGGCCAGGGATTTTTTCCTTTCTAAACCAACACATTCCCTCTTGCCTGCACCACCTCCCTCTTTCCCTTTTCTCTATCTTTTCCTTCACAAAACAGCCTGCAGGACCAAGTAAAGGCTTTACCACCCTAGTGAATAATTAATCTCATCTGACCCTGTAACTCAATCCAGGATCATCAAAAAGTCTGCATGTTTTGGGTCACTAATAAAACAAAACATTTTTCTGCTTTTAGATTTTACTCATTACAAAAGTTTTTGCAATTAACAATGAACAATACTTAGTGCTGGCTGGCCATTTTACACTGAAAAATCTTTCCCATGTGAAAATGCTAATTTTCTGTTTTCATAGGAACTATCTATTTCAGATTATTTTTTTCCTGTATTTTGGTCACTTAATATAAAAATAGCCAGCCCAGTTGGGTATGACGGTTTGGTTTTACTGAACTTTTATGCCAAAGTGATGTTTTCCAGTGTGAGTTTTGACAAGTAGAGGTCCCATCAGTAAGTCCCATGGGACGAGTGGTCTTTTATTGGCATTTTAATGGAAGCTGATGAAAATATACCTGGGCTGCCTGAGACTCCACGGGGTTTTCCAGTTTCTGAAAGGAATCCTTGCTCTTATGGATGAAGTACGTCAACCACTGGGAGAAGCTCTGGGGAAAGAGGAGATTGAAGAGAATTGTGACGGAGGGAAAGCAGATTGAAGTGGGGGGATTTTGAGGCAGAAAGAGCTAACCAAGGGAGTGGGGCCCTGTCAAACAGCCCTGCCCAACAGGGCTGCCATTAGCAGGGGGTGAGGCAGGGCCTGCTCGAGTTTCTGTGCCCAGATCCGAGCCCCAACCCCGACCCCCCCACTGCAGCGATGCGGTGCTGAGCGGCGAATTACCCCTGTGGCTCCCCCCCAGGCAAGCGGAGCGATTTTCCTCCTTTTTGGCTGCAGCACGTCAGGGTGTTTCTTCATCTCTGAGAAACGCTGCCTAAAACCTCTCCTCCTCCCTCTCAGCCGAGGGGGCAGACGGAGCCGACCGGGGGCTCTTCCACCTCCCGCCTTCCCCCTCACGGCGGCTGGCAGCGACGGTGCCGGGGGGGGGCTGACCGACGGGACGGCGACACGGGGGCGTCACCGGGCTCGGCGCCCCCCGTGGGTGCGGGAGGGCCGGGCCGGGCTCCCGGGGCCGAGGCTGAGGGGCCGGGGCGAGGCAGCGGGGCCGCCCCGGGGAGGAGCGGGGCGGAGCGGGAGGCCCGGGCGCCACCGCCCGCCCTCGTCAGGCGGCTTTTCGGCGGGAGCCTCTACTCCAGAGTGCTCGGTAGCGTGGGCCGGCCGCGGGCCCCATGTGGTGCCGACATCACTGACATGGCGGCATCCCCGCCGAGCCCTCCTGCCACTCGCTCCAGCTAGCCGGGAGTCACCGCCGGCCCGGCCCGGCCCGGCTCGGCTCGGCTCGGCTCGGCTCGGCTCGCTCCGCACCAGCACACCGCCAGGTAAGGACGGCGCTGCCCGGCAGCCCGGCGGGGCTCGGAGCCCCCTGTTGGGCTCGGTTGGGCTCGGCTCGGCTCGGGGCAGCCGGGCTGGGCTCGGAGCCGCGTCCCCCGCCCCGGGGCGCCGCAGCCGCCCCGGCCCTTTTGTTCCCCGGCGGGGCGGCGGCCGCGCCCGGCGGGGCTGGGCGGAAAGTTTGGCTCGTTCCTCCCCGTGGGGCTCCCCCCGGCTCCCCCTGCCCTCCGTGCCGGCTCCCCGGGCAGGTGGCGGAGCCCTGGACCCGTGGGCACGGTGGGGAAAAAGGCTGGGGAGAGGAACCAGCAACTTCTCCCCGTCCCGGCCTTCCCCTCCCTCCCCAGGCTCCCTTCGGGGAGGAAAATCCTGGCAGCTCGGTGCTTGGCTCGCCAGACACCTTTGTAAAATGGCATGCTACCAGCAGACGGAACGGAAAAAAAAAAAAAAAAAAAAAGAGAGTCTTTTAAAAGCTTAACCTCTCGTGGGCTAAGGGCACATCTGCATCCCTCCCGTCTGCCTCCCCCCCCCCGTCCCGGTTCGCAGAAATGTGCTGTTTAAATAGGGTTTTGGCGAAGGGAGTGCGGCTTGGAATTCACTGTAACGAGCCATTTATCCCAGCTATGTTTGTAGAATAAAAGGCGGGAGGCGAGCCTCGCTCCATGTTAGTGATTTTGGGGTTTCGTTTGCGTTTCTGTGCCCGAGTACCCAAAAGTGCTGGCCCAGCTCCTGGGGGCGAGAGTTGCTCCTTCGCAGATGGGGAAGCGAAGCTATGGAAAGATCAAAGTTTCTTCTTCAGCGGTTTTTGGGCTTTTTGTGCGTGTGGTTTTGGTCGTTGTCGTCTTGCCTTCACCCGATGCCAGGTTTATGAGCACGGCACCCACGTATGCCGGTGCCCGCAGCCACATCGGCTCTGTCCCCGGCCGCGTGCCCCGCAGAGCCCAGGGCTCACCGGGGGTAACGCGTCCGCTTCTGAGAGGCGTTAAACCAGTCTAACTTGAGCTTAACAATGTGCTACGTAATGGCATTTCAAACTTGCACACATTTTCACGGCTAGAACACGATTTCTCAATCTTTTTTTGTTCCCTGCTGGCCTGGCAGAGCAGGCTGGGGCTCAGCCCCGCTGATGGGGGCGAGCCGCTGCCGCCCCGCACACGGGGCGTGCTGGTGGGGAGCCCTCGTCCCTGTGTAAATGCATCGTCCCTGGATAAATGCATCGTCCCCCGGTAAATGCATCACCCCTGGGAGCCTCGGCAGGCGGAGACGGGCTGCCCCCCCGTGAGGGGAAGCACCCTGCTCGCCTCAGCCCGTCCGTCCGTGCTCTCAGCCCTCCGCCACCTGCGCGCCTCTCCCGGCAGTACGGGCGTGCAACCGGTGCTACCAATAAGAAAATGATTCTTGGCCGTGCTCCCGGGGTCATTTAGGGTCTCGCACAGAAGCAGTCTGTTAGTGTTTTTCTCCTAATCTTCAGCGCTCTGTGGTTCCCTCTCATTAGTTTTAAAGCGTTTGTGATTGTGGTTATATCGGGACCCTGCTGTGACAGCAATGCCAACATCCCCAGAAGTACCATATATTGCTCTTCCCCGCCTGGTATCTGCCAGCTAGTTTACGCTCATAATGTAGCGCAGGGATGAGTCTATGTGGAAGTTAATACATTTTACATTTTTTTTGAGCCGTTAGGACTCATCTGGTTTGGGTTTGAGGTCACTGCTGGGACAGCAGTGAGGGTTTTTTTTTTCATACCGTTAGCCTATAGTTGGCTGAAGTCAAAGAAATGAAGAAAGCGTCCAAAATAAGCTGATATTCCGCTATAGCTGAGAAGCTTGGAGCTGTGACTTCGTACTGCAAACATTATATCTATAAGCAGAGGTTGTAACTTCAAGTGTGAATTGCGTTTGTTCTCGCACTTTCCTTCTACATACATTTGGTGAACTTGAAGATTCTCACCTAGTGCCTCTTCCTAGGAGAGACACGTTTTTTTCCTTTTTACTTGGTCAATTCCATTGAGCCCTCTAATGAGAGAGAAGTGGTTAGGGTTAGTTAAACTTTTATGATTGACAAATCTGTGCAAGAAAATATATACAGATCATACGGCGGAGTTGAGTGTGGTTGTATTCATGAACTTCCCAATTAGCGTAATGGGCTTTTCCCTCAAAAATGTAGGTTGTCAGTCTGGTGAGCGCTAGTGCAGAAACAGAGTTTACGGTACGAATCAATGCATGTAGTGTGAGGATCTTAATTCGTACAAAATACCTGTAATTACATAGAAGTCTCAGAACCCATATGCAGCCGAATAAAGCAAATTACTTTCCACAGTGCTTTTCCTCTCAGCGTAGTTAGCTGCTCCTCTCAGAAGAGCAGACGTGAGGAAAACTGGAGTGACCCTGGGAAGCGCGAGGACTGGCAGTTCAGGCTGCCCTGGAAGAGAATCCCGGCCTCTCAACCAAGAATGCCGTGGTAGCAGGCAGCGAGTCTGGAAATCAAGCGTCGCAGCGTATCGGGACGGTTTTGTGGAACATACTGCGAGTTATTAAAGGCTATTATAAACAACTGTGACTTCAGTGTACAGCAAATAAAATAAATAGTGGAGGAAGCCAACAAACCTCTATGTAAATCTCAGCTGTGCAGAATACCAGCGGGGCAGAGTTCTGCAAAGCTCTTGCAGAGCTAACTTTGCATAGGTGATCTTGTCTGCAGTGCTAAACAGCAGCGGTGGGGAATCCTTTAGGGACAGGAATATCAAAAGTAATGTTGTTTACGGCCAAGGGTTAGTGTCGCTGTGTGATCTGTCCCTGGAGATGGAAGGTATGTGGGAAGAGGGAAGTTCTTCAAACAACAGTCGAAATAGGAGACGATAGATACACAACGGTAACAGGCCATCTACAGGCAGGAATGTTTGTGCGGTGGAAAGCAGATAACTCCTCAAACATTTGCCAGTTGAGATGTGGCGGTTTGCATTTTCGCCAATTTGTTCTAAGTGCCTCTGTGCGAAATGAAGGGTGCATGCCCCTTCTTTATTGCAGAAGAGTGAGTCTGCCAGGAAAAAAAAAAAGGCACAAACTAATTAAACCTGATTTATTGTGCAATTTGTAAGAGCATCGGAGAAATTAGCTGCCTTGCAGAAGTGCTGTTGCAGATGTTAAATCTGTGCTGTGCTCTGGATGGAAAACTACGATGCTATTGAGCGAGTTCAGGAGAAAAGTGTAGTGTGTGTTAAAATCTGTTCGTGAGCAGGAGCATTCCCCAGAGGGTCTGGGTAACGTGGCTTTGAGTGTGTCTGCATGGTGTTTTGTGCTGTGGAAGGATGGATCACCTTTTGCATCGAAAAGCTTGGAGGTTAAAACATGCCGCTTGTTGAGGGACGTGCTTTCTGTGTTTGATCCGAGGAATCCTTTATTTACAAGGAAATTGTGTCGTGTATCAGTGGATAACGGAGAACAAGCCAACTACTACACCCCGGGCGTAGGAGACACTTGTCACCTGTGTTTCTAGTGGTGGCAGTTTATAACGTGGTATGTGCTGGAGGCTACCCCATGGATGCTTGTCTTTATTAGAGTACGGTTATGTATAATGCTCTCTTATTTATGTAATATGAAGTGAAAAACAATTCCTAACTGTGTGTGTTTTTATCTATCTATATATGTATATAAATAAATATTTTTTAAAAGAGAACAGAGGTGGCAGTTGATACTGGTATGTGGCATTTGCTTGTTCGGGCATCTGCTTCATCACAATGGATTTGAGAGTGGGATTTCAGCCACTTTTTTTTTCTAATTATTTTTTCTTGAGATTTAGGTTATTCAAAATCAAACTCACAGATTTGCTGGGATCACAGGTGATAGCCTAGAGCAATGAAACATGCCTGCCTTAGCGTATAGCTGTTCTGCGGCAGAAATGCGCGCACCTCGAGTGCTTCGTATGTAACTCCTGTAACCGCCTTAAGCGTAACTATGGACGTGGCTATTATTAGGTCCTCGCAAAGGGCTCTAATAATAGAACGTGTGTGTATGTATATATTTAAACATGTACTTCATGCTTTCAGAAATGTTTCATACGGAATGTTTTGAAAAGAGAAAAAAGAAATCGCTCTCGAGAGGCTGTTAACAAAAACTTCAGTAAGCAACAATTTTAGGTGACCCTCGCCACCCTCAGAGGTCCTCGGAATGTCGGGGACAGCTTTCCCCATGCTTTTCATCTAAGCTAGCAAAACGTGAAGCTCATTCTGCTTGGTTTGTAGCTAGTTCTCTGGGCCTCGGCATAGCCGTGTTGACTTCACGTGGTAGCTCCCTATTCCCTGCTCGACAGCTAATAAAATGCTAACAGTCTGTATCGTAATCTAAATCTCTGTTATCTTTTGCCCCGAGTACGTCTGTGTGATTCTTCAGTCAAGCCTAACACAGAGGAGTATGATGCTGTGATGTGTTTGGTTGGATTTATTTATTTTTTGAATCTCAGCAGCAGAAGCAGCAGAGGAATAGGGAGTTGTCGTCCTAATGTGCTTCAGGATCACCTAACCATTTCTCTTCTAACTGCCAGAACTTATTCCGCTTTACAAGTAACCTTTATTGTGGAAGCATATGCCTATTTGATGGCAATTCATATAACATAAGTGACCTTATGCTTGCTGACACTTGTGCTCTTGGTTATGAAGCATTACACAGTGCTTTTTGCTTGTTATTTATTTATTGATGTGGAATAATACAGCAGAGAAAAAAAGATGATAGCGTTTGTAGAGGAGAGCACTGAATAGGTTTCCTTCTGGTGAGCCTGTATTTTTTTTTGCAGCATCATGTGGTGTCAACTTACAGAAGAGAATTATTTTTGATGTCTTGATACAAGCAAGCGAATGGTGAGCAAAAGCATCACCTTGTTAGAATAAATCAGCAGCAGCGACATGATCAGAACCGCAGAGGTTGTAGGTTTAGGGTGTGCAATGCCTGAACTCAGCAGCCTGAATTTCCCCAGCTTCTGTCTGTAATACTGAGAGGTGGTGAGACTGAAAATCGA
This sequence comes from Anser anser, assembly GCF_964211835.1. Lineage (NCBI taxonomy): Eukaryota > Metazoa > Chordata > Aves > Anseriformes > Anatidae > Anser > Anser anser. The sequence continues at coordinate 23,589,432 of NC_139729.1, read as the reverse complement.
AGAAAATCAAATGAAAATCAAAAGCGCGCAGCTTGGGCTTGGCTTCCTCAAGAAGTGTGTGACTTAGTGTTCTGGTTTTCATGGATGTCAGTAGTAAATGCTCCTTGATACTGCCTTGAAAAAGAGTGAATGGTCTGAAATTAAGAACAGAGATGTCTCTCACTGGACAGTACCTCCACGTTAATTAAAGCAGATGAGAATGGCTTATACCAACCTGTAAATGCTTTGGTTCAGCGCGCCAACAAACTGGGAGCATTCTGTAAGTGCTTGCTGTTTGGCTCTTCCAGGCGTGCTAGAAAGGACTGGATTCGTAAGCAGGGTGCTTCTGTTCACATCCTGAAATGGAAAGCGAGACCGGTCCCCCTTTGCTTCGTCTTCAGACCTTGGCTGGATGTTGGCCAGGTGCTGAAAGGCGACTTACGTGGGGGACCACTGGGGACTGAGGGTGGCCTTGAAGTGCTCTTGCACCTTCCCACTGCTCTGCTGCCTACAGTCCAAAGGGAGGGCACCCTGTGCTTCCAGTCATGCAGTTGAAGCACTACAGGCACATATATATATTGGTAGCACGGGATGCCCTCCTGTCGGACTTCAGGAGGCAGAGTAATTGTGTTTTCCCAGCACAGCGCTGCCTTTTGCCTGGGCTATCTATTTTGTCTTTCCTAAAACGCTTGCCTTATCGAAAGGACAGCTGACTTTCTGCTAGTTCTTTTCTGAAAATGTCTTTTAAATACTGAAGCACTTACATGTGGATGAACTTTGCTAAATGGAGCGAATGATGTGAGCTGGTAACTGTAGTATCGCTTTACAGGCCAAAATAACCCCCTGTAAATAAAGATGCACGAGTGCTTTGTCCCCAGTGCAGCTAATAGCAATGCTTTCGTGACAAGATCAGGCAAATCAGAATATATCTTGTACCTGATGCTGCTAGATCTATTTCAGCTCAGAACCAGGCTTGAGACACAGTTAAATAATCACATGTGTTCGTGGCCCTGTTCTTGTGGTAGGTGAGTAGTTCCCTTGCTGGTTTTTGTTTTCTCCTGTGCTTTGAATGGTTTGGCTTGAGCACTAAAACTGTTGGTCTGGTTTCCCCCCATTCTTAATCCACTTCACGTATTAACGTATTAATATCCTGTTGCCTTGTGAGATACTCAAAGCTTCAAGGAAATGCTTTGATAGTCTAATTCCAGTAGATACATTTTTATTAATTGTATTAAAATTGGAAAAAGGGATAGAAAGCAAGGTGTTTTTCACCAAAATGTGTTGGTGCTGTTCCTCCAATGTACCGCACTGCCTATAACTGGAGATACCTTGGTGGGTTTTAAGGTGGGAAATTTGTTCTTACTCGTTTGCAGTAACTGAAGGGTGACAGCATGCTTCTTGAGGGCTGGTTTCCTTGGGGCCGTCCCCTGCGTTCAGCGGGGCGACACTCTGAGCTGTGCCAAGTCTTCTGCATTGGCAGGGTGACTAAGAAACCTGTTTTCAAAGCCTGCCTTGGGGAGTTACAAGTCTTTATTTTCTTGTGCTGGAAAGTTAGAAGATACAGTATCTCAGTCAAAAACAAACAAAAGGACCAACTGCTTCTTGCTCTGGGTTTTCACAGAATCTGCTTCTGCTTTGAGATCTGCCATCAGAGGACTTCTGCTTTTTTCCGCGCGCCACTTGCCTCTCCTTTCTTTAGCAAGCTTATTCATTAGCTAACTTTGGTTTCTGATACCAAGATAGGGTTCCCTTTTTAATTATATCTTAGCGTGATTTATATTCTTCTATGGCTGTACACTAGTCGAAAAGCCACCCTCAGTCACGCAGCGAGCTCACTGGTGTCCTCGTGCCGCAGAGCAGGGCTGCGGAGTAGCACGTGGAGCCAAGAGGAAGCGTCCCCCCTGAGCAGCTGGCACAGTACATGCACCTGGCAGACAAGGGAACCGAGGAGCTAGATGCACAGTGCTTTTTGGGCATGCTGCTTGCTCTCTCCTCCAGAGCACGTCAGATGTGGGCGAGGGATGGGCGCAGAAGCGTCGCTGCGGCGCGCTACCTTCCCGCTGTCCTGCTCCTTCTGCTCCGTGCGCATGATCACGCCGGGGGTGTGACGTGTGGCCCTTGCATGACTAAAAATGCAGGCATGTGGGTACCAGGTTATTTTGTGGGGGGAAACGTGTCCTTCCACACGTGCAGTGGGCGTGTGCTCAGCCTTACAGTGAAGGTGGCTAAGTCTTGGCTCTGAAGTGGGTCCAAATGACACAGGAAGGCTGTGGTATGTGGTCCGTGAGTACTTCCAGAAGAGCCCAAGTCTGATCCAGCAGGAGCACGGGGCACTGCTCTCAGCTGTTAGGTTGTGTCACAGCTAATAGCATCCACCAGCCATCCACGCAGGGAGAGAAATCCGTGGGTGTCTTTCAGGAGCTGGTTTTGAGAAACGGGCCAGAAGTTTTCTGCTTGTTTGTTAAGGGTGTTTATGGACAAAGAGTTACAGAAAAGAAAATGAGAAATTGGAAATGCACTGAAGTGACCTCATGTTTTGGCAGTGATGTGTAGGAGGTAGCACACTGAGACCCAGGGGTGACAACGATGGGAAGAGTTGAGCTGCCAACGGCTTACAGCACCGTGGATGGTCTACAGAGAATTAGGCCTGGAGAACAACCCAGATGCGGCCTAAGTCGCAGAAAGTTTGGTGGTATCTGTGATTAAGAGAAAGGGATGCCAAAAAAATCATGAAATTCAAAATAAAGGATAACTTTAAGTTGTTGGTCTGTTTGTGTTAAGGTCACTCATTCAGCAGGAGACAATGTATGTACATCTTCAGATCTTCTGTGGTTTGGAGGAGGCAAAATGGCACCAGTGTTGCAGATAATCTGCTGTACAAACGAGTTTAACAACGCTTAAGATTCCGGATCAGTGCAAAACGTCTCGAAACCTAAAAAAGTGACCTGCCACTTGCAGTATGCGCCATGAAACTACAGGCTTTCAGCTCCCTTCTGAAAAGCTCAAGCTTATCTTTTACCAGGTGGAAATACATGTTAGATCTTCTGAGGACGAAGGATTAATTGCCCTGTTACGTAACTTTGTTTGTATGTTTTCCTCTCGGTTTATTTGTTACAAAACTAAAATGCATTTCAGTTCAAGAGGACCTCAATAAAGATGAAAACAAACCAACCAACTAAAAAACAAAACAAAAAACGCACCGCAAAACCACCTGAAGGACCAAACCAAAATGCCTTGATACTTCACGTTCTGGTTAAGTTCAGCTGCCGTTGAGGTAATGGTGTCTTACATCCAGAAGTCATAAACATCAGGACACAGGTCACGTCGTGCTGCGTTATTCTGGCACGGTGCTGGACCACACCAGGCTGCTCTTACCCTGCTAGGGAGGTAAATGGATCGCTGAGGTTTTTGGCTGCTGTGTGATATGTTCCAGGTCTCCTTCCTGACCATCTAGGACAGTGTTGTTAATGAACAGCCGGGCTATAGTGTTAATTATTGACCGTAAGTGATGAACAGGGAACTTCACGGCTAAGGAGGAAGAAGTCAAATGCTGAGGTTCTCAGCGAAACAAAACTTCTATGAAAGTTGGACGGAAGTGATCAGAGTTGTCAACAGCGCGCGCGTTATTGCATAAAATGAGCCTTGCTGCTTCTTTCTTGCATGTCAGCTTGTAGCAAAATCGACTTGTTTGATTCTGCTCTGCACATGTTTGTTTTTGTAACTCCGTGTGCTGCTGTAACGGATCTTTATTATTGCTTATTAAGTTCACTGGTGCTTCTGATGACTGCACAAAAGATAAACATCCTCTGACTTTTAGGCATAGAGAGCAGATCTGTTCCTCCTCTGAAGCCCATCCGCGAGGTCGGTGTGTCCTGCTGGGGCGGTGGTTGTCAGCGCACCCCCAGCTGCTAGGATTTCTGCCGTGGAGAGGAGCGGTCTTGGGGCCTAATTCAATTTTCTCCCTTCTGCAGGGTTTCGTGTGCACAGTGTTTGATCTGTACCCTTTCCTCTCTCGGTTAACAGAGCTGGACATTCTTGTCCAGGTCTTCAGCTGCTTGCTCAGTGGGCAGGAAATGGTCCTAGGAGTGGAAATTATGCAGCTGGACGGAGCGGGGCGAGGAGCGCCGTGCCGCGTGTAACCGCCAGGACCTCTGATCTTTTCCACAGCAGCCATCTCTCTTGGATAAAACACAGGAGTCAAGTCATCCAGATGCTTGTGCAACCACAATCTCTTTAACATACAAGACGGCTACGTTTTAATTTTTGTGCCTCTGAATAGGTTGCTTCAGTGGATGTGTGAGAGCTGCTATGTTACTGGAAAGGCAATATTTGTACATACAAAACACTGAAGTTAGACATCAACAGTTTCACTTCCTTTTGGCATTTCTTGATTATGCAGTCAGACAGGATGATATTATGCTCTAAAAAGTTGCTGTAAAACATTTTTCGGTTTCTCTGACCTTCCAGACTGTTACGGCCTTGTCTCTGCTGGCAGATACCTCGGTCCCTTGCCCTCTCTCTTAGTAACTCCCCATTTGTCTGCTCCCTTTTTCCTCCCTTAGATTTTTATAGTATATAACTTTGTTTCAGTGCATCCTGAGTTGCTGGTTTAGTATAAGGGGACAAAGATAAGGCTCTGGAGAGACCTTAGGGGTGCCTGTCAGTGCCTAAAGGCAGGGGAGCTGGGGAGGGACTCGTGCTCAGGGAGTGAAGTGGCAGGACGGGGTAGCTGCTTTAAGCTGAAAGAGGGGAGGTTTAGATTAGACATTAGGAAGAAATTCTTTACTGTGAGGCCCTGGCCCGGGCTGCCCCATCCCCGGCGGTGCCCAAGGCCAGGCTGGGTGGGATTTGGGCAGCCTGGGCTGGTGGGAGGGGTCCCTGCCCATGGCAGGGGGGAGCTGGGGGGCTTTGAGGTCCCTTCCGACCCAAACCAGTCTGGGATTCTGGGATTTTGTACTCAGTCAGAAAGCATATAGGGATGGCAGATTGGATCTGTCAACACTCATTCACTTCTGTCCTCTGGTGAATGCTTTTTAAAAAAATATGTAATTAATGGAAAAGAAAAGTCTTAATTGTGCTTCAGTGTCCTGGCTCCTCAGCAAGGCCTCACAGGAGTAATCGCTGGCTGTAAATCCGTCAGAGACGTAAACAACACGGAGACATAAAGGCCTGTTTAAGCCAAAAGGCGGTGTCAGCAGATAAATATCTATCATAAAGCTATCAATAAATAAAACACTTCTGCAGAATTTGATCAAAAAACTTTGTCCAAAACCAGTCCAGCTGTCAAATAGGCGACGTCTTACGGCACGCAGGAAGCCCTGACTAGTTCTAACATAGAGATTTATGCACAGCTGTGAAAGAATGTGTGGCATCAGGAATTTCATATACGAATAAAGAGTGTACAAGCGGAAGACTGGTTTCAGTGAAGTGTGAGGACAGAAAAAGACCTGTCCTGGCATATTATGTGATGGAAATACTTCACACGTTTGTTGCAACAGCAAAATTAAAATGCGAAACAAAATACTTCTTTTTTTTTTTTTTTGAATGAATTGATGTTGTAATAAAAACGTTTTTTCAGTATACAGCTATGGTCACAGTGGAATTTCGTTCCTATGTGCTGTTACAGATATTTATTTACTGGTAGAAGATCCTGATGTAGCACAACTTCAGAAGAGGAGATAAGTAGTTTTCAAAGAGCTTTGAATATCAGGTCAAATAATAAAGGTGTTTTCCAGAACTGCTTTGTGGAAGCAGTGGATCACTTACCAGAGTAAAGCCTGAAGGTTTGTATCCAAAATTTTACTAATGATAACCTCTAGGAAGGAGCATATTAATTTTGGGGTAATCACAAACTTCAAAGCAAAATCAGAATACGAGATAAACTTTGTTTATGCTTTGGCTTAGAAAAAATAAAAATAACAAGATCAGTATTTCACAAATGTGACTTTCAATATTTAAAAATCAAAATATCTGAATCTGTATTTGCTGGAAGGTGGAATGTACCCTGAAATACAACATGAATGTTTAAAAAGAAAAAAAAATGAAATAGATCAGTGAACAGATGTGCAGTGCTGAAGTAGGAATATTTTCTGCAATATGGAAAGGAGAACCCAAAGTGGGTCACCTGCAATATCAAGAGTGGCTCTACAAACACAACAAATTACTTCTTATGCTTGCATCAGTACTCTGGAAGAAGAAAAATCAGCATGTAGTGAAGGCATTATCTAGCTAATTGCTTGGTAGCTAGACTGAAATTGCTTTAATACTGGCCTGTGCTGTTCCCTTTCTCAGCAGACGTGCTTTTGTCAGGGGGTAGTTACCGTTTCTTGGGAAGAGGAGCAGGCAGCGAGTCCTTGTGCAGCTTTCGGCTGAGCGTTGTCCTCTTACAAGGACTCCCAGGAGCGTGCTGGCAGAGCTGCTTTCAGTGACTGAGCTGAATTTTGGGGGGTTTTGTTCCAAATAGTCAGGTTTCTCTTTAAATGAGACATGTTGATGACATTTAATATCACGCGATGTGCTTTCATTTATGAGCTACTTGGGGGGGGGAGTTACTTTATTTGTTTTTATGTTAATGTGGAAGAATCCGGAGCTTGTTTTCATCCGTCAGGACTGGAGGCTTGAAACAAAAGCCCAGCAAACTTCCAGATGGCGGCAGATCCTGGATGTGAGCTGCTGCCCGGCACAGCTCAGCGAGCCTCCCTCCATCACCTAGCTGCTGCCAAAACATCTGCCAGCCGCGGCTGTTCTTGGTGTCCCCCGGCATGGGGAAGAGGCAGGAGCAGTAACTGGCTGTGGGAGCTGTGGGTGAGACCCTTGTGGCAGAGCAGGAGTTGGCTTGCGAGCTCCCCAGGGCTGCAAGATGCCCCCCTCGAGCAGGGGCAGTGGTCTGTGGCCTCTCCTCTTTCCGTAAGAGGAGGAAATGCTGTTCACTGGATGATCCCGTCTACTCCCATGGCTTATCGTGTTTCTTTTTGTTTTGATTGTTGTGCCCGACTCTGATTTGCCTGGCTTCTGTCCGGTTCTGGCTGTTCTGTGATGTCTGTCCCTTATCAATACTGCAGTGCTGAGCTGGTGCTGGTGGCGTGCTGGCACCTGTGGTACGGCTCCTTCCCAAACATGCTGTCAGCCCTTGGGTTAAGCCGTGGTCTGTCAGCTAGCCGGTTCTTACTGCACGGGAGATATTTCATTTTGATTGTAGAGCGCTAACTCTTTTATCAGCGTGGCACGGCACTAAGTGAAACGCTGGCTGCAGAGCAGACACATGCTAACACAGCTATCGTTACCCACCGAACGGGTAATCTCGTCACGGAGCGCGCTCGGCTTTGTTTGACAGGGCCTGTTTTATTAGAACAACGTTGTTGATTATGTTCGTATCTCGGAGTTCCTTATCGGCAGGACCCTCCGTTGCCTTCTGATTGTTTTATCTGGAAGCTGTTGCCCACTAATGGCACGTAATGGCACCAGGCGTCCTGCTCCCCTCCCAGCCGGTGCTGTGGGATCGGCCCCGGGCCTGCTGTCAGTGATGGGGCCAGGCCAAGGGCTGGATCGGGCCTGAACTGCGAGCCTTCGGGGCTGACTTCGTCACGGAGGTAACCCATCTGTCTGCTACAAGTGCGTTTTGTGCCTCCTTCCAAATACCGAGTGGAAAAACTTGTTAAATGCTTTTTTTTTGAAGCCAGCATCATTAGCTGTATCTTCATGTCTGTTTTGCTGTGGGGTTGTACCACTATTAGATTTCAGGCCTTCCTAATTTATTTTAATAAACATAGTTCATCTTCTAGTGTCCTAAAAGTTGTGATTATTTTTTCTCATTATTTGTCTTGCCCTCACTCGCCAATTTTCTGTAGTTTTAGTTCACTTTGATCACTGTCTGTTCTTCTTTTCCTCCTTTACCCGTTTTTATTCTGCATTACATTTAAACTGTCTTCATTTTACCACTAAATCAGGATGGGTTTTTAGCCAAAGTTTCCCTCTTTCTTAAATGAGAGGATTGTACTTTTTCTTTTGTAATTCTCTTTTTAAAGAAACAAACAAAAGCCTTACATTCATAATGGAGTTAAACCTCAGTTTTCCCTTCTCAGTTCTGATCAGTTTTGGGAAATAAGCATCCCTTGTTTTTGAGCGTAAGGAGCCTGTACTAGGCGCTGTGAATTTCCCTCTAACAGTACGTGATGGCGGTGCTGACTGGAAGGGCCTCGCGGGGTGACCCTGCCGGGCCGCGAAGATGAAGCTTCCAGCCGTGGAGAGGGTTGGGTGTGCAGGATCCAGAAGGATAAGAAAACCAAGAGGTTTTTTTTCTCACGTCTCGCATATAAGTCTTGTATGTACAGTGCAGGGAAGCTTTTGTTTGCTCTTCAAGCTATGTTTGAATTCTCTTGTGTGGCGTAAATCCAAGAGCTCTCTCAGTGCACCGCAGGCACTAGGGGAGGAAACTGTTTCACAAGTATTTGCCGTACAGAACTTGAAGGCTCACCTCCCTCAGGTAGTTAAACATCGTGGTACAAGGAAAGGAGGTGCTGTGACCCACCTCTGCATGCCTTTTGGTAGATGTACAAGGAACTGCGTGTCCATGGCCCGTCAAGTGGCGTTGCTGCGGGAAGGCCGGCGCTGCCCCCAGCTTGGGGTGCTGCTGTCGCCGCTTCTGCTGCGGTTCAGGAGCACGTGTGGGGCGCTAAGGGAGCGCTGCCGCTGCTGGCCCAGTGCTTCTGATCCCCGCTGTGTGGCACCTTCCCCGCCACCACAGCACCGGTGCTGCCAGAAGTCGGGATGTCGGTGATCGTTCTTCCTGTCCTCTCCTCCCCTAGCCGCCAGCTCCCACCCGAAGTAAAAGGGCTAAGGGAAGGTGGACACACAGACATCAGAGGTGGGACTTTCTCATGGTCTCCTCGGTGTTGTGGCACCTCTCTACTGAGTGTGGGGTTCCTGTAGTCAGCCTTCGTAAGCGATAGCTGATTTAAAGAACACTTTGACTAGTCTGTGTTTCTTCTTTCTTAAAGAGGAGGAGACTGAGTCATTTAGCTACCTGTCAGGATATCAAAATTTCTTCATACTCTGAAACTGCTTTTTGTTTTTCAGATTTGATGGGAGGGGCTGTTCTGTCCTCTGTAAGAAAGGCCTTCAGAAAAGCTCTTCCCTCTTTCTCCTGCACAGCTTTAGGCGGAGATCTTGTCCGTCTTTATATTTACTCAGCGCGAGGTGCACCGCACTGACTGCCGCCTCGTCGTCACCGGAGCGGCGTGTACGGCAAAAGCAGCAAGAGCCAGGAGCTGTACGAGCTGCAGGCAGGGGCTCCCCCATCCCGGCTGCTTTTCGGGGCACCCTGGCAGCCCCTGCGACCAGCGGTTCTCCTGTGCTGTTTCAGGAGAGAAGTGCTCTTGTGTTACCCGGGGTTGTCCAGACGTGGCTGTCAATTTATACGTTTTAACTCTGTGTGGTAAGAGCATCTCCTGATTATTTGCTGCTAAAACGTGGTATTTAATAATGACTTGAAGGCAGAACTTCAGGCAAATGGGAAGAAAGCGTTTTGTAGATAAAGCTTGGTCGCTGCTTGTTAATTAATGTCTGTCTTTTGTCGGGGATAATTACTGCAGCATTGGTAGGAGATAAAAGTTCAGACAGAACGCAGCTGAGCTGTAATCTGCTTATGTTGAAGCTCGAAATAGTGAAGGGGATGTTTGACTTGAAGTGATTGTCCTTGGATGTCTGACTGCTGTCCTCACGGTTCCCCTTTGCTCCAGGCGGAGGAATGGCATGCTTTGAAGCGCAGGCACAACTCTAATGCAAAAATACCGAGCTATGAATAAATAACAGAGAGGTATCTATAATAGATCTATATTCGTGTGTTGGATTCCAGGTTGTGCCCAGAACTATGGGAATTCCTAACAACATCGCCTTTAAGTAATATCCTTCTTTGTTAGAAGCCGGAGCTGATAGAGTGCAACCAAGAAGCACTCTGAGAAACACAGCAACACTTAATGAAGTTTTTTTTCTGTTGCCTTTTTTAATCTAGGAATATAGTCCTTAGGCCTTGTTTCCCTATACATGTGTACACAGAGAGGTCTGCCCTTAAAGTCGTGGGCTTAGTGGATTTTGGCAGAGTTGAGGTAGGTTTTCCCCAGTGCTACTACCTTTGGGCTCGCTCAGTGCTGCTCAGTCCCTCGCACCATCCCAGATGTGCTTTGGGCAGCAGGCTCTGCCGTGCACCAGGGTGGGTGGAACGACTTACATATAGGCACGAGAGAGGTCTGGGATGCTGGATGTCGGAATGAGAAGATCTGTGTAATGCAGAAGGAATTCCAAGCATCTTTTTGGTTAATTTTGTTTTGTAGAGTACTGCTAATATGGCTTGATGGGAACATGTGTATTGACTGCAGCTTAAGGTTTCTCCATTATTTCTAGAAATAGTTCTCTAAATTCTTCCCCAGAATCTTCTTGAGTTGCAAATAATTGGACTTAAGTCAAAACAACTCCATAAAGCCCATTTTTTTAACCTGTATTAGTTTCATTGAACCACTGTGCATGCCTTGACAAATACTCCAATATTGAATCTATTTTACTCCTAATGAAAGAATTCTGATCTTGTCTGATTCACTTAGATTGAGACTTTCCTACGGTAGGAACTGAATTATACGGTGCTTGGCGTTCTGTACTGAAGCTTTCTTTTTTTCCCCTAACAAGGAAAGGGGAAAGGAAATATGTAAGGAAAACACATTTGGACAATATTTGCAAATGGTACAAGGACGTGCCTGTGCAAAATGTACCCTTCCTGTTTGCGGGGGCACAGAAGGATTCTGAATGCTACGTTTTTGTGACTGAAGTAGAGATGCTGGCTTACAGGTTTCTTGTTTGTTTTTGTTAAAAGTTACAAAACGACTACTCAGAAAAGGGTATCAGAAACATACTTGCCATTTAGACTCTGTGAAACTGAATTTGGAAGGAAGTCTGAGATGCCTTTATATTCTGAGCTCTGAAACGCTCCGTTACCTTTTCTCCATCCTTCACTTTCCTGCTGCTGTTTAACTTCGGTAGCGATTTTTCAGGTTGTAATAATAATAGGAATTTGACAAGCCTAGAGGTAGCCTTTTCTCTGATAGAAATCAGCAGAGCTTCATTGTTTTCAGGTATTTGTTCCTGAACTGTGACATTTTTAAGCTGTTAAAATGCCATTGTCGGTGCTCTGATAATCTTCAATGGCTTCCGTTCAGATTGTGCGCTCGTGATTGATAAAGTCAGACAGATCCTTTCTTATCTTGAGTTATTCTAGGGCGTTACTTGGCTATTTTAGCTAAATACTTAGCTCAAGCTGAGGAGTTTTAATAAAGAGAGCAGCATAAGGTATTTTCTAGTAATGCACGCTCTTTCATCGTTCCTTGTTTTCCCCCACTCTACCCAAATCTAAAGAGCAGAGCATCCTTTTGCAGACGGAATGGGCACCAGGGTTCGGGTGATGATGGTGCCTGTGTGGGGCCGGCCGTGTATCAGAGGAGGTCCTCCCTTCCATCAGTTTAATTCCCTGTGGGTGTTTTTGGTTTTGTGCCTAAAAATGAACTTTGTTGGGTGCCAGCCACTCACTGACGATTTATCTGCCAAGCAAGGAAGAAAAATCAGTTTCTAATCTCTGTGGAAATAAAGGAAACGGATACAACAAGGTTGAAATTCCCCTGGTCCGTAGCACTGGAGAACCATTCGATAGACAAAGAATGCAATAATGGGGGCTGAGGTTTTTGAAGAAATGTTCCCCTGAAGAATTAATACCTGTCAACACTAGCTTTTCAGTGGGCTTAATGATTATGTCTGAAGATTGAGATGCTGCTTGGAGAATAAAAGCTGAAGATACAGGAGAGTATCCAATTTATATGAATATTGGAGGAGAACTCAATCTTCTCTTTCTCTCTGTCTTGAAAGGAGTTTTATGGCATAAAATAGTCATTGAGGTAGCACGGAGGAAGCCTTAAATCTTAGGAATTTGTTTCAAGTTTGTCGATCAGTGGATTTAACATCTCTTCTAAGAAAACTGTGATGTTTGTTTATCAGGCGTGGATTCTTCGGTAGATGGAAAAGATCTCACTGCACCTCAGCAGAAAGATCTTAACAATCGCGTTAGTTTCGTAAATAACTGGAAAATAACTTTTTCTTTCCAGTATTACTCAGCAGTGGTGTTTAATTGGATTGTTTTGATTAAATTAGCAAATAGCATATTTTTCTGGGCCTGTATTGTGTTGTACACTTGAACTGATAGGATATAATTAGACACTTCATTTCGTTTCCATTTGACATCTTTTAACTAATTAGTTACTTGGATCGCTTTCTTTTGCGTTTCTTTATTTTCGGTTGATTAAGTGCACTTTACTTAGCTTCTCCGAGGGTACAAAATTAAGAGCGTGCTAATTGCACAACGGTCCTGGCACGTACGGGCTGCCTCGGTGTCACCTAAGGACAAAGACTTCGCCGCCGGCATCGCGGGCGCTCCTCCGTGCCGGCGCCCGTGGGCAGGTGTGTCAGCAGGCGCTGCGCCCTGCCAGCCCTCCTCCTCTTCCTCGCCCTGCAGTCTAGTCGCAGCTTGCTGGCGATGGCTAAAATAAGCCCCCACCCATGGGGTGGATGGCTTTCAGCTCTTAAATATTCAGGCTCGCTGCTTCGAGGACCTCGGGGTGTCGGTGGTGAGGTGCTGGAGCGCTCTCAGAGGGGTCGGGACCCAGGGGTGTGGGTTATGCCTGAAACCCTTACACTTCATCGAGAGTGGGGGGTTTCGATGGGTTCTGCCACGAATTCCAGCACGTTGTGCTCGCGGGGCATTGGGCGTCAGAGAAATAAAGCTACAGCTGGGAAATTGTGAGTACGACGTTGCTAGAAGTGAGCTTCCCCCAGGCGTCGAGTATGCTGGAATAAATGAGACTGTTACAAAACGCTCTGCTTTGTGCACAGATCGAGGCGTAATTTGTTTGGATTCTGGTTTGAACATCAGTTATTGATGTGAGGCACTGAGCAGGATCTAACTTCTGCCTGGTAACAAAGCGAAGCCAACAGAAACGAGAATTAAAAACCACTGAAATTTTACTTTTATTGCTCTGCAGACTGAAGTCTGAGTGCATCCAAGCCTCCGGTGTCGGGACAAGATGCGTGCCTCTTTCTGGAGAGCTGCCTTTCAAGAGAAATTCCACTGTTTTAAGACAAAACCAAAAAACTTAACACTTGAGTTGTGATAGTGAATCAGGTCTGAGGAAGTGAATTTAGGTGTAAAAGAACAACAAAGAGCTTAACAGCTAGAGGCCCTGGTGCTTGGCAGGAGCTGCCTTCCAGAGGAAACCCACTCTTAGCCCCGTGGAGCTGGGGCAGTTCTGCCACGGGTGTTGGTTTGAGAGCAAAGCACAGGCAGCCACCAGGGCGGAAGCTTTGAATGTCAGCATCCTGCAGTCTGTTGCGTGAAGAAATACACAGATGACAAGATGTCTCGATGTGATATTCTAATTTTGTACAAAATAGTCAAAGATAGATGAGGTTTTTATGTGTCAGGACAAAAGCTGACTATCTCAGGTGGTAAGAGGATCTCTTCAAGCCTCCTGAGATAGCTGATCTTATTGCTAGAAACCTCAGGGCTTGGGAAGATCTTTCTCTTTTATTTTTTTGAAGTATATTTCAGACTGATCTTGAATAAAAGTGCCAACAACAAATATTTTCTTGGCCAGCAAGTGTAGCCTATTACGCTTTTTTGGGGTCGCTTTAGAGGCAGCAGGTAAGAATTCCCTTTAAAACTTTGTAACGGAATGAAGCTTTTTTTGTGTAAATATAAAACTTAGTGATTTCTTATTTTTTTTCCTTCTCAATGTTGCCCCATCACAGTCCCTCTTGCTGTGAACGGTTCTGAGGAGCAGCCCCCCTTGGTCACCGAAGGGCAGTAGCTGCAGCCCTGAAATTTGTGTTAATGTCAGCATTGCTTTTTTTTCCATTCGTTTTTGTGAGCAGAAGTGTGAACTTCCTAAGCCTTGACAGGAGGATTCGCCTGTGCAGAGGGAAGAGCAGGAATCCTACATCTCACCAGTCTCCTTGTAGTGTATCTTAAAGCCGGATTTTGACGCTCGCATATCCAGAGCTTGCTTTGGCTCACAGGTGTCTGAGCCCTGACCAAGGGGTAATTAAAAACTGGTAAAGATCAGCTGCATTAATCTCACGTGGGCCATGGTCGAGCGAACGTCTGTGGGTGTGCTCTGTCACAAGAGGGGTGCAGGAGGCTTCTCTGACAAAGCTTCTCCCTTTGGTCCGGTGTAGCTGTTTAAGCCTGTATATCTGTGCGTTCACATTTGGGCTGTCTTGATGAAATCCCCTCTAACACGCTTACCTGTGGAAAGGGGGATGGCTGACAGCAGGCCCCCAAAGAGAGAACAGCAAGGGCGTGGAGTGGAAGTGCTGCGTATTAGAGGCTGGATCTGGATGTCTGTTTATTAGAATAATAAAAGGCACTTTAAACCCATTTGAGAAACATTTATTTATAAAGATCCAAGTATCACGACTGCAGTTCTGTGCTGCCGGAATCCTTCCTTCCTTACCTCGAAGTGCCGGGGCAGGGGTGCTGAGCGGTGACCCTGTTCCAGAGGTGCCAGCTCTGTCTCCGCGTCCAGCTGTGAACTTCGGCCCTCCTCACCACGTTAGGAGGCAACGAGCTCCGTAGGGCCCTTAAAGGGCGTTAATCCTGATTTTAATATGAGTGATTTTCAGATTGCTCCGCTGTTGGTTAAGAAACAGAAACTACTGACGGCTGAGAAAATGTGCGATGTGAATCATCGATCGGGGCATTGTTTCGCTGCGGCCCGAAACTGGTCAAGCAAGGCAAAGTTGCACAGTAAGTTAAAACACTGCTATCGCCCGATATCTCTGCGATGTAATCGGCGACTTTAATAAAAGCTGAACGTTTCTGTGCAGTCGCTGTTACCGCAACAGCCCGAAGAAGAACACGCTTTTTTTCAGTACTGGCTGGCCACCCAGGAGCCAGGCTTAGCAGTGTGGGTAAGGCACCAGGGACCACAGCAAGAACACCGTGCAGGGAGTTAAAGTCTCATCAGACAACTTGATTTTACAGCCTGAGGTCTGTTCCTGTGCCTCTTGGTCCATCCCGGGGGCTGGCCGGGGTGCCGAGGAGTGGGCAGTGGAGGTGCCGGCCCCAGCCCTGCCTGCCGGGAGCCTGCCGCAGCTGGAATGCGGCTCCTCAGAGGGCCAGGATGTTTGCTTTTGTCGAGTGCCCTTGTTGAGGAAATTGAGTGAAGGGATCTCTTGAAAGGCCAAGCCACCTCCATAAGATTAGGCCGTTAAATTACGCTCTACAATCCTCATCTTAAAGCACCTTATCAGGAGAGGCTGGGGAGGATGTACTCGTGCTGGCGGGTGTTGCTCGGGGAGCAGCGTTGCTTCTTCTCTCTTCGGGCTGTAACACAACGAGTGGCATCGAGAGCGGTGGAGGGGGAACCCTGAAGGAGCTGTTCCCCCTGGCATGGCGGGTAGAGGCAGGACAACGTGCCGAGGAGCCCTTTCCATCTGCCTGAACGCAGCGCGCGCTGAAAGCCGGCCTTCACGAAGACAGATAAGGAAGAATGCATAATATTTTAAGTATCGTAAGGCTGGATATCCTTCACTCAGGATATTTCCTGTCCACAGGAATTTATTTTTCAACTGTATTATTGGCAGAAAATCCACAAAATGGAAGGGGGGAGGGAAACTTGCACATTTCAGCAGAAGACGGGAAGTTTCTAGTTCTATCACATTAACTAGTTGAAGAACTAGGAGGACTTTGGAGAACTGAAAACTTTGGCCTTTTATGTAGCTGTGTGCTAGCACGCCTTGTTGCATATGGAATAGGCAGGGTTTTGTATTTATTGCTGTCAGCAAGGTACAACAATGAACCATTAGCTTAAAATGGAAAAAAAGTGGGGAAAAAAAAGACTTTAGAACATTGTTACCGAAAAGGGGCTGACTTTGAAGGGAGCCAGAGCCTCAGGACAGGCGTAGCTGGTGCAGGGCTTTCCAGGCTAACTTCCACCTCGGTCTTCGGCACGCTTTGCCTTTGTGTCCCTAAAGAATTAAAGCCTCAATCATAAAGCAGGGTTTAATTAGCAATTTGTGATCTGGTTAATCCTTTGGTGAAACTAAATTGTAGCTAGCATTGCTGCTGCCGCCTTCCGTGTCTGCTCGCTTGTAGCACCGGGGGGTCAGCAGCCGGGGGAGCAGCAGAGAGGTGCCCGTAGCATCCTGCCACAACTCTGCCTCCGTCAGGCTGCTTGTGTACCCTTCCTGCTGGAAACTGAGGACAGGATCCATTTAAATGTGGCTGCGTGTGCTGGGATAGCCTTTGCTAACAGAGGCCTACGGCTACTAAATACAATGAGGACTTAGTGTTTACCATCATTTTTCCCTTTGTTGCTTTTGTGTCTTGAGCAACAAGCCCTTCCATAAAGGATTCTCTTGCCTGTAGACATATGTCAGTTTAGCAATTAATGCATTAAACGTGCAGTTAGCAGCTTGGCAGAATTTACAGAAGCTTGAGTAATGAAGGGGCATTAACAAAGTACCCCTGTTGTTATCATCCATATACTACTAAAAAGAGAACAAAAAAGTAAGTATATGGAGTCCTTGAGCTTACAGCTGGACTTTGTCTTTGGAAGCAGAAGGATTGTGGCGTGCGTTAGAACTCACCCCATTTCTGTCCACCCTCAGCACCCAAGAAAAGGCTTCCAAAGCCAACCCCGAGCTCACCGTGCTGAGACTGCATTTTTTTGGCTGTAACGTGTTAAAACAGAAATCCGCGCTGATGAGAACATTTCAGTAGTAGCACAGAAATGATGTGGAATCCTCGGTATGTGCCAGTGGCAAGAGCCGAATTCCCCGGCCGCTCGCTCTTTTGAAGTGAGCGCTGGTGAGGCTCTGGGGCGCGGGCTGGCTTTGCCTCGGCGCTGAAAGACGCTCTCTGGGGCTACAGGTTTCTGTAGCAGGTTAAATCCAGGAAAATGAGAGGGAGGATTCGAGCCTTTTTTCTCTCTTATCACCGGGCTTTCTAGCAAAAATATCTCCACCACGATTTCTTGAGTAATTCTTTTGAACTCCCGTATTTCTGAGCGTGGTTTAAGCCTTCGGAGGCTCTTGAGATAGAATAATGAGATTATGCTTCTGTACGTAGCACATGTATGTGCGTGTGTCTGTGTATGCACGTGTGCGTCATGGCTTAGGTGCAAATCTCACACCTCTGTGACCACGCTCGGGGCCTTACTCTCCCCGTTTCTAGACAGCGGGTGCTGAAGATGCCAGAAGAAGCTGTAGAAGTCTTTAAAAGGTGTGTTGGGTTGGTCAACGGTGGCCTGACACCGCTGTACCGAATAGATCCACCTTTCTGGGGAGGTGAGGGGACACTGGTGTTCCTCTGAGTGCCCAGCTGGGGGTCTAGCAGTGATTTCCAAGGACCTGCTCTGCATCTTTGGCTTCTGACTGCTGATACATATGTAGGTATATGCTTGTACGTGGCCTCTACCTGATGTTTGACCGCACCTTGAACCAAATTAAACATAACCTGAAATAAAGCCTTTGCCCGTTTGTCTGATGGGAGCTCTCTCGCTGTATTGCTGCGTTATCTGTTTCCGAGTGGGTAAATAAGCGATGACGGAGGCAGGTCCCCGCTGCGGTGTCAGCCGCAGATCTGATCTGACGGCTGGGACATCGCGTTGCACGGCGCTGCCACTGACTCATCTTTTTCCCATGGTGGCTCTTCAGAGAGGGCAGGGCGACTTCTGCCGCCGGTTCCCAGGCTGCTGGCTTGTCTACATGCTCTGCTCTTCGCCCCGCCAAGCAGCTCTGCTGCTGGACACCACCAGGTTTCTGCACTTTGCTCAGTTTTCTGTTAATCTTCAGGAATTCCTAATCCTCTTACAACCCAGTGATGGTTCAGCGTTCGTGCCCTGAGCAGAATGCAGTTGGTGGCTGTACCAAGGCTTGCTTTGTTTGTTATTGGTGGAAGTATTTTCTCGGTATCTGACAGGTTCAACCCGCTAGCGTTTGTCAGAAAAAGGAAATTGCTTGTGGCAAAATGACTTCTCTTAATTTAATCAATTCAAGAAGTGTTCAAAAATAATCTTCTTGACCGATGCCTCTCAAAGCATCCTTAATAATAACTGCATTGTAGTCTGCTCGGCTCAGATGAGAATGAGCGTCATTCATTATTTTTGATCAAGTACCCTTCTGAGATTTGTGCCGTAATGTGTAAGGATGAGCAGGAGGAAAATCAGAGCATTCATCTTCTCTTCAGCTACAGGAATTCCAATTTAAAGACAAAAGCTGGAGCAGGTCGAGCTTCTCATTTAAATGGTAATAAATCTTGTTCTGCTCTTCCCTGAGCAGGGAGGCCACTGGGAGGGAAGTGACTTGCAATGGTGCTGGATTTTTTTTGGAGCCAACTGTTGAGTGCTTACAACTGTAATAAGCAATAATTATTTCTTGCTGTGGCAGCCACTTATGTACAGCAAACGTGATGAAGTAAGGTACCTGGGGGTGGTGGGGAAGCGTGCCCAGCAGCCTGGGATAGAGAAGCGAGGACTCGATTCAGCAGTGCCTAGGAACACGGGACGGGGTTAGAGGAAAAATCCTATGGTCAAAGTTCCATCTGGGACAGTGGAAAAAATCAGTCAAAATTCATTAGGGATGAGGGAATTTCCTTAATGAGCGTCAGGAGGGGGCTGAGCTGCCGAACAGCTGTTGGGTAGCGGAGGGTTTCCCTGCACCGTGCTCCCTTGCTTACGTAGCCACCGGCATCCTGTTTGTCAGAGCTGTGGGGGTGAGCTCCTGTGGTGTTTGTACCTTGACCCCAACCCTCCTAAACTGCTTGTTTTTTAAGCTGAGGTCATTCTCCCCAACCCCATGTTCTAAGTTGAAGGCCCATTTCTTGAGATTTAGGTTTATCTACAGTTTGTTTTTTTTTTAAGATGCAAAGCTAGTTTTTTCCCTCTGCCTTTCCCAAGTACTTCCACTTCAAAATTCTAGCTAGCATTACAAATGTACTATTTTTGGGAGAACATTTTTGTTTGTTTTAATTCTTCTTTCCAGAAAGCTGAAGTGCTGTAGAAGGTTTTTGTGAGACCTGTCACCGGATGGGTAAATATGAGATATCATAAAAGTCAAAATGACTTTGTTTAGAAGGACCCAAGGGTAAAATCTGGTTGCCCGTGACTTCGTTTTTATGTCCTTGTAGCTAGTCTTCTCCTAGGTGCAGTGGATCTGCCTCGCTTAAAAGCAGCACGCATGCTGCTCATGCCAGCCTAGGAGATGGCTAACGCTTCCCTTCTGAAAAGCAGGGGAGGGGAGAAATGTTCAGGACCAGGGGTAGGGTGCAGAATTCCAGTGGCACAGCTAACAGGGGCGGGAAGGGAAGGGGATGACCGCTGCTGCGTGGATGTATTAAAATCCACCGGTGTTCGGTAAGGAGACCAAAGTACCTGCTGTCATGCCAGCCTTTGCGTGGGTTCCCTCTCCAGAGCACAGCTTCTTCATTTGGGTGGAGTTTTGAAGTTTATTTGAATGTTGACAGCGGGCTCTTGCACCTCTGAAACTTGGTGTGCAGCTCTGCAAATGAACTCCCCTGAGTGCAGTGAACGAAAATGAAATGAGTTGTGTGCTGCACGGAGCTGAGAAGTTGCTTTGCTTTCTGCTTCTCGGCCGTTTAATTTTTTCACTTGAATAGGATTGTGTAATTTAAGGGATGCAGAAAGCTGACTTTGCTTTCAAGGGTTGGATTGACTTTGTTGGAGCTGAATGTGGATGTACCAGTAGGGAAGCACAAAAAAGCACAACTGTCCCCCTTGTCATTAAATAAGAAGTTTGTATTAAAAAAGTATTACAGTGTCACTGTGCAGAAATTCACCTTCCTTCACCTAGCTCAGTTTCTGTTTCTTATTATTGCCTGGTTATGTCCTCTGTGTTTTAGATAGCAGCAAGGTCTCTGGCTATCCATCTGCGGACCTGCTGGAAGACCATAACAAACTTTTTTTTCTGTTTCATTTCCTCCCCTTCCTTCCCTGAATATTTTCCTACCTTTCAGCCTAAGCTCGCGGTAACAACAAGCCGTGGCAATGTTTTCCCCTGTTCCGGAGCTGAAAGCAGTGAGGTCGCAACTGCAGGTAAGGCGTTTGGGATGCTGTTTGGCAATTAAAACAGCAAAGGACCAGAAACTGAACAGGCTGCTCTCAGATTGACCCTTTCAGGGGTTATTTCTGAAGGAGCCTGACCGCGCATGCTGCAAGCTGGAGGTGTGCTCTTGTTGTTCAGGGCTTAGGGGAGTTCTCATCAACCTTCCGAAAACTTTTAGGATGTGAAAAATAATTATTCTAGCGTATGCGAATAATCTTTCAGGACTGCTGTCGCCTCCTCATGTTCTGCTCCCAGTGGAAGCTCTGGTATCGGAGTCAGAGGTTGAGATATTAGGAAATTGTAATTAAGGGACTAGTTTGTGGCACGCTAAGGAGCACCTCCTCCGTACGGGGACAGTGGCAGCAGCAGCTCCCTGGCGCCCGGCCACGCGGCCGCCTTTCAACCAGCGCTGCGGGGCTTGGCGCGGGCTGCAAGTGATGGTCACTTCCAGTTTCGTAACGAAAGCTGTCCGGCGCTGCGCCGTGCTCCTGTTATCAAGGAGCTGTGCTGATTTATTCCCGTCGAGAGCGACTTCCATTGCCCGGACGAAGCGGCCGCGGTGCTGCCTCCGGCTGTGCTGGCACGGCTTCGCTCCTCCCGGCTGCGCTGCAAGCTCCGGGGCCCGGGTGAGGCAGGTAACAAAACCCCAGGGTTTGCCCGCTGAAAGCACGTCCCAGGTAACTGGAGCCTTACAGCTGCCCTGGTTGGCGTACTTGGGGAACGGAGATCCTGCGTTATCTGGCTTCTGCTGGCTCTTGGCATTTGATGTTGCAAACTCCGGTTCCTGCTGCGTGCTGCCTCGGGGTCCCAAACTCTCTTGATTAAAAGCTTCTTTGGCCGCCGGTTGTGCTTTGTCTTCTAGTGTTCGTTAGATGTGGATCAATTCTGTGTGACAGATTATTTCTCTGCCGAGTATAAATGAGCAGTGATTTCACTGAAGTCTGATGCTGCAGTCAAGTAGTACTGACTGGAGATAAGCAGACACCCTGCGTCTTCCACCTTAAAACAACCACAAACAAACAAACAAAACGCCTTAGCGTTTAAAAATTCAGTGTTTCCATTTATCATTCTTAGATAGCTTGTTATCTTTATTTCTGTGAAACAGTTCAGGAAAATAAAACATTCTTGCCCACTTTACATCCTATTCTGTGAAACTGAAGGATGGTGAAACAAAGCTAAAAATTAACTCTTTTTTTTCCCTGATATTGAAAATTTTAGGGAAGTGGGGTCTGGGTGGTGGTTTTTTTTTTTTTTTTTTTTCTTTTCTGTTACTTGTGCAGTCTGGCCATTTAGACCCTGCGAGCACGGTGCTCATAATGGGTTCAGCTTTCCCAATGCCTTAGAAACTTCTCCGGCAGCCGTCCAGGGGCGCTCCCTTGCAGCGCCCGCTCCGAGTGAATGCCCGCCGTTGAATGGGCGGGCTGAATGGGAGAGCTGCTCCCGCTGGTTTCCCACAATAACACAATGAGCTACTTTGTCAGCCCGGAGTCAGGTTAGCGGCGAACGGCTACAACAAAAACGTTCGCAGTGCATAAAGGTGTGCTGAAACCTTGCTGGAAATGGAATTTGGTATGCTTGCTTTTCAAGTGCTGCAGATTGATGTGATAGATGTTCTTCTTTTTTTTTTTCTTCAAGGTTTAATTAGTGGTTTAAAAAAGAATACAACACAGCATTGATTTCGGTAGATTCTCCCCTGAACAGGAATTCTAGAAGAGATAACCGAGGTCTTTGTGATATTATTCCTCGGGCTTTACTTTGGGAGAGCAAAGTTGAAGGGGAGGGTGTTTATCACCAACCTGCTCGTGCTTATCGCCCCGTAACCGTGATTAATATTTTGGCTATTAAATGTAGAAGGAAAGCAAACAGATGAAGCAGGGACCTTATCTGTCTCGCACCTTTGCTTAAGAACTTGGTGTAGGGTTTTTGTGTGTGTTCCTGGGCATGTGCACAGGATCAGAGCCCGGATCCCAGGGAGTTAAGGACTTCGGCATACCACTCCTAATACTTTTAAGAGTGCATGAAGATATACCCGAGTGCGACGTTTGTAGGATAGAGGCCCAAACTGTAGGCAGGTGTTGGCCTGGGTTTGAGGGATTTGTTCTTCCTCAAGTGAATAGTTGGAGTAACTTGGTGTTTACTTGAAACACCGCTAAAAGGGGATGAACGGGTTTTATGGAATTGTGAGTTTAATTTATGAATCGCTTTTGGTGGGGAAAAATGAGTTCCCATAGAGTGCAGGGAGCCTGAAAGGGATTATCAGCAGGTGTGGGAGGGTTGGGGAGGACGAACTGGAGCTCGGCTGTTTGAATTTGTGAACATGTAACGTGTTCATTGGGAAAGACACGGCATTGCCACTGGGGACCAGCTCCCTGTCCTCCCTGCCTGCTGGGAGGAAGGCGTCAGTGAAACAGAGAGGTGCTGCGCCGTGCCCGACCTGTTGGATGTGGTTTGTGGTCTTCTAGGGCAGCCCCGGGATGCCGAGGGCCGTTGGTAGCGCATCCTACAGCCGCTGGCTGGGCGGCACGCAGAGCTGGGTGCTCGGGGGGCTGTGAAGGTGGACGAGCAGGAACAAACGAGTCTGCGGCGCTGGGAGGGCTCCTGCTCGTGGTAGGGCTCCTGCTCGTGGAATTGCATAAATCAACTTCCCTTTAAAAAAAAAAAAATATATATATATATATATGATGTTTGAAGTAGTTGCTATTCAAAGCAAATTGTGGCAGAGCGAATTTTGTAATGAGATGTGTTTAAATGTAAAGAAATCAAATTTGAAATGCAAAAATAATTTGTGGGGGAAGAAATTGGCCACTGTTGCGCAAGAAGCAAACCTCAGTTAACCAACTGCTGCCGTAAGGAGGCGGGATGAGGCACTGTGAGAGCGGGGTGTCTGAAACGCTCTGTTCTAGCAACTGGATCACTCGGTCCAGGCCAGGGGGTAGCCACCAATTTTTTGTGTATTTGTGAGTCCCATGTAGCTGCTGTGATAGGAGGAAGATGAGGAAAGAAATGTGTGCAGCCTTTGAAGAAAGGAGGCAATAGAAATTGCAGCAGAAGCAACGGGCTGTTGACTTTTACGGTGGGGAAAAGGCACAGGAAAATTGCAAACGGTGAGAAAGAGTTGTATGTAAGTTTTCTTATTTGTAGGTATTTGTAGGTTGCTGCTATGTCAGCAGCACAGGCTGCAGCCCTCGTGTCTGTGTGCTTCAGAACTGCTTTTGAGCAGCAGGCTGGGTTGCTGCTATAATACTATGTGCAGAAGTGAGACTGCTGGGAAGTCACTGGAGTAGCTTTTGTGCTTGAGGTTTCTGCTCGGGTGTAGCTAATATAAGCTTAATAAAATCACTGGGTATCTATTTCAGTTTTGTTGTGCTTTATTCACTCAAATTCAGTGCCATTATCTGGCTACGAGCGCCTTCGGGGCGCGTTGGACTCCAGCCCCGTGCAGGCAGCGCAGGAGCGTGGGCCGGGTCCTTCGAGAAGTTTTCGTGAGATTCCCTGCTGGAAAACCAGGGGAAAGCTGGTTGTCCTCAGTAAAAGGCTCCTTTGTGCATCAGCTCCCTTGCTCGCTTTATTCTGCTATTTCATCAGAGCTATTACAAGTTGATGAGTTGTGCTTGCCCGACGCAATGAGATGCTCCCGCGTGATGCTGCCTGACCTCAGCTCAGTCCCAGCGCTCGCCCCGGTGTGCCTTTGAAGTCCTGATGCTCGTAGATGGCTGGCCTGGTCTCTGGGCCCTCTGTTCTTGGTGTGATTTTATTATAGGCTGGCTGGCCCCTTGTTTCGGCCTGGTATTTGGTATGACAAAGCAGAACAAGCACGTAACTTACAGAGTGGCACAGATGCCATCGTGCACCCAGTTGTGCTTTTGGCCAGGTGGGTAAAAGCCATCTTGGTGTGAAATGCCCGTCTGTCACTTTGAAAGGACCTGCCTAGGTACAGGCAGGCAAATGCCTAATGTTTAAGGCCGTATTTCATTATTCCAGTTCATCCCCCAGCTGAGGGAGGATCTGATCCATTTTTAGAGTTTGCCTGTTCCGAAATTACAAATGTACCCAACATGTGCGCTGCTGGTTGGATTGCAAAATGGATCTTCCTAAAATAGCGGAGTCTTGAAAAATGTGAGGTCAAATTATAGGCCCAAATAACTGCAAACCTCCGAAAGTTTCATCATGGCATTACATAGCATTATTAATCTCACCCTAGTTTGAGGAAAAACTCCATTAACGTCCCTCGATCTCCTATAAAGTCCAATACTTCTGATAATCCTGTCTTTAAAGGTGGAATTGAACATGAAATCGTATTGCTGTTTAAAATAAAAACAAACCAGAGGGGAAAACCCGCTGGTTAATTCCAGTGGTTAAGTTTTGGGAGGATGTTTATGCTTCCCAGCCTGCTGGAGGTAGGATGCAGCTGGTGGTAGCCGCGCTGGGAGCCAAGGGGCGCAGTGGGCAGGCGGCCGTCGCTCTGTGCCACCCAGCTCTGGAGGCAGGCGTTCTCTCTAATGTTTTCTCTGCTGTAATACATTCTTCAATTCGCATGTATGTCCTCCAAACTGTTACGAATAAGCCCGTCTGGCTGCTTTCAGATTAATCTACCGTGTTTGCAATTAAACGCAGAAAGAATGCTTTTACGTTTAAATGGTTCCTCAGACGGATGTGAGTTAACTAAACTAATGAACACACATCAGACAAGACAAATTCCAGACTGTTAGTGCCTTGACCAACCATCTGTGTGCATACCTCCAGGTACTGCTCATGTCTCAAGAGGCTTTTCTACATGAACAATTATTACCACTCCTTTCTGAATTCGAGTGGCAAGCCATGGCAAGAGCCTCTTGAAAGCAGCTATATTTACCGCAGCCCTTCCACCGCTTTTCAGTGCGAATATAATGGTGTTATGTGTGCTTTAATTAATCTGAAATTTCAACATGTGCTGCATGAAATACAACAATAGGAGACCGGGGCTGTGTGTAAGCCCTTTCATCCCTCGCATGCAAGCCCCAGCGCTAATAATGGCACGCACACGAAGCGCTTCCCATTGGGAGCCTTCCGAGGGGGTCACCCACTCATTTCAAATGCTGAGTGTCTGAGTATGTCCCTAAATAAACAAGTTTGTGGGTGTGTGTATACGTACTCTGTTTGGACATACGGGAACATACATGCAATTTTTTCCTTAGCTGTTTTTCTCCGGGGGAGGTGGTTCGAAGCCTCTCTGGAAGGAGCCCCACTTCCTTCAGCTGTACCAGGGCCAGCAGCGCTGTGATTTGCCACGCCAGCCTTTGACAGGGATCTTCAGTTCCACAAACAGGCTTCTGGAAAATAGCAAATGGTTCCGTGAATGCTTCCTTTTTACGGAGGGATAATCTGTGCTGCAGGTAATGGCTGCTGCGAATGCCAAAGGATTTTCTTATTTTCGACATTTCACTTTCTTTCCTTGCATGGGCTCACCTCCAGAACTATTTGAGCCTCCCCAGTTTCCGGAGCCTGTCTGACATCGCAGTGGGGCTAGGTGGGATTCCCTCTCACACCAGGCCACGACACCACACGTTTTTTAATCATGGCAAAGCTGTCTTAAACAACTCCTTCTTGCTCTTACCTGGGCTACGACAACACAAGTATTTGGGGTTGATGCAGCGAATCGGGCTGAGGAACCGGCGTTGTGCTCAGCCCAACTGTGCAAACGAAGGTGGAGGGCTGGGGCTGGCCGAGTGATGAGGGTGCAGATAAGACAGCAGGAATGCTTGCTTTCTGTGCTCATGCAAACGCCAGCTTCTGAACGTGCCTGTTGGAGAGTCCTGTGCGCCCCAGGGCAGGCGGGGGGGAAAAAACCAGGAAAAACAGCTGGTGCGGGCAGAAACAGTCACCTCTAAGGGACTGCTGGCCACGGGATCGGTTGTAGCATCCAGAGACTGGATTTTGACATCCCGTCGTCCTTGTCCTCATTGCTATGAGTTACCAAGGAAGTTGGTGCTGTGTTGGGTTGCTTTTCATCAAGTGCTGTGCAAAAGGAGGTCACCGATCCCATGAGAATGGGAGAAGAGGGCTTGGGAGAGGGGCTTGTATAAGAACACTTGCATGTGTGATATGTTTAGATTTATATTTGACACACACATATAACTAAATATATATTTATCTCTGTATCGTGGTGGAAAGGAGCTCACATTAGCCTACATAACGTGATGTTCTGAAACCAAACTTGTTTCTGACACTAGCCTCTGCTTCTCTCTCCAGCCTCAGCAGGGTGTGTTTTCTCAACTAATTATTCAAAACCGTAAAATTTGTTTCAAGAAAACTGTTTTGTGCTGGGTGATAGATTCTCTTATCTTCTGAAGCCGCTCTGTGTCTGAGTTGTTGTTGCAAGAAGTGCTTTGGGTTAACTTTCCTCACTCAGGAAGGGGAAGAGGAGGGACCCGTGCATCGTGTATGCCGACACCCTGCCTTGAGAAGGGGAAGGTTTTCCTTTCTCATCGGCCTGAGTTGCCCGAAGTAAGCCCTGCACCAGAGCAAATGTGTGTCTAGGACTGGCTTTTTGTTGCATGCTACCTACACTCAGATGGATACGTGGCTCTAGTAGGTATCGGAGAGGTGCCTGTCCTCTTTGTAGTACGACTTCTGTGATTTCGGGGAATTCTGATAAAAGGGAGGATGCTTGATTCAGTAGCTTGTGCTGGCCTGTACCATAAAAGAAATCTGGCCTTTACAGAAAGCAGTTTCAGGGCTCGATATTTAGAATTCCTCGTGCTTTTGCCAGGTTTTCTTGAATTAGTTTGCCTTAGCTGGAAGAGGTTCGTTGGCTTTGTAAAAGAGAAAAGGTGGAAAAAAAATCACCAGAAGAAAAATGTTCTTGACTTCTACCCCCATTAATTGCACGGGCAAAACCTTCTAGGAAAAGTTGGTCTTGGTTATCTTCCTGTGGTTCAATCTGCTTCGGAATTTAAGGCTAATTCTGACGTAACGCCGTGGGTCATATTAATTCGCCTTACATGGAAATTGGGTTCAGATAGTTACACTTTGTTCTGCTCTGTTTTTTCTAATTTTTTCTCTGTTGCCATGTGTAGCTAATTTATGTCTTACTAATTCACATATTGAATTAATTTAGCAAACAGTCATCTCGCTGATCAGCGGAGGACTGCAGCATTGAGTCAAAAAATCAGGTCTGCAGCGGTGACTTGCAGCAACCCAAAGGTTCGGAAGCTCGGTTTGGGGACAGAAACTGGAACCCGGGTGGTTGTTTCCACTTCCCCGCTCTAGCAGCGGTGCGGGCCGCGCTGTGATTCCCGTGTTCCTGGAGGGAGCAGACGGGGAAATGCAGCCTCTGGCCGAGCGCTGGCGTTTCTGAGCTCTGTCCCAGCCAAAGCTAGGGAATGTAGACGCACAGGAAATATCTTTTTTAAATTTAAATATAGTCAGCTTTCTAGACAAAACCCCAAATTTGAGTTAGTACCTGAAAAAAAAAAAAAAAAAGTTGTGGGTTAGGATTTGGCAGTTTATATTTTAACTAAGGAAGAGTTCTCATATCCTGAAATGCGACCTGGCCCTTTGAGCCCTTGTCTGGGGTTTTCTTCCAGTGATGTTCCTGAATTTACAGGAAAAAAAAAAAAAAAAGTGCCTGCGTTCAAACCTCTTCTTCTTTGTATGAATGAAGCTTGGTTACCTGAGCAGCTCCCGAGGCGGGGGGAACTCTGGTTTTCAGAAGGGGTGTGAATGCATGGTGAATAAACCTGCGTTAAGCAGAGTGTGTGAGAGAACGAGCTAAAAAACCATGGGAAGCGGCTCCCAAAGCTGTTGGCTTTGACATGAAGCCTGCCAGTCTGCCCCACGGTAGGCATTTTAACCCCGTCTGATCTCACTCGGCATGGAGCACCTCTACGTGAAATACTGCTTACAAAAAACATAAAAATAAAATAAAAGCGAAGAAGCCTGCGGCCAGCTGTGTGTTGTAGCCAGCACTGTCGCTGGCGTTACTGCTGGCGGAGCTGTACCAGACCTGACAAATGAAGGAAGCCGTTCTTCGTTTGTCCTTTTCTCTTTTTTTCTCCCCCACCAAAGTGAGGCAAGTGTAGACATGGCTGTGGTGACAAACCATTAATAAAGCAAAAGGAATGCAGCTGTAAAACTTTAAATAATGACATATAGCAAATAGATGTCAACATATTGGTTGTTGTGCCTGGAATGGAAATATTACTCGGAAAATATGTAGCTTCCAGCTACAGTCTGGCTTTTTCTTTTTTTTCTTTAAGAAAATAGAAGTGGCGTGACGCTTACAGTCGTGGGGCTTTCGGGTGGATGTGTCATTTGCTTGGGGGCTGGGAATTGTTCGCCACACGCTTGGAATAGGAACTATTGAGCTTGCATTCTTTTAAAATCACATTACTTATTCATATATGAATATATCTCCATATAGTTGTGTGTGTATATATATATATACACACAAATTATATATATATAACCAATGCAGCTAAAGGTACAAGTAAGTACTGACTAAATGAATCTATT
This sequence comes from Anser anser, assembly GCF_964211835.1. Classification (NCBI taxonomy): domain Eukaryota; kingdom Metazoa; phylum Chordata; class Aves; order Anseriformes; family Anatidae; genus Anser; species Anser anser. The sequence goes on along the minus strand of NC_139729.1, from coordinate 23,560,806 downwards.
TCCACTGAAAGCAATGAGCTCATATTCTCACGGGTGTTCACCATTAGCCTTGTGCAGTGCTTTTCTTAACCCCAAGCATTTAAGAAACGATTCAGAAGCTCACATTCTCGTATTCATCATTAAAAACAAGCAAGTAAACAAACAACACAACCCCAAACCAAGCAGACAAAACCCCACACAACACGCTGCCCCTCTCCCTCACCTCCCCCCAGCAAACACCTGAAGAACCCCAAACCTATAATTTTTAGTTGTGAGCTTAAATCTTTCTCAACGTTAAAACCCGAGACCTTGAGGTAATGAAAACCAAAAGGTTTAGGAGGAAGCTCCAAATACTGCAAAGCTTAGGGGTGGAAAATGTACCGGGCAGAGCGCCTGGGCTGCCGGGCAGGCTGCTGGAGCTGGGGCTGCCAGCCCTGGGCTGCTAAAGGCAGGGGGTGGTTGCCACCGAGATTCGAGTAGGATCGAGGTCTGATCCTGTCTGGGAGCACGTGGTGGCTGTCCTTGGGTCTGTGGTGGGAGGAATTGTTCAGGGCAGCGGTTCTGGGTGAGGTCCCAGCCGTGCCAGGCGCGGCGGGGGTGACTTAACGTGAGTAGGGCCGGGTGTCTGCGGGAGCTGCTTCCCAGGCCTTCTGAGAGGTCTGTCCTGTAATTACATCTCCAACAAAAGGAGACGTTGCATGTAAAGATGCATGAAAACAGCCTGCCTCTGTTTATACCTCGGGGCAGTGGCAATTAGCAACGCGGCGCTCTCACGCCAGTAAGCAAGTCGGAAGGAGCTGGGCAGGCTGTGCCAACTTTGGCGCTAGGGTAAATGAAGATTTAAAGTGGTTTTCAGGTGTGCGGATGCAGAAGCAGGGCTGAGCCAGCACGTCTTCTGAGAAACAAGCGTGCTGCTAGCCCCGGTACCGTGTGGGTGGAAAGGGGGCAGCCGTAGGGGCTGGAGGGTGCGGGTGGTGGGATGCCAGCTCCGCAACGCTCGCCTTGGGAGCAGGGTTTTGCCTGTTGCTCGTTGCCAGAAATTCCCCTCTTTATATCCTGGTGGTCCTGTCCTGGGAGGACTTTGGGAATCTCTGGTGTGAGAAAATAGGGAGGTTGTGTGACCACTGCGAGACCATCAGGCTGGCTTGTGTCGGTTTTGAATCGAAGACTACAGAAGCTGTGGGGTTAGGTCATCCATCTTATTCACTGAAGAGCTGGATTATTGCCCCATAAAACAGTACGATGGGGCATACTGTTAATGGGGAACTATTAACGTGGGATTAAGGCTTGTTTTTACAGAGCAATGGTTTTAGTGAAGTTTAAATAACACATCAGCGAGCTGTTAGGAGAGAGGGAGCGCTGAAAGCGGTTCCCTGCAGATCCAGAAGTGGGATCTTGCACTGTGCTCTGTTGCCCTCTGTAGAGTGCGAGGTGCTCGGTGGGGCTGTGCTGCCCCTCCTGCTCCAGCAGAAACCCTTCTCCTTTGCATTGTGGTTAAGTGAAAGTCTGATCCTTGTTTTACAGGTGTTGGTTCTCACTGTTACAGGGCATAGAGAGAAAATAAAGCTGTTTGGCTTTGAACTGTGGGTATCGAGTGAAACGGATGGGTTTCAAACAAAACGCATCTTAACTGCGCAGGCACTGTGTCCTGCAGAGCTGGGGCAGCAAGCAGGACGCTGAGCAAATCGCCCTCCAAGCATCTCGGAACTTGCCTGTTTCAGCTCGGAGATGGGGGCTCAGATTTTCAATCGTGGGAAAGAGTGGGAAGTTTGTTCAAACTGGCTGGTTTGTTTTTGGAAGTCTTACGCGGAAACTTGACATAAGCCGTGATCTTGATCTAACATTTTAAACCTGCTGATTTCTTCAGAGCCTCGTGTGTGCATCCTGTTACCAGAGGAGGTGTCCTGCTTAGGTTGCCGCCTTAACGGTGAAATCCACGAAAGCCCACGAGGGTTTTGCAGAGTCTCTAACTGGTGCTTCTCTTGCAGGAAGCCCGTCGAGGAAAATTCTCCATGAATGTACGTCACAATGATGATGACCGACCAAATCCCGCTGGAGCTGCCACCGTTGCTGAATGGGGAGGTAGCCATGATGCCTCACATCGTGAACGGCGATGGATCACAGCAGGTCAGTGCGCTCTGCAGAGGTTGTCTTTGTCTCCTTACAGCCTGGAGGTTCAAGCTGATGGTTGGTAAATTCCCAGGCTTGTTGTCTTCCTCTTTGTAGCACATCTGCCCGAGCAATTTTTCTGTATTATTCAATTTAGTTGCCTCCTCATTTGAGGCATTTCAGCAAAGTATTTTAAACGAGATAGAAATAAACTCTCCTTCGTGAATCAATATAAAACGTCATTTTGTTACCTCTCGTTCCCTTGATAGTTTGTTCTTCCTTCCAAACTTATTTTGAGCTATGCTAACCACAAAGGAAGAATGACTTCCCCTTTTCTTCTGTTTGCTTATCTGGATTTGCAAAACAAGGCAGAATTTTCATTGCTGTGATTTTTTAGAAGTTCATTTCTGCACGGTGTGCTGCATCTTGAGAAAAATGAAGCGAGCTTGTAATGGCTCTATTTGTCGAGTCCATTATTAATACGCTTAAGTGAAGGAATGGTTTTATTGCTATTGAGTACCATAATTACTCCTTAGATAGGCCCTTTCCTCCTTGCTGGAAACCATTTACCAGGGCGGACTGTCCAGTGGGTCCTTGTGCATTACAGAAAGAATAAATGGGGTGTGCTTTGAGCTGGGTTCTAAGTCAAACTCTGAATTTCTCCATCAGCGATGATTCAGCAGCCTCGCTTGGCAGAGACCTCCGTTGCCTTTAAACCAGCTTCTCATCCAGTGTTTTGGAGAAAAAAATCGCTGATGTAGTGCAATTGCACGAACTGTGCTGCACAATGTGAGTCAGCAGAATGCTTCTGGGTCCGGTTCCTCTTCTGCACGTGTGTTTGTTGGGTGATGGTTGTAGACCTAAAGTGAGAATAGTTCCCATCTTATTTCTTTAAGTACTTGTAGGTGGAATACAAGTTTTCTGTCAAACTTTTTTTGTGATTGTAGCCTGGATATCCCCTCAAAAGTTGCACTGCTTAGCTGCCTTTGTTGTTTATCATTTTCACCCTGTTCCTGAAGCTTTAGGTCGTGTTTTCACTTTTAAAAATTGTAGTTCTAAAATTGAATGAAACTGGAAAAAATGCTTTGCTTGGTCTTCGCATAATGTAGCAGCAAATGGACTGCATCAATTGCTTTTAACATGATTTCAGATGTTGCATGTTTGTTGAAAGAGCTATCTCGGTTACTTGTAAGGCAGGAAGAGCCCTCAGATCCGTTCCATGTAAGTACGAATTCCTTAATAAAGATGCTTATGGTGCTCCATAAATAGGTGCAAATCTGACAGGGACATGTGCTTGCCCAGGGTGTAATTACAGCCTCTCTTAGAAGCTGTGGCAGAAAGCATCATAGCTCAGCTGGTGAGAGGCAAGGCACGCTGACTTTGGGACTGCAGCAGGGCCGATACACAAATCCGTGCCTCTGCTCCGAACCTGACAGTGCATTTATTGTTCCTGGTGAGATGCTCTGGGTGCGCTCGCTGTTGCTCACCCATGTGCTTTATTAGATAAGTGAGCCTCAGCCACGCCAGCACGGCCATTTGCAGAGCTGTGCTATAGCTGTGCTTAGGAGCTCTGAGCTTGAGAGAGATTTTTCTCAAAAGACCAGTCCCTGAATGTGTAGAAAAGAGCAGGCTGAGGCTGGTAAAATCCCTTAGCTGTTACCAGCAGCCAGATGGAGAGTGCTGCAGGAGGGAGTTCTGCCAGTAATCACTGCTGGAGCGTAAGACAATTGTCCAGGAGCATTTAATTTATTTTTTTTTATCTTCCTGGGGGTAAGTTGCACAGATGTACAGGGCAGGGCTGAGACTGTCTTTGCCTGCTTGATGGTAATCCCTCTTCTCTACGCTACCCAAAATGGCATTTGTCACCCGCTTTTTTTTTTTTTTCAAGTTTCCCATACTTAATTTCCACTTCTGCTGACTGTATTTAATGCTCTCATGTCCCTTCCAGAGCAGCTGCTGCCTCTTTCTGCTTCTAAGCCACTTGTCGCTCCCGTGGGCAGTCTGGGAGTTGCAATCCATCTTTTGGGCTGAGCAGCCCAGCCTGTAGGTTCCCCACTGCTTGCCCAAAAATGCTCAGGGCGTGAGGTCGAGGTCTGGAGAGCTGTGCCACAGCACGTCTGTGCAAAATTCCCTGCCACTATTTTTTGGCCAGTTTTATTTTGACTTGGTTAGATTCATTTATTTTTTAATATAAAAGTGGATAACGGAAAATGGATAATAGGAAAACGGGTAATTAAGCCCCGAATGTTATCATCAAAGTACTGGTCTTTAAAAGTCACTGCTTGCTTGTTTGAGATGTAGCACCTCGAGTGATTATCTTCCCCTCCCCCTGCAGTAAAATTGAAAGTATCTCTCCTACCTACTTGTGTGCGGCTGAGGAGTGCGTTCCCGAAAAGAATCTCCCGGGCAGAGCAGTTTGAATTCTTTGGTCCTTCCTGGGAACTGGTATTTCACTGGGAGCTGGGACGTGGGATGCTAAAGCAGAATAGAGAATGAGCCCAAGTGATTATTCTGGTTTGCTTTTTTTCCCCCCAAAGATGCAATGTGTTCCTAAGTTTTTGCACTGCATGAAGTATAAATACAGTACATTTTAATAGTTCATAACGCGTTTGCTTAGAGCCTGTGGCTGGGTGCCAGATAAAGCCTGCGATGCCACCTCCCCCAGCTGTGCGGAGCTTGGTGAACCTGAGCAGAGAAGGGAAGGTTTGCTTCTCTGGAAATTGTTTAAGGCAGATGTTTTCCTATGCTAAAGCAGCGCAAGTGGCTGTTTGACCTGAACAAGGAAAAGGTGCTCTTACAAGTGGTACTATTTTAAATTAATCATTGGGTTGTGTTTCACTGAGTGGATGCAAATGAATGTCTCCTTGCTCCTGTTCGTGGGCGATCTGCAGCCAAACATGCAGAAGGCGATGCCTTGTTTTAATGGTGAATTTCCTTGTGCGTGATTAAAAAAGGCTTGTGTAAGTTAACAGGAGCTCTGTGAGAGGGGTGCAGGGCCATGGACCTGATCAGGTAGCATCTTTTATCTTTGTGCGTGACCGTTCACCCGCTGTGTCCCCAGCTTTACATTCCTGAGCTTTAAACCCGTGCTGGATGCAGGTGGCAGGTCCCTGCGCCTCTTCCCCCGTCCCATAACGTGGGAATTGGTGGCGGGAGCGAGGGTGATGCGGGTGACACAGGCTGGGCTTGAACTGAGAACTTAGTCTGGACACAGCAATGACTCCCAAACTGGGCACGTGTGTCAGTATAAATATTTGTGCTAGCTGTGCAGCTTCACACCGTCAATCAGTGTTAACAAATGTGGCTGCTTACACAAAACAAGTGGCGTTCTCAAATGCAAAATGCACGGAAGCGTTAACGCAGGTAGCAAGCTCTCTACGGCGATGCAACAGCCAAGGCTGGGCTTCCACGTGGGGTGGATGTACCAAACGTCTGAGTACTTTGGAGGGAAAAGAGAGAGCCTTCGGGACCGTGCTGCTGGCACAAGTGGAGCTGGGACTCACTGACCCATCCTGAGCCGCAGGGAGCAGCCGGCAGCACCAGGAAGGGGCTGGGAAACCTCGGGGTGCTGGGTGCTGGAAGGGACACGGGGCAATTAAAGATCCTGCGTCTTTTCACTGAAATAAAGACGTAATCCTTAGACTTTTTTTTTTTATTATTACTTTCCTTAGATTTTAATTAAAAGTTTCAGAAACAAGGCATGCTCTTAAAGACCCTCGTGTGGAGGAGGAAGTGGGGTAGAAAAGCTGTGTACTATCATGCAGAATATTGCTTGGTGTTGCAGGGGAAAAAGTAACTCTCTGGGTGAGTTCATTTCCCACCAGGGCACCCTTGGTGCATGCACACAACAGAAGTCACGGCGTGCTCTGGGGCTGCAGAACCGAGCCCCGTGTGCAGGGAGCCTGGTCCTGCTCTGTGTGCGACCGGGTTGGAAACGGGGCTCCCCGCTCCTTGGGGCGGGTTTGATGCCTGGGTGGTGTTTTATGAAGGGAAAGGATCAAGGTTTGCAGACTTCAGATGTCGCTCTGGTTAGGGTATGAGCGTGAGGAGCTGGGCTAAGTGCTTCTGAAAGTGTGGTGGTGTGCTGGAGTCTCCCTGTCTGCCAGGTTCCGTAATAAGGGACCGGCTTTAGAGCTGCTAACACATAATGCCAATGAGCTAAATAAATATTTTTACGATTCTCTGCCTCTGTGTTCAGGTTGCTTTTTAACTATTTTTTTAAGCTGAGCGGCACTGGCCTGCTGTGCCCTTCTTGTGAGCAGATGCCGGTGTGCTGTCATGGACGATCCACGGCTGCTCGCAGCAGCAGAAGCCTTCGGTGCTGTCACTTAGATGCCGATTGTTGGGAGATCGGGGCTGGGATGGCTTCGTGCCTCTTATCTGCTCTGAACCATTCATTGTGGTCTGGCTGCTGGATCGGATCCACACCGATCAGCCTTCTGAGAAATTATTGTTTCAGACAAAATAATGGCTTTCGTATGTCGCTCCTCTGATTTCCAGCTTTGTGCTTTAAAAATGTTACTGCAGTAATGGGTTTCTGTAGGATTACTGTAATTCAGAAGGTCACGCAGGCAATAATTACCCTATGCATTTAGTATAAGGGCTTCAGAAACACAACGCTAATTCACGTTCTGTCATCCCAGATTGAATGATTAGATTCTGCATGCAGGTGTCCCAGCATATAAAGACTAGACCTAAATTTTGAGAGAGAAGTAGGTCTACAAAAAGATGTAGATCTATATTTTCAACGTGTACCAAGATTAATTCAGATGTTGAATAATTTTCCAGCAATGCAAAGCTAACAGGAGTATGTTTAAAATCTTTGAATAAGTTTCACAACCAGCAAGAGCACAGGAAAAATGATCACTTGCCCCCAGTGAAACTCTTCCTTAAGGAAATGAGTCTAAACAGTAAATTTCCAGACCGCTCCCCGTCCTGACTTTGGACACCTGAAAATTAATAAAGAGGAGTGCAGCTTGCGCTGAGCTTTGCATGGTGCTTAGTAAGTGGAGCCCAGAAGCCCTCCTGCTCTGTGCCTGCTGGGTCCCCCGCGTTGCTTTGGTGCCCACGAGGCCGTCAGGATCAGGGCCCAGTTAGCTGTGGGTTGAAATGGAGACAGGCAGCCGCACCTCGTCCTCAGGATGCTATTCTGTACAAGGTCTTGGGGTATAAACGTGCTTTTGCAGTCTCGCAGTAGCTTGTGCTGATCTCATCCCCTGCAAATTAAGAGTAAGACAAGTAAATGCAAAATGATTTCTTGAAACCCATTTTACTTGCACGGAGGGTGTGGGGGATGTGTTTTGACACTTCGTGGTCTTGTACCATTGCTATCTGCAGAATTGAGCAATGGGAGACAAGGCGTGATACGTTGGTTTTATTATTATATTGTGTGTTACACAGTTTATTAGTTTTGTGTGCAATGTTGAACTGCGTGTCTATGGATTTTGCCTAATTAAGATTTGTTATGTGTGGGACTGAAGGATAAAATTAAAAAAAAATGCAGTGGATCAATTCCCATTGTACTGCCAGGGACTTGTGTTGCTGTGAACTTGATACCATGGCATGGCCTGATCGTTCCTGCTGCAGTCCGCTCTGCAGTCTCGTGTCTAAAGATTTATGTCCGTCACTACCAGCGTTTAGCCAGGTTAAACGTGCCGTCAGGGGTTTGGTGGTGTAACATGAAGCTGTAATTGTCACCTCTGCACAACTAATCTTTACTTCAGCTCCTAAAATGTAAATGAGTAGGCAAGCTTTAAATCTCCACTGGTTCCTGGACCCTGCTGGTACCCAAGGATGTAGTTAGTTGGGTCTGTTCCTCTCCCCACCCTCCCGTGTGGCTTCTGAAGTACTGGTAACACCACCCGGGTTGAAATAGTGAAACAAATGTTTTTTTCTTTTGGCAGGTCTTTTTGGTTCAAGTTAATCCAGGTGAAACCTTTACAATAAGGGCTGAAGATGGAACCCTGCAGTGCATTCAAGGTAAGAATGGAACATCTGATGAACATTTGTTTGTGTTGTGGAAAAACTTGTGTTCTGATCTCTACAAAAAATGTGACATGCAGTTCTGAAAACGCAACGAAGCACTTAAGAGTGAAAATTTGCAGACATGACTACCATATATGTTACAGGATTTCAGTGTCTTAGAAACAAGTCATGAATTTCTTGCAAGTTCAGGAGATTTCTCTTCTTCTTTAGTTCATTCATCAGCATTTTCATAAATATGTATATTTCCTTATAACCAAATGGTAAATACAAACAGTTACCGAGTTAAATTTAAAGCTAGGAACAATTAAATGCATATCTACAAACATACAAAAGCAATTTTGTTCTCACACAGGCATCAGGAGTGACAGAAAGTGAACAGAGAAGTGCAGACATGGTAGAGTGCTTGGAGGAGTCAATTGGCTTTGAGCAGAATTTTTAATTGGGTCTTTAAAACCAGAGCTGGTTAATTATGTGGTATTGAATAAAAACATTTAAGCAGTCTTTTGATTGCTGTTTTTTCTTCTCTGTAAGGTTGTGTAAATATGATAAATTGTGTTTCTCCCCTTTATAAGAGGGACCACACAAGATCTTTTAACAGGTCTGAAGGGAGAATTGACAAAAGACCTTTCAGATTGTGTATTAAGTACCATGAAAAAGAGGTTTCTAGCTAGTAGCAAATACAGCTTTGAAGAAAATCATATAATTGCTTAGGTATAATGCTGTCTACAGTAAATACAAGCGGATTAAATCAATGTTTAAAGAGAATAGACTTTGCATACTGTTTTCAGTGTTCCTTTTTTTTGAGCTTATAGCACTATCTTTTATTTTGAGAAGGGTGGTGTTGCCTTCCCTGTCCTTTCCAGCTCTTAGGTCATTAAGCAGCAACCTCACTGGGCTACTCATTCAAAAACACTTCTTAAAAAAATAACGGTACTGGGTGAGAAAGAGTCAATCTAATGATAATTGTCTAGCTAGCAAATTGCCCCTGTATTTTGACTGCGGAATTCAAACCCGTACAAGACAGATTGTTTCTTGGACTGCATTGAGTCCTGAAGTCCTGCTGCTCAAGGGTAATTATGCTTTTTATTAAAATTTAGATTAGAAGGGGCCTCTGGAGGTCACCTTATCCAACCATCTGCTTTTAAAGCAGGGATAGCATCAGAGTTGGACCAGTGGTGTCCTCTGTGTGTGTTTGAACCTCACGTGGCACGCTCTTGAGTCTCTGGAGGAACATCTCTGTGACCGCCTCCCTCGCATCTCTCGTTGCCAGCGGTTGGTGGGACCCTCAGGAAGGGATGCCTCCACGTCTGTGTGGCACTGTGTGGAATGACAGCCTGTGTCTAAAAGCTGGCTTGCATTTCTCCAAAGGTTAACCTAATGCTGTGGCCTGAAAGGCTGGGGAGACAATCCTACTAAAATCATAACTATGAAGAACATCCTCCCCGTGTTTTGGGAGTATCTCAGTTTTAAAAATGTCAAAATAAATATGAACATGATTTTATTTGTTGGTTTTCTAAATACTTAAACCAAAACCAAACAAAACCAGCAACAACAAACAAACAGCCATGGATCGACATCATCAGGAAATGTTTTTTGGGATAAGGTCACCCAAGTGAACAGGATATGTGTGCCCATGAGCTGTCTGGATGTACCTAAGAGCTGGATATTTCTGTTACGTGAAATTTCATCCCCATGGAAATAAGGAATTAATAGTTGCTTGAGATAGATATTACAGAAGCTCCTCTGAACACCATCCAGGATTATTCAGCCTAGATGAGCAATAATAGCAGCAATTTAAAACTACTTGTTGACATTTATAGCCGACATGCTGTGTGGTAAGAAATTGGTCCTCGTGGCAATTAACAGAATAATAAAGTCAGGTACTTTTATTTGAAATGAATGCTTTTATATTGGCTAGTACATTATTCTTTTTCCATTAGAAATATAATTATGACAACATTTATGTATATTTTTTCATGTTTGAAGTCTTGTTCAGGCAGCATATTTAAATGAATGCAACTTGAAACCTCTCTATTCCGTATTTCCCGTAATTTAACATATTTGTGCCAGCAGGGCTTGTTTGGTGCTTGTCAGCAGTCTTTGATAAAAGTCATTTAGAATTCATGGTGTAAGATTGTCTCCTGGTTTTTGGCAGAGCTGTCGTATTGATTGCAAAGCCACACGTTTATTTGTATGTGCTGTTAAATTCTCGCTGAAAATTCCGATACTCTTCAGGCTGGAGTTTTGTGAACTCTTTACATTGCTGAACTAAGTATGTGCTTCAAACGTGGAATGTGATCTGACTGTATGTGATGCAGTCAGATAAAATAACCCCCCCCAAACCCTGAGAAACGAGGTATTTGTGTGCTTCAGAAGCCAGCCGTGGTGCTGGGAGCGGGGCAGGATGGCCCCTTTGTGCCGTGCTGCGCTCCGTGGGTGCTGCCCGTGCCTGCAGCTGCTGAACCCTGGGGGAAGTCTTCACTCAAACGGAGCTCTCAGCACCAAACCTCAGCTAAAATCAAGTATGGTTACCTTTTGGTTGGATCTGACTTGTTTGGGAAGTCCTGTTTTCCCTCGTGTCTGACTGAAGACTGGTGCAATGTCCTAACATCTCTGCTAGGAGCTTCCATTGCTGCATGAGAACAGCGTTACATGCTACATTACTTAAAAACACAGCAGAGGTTGGGCGTAGCTTGGGGCAGTGGAGTTTTACCCTAGCATCCTGGAGTGCTTTTGCCCTGGAAGGCAGCAAGGCCAAGTTGTCACGTGCAGCGCGCAGTGGGATGAATAATATGCACAAAATGAGTATTCTGGCACAACTTGAATTTGCTTGTCAAGCACATGTTGAAAATGCACGTCCAGAGACCTTGATGGAGACTGAATAACACTTCTATCTATTGATTGCACAGAATTGCTCAATTATTGCTAAATGTATTTTTTGTTGCCATCAATCTAAATGATAGGCAAGCTGGGTATTATTTTCTACCCCGAGCAAAGCAGACAAAGTTTGCTGTTCTGTAATTTTCTGTATGTATGCGTGGCATGTGAAAAGCCTGTGACAAAGAGGAAAGGCTAGAACATGTAGCAAAATAGCACCTGGCATGATTAATGTATATAATTCCTGGGTGTGTTATATCTAGCCCGTGCTGTTGGAAATATGTGCTTGAAACTTATCTGCAGCCTGTGATTGTTCAATATCACAGCCTAGACTTGGAATACTGAAGCTCAAAAATTACAAAAAAAACAGTGAAAGGAAATTGTGCTTCGATCCTAGCATCTCGTGGGCCAACAAGAGTCTGCATTAAATGGGGTTTTGTGTTGTGATGTTGTCAGGACCAAGGTGTAAATTTGCTATGGAGAGGAAGGGTTGTAGCTATGGTTAAGCATGAGTCAATGACGCCTTTGGGTGGCGTGTGGAGTGGTTGCACTGTGTAATGAAAAAGGGATAATAAGCACACACAGTTTACTAATATTGATGTTTGTTTCAACTGATGTTTCAAGCGTTTTGCTGAACGTGAAGCACTCTAGGGCCTTTCTTTGTTCTTATCTTGTAAAACCAAGAACGCATGAATTTCGGTGCTGCTTTTTCCGCTTTTAGAGCTAAGCTTTTTTGCTTAGCTCTAAAAACAAGCAGCTCAAGAGGCAGGCAAGAAATATGCTAAAAATCTAGCAGTGGTTTCTCAAATGAAAGATTTTCTGGAATTATTATTCCTTTAATTTGTGTGGGTGGGTTTCTTCAAATAAATGATGAAAATTGATACTAGCTCAGAATTGTGTTTTTTAAACAAGTTTTTAACAAAAAGGATTTTCACCAGCAGATCTGGTGAAAATGTGAAGGAATAGAGAGTATTAAAGACTGGAGGAGCGTAGATTTCTGTAGGAGGAATGTGTATGTAAGAGAAAAAAGGCTGTTAGTGTCCAGTTTAGTCTAAGCAAACCAAAAAAAGTCCTTTATTTTTCCCTTTAGTATGAGATTGGAAATAAGGAAGTGACTCAGTTTCTTGGAGGAAAGGAAAAAGTTGAAAATAGATGGGACATCATGTAAGCAAATGACTGATAGTTGCTGGGTGGAGGCAGGGGAGGCCGAGATTAGAGCAGGGAAGGGAATACCCGAGGGAGCTGGAGGAGGATGGAGGGCCAAAGATGGGGAGGAAAGAAGCCCGAGGAGGTGGAACACAAAATAGAGCTTCAGACAGCTGGCTTTTTCAAATCCTGCAAACTTGGAGTAAGCTACGAGAATCGATCTACCTGTTGCATCAGCTGCTGAAAGCATTGCCCTTGCTCTGCAGGCACAGAGGCAGCTGGTGAATCAGCGCACCTCTCGTACTTCCAGTCTGAGCCGAAATAGCAGCAGCACCTGAGGTCGTGTCGCTTTGGGAGGCTTCCAGAAGGCTGGGAGGGCGCTTGTGGTGGGAGCACAGCTGTGCTGGGAGAGCCGTGCCGGTTACCTGGCTCGGGCAGGACAGGGGCTGGTTTTGGAAGGGGGAAGAAGTAAAAGGTTCGTCTGAAGTTCTGGCTGGCAGGTTGTTCGGTTGTTGTCGCCTTCTGTTTTCTTCTTTCTTGCAGTATCTGCAGGGTTCTGAGAAGTTGGTCCTGGGTAAAACTTTAAGAAATTGTTACAAGTGTTTTCAGAGTAAGCTGCATTAATTAACACAGAATTCTGCAAAGCAGGAAGAAACGATGTCTGTCTTTTACACGGAGGGCCCTTTTCACCCTGATATCTTTTAAAGCACAGTTCTTACTATCCATTTACATTGTCTCACTTGATTTGTGGTACTTGGCGTTTAGATTTTATATTTGATGGAAAAGTCAGGCCTCCAGTACTCATTGGCCTTCTTAGCATGCCAACACATTTAAATAAGTTTTTGATTTATTAACGTACTTTCCATCAATGGACAAAAGAGGTCTTATCTGCACAAGTCTCTTCCAGAAAAAAACTATTGTGGAGAGCTAGAATTTGGAAGAATCACGTGGTGCTGTTTTTTAATTCCTCTCTAAGCAATCTTTGCTGGATTTAGTAAAAATATTTCTTCTATCCCCAGAGCCAGCACCATCCTTCGGAGGTACTGCGTCCCACCTGCTAGCTCCGGTGCGCAGCGCTGCCGTGCCCGGGCTGTGGTTCAGTCCTGGCCCTTCTGCCGGGATGCTCTCCACGTAGTTTTTCCAAGCCCTAGCTATAAGTCACCAGTTCTTATATCTAGCTGTGTAATTGTAACAGGCATTGTTAGCGTAGTTTTTTTTGCCTGTTTTCTCACTGGGGCCCCGTTATGAACCAGATAATAGTTGTGCTGGAGCCTTTTATCCTCTCTGTTCCTGGTACTTATTCTGTTGTTTTTCAGATATGGACATTTTGGCCTGTTAGCGTTTGGTCACCTTGGGATAGTGAGGTTCTGCTTGTGTCATTTCCATAACTTGTGTTGAAATCTGTGAGAAGAGAGAGGAAGGAGATGCTAACTTGATCAGAATGGGTTTTTTCCTTGTTGTCAGTGAGCTTGCAGTACCAATCTCCTTTCATCTCATAGGTTTTGTTTTTAGCACACCAGAATAAAGCATAGGAAACTGTGTAAGAAGCCAAAAGTAAACAATAGGATGCTTTGTTTACTGTGAGCATAATCTTAGCTTCTCCCCTTTACATCTGACAATGCTAAGAATAATCATAGGGGGTTTCTTTGGATGTGTGTGGAATAAATCTCGAGTAAGATGCACCTGCAGTAGGTATGGTGTATGGAACGTCCAGTCCTGTAAAAATCCCTTTTAATGCAGCATAGTGAATCAATAGCTGTTGCTTAATGTAATTCCCTGATACAAGACAAAAATAAAAAAGACACTTGAACACACAACTGAATTTCGAGTTGGTTAATCCTTTCCCCGTTATAGCGTGAATGTTCTAGGAGGAGCGAAAGGAGAGCAGCGCTGCGTGTGACATGCGGAGGAACGTGGGGTCTCGGAGCATCTCGGAGGAGCCCGGCAGTGACCCGCACAGGCGCGCTGGGAGGGAGAGCCTTTCCCCAGCCGCTGCGGCTGCGGGCTGCCTGCTGCAGACAGCCGGGATGTGACCTGGCACCAGCGCACGTCCTGCTGACGTGGCCTCCGCGGGAGCGCGAGCGGGGCGGCTGGGAGCCGAGGGGCGGCGGGAGAAGGGCCGGCAGGCTCCAACTCTGCGAGCGTACAAGTACAGAAAAGCACGGCGTCCTGCTTCACAGCAGAGTAACACGTGGGCAAGCAGAGTTCACGCAGAAAGTTTGTCCCTTGGTGAAGTGAGAGAAAGCGTGGCTCTTTTTTGTTTTTCACTTCCTAGGAATCTACTGCTGGGAAATGCATTTATCTATAAAATTAGGACAGCAGACTTTAAAGACAAATGCTGGAGCATGTGGCCCAATGGGCTATGATTTCAAGCTTTATTGGTTTTGTAAATGTGTAGGCCTTGTCTTTGAGGTTTGTGTTTTTTTTGTTTTACGTGTATATACCTACACCCAAGAGGATCAGCAGGCGTGATACGTTTCAACTAGTTTGAGGGGATGCTTTTAAAGGCAGTGTGTCATAGCAGCATGCTGTAATTTTTTAACTGTCTCCCAATATCTGTGGATTTCTCCCCAAAACATAGAGAATCTGTGTGTCTGTCTCAGTAAAAAACAAACCCAGCTCTGCAGGAATGCTTGAATTGTCTGTGTAGGTCCTGCTCAAATGAAAATAGTCCTTCAGCTGTAGAACCAGTACATTCCAATCAGTGGTGTCAGTCTGTTAAAATCCAAGATCCACATTCTTTACCCAGTCTACTCGGCCTGCAGACATTGCAAACACATTAGTCAGTGCTTTCAGTCTTTTTAAAGTGCATTAGTGCAGCTACAGTTCTAAGTTAGTAAAGCAATTATAAGCAGCCTCCTTAATCTGAAGCAGTTATATTTCTTGGCCAGAAGAGTCGAGAAATAATTCTATCAGCCTTATTAAATTCCATTGCTACTCCTCACAGGCAAATGTTTGGTTTCCTATCCTTTTTATTCGTTGGCCGTTTGATTTTGGTTCATGTTTGTTTCATATACGCAATGAAAAATTCTTCATGGTACAACACAATTTGCAGAGTTAGCTAAAGAGCAGAGTTTATTTGATAAAAGCCAGCGTGAGCTGTTATAACCAGAAAGAGCTATTTGTATAATTTTGTCAGAAAAGTCTCTTGGAGAGGGGAAAAAAAAAAGAGGAAGGGAACTGAACACGGAGAAGGTGGACAAATGCACAGGTTTCTGGATTCACTATAGATGTCTTAAATACAAGATCTGGTAAGTCCTCGTGCATTTGGTGTGACGCTGTGACACTCCTCTCAACAGGCTGCGAGGAGAATGCTGGTAACTGAAGCCCTGCCTGCTCTTGCCAAAACCAGAAGTAGCTGTTGTGGCAGCTGGCATTAACCTTGATTTAAAGGGAATCTATCATCCAAGTACAAGGAGGCATTAACCCTCCGTGTCAGCTCTGCCATGGGCTCGTCCTACAAAGCTTGTGCAGTGCGTTGCTGGCTGTCACCCTGAATAGACCTTGCATCCTCAAATCACTTTGAGGAAGACCTCGGGATTTGTTGTTTTTAACCTATTCTTCGGTTCAGACTTTCTGGTGGAGAAGACATCACCTCTGTTCTGTCAGCATTTACCTTGGATTCTGCTCACTTCTAAGGACTCTCAGCGTATATTTGGCAAATGAGATCTTTAATCACAACTGTTTGAGGCTGGAAAACCATTTGCTAGAAGCAAAGCAGTGCTGCTCCTGGCTCTATGATATGCTTTCTGTATTTTAGAGTGTCAAGAACTATTTCTTGCAGGAAAGAAATTTTATGTTCTCTGCAAAGAGAGTTTGCCAGTTTTATAGCTTTTATTAATTTCATGTGATGCATTGTGACTGTCTGAAATTGGCATAGCGGATATTTTTGATATTTATAAAATGGCTAAGGCAGTCATTTCCTTCCATGTAGTCAGACTGTTAACCCAGGAAGACAGACATTTAGCAGCAGACTTTAAATGCAGACTTCTTTTGAGTTGCCCATTTGAAGGATGAAGGGCGGGGAATCAAAGAAGCTTGGTGGCAGTTTCCAAATGCTTACACCTGGAACTTCACTTAGGAATTGCTGATGAAGTTCCCTCGCTGAGGGAGGCTGAAGATACCGTGTTCACGTCTGTGGCAGCAAGGCAAGTAGTCTATCAATTGTAAAACTAAGGTAGGAGACATGGATTGGGGATCCGGAGGAAGCACATGGTCACTCAAAAGCGTTACAGGGCTTTTTATCATCCTGGTGTTTCTTCTTTCTAATTATACAAAAACAAAACAAAACAAAAAACAACAGCAAGAAAAACAACTCAAATACATAGTAGTAGTAGTTAATTGAATTGACCTTTAAATGTTGTGGTGGTAAAGAATGTAAAATGGATTGTTTGTTGGTTTTGCTGAACTTTAAATTGCATTTATGCCTACCATAAAAAGAGAAATCTGTAGTGGCTGTGTGTGATTCAGCTGTTGATCCCACTGTTGGACTTCTTGTCAGACTTCTGGGTTGGAGAGCTTTCCCTCTGCAAGTCTAACCTGGTCTATATTTAGATATAGTATGTATGATCATATCCTTAAGAAGTTTATTTGTTCCTTCTGCACATTGTTTTCTCATAGGCACTGAGTCAGTGATATTGCAATGACTGTCCTTACAATGACTGCATCCCTGACTTAAAGAAGAAAACAAAGAGGGGAAAAAAACCACACCATTCAACAACGCTATCCGTTACACTATCCGTTTTGAAATTGCGTAATTCTGGACAGCCTCAAAGTAGTATCATTAATATTTATCTAAAAAATAAATCTTGAATATGAATTTGTGTTCTAAAATATTTAACATTCAAATAATGTGCATGCAGCTTTCAAGCAAAGTTGCATAAGTAACCACATGGACCACGTTTACCCAAATGTGTGCTTCTAAGTGATGCACCTCTCCAGCAAGGCTAGGCTGTAGGTTATTTATAAAATTCCAGCCTAAAATTCTTAGAAACGTGCATGCTTTTGCTTGCCGCCTACCTCTGCTAAGGACCAGCCTCTTCAGGTGCCGTCTTGGCTAGGCCGCTGCAGATGAACTTGCTGTAACAGCATAAAGCATTATTTTTATCTCAGCAGAAGATATTATCTCATAATAACATTTTTGAACGTTTCTAGCTGAATTGTTTTGAGCGTTGGAGCTGTGCCTGGAGAGGGGACCGAAACACAATGCCAGCCATTCTCAATTGTGAGGGCAAGGAGCTCTGAGCGTGGTGAAGAGACTGTGAGGAGTCGGGCGGGAGCACAAGGGGCCTTCCGTCCTGGGCCCCGCTGACGGCGCGAGGCTTACGGCAGTGCCAGCACTTGGCTGATTCCTAAACCTTGATACACGCACGTATGTAGAAATAGCATTAAATATGGCCTTGCATTACCTTATAGCTGGTAGTCAGTGATCGGAGCGCTGTGGAAGCGTTCACGGCCTCTGGAAGTGGCAAGCAAGCGCTGCCGGTGATCCGCCCGCAGGGCTTTCACGGAGGGTGCATTACGTTTACTTCACAAGGTAGATGTGATTTGCCTCCCTTGGGGGAGAATTCTGATATTTTGAATGTTTATCAGCCATCTGCAAAATGGAATGAACATAATTGGTGGCTAATTGTTTGAAAGAACTGTGAAATACAATTACGAAGAGTTAAGCTGAAACAAATTGTGTTTATGAAATCTAGCATAAGAAATACTATATTAATCCTGCCTCAATACCAGGAAACAAAATTAGTATAATTAAGACTATCATATTGTAATTTTCTTGGCAACTAGATGCTTTGGCTGCTGCCTTTCTATTTTAATGCGGTTGGAGCAGACTGGCTTCCTGTCAGGTGGTGCCTCCTGCCGCCGCTGCCAAAGTCATTATAAAATTACTTTGTTTACTCCTGTCATTGGACATAGGAGATGCTACTGTTGTTGACTGGAAAAAGTGCTCTAAATTGTGCATTTTGGCTATTTTGTTGTGGCCACAGAGTAATTTTGCAGGCTTTGTTAGGCCACGCTTTGCAGGTCCAGCTGGAAGCGCCGTTTACGCAGGGAGCTCAGGCTTTGAGATGCCTTCTCTGTGGCTGCTGCTTCCTGAACCCCGGGCCTCCATCTTCGTGCTAAGGAAAAGGTTTGAGTCTTCAGTGGTGTTTTGTGAACTTACAGATTGCTACCTAGAGTTTCACTGAAGGAGCTCTTCGGGTTGCAGCTTGCCTTCCTGCGGCTGCCAGTCGTGTCAGCAAGGAGAAAGCTCAACAGCAAAAACCTACATCTTCTGCTTAGCAGTGTGCAAGAAGCTCTGCACTCCATCCTACGTTATTTTGTAGGTTGTGGTGGCCTCTTTTGTAGGTGAGACAGTGCCGGAGAGATACTGCCACATCAGCAAATAGTTGTAGTTAGGGTAGATGAATAGAGGAGGTGAATATTGTAATGTTAACAAGAATCCAATTACACACTATATGATGAAAAGTAAATCAAGTAACTTGGCTATTTATATTTAAGTAAACTTAAGCACATTTAAAAAGATCTTAGGAGTAGCAGTCATAGCTATTTCAATGCCAGTAGAGAGAAACGTAAGGAAAGCAGTTACAGGTTGGCACTTTTAAACTAGCTTTTTGTTGCACGTGTATGGCCGATGAGATAGATGGTGGATTTGTTGTGCAGTGTGCTCAGGTCAGAAAAAATGAGTATGTAACGGAGCTGTTATTGTTGCAGTTTTTATGTCACTATTGTGAACGCATTCAATTAAGGGATAATTAGCATAATGCCTGCTTTGATCTCTTCTTAATGGTTTAATTGCTTCTCTGAGTTAAACAAACACTATGCTTATTTTACAAAATTTTCCCTTGGGAGCTTGTCACATGGAAGTGTATGTGCATGTATTTATTTTTTAAGCACCAAGAATAATCATTTATTTAATTAAGCTTCTCCTGAAATTCTCTTTTGGGATATTCTTTGTTCTTAAGAGCTGCCTGAATAGCTGATGTGTCACAATAGGCTAGGTAGGAGTGATAATGAAATTGTCAACTGGAAAACAACTGCGTATGCTAATGATCCGATTATTATTCCAGGGTCATCTGGCTGGCTGGCTTTGTGGATATAAATACCAGCATACATTTCCCTGTACTTTGTGGAATGCTTTCACAGATTCAAAGCCCTGTGACAGCTGCAGATGTGAGAGCTTGCCCTCTGTCCGTGAGGATTGCCCCCGCGGTAGCACAGCGGGCAGCAGGTAGCTGTAGACGAGAGCATCTCCTCCTCCTCATGCACTCCGCTGCTCGCCAGGTCCGTGCCCCTCTCCCCTGCGCCCCGTGAAGTCCCAGGGCTGGCAGGGCAGAGCTTCCCAGCTCGGCTGACTTGGTGTCTGCAGGGACTTGTCCCTGCCTGGGTCCTGAGCTGGTAGGCTGCCCTGCAGCACGCCCGCAGCTTCCAGAGGTAGCGATATACTCGCAAGGCAGTAGGAAACTGTACTGTCTGGTTCTTTTCATCCTTTTCTTTTTTTCTTTTTTTTTCATTCCTTACTGTTTTTTAATGACACGTTCTTTCTCTATATGTCACGTAACAACATGCGTATCAGAGCTTCCTGGAGATTGCAGAAAATAACAGAAGGAATAGCCATATAATGTTTAAAAACCTTTTCTGGCATGGGTGAGCTTTTACAAAGAAGCATACTTGTAAGGGATGTTCAGTGTCTTCCTTTTGCTTGCCTGCACTTCCAGAAGTGGTCTACTCTGCCAGGGTACTAGAATTCATCATGGGTTTTATCGGGATTTGCTTCTTACAGAAGCTCTAAGCAACATGCGGCTTTACCGGCTGGCTCCTTTGCAATGTGGTGTCCCCTGTTTAGCAGTGACATTATTTAGTGCAGGAATTGAACGTTTTCCAGAGAGTTCCCCAGCCAAGGAATCTTGGCTCCCAAAATCCTTCTGGGGAGGGTACAGTTACTACATCAACGGGTTCTCCCTTCCGTGCACATGGGGTATTTGCTATGTTTCCTTCAAATGGTTTAACTGCCGAGTTAATTAATATGCTGGTTAAAATCTCATTTAAATAAAACTATCGTAACTGCCTGTTACTTGCCTAGTAGTGAAATGCTAACTCTGGTTTCCAGATGTAGCCCACTTCACGATGGTGTTTGGAAATAACACGTTAAACAACTCACCTGATGCTGTTTGGAGACTGATTGCAATGATAAACACTTATGAGAGTAATCTCCCTAATTGAGGCTATGAAAATGCACGTGTGTGGGTGGCGGTGGTGTGCGAATGAGTTTTAGTTTATGACTAGAAGGGTACACGGAGGAACTTTTTACTCTGGTAGATATTAGTATGTGCTGCTTTTGCTGAGCATATAAGCAGTAGCAGAACTTTTATCAAACTGTAAGTTTCAAGTTGTTGATGGAAACTTAGAGTTGTATTTCGTCAGCACATGGCAAGATACTAAATTGAAAGAAGAACTTGTGGTGAGGCATGTGGAAGTGATAGACGTAATTATGGCTGTAAATGCAAGTAGTGTAACAGTAGTTCCAATCAAGCAGAAATATTTGTCATGCAGAACATATGGAAGCATCCTGAGTGTGCTTTAGTGTAAGCCATGTGTGTTTTGTTTTTTTTTTAAAAAACAAAGGCCCCCCAAACTAGTCTCAGTCCTGCTGGTTTGCTGAATTTTTCTCCTCCTCTCCACTGCAGCAGTTGCTCTGCAAGTGGAGCAGGGTGTGTCCAAAGGTTTTGCAGTTTCTTTATTAATGCCTTCTCTGTTTGAACTGTGGCCTTTTATGTGTTCAAATGGCATAAGCTTGTGTTTTTCTCAAGGTGAATCTAAGACTAACATTTTGTTGGCAAGCACAACAAATTGAATAAATTAAATTGAATTTCCATTTTAAGGGCATCCTGAATAGCTGAACACCAAATTTGGGTGAGCTCTTTTATATTACGTGGTACACACAAAAATAAAGAAATGAAGTTGTACAAGGAGATATCTGGCATTTACTAAGTGCTGCTCATGGACGTAGCTATTGCCATTCTATACATAGCAAAAAAAAAAAAAAAAAGAAAAAAGAAAGGTTATGCACAAAATGGGTTAAGTGAATTAGCCAGTTATTCGAGCCAGCTGCTCTGCTAGAAATAGAAGTATAGCTATTTTCTAACCCCAAGCCGTGTAGTTGCAATGCTTCTTCAGTACTACTGCGTCTCCTGTGTTTTGACCTTTTTAAAGCCCTTCTTTTGTCAATTGAGAAGGTACATTTCAAATACCAATTGCAGTATCCACTTTGGAGCATTATTTTTCTTGCTTTATTTTTACTTCAAGATGGATGTGCCCGGCAGACGACGAGGTCAATTTTATCTGCCCAGGTCCAGTGAGTTGCTAAATGCAGTTTGTGAAAACGTCTAGGTGTTTTTATAGGGAACTTCTTGTGATTTGCAGTGTAGTGAGTAAAGCAGAAGTAATTCTGATTTAAGTACAAATGCAGTTGGAGGCTGAAAATTCTCTTTCATACCAACTAGCCCTTAAAAGCACACAGCAGCGTTGCTGATAGGGAATGCACGTCTATTTTTAAGCGGCGTACGCTTCCCCACGGCTGTCAGCGAGGCTGTTGGTGTTCCCAGCAGCTCCCTAGCAGAGGTTTCTCTCCCCACATCTCCACCCCGAGCACGAAGCGACCCTTCCGTGCGTGTTTGTCGCTGCTGTGTATGGGCCCGGCGTGTCGGCAGCTCATCCTTCTCCTTAACGAGACGTGCCTGTGAAACGTGGCCAGGACGGGGCGGGAGCCCGGGCCTGTCTGCAGGGAGGCCAAGCTGAAGTTTCTCAGTAGCTGGTGGTGCAAACTCGTCCCCTTCAGAAGGAGCTTCAGAGCACCCAAGTTCAGTTCTGCTGGTTGGGCTTTCGGGCCTTTCAGCCCTTTGTGCCTGTTCTCTCCAGAAGGGACGTGTTCCAGAGGTAAGAGATCCTGTAGGTCATGCTTGAAAATTGGAGTTGTGTTTTCCTGCGTTGAATTTCTGGACAGAGCTAACAGTGAAAATAGTATTTAATTCCTTATTTTCATTTTATTGTTGTTTGCCAGC
Source organism: Anser anser (assembly GCF_964211835.1). NCBI lineage: Eukaryota > Metazoa > Chordata > Aves > Anseriformes > Anatidae > Anser > Anser anser. The sequence continues at coordinate 23,538,646 of NC_139729.1, read as the reverse complement.
ATCCGCCAACACAGTTTCATTGTACAGAAGAAACTCTAAGCCCTTTCTGCCCCTCTCTGGTGCTGCTTCTTTAGCATTTTACCTGCAAGTTACTACATCTCCGCCGGACCTGGGAAGCTGGGCGCTGGTTGCCCCGTGCTGCAGAGATTTCGGAGTGGTGCTGCCCGCTCGGCTCGCAGCGCCACGTAATTGTTCCTCCGGCTTCTGCTGCTCCCCAGCAGTTCTCTGCCCTGTCCTTTTGTGCGAGTGGAGGAGAGCAAGCCTTCGCTGATAAAAGCAGCAGTTGTTTTGGACGTTGTAAAAGTAGCTGTTTGTTACAGCTGACCTGACCTGACCTGACGGATAGCTGCTGCTGAAAGACATGACCTTACCATGTTCTCTCCACCCCTCACGTCATCTCCCACTGCTTCCTTTGCCTCTCGCTGGTATTTGCCTGACCTGCTAGCCTGTTCAGGGAGGGAAAACCGATCCAGTAACAGAATGAATAGTTTGTCTGCCGTTTTGACTCATCGAACAGCTCCCACAGTTCAGGAGGAGAGGGGGAGATGAGGAGGCACTAACTCACAAACCCGAGTCACTGTTTATGCACCCTGGTTGGAAAACAGCAGAATTAGGAATATGAGCTGCCTGTTAACAATGGTTTGAATGCAAGAAAGGTATCCCGTGAACTCCGTTCATCTCAACACTCAATTTAAGCCCGTGGAAGCTCCGGCTGGCAGCAGCGGAGCAGTCTGGGGCTCGGCCCTTCTTGGCACTGCTTTGGCATGCGCTCTTACGGTGGGCTTTTGAAACGCTGCCCGTGAAGAAACCATCAATTATACTTGAGGTAACCTCAGGCTTCTGTCTCCTGCGAACCCTATTGAATGTTTGCTAAGCTGCCCAGAAAGAAGTGGAAATTTTAAATGCCCGAGGGGAACTTGAGCAAAGGAGGTACCAGGCAGTCAGCTGTCATGTTGGTTGTATGGAGAACTGCTGGGAGAGCAGTTTTCTTTGATTTATCTGGGAACAGTTTAATTTATTCTCAAGGAATATTGAACAGACGTGTCACGGACCAGTGAGTCGTAAGCAGCACACAAAGAGGCCGTCCTCAACCTCCCTGCCCCAAGTCAGGAATTCTTTCACAGAAGAATGTTGCATCAAGAGAAAATTCCTCCTTAATTTCAGAGCAATATAAATTCTTCAGTTCACAAGCAGTAGTCTCTCTTTCTATTGTTTGTTTTGTTCTTCTCTCCAAATACCAGGAGCACAAGGGCTTCTTTTGGACTTAAGAGAGCTTGGCACATCTTATTGCAAATTCAGCAGAGGAACGCCGGTTTGCCCTGCTTGATCTTCACGGCTTGCTCACAACTTGATCTGTATGTCTTGCATTTCATTGCTTTAGTTCCCCCACTCCACGGGACACAGTTGTGACTTCTGTACCGGTAGCTTTTTTCCACACTGGCAGTTAACAGCCGGACGCATTGACTGGTAGCTGTAACCCCGAGTAGCCCAAGAAGAACCAAGAAAGGTTGGAGAAGAACCTTTAGGGTGGCATGCGTTTCATTTCTCAGCTCTTCGTCGTGCTGTGGCTCAAGTGCGACAACGGAAATTCTTCTGATCAACTCAGAATTTTGGCGCTTCCGGGATGCCATAATGCTGAGCGGTGTGGGTTTTTTGTTTGGGGGATTTTCCTGGTTTTGTTTTGTGACGTGGTCGTTGCACCCCTGGGATTGGTGGCGTTGCAGGCAAATGCGACTTGGTACGTACTACTTCTCCTAAAGATGTGGTTGCTTCTGGACAGCCTCCGAAGCCTCTTGAAGTAGCCAGTTTTCATCGAAGTAGAATGGTTCTTGGCATCGTCCTCCTGAACTGATGCTTTATTGAGGTACGGATTTGCTTTTCAATGGTTCTCCAAAATGTTTTTCCTAAAGAATCAGCTGACAACAGCTCATCCATACAGCTGTTGTGTTGTTGCGCTGCCGGTTTACATGCTTAAATCTCCAGCAAATTGAAACTAATTCTACCAAATGTTTTTGAGGTTCCTGATTTTACAAGTTCAAGAAATAAAATTCATGCCCTCTTCTTTCTAGCTACAAGAAATATTGGTAAAATCTGATGTCTTCAGTGGTAGAGGAGCTAAAGAACAGTGTTTGACTTTGGCGCCACTTTTGTTCCTGGAGTGGAAATAGGATAAATTTCTGTCACAAGATTACTGTATGTTCGACACCAGCTTTATTCGGGTGGTGCAGATGCTTTGCTAATGCCAACCATTTCAGCATACCTGCTGGAAGAGGAGCTCTGGCTGCCTTGAGACAAAGCGCGAGGCAGCGTGGCGGTGCCTGCCCGCAGCAGGACCTGGCTCCCACCTGCAGCGGGCGAACAAAGGGGCTCTGTGCTGGCTCTGCGGGGCTTTACAAAGTTTGAAAACTGAGCTCTGTGGGGAAAATAGACACAAATTCCCTGTTCAGATTGTAGTTCGGGTTATTTCAAAGGGAAGCAGCGGCGCACCTGCTACCTGCTTGAAGATGTTATCACCATCACAGTGGAATTAGGGCTTAGTATTTCTTGTTTGAAATGACTTTCTAAGAGGGAATACGTTTGGTGTAGCATCGCTCTCTGATGTTAAAGGGGATAGTAGGCAAAAACTGTAACCTAGAGCATTGAGTTGTTCCTCTGGCTTTCAGTTAGGGTATGTGAGCAAAGACGGTAAGTTCTTCTCAGGCGGGGATTTATCAAGGAGAGGGAGAGGATTCTGATATTTTCCTTTAGCTGGGGCTTGAGTTGAAGCATGTGGTGGTGATAACTTGGCAGCCCTGCGTGTCCTTATACTAAAACCTAGGTCGGCACTGGTCTGCTCTCAGCTTCGGCTGGACGAGCGCTTGGCACTTCGTTGTGTTTTGCCAGTGGGCAGCTGCATTAATGCCAGGACACATTTGGATTTACAGTGGAAAAACACCTACATGGCAGGGAGAAATGATTTCTTTTGACATTCCTTGAAGCAGAAACAGCTGCGTTCAACTTTTTTTTTTTTTTTTTAAAGCACCGTGGCATCTCCCTTGATAATCAGAGTTACAGCTGAGCGTGAACAGCAGGGCATACTTTTGTGTGGAGTCACTCGGCGAAGTGTTGCAACACGGATTATCCGACGTGAAACAGCTGTACTCTCTGCTAATAGAGACAATTTGACAAAGCACCAGCATGGATTTTTCCCACAGTAACAGATGTGCAGTCGCTTGCCACCTCCCTCCCCATATTGCCCCCATCTGCGCGGCGCTCCCGCAGCCCGGTAGGTGCGGCGCAGTGCGGTCCTCCGAAGGGATGCGCTCCTTTCAGCTGTAGGATGAAATAGTTGTCTTGTGACTAAACATGAGCCATCAGCTGGGAAATTTTAATGATTTGGAAGAGAGCGTTTCTGCTTTGCTCTACCTTCTAAATCATAATGGCTTGCGGATGCAAATGTGCCTTAGGTTCCCAACATGCACCAAGGACAGCTAAGTAAAATTCCCTCGTGTTGCGGTTAACGGACAATAATTTCATAACTCGTTGTACCCCTCCCAGGCTCTCCCTGAAAGTGCAACCAGTGCTTTTCTTGCACATGGGGGAAACATCTATCTTACAGCAAAACAGAGCAGGGCTCTGGGCAGTGCAAATCCATTTCCCTTCCTTCTCCACCTGCACAAGTTAATTTGTTATTCCATGTTTAATTTCTCAGTGGAAGCACCTGTGATTACAATTACCTGTTTATAATTAAACGAGTTTATAATAGAGACCACCTAAATATATTAAATAGGATCAGAACGAGTTTTGCCTTGGGGAAATCATTGACCTTTGAAGTAAGAGGAAAGGGAGAGGGAGGGAGAGCAGGAACTGTGTGGGGCGCATGACTTCAGCAAGAGTGTTTTGATTTATTTCTGGTTGTTTTCTTTTTCAAATAACAGACAGTCCTCCTTGTTGAAATGCAAGATACTGAATAGCAGAATGTGATCACAGTTGCTTTTTAAAGACAGAAAAATACTTCTAACTGAACATCAAGAAGCAGAGACAATTTCATTTCCAATATCTGTGAAGTAATGTTTTTCTCAGCTGACTAACAAGCTGAAACTTGCTCAATTTTTCATATTTTTGTTTTTTTGGACAGGTTTCTCAGATACTCTGTCTCCATGCCTTTAGAACAAACACAGTGAGGCAAATAACTTTAAAATCTTGTTTTTGTATTAGCTTACCAATCGCCACTTAAAGTTTTACTGAAAGTGTGTTTGTGGGAAAGGAATCAGGAGAGCAGGAGGTAAGAAATATACGGAACCAGAAAAATCCTGGGGGTTTCAGGAGGCCTAAACTTTAGCAATAACCTGACAATGTTGCTTGACTTGGGACGTAACCTAGTATTGAGATTGTTTAATGACAAAATAAGTTTTAAAACTAAGGAAATTAGATGGCAGCATTTAACTCCTCTACTATTGTTATTTGGCTGGTGTTCCTTTATAGTAGGAATGTGGGATTCGTTACATTCATCTCTGAAGGGACTTTCTCTGAAGGAGCTCGGTGGCGTTGGTTTCTATGACTCTTGCATGTTTCCTTGTGGCTGTGTCCCGACAGCCGATTGCCACCTGCATCTCTGGCATGTCATCGGCCCAGAATAAAAAGTGGAAAGCTCAGTTGCGTGGTCAGAGATTCATGCAAGTATTAAAAGTCAAGGATCGTGGTTTACATTGAAGGAAAATGCATTCTGTCAAGTCCAACTTCAGAATACCAGACATTCACTTTTTACTGCATTTGTGGTTTTATGTACACCTTTGATTTTTCTTTTCCTTCAGGAAGCTTGTTATAACCTGGAAAAAAAAAAATCCCAGCTGTGTGCCAACAAATACTTTCTGTAGCAGACTGACCTAAGCTGTTAGACCAAGAGACTGGGACACGAGGGAGCAGCCTGCTGCCAGCTCCTCGGTTGGTTTGTCCTTTGCTTCAGGGTCTCTGGGTTTTGTGACTGAAAGCCAGGAAGAAATACAGAGATGTCAATAACATTGTGCACGCAGTATGCGGTGGGCGGATGAGTGTGCCACGAGGTCAGTCAGATACATCTAGGAGACAACATACAAAATCTTTGTAATATACTGTAATATACCCAACCATTTACTTTAACAGACTCGCATCAGACGTTGGGGTTGAACTTTGTTTTCTCTTCAACACCTAAAATGCTTCACAATGTCTTAAGCAAGACGAAGATATCTTTCGTTTTTGTAGTTTTCTATATGTACTATGCACACGTGCATATATTGTTATATTATCTATCGTGCTAATTGGGATTTCAGTGTCATAGACCCTAATCATTGTATTTTTAAAAAAAAACACTTGTTTCCTTAGACTTGTGCGAATGGTTTTGATGCCTGCTGGGATTCTCCTTACTGGTGTAAGGGGAAAGCCCAAGATTTTGGTACCCCTTACTTACATAAGTAAAAGATTTACATACATTATTTATGTATGGAACCCTTCTATCTTCAGTAATGCATTTAGTTTGAATCAGGAATTGCTAGATTCATGTGCTAGCAGCATAAAGTAATCAGTAGTAATATTCAACCTCGCATAATTAGGAAAAAGAATACTTTGGAAAAAGTATTGAAAGTTTCGGTGGCTTCTTCTCCACTTCCTCTTTGTATTAGTCTTATTATTTTTTAATTTTTTTTTTTAGTTTTCAAATTTGATTTAAACCTCAGGCTGTTCCTTGAGTTTCGTAACTGTACAGTAGTGAGCAACGAGAAATAAAAATATCTGCTCCTCATCTGTTAAGTCACTGTGATCTCTGGGGAGACTGTTTATAAAATTCTTAAAAACTTGTTTATGTCAACTTAGGATGACTCCAGAAATAGTACGCGGGTCCTGTCCGCGTGCTACGGTCCCTGCAGTGCTGGTGGGGCGAGGCTGCAGGCTGCTTGGTCTTGCAATTTGCTTTGCATGAGCACGTGAAGTCAAACAACAAAAGCGTCCAACTGCACCTGTTTAAACGGGTGGATTACTTGGAATGACATTCTGCAGAGGTACGTCGGCAGGTTTGTTCGCACTACCTGAAATTCAAACTTATCACTAGATACTGTGAGGCAAGGCAGGTTAAAGTGTAATTTTTAGCTGCTGACTGCTTTATCGGTGTGTGACCCAGAAACACCAGCTGAGATCACACGCTTACTGCTTTTGTGTGTTGTCTTGATAATTCTGAGTGTAGCACCGTCTTTATAGCTCTTCCCCCCGTCACAGCATTTTTGGGTTCGGAACAGCGCTTGTAATTTTCTCACTGCATATAGTATCAAATATTAAATGTGCGTATAGCCACTTACGTATATATCATCTATATGCACAGTATGTATTTAGAACATTGTGAAATTATTACATCATCCTAATTAAGTCAAGGGGAAGCTTTAACAGCAATTAGACCCTTAAGACTTTAGTTTTGAATAGGAATTCTTCCTTTCGTACGCTCTCATTACCAAAGCAAGCAGGGTATGGTGTTGCTGAAAGGCTGCTGGCCTGCCAGCGGTGGATCTCAGGGAGCTGACCGAGTGCAGAAGGCATTTTCAGCGCGTCATTAAGACACGTAAGAGATTGTGTTTAACACCACAACTCCTACCCAGCCCAGTGGCACAACAGGGAATACAGCTTGGGGCTCCCAAGCTCCCTCCCAGTTTTCTCTTCCATTAAGCGCTGCTTCCTGTAAGTAATAAAGCAGAAAGGATGATGCATTATGCCTCAGAACAGCTTGCGTGTGTCTATATGGATTTTTTTTTCTCCTTAGTGGGTTGGTAAAGTTCACTTGCAGACAATTCATCCCAAATGCAGAGTGGAACCACCTTGGCTGCGTGCGCTGCTCCCCAGCTAGATGCTGCACTGCGCCTGCAGCCTCGGGGTGTTGCGCTGCTGGTACATGGGGCCCGTGAGTCATCTTCTGGCCGCCGACCTGTGCTGCAGAGGGCCAAAACGAAAATCTCCGCCCTGGGTTGAAGAAAGAACGGAGCTAAAACAGCAGTTTCTGGTTCTCCGGGAGACTGCCGAAATGTCATAGCTGTATGGGAGCTTCATTTGTGCCCTGCCATTGATTTCTCTGTGATAATTTCTCCATGTCTCACTGACCTTTTAACTATAACTCAGGGTGGAAGTGTTTTCCCTAGCGTTCACTGGCCACAGCGTATTTGGGCACCAACCTCAAGGGATCCGAGTTGCTGAGAGCTCCCAGCCCCTCCTAGCGTGGAGCTGGCCTCAGGTTCTTTACTTCACAGGGGGATGAGGAACAGCTTGCCCCAAAAGGTGCCAAAACCTCCTTGCCCCTGTCTGGAAGCAGTTTGGGAATGATGGAGCCGATGTTATTTGAGAAAACAGAAAATAGCTGGTGAACGGTCAGAAATAATGCTCTGCCACAGCACGGAAGGGAATGGCCAAGGAAAATGCAGGGCACGTTCATCTCTGCTTCCAGATGGGTCGCTGGTTGCAGCAGAAAACAAGGTAAATGCAGGCTTTCCACAGAATTAATAGCCAATGTGAGAATTAATGCAGATTCAAGCTTTAATTAATAGAGGAGAGCTTTCCACTCAATTTTCTTTGTTAGTTTGCTGTGAAATGGGATCTGTTGATTTGGAAGCCTTTCAGACCATCCTTATTTCATAATGTTTTTATCTAGAAAGCTGCCACACCATTATTCTTGCAGGAGGTTTCAGACAACCTTAATTGGAGTTTTAGTTACTGTTGCCCTGATGCCAAAATGATGGCGCTCAGGAATCCGAGGAATTCTAAACACCGGCTGGGTAGGGTTCCTAGGAACTGAGGATTCTTGCACTTATTTTCTGTAACAGCAAAAATTCCCTTGATGTTTACTCATCTATCATAAATATTTGCATGCAAATCTGAACCAAAATCTGAAATTAGCTTTCAAAAAATAAATCTAAAATACCCTTCTGTTTGCAGAAGAGAAAAGGTGTTTGGGAAATGTTCTGCAGAGCTACAGAAGGGCATTGGAATGAGGCTGCTGAATATTTAATTTGTTTAATGCACAGCTGTCATTGTTAATAGCTTTGACACAACTAAAAGCTTTGCTCACTCAAAAGGCAGCAATTAATAAGCAAGATTAATTTTTAAATACAAGGAGAAAAACCTCCGGAGTTCCTTTTTTGAAGTCTGTAGATGGCTTTCTCTCCATTATGTGTTTGTGCAAAAGTGAGCAGTCATGTCTAGAAAAAGTGTTTGCATGTTTATTCTTATTTTAAGAAAGTAGCAATAATTTAAACAGAATTTCAGGCCATAATGTAGCTTTAAATCACTTTCCTATATGAAGATACGTTTTGGGTATTCTCTGGTGCCATGTGTAGGAGCTGTGCTGCTTAGAGGGAAGGGACTGAAAATCAAGCTGTTCGTTGCTGCTTAGGTTTGAAAAAGGTGTAATCACTTCTAGCTATTTTCTCTGGGTAAAACCCTTGGATAATTTATTTTCATTGGAGGTTTTCTTGTATTTATATAGATATCTTTACATAAAAGTAGAAAAGGGAAACATTTAAAGAATTCGGTTTGTGGATCTTTAGCAACTGGTGGGGAAGTTGAGGGTAAGTGCAGCCACAATTGCTGCAGGTCTGTTATTATTTATTTCGTTTGCAAGCGATCCTGCCAGATACCAGTAGAAGCAGGTGTGTGTGTGCTGGTATTCTGCAATCCCCCTCTTGGGGGAAAACCAAGGGAAGAGCAGAAGAGGCGCTGCCCGGGGCTGCGAGTGCGGAGGAAGCCCTGCCGAGGGGCAGCCCTGCGGCTGCTTGCCCCTCTGCTCGGCCCGCTGCAGGCAGCCTTTCACAGAGATGCCTCCGGTCTCTAACAGCTTCCCCAGCTCCCGTGGTTCCCGTGTCTCTCTGTGTCATGCTCTGCCAGTTTGTTTTGGAAATGCGCCTGCTACTGCGTGCGCAGGGTTATTGAAAGCCATTCTCTCGCATCTCTCAGTAAAACCCAGGGAACTAGGAGAAGAGTTTTATAAGAATTTGAGGGTTTTTTTTCAGGCGCATGAGATATTCTTGCTGAGCGAAGAAACTGTTCATTTAACTGCTCTGCGAGCTGCCGTAGGGGTGCTCACAGTTTGACAGTGAGTGCAAGGCAGTGGGCTGGTGCTAAGCCGCGGCGGAGGTGGTAACTGCAGGTTTTTATGGGGCATCACTAGAAGAAGGAGTCACCTTTAAGATAGCTCTCTGATGGAGCAGCCGTTGGATTATTTCTTTCCTTAACACGAAGAAATTATAATCCTCTGCTGGCCATGGACAGAAAAGGCTTGAGCTCTGCGAGAAACTGCTGATCAAAGGCTGCTTTCCGAATTTGTTCCTGTGCTGTGCTGATTTCTTGCTACTTGAGAACACGGTGAGTCTGTCGGTGTGGCTGGAGGTCTGAATGCCTCGTTTATTTAGTAACCACTGACCTATTTAAGATTCATCGTACCCAAATGAAACGTACGCGTGCCTCTTCTGCAGGCGTAAGCTGCGTCTGCGCGTGCTGCCTTGCAGAGCTGGGGCCGTGCCGTGCTCCTCTGAATAGAGGGGGCCTCGGTCCAGCCAGCACGTCTTCTGAGCCTGATTTTGGAGTCACCTGGAGCACGTCTTCTTCTAAAGTTACAGGCATCTGCAGTGGCTCGTAATGTTCACCATGTTATCACAGAAGTAAATTTCATGAAAATTAAGCTGAGGGTAATTAACACATTATTCCACTGGGCTGAATTTGGATTGCTTGTGTTGGAAACGCTCCCAAACATTAGGAAACTTGGGTATGGAAAAATACCTCTTTATATACGGGAGTGATCTAACAAATGCTCTTTGGGTCAGTCTCGAGGTGGTTGGCTTTACAGATGGAGCAGCGCCAAACTCTTAAAGCCTTCCATCTTCTGAGTCCGGTCCCTGTTCCATCGCCCCGAGTGGTGCTCCTTGTAGCGCAGGTTGTCAGGCTGCTCTCCTCAGTTGTTGGGACATCCGTCAGCAACAAAATACTTCTGAGGAACAAGAAACGTTTACGTGAATTGGCAGAGAAAATCCCCATCTTTGAGAGGAGCAGAAAAGACTTTTGGAAGGTGTTTGAGCATAACCCCCAAGGAAGGATTCACTGGCAGATCTCAGCAGATGCTCGCCACTTCCACATCTTGCAGGATGGTTTCTGTGTGTGCAGGGGCTGCCGGTGCCACGGGGTGGGCTGAGCTTGGGGCCTCCTGGGTGGGTGAAGGCTGCCCCAGCTGGTGCTGGAGACAACCTTCTGTCTGCTCAAAGCTTCTGTAATTTGTAATTTCTTTTTGTAAATTCTGTAATTTGGCTAGTTACTGAAGGTAAAGACATCTGGTGTGCTTCCAGATTGGTACGTAGCAGAAGATGGCCTGTAAGATGAGCTTCACTCGTTCTATAAAACAAACTCCTACAGCATCAGTCAAGTTGCGTCAGATTTATTCCAGCATGGTCGGTCCCCAGATGGTAGAGCATGGTTCCCTAAAGCCCCGAAATTATCTGATTATAGCAATTTTAATGCTGATCATAAGTAGCAGTGGTACAAAGTATCCAGCTATACTGTTGGGAGCTTAAAAAGCTCTTTCTTAATAGGCTTTCTTAATGGCAGCCTTAAAATTTAATAAAGCAAAAACAATTTAACCATTCAAAGATGAAGGCAGGCCAGGTAATTTTTATCCAATGGACTTCATTAAATAATTGTGCGGTGTTTGATCGTATCAACGGTGACGTGCCAGATTTAGGAGCTCTTGTTAATGGCATCAAGTATTTAACAGCCATGCTTTCAAGAGAAAAGCTGCTTTACCCTTGGTGTTGCCTATATAAGAGAAAAAACTAATTGGTAGCAGGATTAAGCTTCCAAAAATGAAGTCTCTCTTTTTTTTTTTTTTTTTTACAAGACTTGCTTGGTACTCTTATGTATTTCTATTTTTTTACATAATTAATTTACACAGTATTAATAAGTGTTGAAACAAATTGTGGCAGAAGCCATTTCCAGGTGTTGTCTACCTGGTAGTCTTTGCATTCTTCTCATGCCTGATGCATTCATAAGGAAAGTGCTGCCATGAAGCGGAGTAATTAACAGAACATAACTCACTTAGCAGAAGTGAGTAGAAACCATGGATTGTGTAAACTCTGTGGGTTGGTTAATATGATACATTTTGTACTGCTTAATGTCTTTGGTGTTTATTTTTTGTATTTTTAAAAAGACCTTAAAGATAACACTTCCAACGCCCATGTTCAGCGTTAAAACTAAATGATGTGTACTGCAGATCGAGACCATAAAGTCAGAGTCATTGAGGTTAGATGGATCTCCAAGGCCGTGTGGTCCAGCCACCTCCATAAAGCTGGTCTGACTGGAGCAGGTTGTCCAGGGACTTCTCTAGCTGAGTCTTGAACACCTTGAGGGATGCACTGTTACAGCATTTGGTCACCCTCGCAATAAAAAAGAAATGCTTTTCCTTACATCTCATTACAACTCCCTGTGTCATAATTGTGCCTATTGCCTCCCATCGTATTGCTGTGCACCTCTGGAAAGGGTCTGTCTCTGTCTGCTCTGTATCCTCAGTATTCTCCATAGAAAGGGATTTTCTTTTAGTTACAAAAGCTGTTTTATACACCTGGACAAAGGCACAGCTTGTAGTTAAACGCTGGTTGTATTTCCTTGAAGACCTTGCTGAAGGCATACATCACAAATTCCCCGCAGGCTGTTGTGAAGACCGAGGTCAGAACGGCATTCAATAATATATATTTTTTGCATTTCCACCTAGAAGCGTTGTGTGTTCTGTTTCATTTTCGCAAACTCTTAATTAGGCAAGTCAAATTCAGGCGTCTACGCAGGATGAAGTTCCTGTGATGATCTCGCACGAGCTTTCGCTGCCGCACGTCGTTTGGAGGAGCAAGTTGGGGTGCTGGCTGCCGTGGGGAGGCTGCTACTCATGGCTGTGAGGATGAGTTTGAAGGTTTCCAAAGGTTCACCAAACGTCACGTACCTTTCAAGAGAACGCACCATTCTTTTGATCAAGCTGTGTTGGTAGCTTCCATCCCAAAGATGCAGGACTTCGGACAAAGTCCAGCTGTGTGTGGCCTGAGCCCCACTTGATCCCCAGGGCTTGTTCATGTCTCTGCAGAGGAGTAAGTTTCACTGTATGCATAAAACCTGGCTCTGTCAGGATGTTACTGGTAGAAACTACATGTAAAAAGCATTGCCACGGACTCGCTCTTTGAGTTCCGCATGGCAGAAAATGCGTAAAATGTTTGTGACTTCAGTCAACAGCACTGGCTTGATAAACCAAGCCTGGAGGAATGCTTCAGTGCCTGCGTCCAGAGGGAGAACTTGGGCTTCCAGAGCTAACGCTGCACTTCTGGGACTCAGTATTTTTAAGTTGCAGCTAGGATGTGTAATTCCATACTCACAGGATGCTGAGCGTGCCCTGTGAGTCGCTCAGGTTTCTAAAGTCTGAGAGTTACATGTGTTAAGCATCTTGCTGGATCAGGCTAATTGTATATATTTATGTAAGTAGATTGACAGGTTCACTTCGCATGCTAAAAATAATGAGGCTGCCTTAATTTATTCAGCAGGAAACTTGATGTTCCTTTTCAAAAGCAGGGCAATGATTTTGTTTAAAAAAGAACTGTGATGGCGTGTTATTACTTGTGGGTATGTTTTTATAAGTCTGAGTTGTGCAGCTTGCAACTTTCCTTTAGATCACTTACATCCTTTATCCAGGCACTAGAAGGTATGTGCCGTCTTGGATTCTGTATTGGAATTCCCCCAAATAAATTTCATCTAGTAATTTCAAACAATTTATAGTATCTTTCCTGCTTTGAATGTTGCCTTCCTATTGTTCTTTGTTAAGCAGCTCTTGCCTTTAAACCCAGAGCCAGTTTTATCTCAGTAGGTTATCGCATACGTATGCCTGGACCACACATCATTTCGTGCTGGTATTTGTATGGTAAATGATACGGCTTCTTCCTCTGCCCTCTCTCTTCGTTTGGGAAATACATTTTGCATTTCTGAGCAGTTTTTGAAAGCCGTTGTTTTGGAGATGGGGCATTAGGAGTTGATCTTAGCATGTTCTTTTTAACCAGGCACCTGACTTCTGGGATCCCAGCATCTTTGCAGAGATGAAGAACAGTTCAATACAAGACAGCATTGAATCCTGTGCTAGAAATGTGGCTTCGGGTTCTGAGAATTTGACATCTCCAGGGCCAAAAAAGATCACTTAGTGCTGCCAGAGTTCTCTTCTTTCATATGCAAAGCTTCTTTCTTACTTAAAGCCAGTAGCACCTAGGTGCAGCTGAAAGATAATTTAGGTGTTTGCGTATGCATCTAAATGCCCAGATTTGCCCTAGAGTAAATTCTTAGTGTTCAGTGTTGAGGTATGTTAATGTAGGCTCGGTGCCTAGCACAACTTCACGTTTGAAAAAGAGGTGAGTTAAACGGGATGGAAAAAGATATCAGGAGGAGAGGAACTAGGTAACCTTGCCTGCGAGGCAGGTTTTTAATGTAGAATCACTTGGATTTTTGCCACCTTTCCCATTTCCATCTAGTTGTGTGATGATAAAGGGCTTTTCCCAGAGTTACTTTCTATTTGAGTTTAACGTCAGTGTGGAGATTAAAGGTATTTGGTTCCCGTTGGTTAGGAAGCCTAAATCCGGACTTTGAGATTAGGTCACTTAAGATCCTGTAGAGGAAAAATCAGCTCTCTACGTGGTAATCTACCCAACACCCTCAGATTTCAAGTTTAAATAAAATGCTGCCTCTGCTACAAATGATGTCAGTATAGCCTGAGGTTTGTTTAAGCAGAAAGCTGAAGTCAGCTTGAACAAAACTTGGCATAAGTGGGCTGTTTTATTCATGTGGATGGTTTGAATAATGTTCCAGAATTTCTGTGGTATAATTTTGTTGCATTTTATGCTTAGAGAGACCCCGACCCCCCTCATTTAGAGAGCGCTCTTTGGTTGGGCTTCATTTTTAGGCTTCTGGTGAGTGGTATATTATTGCACTGTAAATATAGACTTTTTCCATGCATACAAGGGAAAGTACTCTCCTAATGTTCATGGAGCTCAGCTTCCCGCTGTGCAATGTGGAGGGCTGTACCTGTGATACGCTGCCAGCATGCAACCTTGGAAAGCAGGAGACAAGTACAAAAATCCCACAAGTTTAAGGCTCCCACTTACCTTTCCCTCCCATTCATCTTCACTCCGTACAACGCCTTTTGAAGATTTAGAGAGAGAATTTGTCCCCTTCATTGAATGGGCATGTCAAGGAGTTCATTAGGACATGTACCGGCCTGTGCACGTCTTTGGGTCCTCTCTGCTTCTGCTGGCTCTTGGTTTCCCATCCCCAACCTCTTCTCCCCCGTTGTGGCCCATTCTCCCTGTAGCTGTGCCCTGCTGTCCCCAGTATGAGCCTGGCACGCTTGCAGGCCAACCCAGGGAAGGTGATGGGGGGGATGCTAATGCTTTACTAGCTCAGCATCTTTGTAGTTCTGGCAGCTCGGTGCTGCTAGCACTGCACACCGAATGCACTCAGCTGGAGACTACGGGGGGCGAGCAGACTTGTCTTGCCGTGCTGTTCGTAGTCCTGGAAGCCAACGGTGGGCTACGACCTGGCAATGAAAGCAGAAGTGTGGCTAATGCTGCCCAGGTAGAAGGGAGGGAGAAAGCTCAGCAAATTAGAGGTTGTAGACAAAGGAGGACTTGGATTGTTTGATCTGGTACTGCCTGGGTCCAAGCGTGTCAGGCCCAGTTGCTGATCTTGGACTGGGGTATAGCACAGTAGAAAACCTCACCTGGTTTTAATCTCTGTGTCCCCCCTGCCAAACCAAAACCAAAACAACAAGAAAACCACCCAACCCACCGCCACACGAACCACAAACCCAAAAAGCCTACCTCCAGCCCAGCTGTTACGTGCCCTGGGGGCCAGCACCGGGCTGGGGCCAGCAGCGGGAGCGTGGCGAGGCGGGGAGTTTGTGTGCTCAGCCTCACAGCAGGAGCCGGTGCGTTCAAATACGGCTTTTCTCATGGGTTTTTGTACTTCGGTATTCTTCCTCTTACTGAATCTGACCCTATCAAACACCCTGCTTAAGGCGTGGGGAAGTTTCAGGTCTCTCTGTAGGGATGTGTTAGTGAATTCCCACCAGTGCAAACCAGCTGAGACGGGACGCGCCAGGCCGAGGCAGCCGATTATTTCCACGGACTGCCTGGAGGCCTGGTGCCGTGTGTGATCCCTGAGGGTCTTCTCAGAGACTTCCCAGCTCCTGGCAGCGGGAGCTGGCTTGGGAGCTGCGGCTGGGGGCGAAGGCCCGGCTGCGTCTGCAGGACGGCAGCACAGCACGGAGACGCCGTCTGCCTGGCTCCATCGCCCCGCCAGAACGGGATCTCACGGACACGAGTGACGGGAACATGGTGTGGGGTAGAGCGAGCACTGTGTGTAAATGCCCGCGTGCTGGGCTGCAGGGCAGGCGTGACGGGAGGCAGGAGCTTCGTGCGTGTGCGAGGCTCCCGATCCTGGGTGGAGGCACAGCCTGCTCCTGCTTTGGCTCTGGTGCTATTTTAGTTTTTAATATCACTGTTTTAGTTTTTAATACCACTAACCTGCAGCAGCACCAGTAACTTCCAGTCTGTTTGATGCTTGGTTTTTATTTGTTGCTTTAGAAAGATTCTAAAAACCATGGTCTTAGGAAGCAGATGAGCACTCTCAGACGGATTTGCAATATTGTCCCAAAGTTTAGGCTGCTAAGCATGCACTTAGATATAATCCCGTGGAATTTCCTCTCTGTTTTTCTGCTTTTTAATATTTTTTTGGATCTAATTCTAAAGCTGAGAGGAAAGAGCAAGCTTTTTTTTCTTTTCTTTTTAAAGCTGCTGGGCCCGTTGACCCCGAAGCACGGCACAAAGGCGGTTTTGTTCGGGACCAAACCTGCTGGGGCGCGAGCAGCGGGCCGGCGGTGCTGCTTGCCGCGGTGGCAGGAGCGCCGCTGTTTGCTGAGCGGATGGCTGTGCTTGCTGTCCAAACACCGCGCTGTTTGCCAACTGCGAGCATATTGCAGCCTCTGTGAGGCACTCCATCGCGGCCTGAATAGCTCCTCTTGTGCTCGGGCTTTCTGAATACAAGAGAGAGAAATATTTCTTTCAGCCTTCTGCCGTTGCAGAAGGCCTTCAGTGACCAGAGGAGAATCTTGCTCTTGGTTCTTAGTGCGGGGCTTTGGAAAGGGAAGGAAGTTGAAAAGAAGGGACAGGATTTCTACCGTTTGTAGCTGTATTTTTAAATTTAAACTTTTTTTTTTTTAACTATAAAATGTTGCTGTATCTACTACTTCTAGTCAAAAAAAAAAAGTTCATCTAATGATAGCTGATTTTATTCAAGCGTAACTTTATCCAACTACTGTTCCATTGGATAGTACAGCTAACTTGCAGACAGGTATGGTAAGACTTGGTTGAACTGGCCAGCTGCAGGGCTGTTCATCAGGCTCTTTGCAGCATAAGTAGAATTTTACCCTTGCTTCTCACCCTCCCCCAAGAAAAGCTCTCCCATTCCCTAACTATATTTATATCCAACCTAGATAAACGGGGATTATAAGTCCTTTAATTGCACTGCTCATCTATTTTTGTTTCCAAAACGCTTCACAAGCAATTTTGCAATTCCAAAGTTAGAGCTTTCTGTATGGGAGGAAAAGCACTAAGAGCACGAGTTGCCGCAAGTCAAAAATATTTCTTAAATTGAAATGAAAAATCTTGAGCTTGCACAGTTCCGCTCAGGACTTCAGAGTGTGCGCACGCTATGGAAGAAGTAACAAGAAGGTGTTTGTTACCGGGCTTTTGTGTGGAGGGCAGGGAGGAAGGGCTGGGCTGCTGCGACAGCTCCCCTGTTCCTGTAGCCACAGCTCCTGCTCAAGGCGGTATTGACATAAGCGGTAGTCAATCATTTATGGTGAGAAAACTTAAAGAATGAGCCACATCCGAGTGTTTATCAGCTCTTCACAGTATATTATTAATTGTAGGTGGAAGTTGATTCGATCCCTGAGGTTTGAATAACTTATTGCGCTATAAGATGCTGATAAAATACCTTGATAAGGTGCCCAGTTCTATAAAATACCTATAAATGGCCCTGGTTATTAGTGGAGTATAAAATATCTGTAAGAAAATTTTCACTTAAAGTGGGCGAGTTAAATGGCAGTAGCAGTTTTTACCAAGCGATCCCTTATCTTGTGTCGTGTGTGTCCAGGTGTTGGGGAAAGTCACGGGTTTCTCCGCTTGGCGTCGCACAACAAAACACGCTTTATCCAGGGAACCCATGGCCCAGGGACCATGGACGCCAAATGTGGAGCCCTCTTTCAGTGCAGGAGCGTGGGGTGGGGTGGGCACGATGGAGACTTCTGGGGCTGCCCGCATTTTCAGCAGAAAGAAAGGAGGTGGGGAGCTCGCCGTCACAACTAGAATTCTTTGCTTTCAGAGGTCACGGCGTTAAGTCTTGAGGGATGCTGCAAGTAAGGAAGGAGCTTGTGGAAGAAAGACAAGTGTGTGGCATGAGGTATTTTTTTCTGAATGTATCATCTTTCTGGGACAGAAACCCATTTCTAGGTCTGAAATAGAAGCAGCAGTCTTGGAAGTGAGAAGAAGTTGAGCAGAGCTGCTCTGAGTTCAATGTAATCGAGTTAACCTGCTGAGATCTCCAAACAAATAAAGTCGTGCACGAGGAGTGCTTCTCAAGGATGCTTTTTTCTGGTATTTCCAAAATAGTTGTTGTGAACATCTTTGCAATCTTAACATTAGAAAGGCTTGTGTTAAACAGTGAGGTCTTCAACCAGAAAAGTTGAGGAGCTGTAATTTCTGTCGACTTACAAGGAAAATGATATTTTTTTATGTTCTTCAATGATAGTGTCATTTCTCTAGGTTATTTGCTTTTTAGCCAAACTGCATGCTGCATGGGAATTTCAGTAACTTCTCGCTGGGTAACAGCACGAGCAAATGCAGGGGAAAACAGTCAAGTCAGCAAGACACATGCAACAAGCTCTGGGTACCGCCGGTGGCAGGAGCAGCGCTGTCTGCAAATGCTGGAGGCTCCGAGTCACCCAGCACAAGCTGTCTTCAGTAGTTTTTAATTGTGCGTTGGGAGGGCTAACGCACGGAGCCGTATGACCCAGTGAGTTGTTCTGCTCACTGCTAGACAAATACTGTTGGATGTGCAGCAGGACTGACGTCAGGTGTTGCTGTCCCTTCCTCGCTTCTGTACGGACTGTAACTGCACACACCTGCATCGAAGGCACGGTTAGGATGGTATCAAGTGTGCAGATTGGACCTTCCGGTTGGTTTTCCTTTTTCCTTTTTCCTTTTTCCTTTTTCCTTTTTCCTTTTTCCTTTTTCCTTTTTCCTTTTTCCTTTTTCCTTTTTCCTTTTTCCTTTTTCCTTTTTCCTTTTTCCTTTTTCCTTTTTCCTTTTTCCTTTTTCCTTTTTCCTTTTTCCTTTTTCCTTTTTCCTTTTTCCTTTTTCCTTTTTCCTTTTTCCTTTTTCCTTTTTCCTTTTTCCTTTTTCCTTTTTCCTTTTTCCTTTTTCCTTTTTCCTTTTTCCTTTTTCCTTTTTCCTTTTTCCTTTTTCCTTTTTCCTTTTTCCTTTTTCCTTTTTCCTTTTTCCTTTTTCCTTTTTCCTTTTTCCTTTTCCTTTCTTTCCTTTCATTAAGCTGGAGGGGCTTGGGCTGAGGGGAAAGAAAAGGAAGAATATGCTCGTGGATTTCTTCCCTGGCAAGAAGCACTTGTGTGGAGGGTGCAGCACCCAGGTTGCACAACTGGGTTTGCATGCGGTCTTTGGAGCACAGAAATGCCGTCTGAATTTAACAGAGATTATGAAAAGAAATGATGTTTGCTACCATAGAATGTGAATGCTTGTTAATTGGTTGGATACAGAATTGCTAGCAAGTGACTTTTTTTTTTAATGTTCAAAAATAATTTAAATGAAATGGAGCAATGAGGTTCGTGTTTTAATCAGTCGGTTCATCAAGGCTGCTGTGCTGTACACAGCCCTTGACCTCAATAGCCCAGGCACTCCTGCAGCTCCAAGGACCGAAGCTACGATGCAGAATTTTACATTTTGGAGATATTTATATATTTAATAATGCACTATGTACATTCTTAGCTGCCACGTTCCCTTCCTTTATGCCTCTGAGAAAGCTATAATATTGAATTTGGGCACTTCACTTACTCTGATAATGGAGATGTTAGATGTGGACAATGGAGATGAAGAGCTTAATTCTACCCCGTTCTGTCATCTGGTGCAATTGGGATTGTTTACCTGGGGACACAGGAAAATAAGAATTCAAGGCTTATGCTGATGCTTATTTTTGGAAGGTTGTAATGCGGTCATTGGCCTGGAGGCATGCTTTAAAACACTACTCAGCTAACGTGCTCCTTGCACCAGCTCAGCTTTGAAATACGAAAGGAAGTGAAAGCAAGGGGAGGACGACAGGGCCCTTCAAACATAGCCTGGCAAGTCACAGCCTTCCCCATCCCCTTCCTTTTTCATAGGATACTCTGGTTGGGGCTTCTCTGCTGCAGGTGTAGCTTTTTATTTAGCTTTTAATTCTTAATGAGATGCTTCAGGACTACTGAACCGCCATGAAAGGAGCAGGAGAGGGTTCTGCCTGTGGCTACGAGTAAAGCTCAGCTGTGAAAGGTACAGGTTATTAAATACTGTGGTGCTGTGAAATCGCTGTCAGTGTCTACTGAATATCAAAGAATATGTGCATATATACATATATGAAAAATAAATGTGCTGGTACCCCAGGGAGGTGGTGATTTACCACCGTGGCTCTATTCCTGTTTCTTGGTGGTAACCAGTAAATACAACTTCTCACGACTTCTTCTGCCTCACTTACATCCGTGACACGCACCTGGAGATGGAAATGGGGATATTACAAAGGGGCAGCACAAACCGAATAGATGGTGGCAGGCGAGGGTTTCTCAGAGTGCACTGGGTTTCCAGACCTTGGCCGATGGCAGAGCTCCTGGAGAACGCAGACCGCTGTGGTTTGGGTTTCTCGCTTAGCTGCTGCTACAGCTCTGCTCGGATTCGCATCCCTCACCCAAAGGTGTTGATGATTTTCCTTCTCTCCCCCTGCGATAAATAATGCGTGTCTGTGACAGGTGGCTATTAATTGCCAAGCTTTTGATGAGTACATTAAACAGCGAGTTTAAAATGATTCACCAGAGTCCAGGATCCAGACTTGTCAGGAACAAAACTCGTCGTGGTTGTTGGTGGTGCTGTTCTGTCAGCACTGGCAGGGCTGAAGGATTGAATGTTTACGTTGGCTTTCGCCGTCTCCGTGATGCTGCTCGCTGTGGGTGGACAAGCAGAGAATAGCCATCACCTAATTACTGCCTCGTTGGGGGCACAAGATACCACGGTGTTGTTGGCTGGGTATTGGATCCGTTGCTGATTGTACAGTCATTCTGGTGTTGCCATGGAAATGTAATAATTACATTATGAATAATTGGAGCATCTTCTTCTGCTGCCGCGGAAAACTGATGTTGTATAATTATCATTATCTTTAATGAAAGTCGCACTCAAAGCTGATTGTTTAGCACTTGTACAAACCTGTGACAGAGAACAAAACTTCCTGCAAGTGAATGCCACTTTATAAATGTGCCAGAAAACTAACACAGGCACACACCCCCCCAAAAATCATTTACATCATTTAGAATGTGCTGAAAAGCTGTTGGAAAAGTGCAAAGGCAAAATGATGTCCATAGTTAAACTTCCATCCCTTGTGGTGCTCTCCTGGCTTGGTGTTTGTCCTTCTATAAATAAATAATCTATTGGTATCAGGCAAATAGTGCTGTATAGTATGTAAATGGCAATGTTGTTAATGATTGGTGTAAAAAATCAAATAATTTTCGTTCGACATCTGCTCCCTAACGGTGAGGTGAGGGTTTGCGTGGTGGTTGTACGGGTCTGGGGAAGTTTGCTTCCAGGGCTATGGACACAGCCAGAGGATGCTGATCCTTCGCTGTTCAAAGCTGCGGCACTGCAGAAACTTGACGTGTGAGAGTTTTGATTTCAAAGGGAAACCTGATGCTGAACGGGGACTCCCACCTTTTGTCGGGATCGCCAACAGTTGCTTGGTGAGTCCCTCCCGTGTCTGAATTCAGCTTTATGCTCTGCGTGTCTCAGACCGTCCTGCGAAGGGCAAGCTGCAGTTTTCCGTGCAACTTCTCTTTGGTCTCGCCTTGCCTGATGGTGCTGTTCTTTGTCCACTGGCTTGCTGGTGGATTTCTAGCATAAAACAAATAGGTATGCAAGGGAAGAAAAAGGGCAGCAGATCTGAGGAGGACCTTTTTTCTCTAAATGGACCATGAGATATCCATCTCTGTGCCGTAAGAGATACCTTACCAGTCTTTAACAGTCCCAAGATTGGTTCAGTCTTGTGTTGTCTCATGACTTAAACCGTGTCCTCGACTTGTGTCCAGTTGCGTTCCCACAGACTTCCTGTGTGACCCTGAATCAGTCGTTTCGTTCCTTTGTCTCTCGGTTTGACTCGTGAAGTGAGGAGAATAACAACTGCGCTCCACGCAGATGTTCGGGGAGAGCTCCGTGAGCCCTGCTGGGGGAGCTTGGGGCTGGGTCAGAGAAACGCTTTTGTGTTCCTGCTTCAGATGTCAGGACGTCATCTTGGGCTCATATTCATCACATAATGAATGTCCCTACAGTTTCAGGTTATTGTGTTGTGGCTTGCATGCTAATGGATTAATTTCAGATGTTTTCAACGTAGTTGTTTCTTCTCTTTGTTTCCAAAGTAGTCCTAATTTATTTAACAGTATTTGCCATTCAAGCTAACTGATTTTAGACAGATGTTTGTCTCTTGTGTTTTAGTCTAGACATCTATGATTTACAACCTGTAACCCATCTGGTGAATTGCCATGGGAGTATGCTTATTTTCAATGCTTGAAGTATTGCAACATACTCTTTGCAAGTGTTTTTGCAGTAGCGGATGATGAGCCAACCAGCAGAAAAGGTTTATTTTAGCAAAAGAATCTGACTTGTTTATTCAGATTAGGGCAGCAGAATGTTCTGGTTCTATTAAAAAAAAAATCCACTCCAAAATATTAATTTGTCTCTAAATTGAAACTCTACAAGAATACATGGGCCCATTAAAAAAAATAAAAAAGAACAAGGAAAACCCGCTTGGGAATGCGAAATAGTAAGAGACCTGAAGAAGTCATCTTCACCAACTCTCTGTGGCAGAGTATGTATACCTGTCTAACCTTTTATGAACATTTCGGTGATCTTTGTACTCCGAAAGCTTCTTGCTGTCACTGCCGCTGGCTCCTGCACCAGCGTGGGGTGGCTGCATGTGGACCAGGTGCTCGTCCCCAAGAGGACGAGTGGGACAGCTCTTTATGCTCAGGATGAGTATCTCAAAATACAGCACCCGTTTCACGTTTGAAACATCAGGCATTTGGTGTTTGGAAATTTAGTAATTCATACCTCTGTGAGGGATGAAAGCGAACATTTGAACTAGCTTCCCCTTCAAATTTAGATGCGATACTGCCTCTGCATAGCAGCTTGGGGTAGCGCGGTAGCTTTGGGCACAGCATGTTCAGTGCAACTGATACGCCGGAGCTCATTTCCTGTTCTTATGAGTTACTTTAGGATTTCTAGAATATGCCCCAAACTAGAATACCACATCTGGGAGACACACACAGCAAAATTGCTGCATAGAAATCTCGTGATTCTTGCTTTAAAGAATAAAGTGCTGTTATTTACCTACAAATCTAACGTACTTGAGCCTCACTCCGTGTGTAGCAGGTCAAGTGGCTAACACAGGTAAAATAAACCACTTCCAAGAGTCTCTAGTGTAAACAGCAAAGGCACTATCATGTAAATAAGCCAGAAAATACTCTGTGAGCTGTCTGCTTTTGGCACACGTTTCTGAGCATTTTAATTTGATATTTGGTTGAGTAAGTGTGTCTACACATGTTGAAAACAGCAGTCCAAGTCCTATAAATCCAAGTGCTACGCGTGTAGTTCGTAGCTACGTGATTCACTCTTTAACGGTAATAATGGTAATGCACTGAAACTCTGAGGGACCGATTTGTTTTTAAACTTGATTTTTAGAATGCTTCTGACAAATTAACTTGGTAATTTGTGCAGGGGGGTGAGTAAAGGGTGGTTGTAATTTGTAACCTCTTCTAATGTAGTCACAGGACTTAGAAAGCATATTGGGAAAAAAAAGGGGGGCAGGGTCATGGAAGTCACAGAGGAGTTTAAGGAGCATGTTTTCCCTGTGCAAAAGTATTCAACCTCCACTAAGCCCTGTGTTTGCACGTAGAGACGGAGGTAACTGTGTTCAATGGTTAGGCTGTGCAGATACAGCAGGCTTCAGGCTGATAACTTCTTTTGGATTTAATGCACATTTAAGTAGTCATTTGATGCTGGATCCAAGATCATTTGAAATCCATGGAGCTATTTCTATTAAAACTGAAGGGTTTGGTAATGCTTTTCTACTACCTCTGTAAAGTGAAGGAAAGATTACTACTGAGCTGATCTGACTAGAAAATACATAGCCGAGGTGCAGGACGATGTGAATGTGCCTCCAGGATTGTTCCTCTGAAGAGGAAAACAGTGCGTTGACAGAAACGTCTGTGTTGGAGGCTGATGTTACTATGTCCTTAGACTCCATGCACACTAACAAGATCTGCTTTTCTGCCCCCCCATTAATCAGGGAATATTGTTTAGCAGCTTTGATAATCTGAGAAGTTCTACAAGCATGTACTAGGCAGCCTTTTATTCATATCCTTAACTGCTGATGAGGTTGTATTGAGAAAATGGACAAATACCTATGTGTAAGCAGTTTAAAACTCCCTGTGTCCAGCTGCCTTCATGTATGAGCCCCATGGCAATGGCCAAATGCTGGGTGCTTTCACTAACCCCGTGCTTTGACAGGCTGTATTGATAATGTTATTTCTGCATCTTCTGCTGCCCCACCTCCGGTAGGTTGAATGCAGCATAGTTGGGATTTTTCCAGCATTCCAGACCTCTCCAAAGGTTTTTGAACAGCTGTCATTTTACCCCCTCAGGCACTTAATCTTGTAGAAGCTGCTCCTTCTTTTGTCCCTAACGTAGACTAGTTTCAGTCTACAAATTTGTTCTCATCTAGGAACAAAGTATTTTGGTCTTGGTCAGCAGCAGACTTACGATCCCGTGTCTTAGTACCTTCAGCAGACACATGGGAGTTGACTCTTCCACTGCCTTTAACCATACATGAGTAGAGTAAGTAAATGCTACCACTATCTTCCTAAAACCCCATTATACCTATTTTCGTGGATGAAAACGGTTGTATCATAGCAGGAGAGCACGCAGGGTTTCAGCCATCGCCACCACGGCCTGGCAAGTAAAATCTATAGCATCTGAGCTAGCTCCTGGCTAGCAGGGGCTGCACCTCAAAGCTGTGGTGATATTTGTATGTGGAAACTCTTCAGATCCTGCTTGAAAGGTCTAGGACTCTATAAAGGGATCCGACACGCTTGTGGCCGCCTGTGCTAGCGGGCAGGTTTGCTCTGCGGCCTACAGGCCGGTGTGAGGGGGGGTGGGCGGGCAGGCCTGCGGTGCTTGTTGTTTTCCGTGTCACCACCT
The DNA here is from genome assembly GCF_964211835.1 of Anser anser. Taxonomy (NCBI): domain Eukaryota; kingdom Metazoa; phylum Chordata; class Aves; order Anseriformes; family Anatidae; genus Anser; species Anser anser. The sequence goes on along the minus strand of NC_139729.1, from coordinate 23,514,044 downwards.
GATTTGGGTGCTTTGAGAATAACCAAGTGGGAAGGGAAGCCATGTGTGCCTGACAGTGAAAGGGAGCCTGTTTGTGCTTATTTCATTGAGGAAATTGTTCCGGAACAGCTGCTCCTCCATGTGAAAATGCAAAACCCTGGGTCCCTGCCAAGGGCAGCAAGGCCTGGGTCATTTGTTTTAGCAAAGCAGGCCAGTTTGCCCTTTAATTATCTTTCCTTTTCGTTCGGTCACAGCTCTTGCTCAACAGATTCACTTCCTGAGATGCACCCTGCCTGTTGAAAGTCACGGTACCAGTTTTGCTGTGAACATAACTTTTCCATGGATTAATTATAACTGTTAAGCTGTATAAAATACAGGGCATTTACCTGGCTGGGTTTCGTTTTCTGCTTAACTGATGCAGTAGGTTCACTGTATTAAAATGTAGAAGATTCTTCAATTTCAAAGAAAATTTTTTCCCTGCCAAAATTACTATATCTCATATGGCTTCTGTGCTAATGCGGGTATTATAGGATGAAATTGTAAGTCAGTATGTGTTCGCTAGAAGGAGGACTGAGATTTTGCTGAGCAGTTCATGAACTTGAGCTTTCAGTAACTGGTCAGGATGTGAACTTCATCCTGAATCCAGGAGGGGCTTGGGTCTTAGGAACAAGGTCTGCAACATGGGCAGTGCAAACATCTAGTAAAACATGTCCAGGGGTTGGAACTGGATGTGAATGATATTCTGCAGTGGACGTGGTTTAGCAAGAGAGAGAGAAATTCACTGTATTTATCTGTAGCAGTCAGGAAAGAAAAACAGTTCAGTGCAATGACCTCTTTGCCCTATAATGCTGCATGGAAAGGAGGAAACAAGAAAGATGCGTTGCCACAGCCAGAGGAACTGAAATGACAGATTTTGGCTTCTGTAATTAAAATAAGAAAACTAATTAAGCTAAAGAAACCTTTAATGTGTGCATAAAAAGTCACTCAGATACAGGAGCAAAACCATACTGATTTCAAAATTGCTTTTATACAAGAATTTTGCAAGTGCCATGGACTGAAACTGAGGCTCTAGTTAGCCTTGAAAACCTTGGGGCAGAAATTCCTCAAGCAGATTGTGACATGATTCCCGAAAGAATCAAAAGGGACAAAAGAGTTGGCAGTCCCCATGACAGCGCAGCCTCCTTGGCAGGGTTAGTACAAGGAAGAAAATTGAGGTAGACTTGGGTTCATCTGCAGCTTCACATAATATGCCGCAGTACAAGAAGGAATAGAGTAATTGTCATTTTTGTTGTACTGTATGTGCAGCTGTTTTTTGCTTCCTTTTTCTTTTTTCTTTTTTTTTAAGGCCAGAGATTTGGTAAATGTTTTTGTCATCTAGAAATGCTCACAATATTTAGCTCCCACACCGCGAGCTGAGTGGCAGAGCAGCACTGAGGAGGCAGCGTGTAGCTGTAGGAGGAGGACAGGCTCTCACCGAGGCGTCAAACTATTAATTAGCTCTGCCACGCTATGAAGCTGAGTCGCTCTTGTACTGTCCCTTGATTACAAATGTGCTGGAAAAATGAACCCTTGATGCTCTCACGGCTCGGGCGAAGCGTGCTCTGTCCCCAGCCTGGGGAGACTCCAGCGCCTGCAGCCTGTGAGCTGCCGAGCAGGAGCAAGGGGTTCCTTACACCTGCGTTTCGGAGGCAGCCAGCCCTCCAGCAGCTGGTGGAGGTGCTCTCTGTTTACGATGTTGGAGCTTGGAGTGGAATTTGGACTCTGGCTTTGTGAGCAGAGGTGGCCAAATCTCTTCTGGCTCGATTTCATTGTGAACTCAGGAGACAGCCTTCGTTTGTTAACAGGTTCAAAAACTGTTAAAGCAAGCTCATTGCAGTGTACAGCATCCAGGTCAGAGCAGAATGACTTTTCCTCATGTAAATTAAAGTTTGTATTGAACCATGAGCTTCAATTAAAACTTGCAAGGCTCTAGAATACCCTAGGGGAAGCTTATATCCTTCCTATAACTAATTGAGGAACATCCTTTTCTAAATATTTACTTTTTAACAGTTAAAAATATTAAACAAATTAAAATAAATAAATAAAACACCATCACCACCACCACCACAAAAAAATGGTTTGATTTTGTTTTAACGTTAAATGGGGAAGTAGGGAGTGGTTTCACTGCAAGAACAGTCCTTAATAATTCTGGGTCTCATCATGCCACGGAAATGGGCTCCGTGTATTACGCACTGCCACTTGAAGTTGTTTTGATACCATTGATGAGAGAGATGAAATAATGTATGCTAAAGTCATTTGGCTAGCCTTGAAATCAAAGCACTGGAAACAAAACCTCGCTGCAAATCACTAGGCTGTCATTCTTTTAAAACCTGTTATCCAAATGACTTTAACAGTTTGTGGGTCGTGCGCAAGGTTAAGGATCATCTTGCATGGTGCACGTTTTGATGATAAAACACAATCTTTTTTTTATTGGAATGGAAGTGTTACAGTCAACAGTATCAGTGTGGGAGTTTGATTTCTTCCTGCCAGTAGATTGCTACTCCATATGAGCAATTGGCAAAAGATTTTGCAGGACAGATGATGAGCTGTGCCGAGTTAAGTGATTCTCAGTTAGCTGTCGTATAGTGACTAGCTGATCTATACGTAGAAATTCCACAGCCGTTCCATTTTGAAATGTATTTCCAAGGCAGAGTACTTATTTTTGAGAGACCAACTAGAGCAATGGTGACCATACGCAGACAGCATTTTGGTGAGGGCTTGAAACAGATCAAAGCCTTTATTCTATTAGGTATTATCCACTTGTAGTAACATTTGAATTGTACTTAAATGTTGGGTTCAGTTTTTTCATCTTACGAAGACATTTTTCTCTCAGTTTTTCAGGTTTGAGAAACCCCTGACAAGAAATGAGTCGTGTAACAATGCTAATCATTCATTTCACCTATTCTCAGGCATGTTTCATCCTGAAGAACTGACCAGCACTTGATAATCTCGTGTGGCTTGAACTCCCACGACAAAGCGTTGTCGTGTATATGGCCGTATGGGCTGTTACGTATGGCTGCATACTGCCCAACTAACGGCGGTGTGAAACTTGGCGGTATGTGGAACCAGAGGTTCAGAGGGAAGTATAAAAACACGTTCCTCAACAGAGATTTGTAAAGATTTTTTTTGATAGGAAAAATACATTTACTCAAATAATACTTCTGGAAAGCTCCCTCTGAACCAATTGTCACTTCATATTTTTTTATGGGTTTAAACAGAGCCATTTGACCAATAACTTCACCCCGCCAGTAATTGCTTGCTGCTCATGCTGTTGGTTCTTTCCATGCCTACTGAAATTGTTGACTACAGGAGCTTTATCTGGGGAGACAACATTGAAAGGGCTATAGAATGAGGTGGGAAAAAAAGAAAAAGAGGAGTAATAAAGCCTTTTTTTCCTAGTGGGGCTGTAGTATCGGCGAAGTTCCCTACGTAGTTAAGTACAGGGAAGCCTGAAGAGCAGCAGAACCACACGCTTGTAATGACTTCTGAAAGAATAAAAATTTAAACTTCAGGAGTTTTCACGTGCTTCATACGCTTGATAAATTATCATATTTCAAATGTAGCTGTGACTGGTAAAAACCATATGTGCTGATCAGGCTATAAATAACTGGGTAGAGAAAATGAGCCAGGATCAGAGAGATGCAAATGGCTCAGGTGGGTTCCTGTGTGCAACGCGCGCTTTGCGAGGGTGAGGAGAGAGAGCTGCTCGCTGTGCCATACACAGCCTGAAGACTACAAAGATACACGCGGATAGTGGACAGCTTCTCTGTAGTTTAACGTGGACTGGTTTTGCTGATACCAGAAAACAGGCTGTGGCTTGCTTTGTTGCTGGAGATTTCACTGGACCTGTCCAAGCGTTTGGAGCGGTCACTGCTGTGCTGATAGGCAAAGCCCCAGCCGTGACATCCAACCTGTGGCTGGAGCCTTTTAGCTTCCTTTTCTAGAGTGTGACACAATTTGGAGATGCTAGGTGTCTGAGAAGGACATCCAAGAAGGTTGTGAAGCGATTTTTAGTGGAAACTAAAACTCCATTTGCGGTTACAAAGTGCCGAGTTCTCTCTGAGCTCTTCTTAAGAGTTTGACCATGAATGTTCTCACAGCCTATGGCAAATGCGAGATGAAGAGATTAGTATAAACATTTGCATATGTAATAAGAAAGTAATTAAATTAATTTTTCAAAATAGTAAATTCTCATAGCAAACATCTGTCTGATGTTTGGGGGTTTCGTTTTATTGACTGCTCTGGGTGATGTTTCTGGTTTAAATGGCTAAATCAACGAGCAACTGAGTCAACTATTTCCATTTTATCTGGACGCTTTCTTGTAGCTGTGAGGCTGTGTTTGCAAAGTTGAATGATTATGGCACTTGCTTTGTTATACTTGTACTCAGTGCCTCAAAATGGAACTGGCACGCTCAGGGCTGGATTTCGGAGTGGAAACCATAAGCTTCTTGCTTGTATAACCACATTCCAAGGTTAGTCTGAATAGCTGAGATAATGAATTTGGTCTTTGTGCATTCTTAAATAGATAGATAGCTTTTCGCATATGTGATTTTTGGTACAATTGGACGCTTTCCTTGGGAGCTGCCTAATTCCAGGCTGCACAGTTTCTGCTTTGTTCTGAGCTTCCATGCCTTCAGCAAGAATAACTTAACCAGATTTCAATATAGGAATTGTGGGCTGCTAAAGGACATATTGTGTTACTGCTTAATGCTGTATAAGTTGATCAGTGGGTAATATAAAGCCTGTGTTTTAGCTGTTTTATGATGAAAATATTATTTCAGCAGAATATATGTTAAAGTCATTGAACAATGATCTTATTCTCAGTGTGATGGCACAAGGCATTTTCCACACACCAGAAATGACTGGAGCTGATCATTTTGTTGTTGTAGGCTCCTAAAATAAATCTATTTTTAACCTTTTTTGAGCAATTGTGCAATTTCTTTTTAACTGAAGAATAAATCTTTTTTTCTCCCTTTTTATTAGGGCCAGCGGAGGTTCCCATGATGTCACCCAATGGATCCATTCCCCCTATTCATGTGCCTCCCGGTTATATCTCACAGGTATGCTTCTGGAAGAATTAAAATGTATATAAAAGCAATAGCATTGATCATATAGAGAAGTCTACTTGTTTGAAGTGTAATTCAGAAATATTAATGAAAATTATACCTTTTCATACTCTTCCTCTTTACTGACAGTACACACATGTTTGAACATGAGCACGCATGTGCATCTGCACACACCATATGGGATGTGTACCAGGTTTTTAACAGTAGCTAAAACTACGCATAGTTTGAGCCAGTACGTGCAACGTCCCTACCCATGTGAGCAATCCACATCACTAGGTGATGCCTTAAGTCCTACTGTGACGGTTGTAAGGGGTAGGAGACCACTGAAAGTGGGAGAAGGAGCTATCAAATGTGCTGTTGCTCCTCAGTGTCATCCCAGCAGAAACTCCGCAGTGTCTCGAGAACTCTCTTTGATTTTGTTTTACGAAAGATATGATTTAATTATCTATTTTGTATTTAGAGAAAAAAGGTGGAAAAAGCTTTTTACAAAGGTGTTAGGTTTTGGAACTCTTGAGCAGCTACTTTAGATTACCTGATCATTTGTTCTCCTTTCATCTTCTGCAAAGCTTAGAGGCTTTTTATAGTTTAAAAAAAAAAAGGCAGAGGAAGTGCAAACAGTGCAGTAAGTCTGATCATTTTTTCAATTTCATTGAGCTGTGTACTAGACCGAGAGTTTTATTAAAAATATGCAAAGCATTTCATATCTCATTGATGGATAACATAAGAACTTTGGATGCATACGTTTTGACATCTCGTTAAGCAGAAAATGTATGGTGTCCTGGAATCCCTTCCCCTCCCCAGGAAACATGTGAGGCTGTCTAATTCTGAAAAATTGTGGATGGCGTCATGCTTAAATCCCACAAAATACTGCAATCACTCTGTGGTATTTTAACTTCTGAACAGAGTGAAAACATGCCTCAAGTATGGAGGACGTTGTTAACCTTCTGTCTCTTAAAAAGCATAACCTGAAAGTCTCGGCTGAAGGCTGGACCCCAGGCTAGGAGCAAGCACACGCAGGACAGCAGGGTGCATGCTCCCAGCCTGCCCCTAGCTGGGTGCCTGGGTACACCTTGAGACAGCATTTGCAATGCCTTTAGTGCTCTACGTGGGCTCACCTAATTTAATAGAGAGCCCACATCGTGCAGAGGCATATGCAAAGGACGGCTACAGTGTAAGAGAAGTGCCAAAACGTGTAAGAACCTTTGCAGGATTCTTAGAGTGCACCTCCATTTGAATGCATGTCTGGGGGATTGTCTTATATTTTGGCTGCCCCTGGATGTTTGAATAGCAGCTGCAAGAAGGAAGCATGGTTTTGCTTTGCTCTGTATCCAGTGGGTGGAAGGACTGCTGCCCAGGGAAGCAGTTGAGTCACACCATCCCTCTGGAGGTCTTCAGAAAATGTGTAGATGTAGAGCTTAGTGGCATGGTTTAATGGTAGACGTGGCAGTGCTAGGTTAAAGGTTGGACTAGATGATCTTAGAGGTGGAACAGTGAAATCGTGTTCACTCCCTGTGCGTGCTTCATAGCACATGGGGCTCCTCTCCATGAGTGCTACTTACAAAAATGTACAGGACTTGTACTGCAGGCTGGCTTCTCTCTTTCTTATGTCTTAATAGTTGAGAACCCATTTGGTTTTATTTTTAAAGGATTTGCTCTTCCTTTGAAATAACTTTAACACCTTTTTGTTATTAAACTGCTTAGACCTCTCAGTTCCTGTACTAAGATAAGTGGCTGAGTATAGCTGAAATGCTTTCAACCAAGCGATCAAAGTCTTACAGCTGTACCTTTGTCTGAACTTGGTTCCTCTTGTCTGCTTTTTGTGATTCACCCTAATAGTCACACTAAATAAACCTTTAAGTAGTTTCTTAACCAATAATAATAAAAAAGCCTCTTCTGAAAAAAAAATTCCAAGCAATTCGAAATATGCTGTAAAGTTTAGGGGAAAATGGTGTGTTCAGTGCTTTTCAGCAGCAGAGTGCATTTTCTGCTGTGTGGAGAGTGAACCTCTTGCCTTTCAGATTGCTTCATATTAAATAATAGTTGAAAGCGTGTAGTAATCAAATTAGTTCTTACAGTAATAAAATCTTCGTGCCTTATTTGCTCTTGTTGCTTTGTTGTCTCATAGTTAAAAACACAGTTTCACGATGAGCAATAAGAGCACAACTTAGATTTAGAATGGCATGGGAAAGGCTATGAAAAAGCAAATTAAAGCACTCTGAGATATGAATCAAAATACATTTGATTTTTAGTTTGATTTGTCCCCAAAGCATATAGGCAGAAAGCGGATACCCCAGCGGAGAAGTAGCAGTGCTATTAAGAAAAGACATGAAATCTTTTTTCCGTTTTGCTATGCCAAGCCTTTTGGAACTGTGAGCATTAGCCTTAAATTTTACATGAGTTATCTAGTGATTGCTACCTTGGATTAAAATGATACTTCAGTGCCTCTTCGGTACTGTGAAAGTGATCAGCAAAGGGAGCTGGCAGGAGGCTGCGTGCCCTGCAAGATCAGCTCTGTTGGAAGTTGGAAATATAGATCAACTCTATTTCTAGACTTCAAGGACCGTATTAGTAGTCGTGATTGGAAGCTGGGTTTGATGGTGTTACGGAGATGTTCTTGACAATGAGGCTTTGCTAGGGTGGAAAAAGATACTGGAAGGCAAATACACACACCCCATACAGATCTTCCACAGTATGGTTTTTCTTTCAAAGGCAGGCAAAGTACAGCCAGTTACTCTGCATTTGGTTTTCAGCAGACAAAGCTCTGTGCACCTCTTGCAGGTATGAACGATTGTATCAGAGTGGGTGTCTCTGCAAATAATTTGTTGGATAAGGGTTAATAAAATATCGAAGAGGAAAAGTTCCCTACTGTGCTCTAGGTGGACAGTATTGCTGCTGTACAGGTTAGTCGTGGAAGCTGGCACTGTAGAGAAATTTGTATTAAATTCGTGCAACATCAACGACTTTGGCTGTAGCTGCTGGACTGCGGAGGAGAAGGGAGCAGCTCCTGCGGCGTGCCAGGAGCTGGGCACAAGCTGCTAATCCCAGGCCTGGCTCCGAGCTGCGGATGGAGCTGCTTCCCTGCCGCACGGTGGGGCCGCTGGGGAGTGAGCCCTGCGCTGGGACGCGGGTGTGAGGCCGCCTTCCCTCGGGCTGGTGGCCCAGTGCCTCCTCCTGGCTCCCGGAGCGCTCCGGCCTCCCCACATCAGCACAGACTGAACATTAAAGGTCATCATTTGGATGCTGAGCATCCAAATCTGGGGACACCCTCCTGTGTTATAGTTTCTGCTTTTCACGGTGTATGTTAGGGTGGAGGGAAGGAGGATTTGGGGTGTTCTGATGGGAACTTGAAAAATGGAAATATCAAAAGCCGTGATTGTGAACTTGCTTGCTTAGGGCTATTGGCTGAGGACTGCTCGCACTTAAGTAAATCTGGAGTAATTCCACTGAGTTTGAGGAATTACTCATATGTAGTTGGACATGAAAAGTTGGCATGAAACTCCACTTTTGGTTTTATTTACAGAGTTGTTAACATGCAGTCTCTGCCGCAGATATTTTAAGGCTAAAGCACTCAGTGAGTGATCCGAGTGTGAAGTGTGCATAGTGCTGATAAGGCTGCTCTGGTCAGGAGGCAGCGCTGGGGTCGCGTAGGCTCCACCGCACAGCTTGAGCCATCATCCTGCAGCTCCATATTTCTGCATCGAGCGCACAGCATTTGATGGAAACAGACCATGACTTCTAGAAGGAGGGAAGTCTTTAAATGACATTTGAAGTGGTAGAAAATCCATCACATCCTCAGGATTTTGTTTCTGGTAAATTCTCACGTGGTACTTAGGGGCATGGTTTAGAGGGTAATATTGGTGGCAGGGGGACGGTTGGACCAGATGATCTTGGAGGGCTTTTCCAACCTTAATGATGCTACGACTCTATACACTGGGAGGTGTTCTCATCCAAATTAAATTCATCTAGCATAAGCTTTTAGCCACAGACTCTGTTTCTGTATGGTTTACTGCTCACAGAGCTTCTCTTTGTATGCTGGGGGCTGCAACCAGTTGAGTCACCCTTTAACAAGTTGATCCTCCCTAACACTGAACACCAGGAGGGTTTTGCAGATCTCATACTTAACAGAGCAAGCCATAAAGCGATGAGTCTTTTCAGTTCAAGAGTACTGGCCCTGAAAATGTGTATCATTCTAGATTTAAAATATACTAGCATTTTTGCCAGTACTGTGGAAGTTCACCCATGCTTTCCAAGTTGAAGGTACAGATGTAACGCTGGTGTTTGTACACAATGGATGACAAGGATAGCGATGCCAAACTTGTCGGAACTGGCATGATCTTGGATTGGCATCCTTAAAAAATTAAGTGAATAAATAAACTGTTGACATCTAAGTTCCTTGCAGATGAGCTCATTCTGTACTGTTTTCTGGTACAGATTGATTTATGAACGAAGGTTCAACTTAGTTTATGAAATTCCCGAAGTACTGGTCATGGTCCGCCCAGTGGCCGTGCTCCAGATGTCCTTGCTGAATCTTGCACACTAGGTTTAATGAAATAAGAATAGTTTTTTGAAAGGGAGTGGAAATGTATTCCATATTGCCGCAGTGTGCCCATTCGGTCAACGTGTGTGTTACAGAAGATGATGATTGTATTCCTTTAACCAGAACTTAGGAGAACACCGGTACAGTTTACCTGTGCAAAATGAACATGCCTGTGTTTTTCCTGGGGTTGTAACACTAAGTTTCAGTGGGGAAAAATAGAGAACTTGGAGGAGTGCTGTGAATTATCTCAGTTAGATGGAGTTTTCATTGCTACAGTGATGTATTTAATGTAAAACAAATAATATAAGAAATACTATTCTCAACTAACGGCAACCAATGGGGGAGGCAACTTTATTGTGTATGAGTGATGTTCATCCAGATTCTCCTTAAAGATCATGCGCCCCGCTTAGTATTTAGGCTTTTTAAATTATGGCAATAACCGCACAGAACTACACTATAATAATCCTGTTATTGAAGCGGCATGCCTGTTACACCAGCAAGCACAAAAAATATAACGGCAAAAGACAATTTAACTAGTAACTGTTTGAAGAACACAAAATAATGACAATTTGGCTCTAAGTGCCAAATGCTCAGAAATATTTGATTTCTGTAAATGTAAACTGTTAAAATTAAGGATAACTTTTAATACTGCAGTTATATCTAGAGACCTCAACATTGCTTCTGGGCACTGACTTAGAGGCAGCTTGGTAAATAGTGCATTTCCTGACATTTATGATCTTCGTGACACCATTTTAAGCAGATGCAAAGAATTGCAGCTTTCTTCTTTAAGTAGCGAAGTTTAACCTCTCTGCTAAGTTATGTTATTTACAGTAACGGTTGAAAACTCATTTACTCTGTATTTGATAAATTGAAAAAGTGTCATCTCCCAGAATGGCGCTGCTAAAATTTACACACTGCAGGTTTTATAAATCAGAAGGTATCTGCAGTCTTAACCAGTCCTGTTTTAGTAGTTACTTAATGCATATAAAACCTAATCCATTGGATCGCCAGTTTTATGACCTGTTAAGGACAGAATATCATATTTAAAGGTTGCGTGTGCATCTTTAGAAATTTACATATCTACCTATAAATCCTAGTTTAGGGAGGAAATGTCCTGTAGGGCAAGGAAATAAAGTAACTTTTAGCAAGATCCCCTTTGTCTCTGCGTTCACTGGAACACATGCACATGAAGTAATAAGCATGCCGTAAGCATTCGTGGCCTGGAGGAAACAAAAGACATCAGTCTCTCAGTTTCTTGACAAAAGTCATTTGGAAGGCTGGCTCATCCCCTGCTCTCTGGCTTTTCTCTCACTACTGCTGATGTTCTGCAGCTTCAGCAGCAGCAGAATTTCATCAAAAAGGCCATCAAAGAGGCTTTGAGGCTTCCTCCCTGCTTTCTAGAAGATACTTCAGGAAGAGAAATTATAATAATTCAAGTATCGGTTTACATGAGGTGCTGCTACACAGTGCAGGCTTTCTGTCTAGGTCTGCTTTTTAACATATTCATCTTTCACCTAGGTCACAGAATACATATGTAGTCTGCTCTAGATGCACAGATAAGGTCTTGAATCTCTCTGGAACACTGAAATCATCTCTGGGGCTTAGCCTGGTGAAAGCCAGGACGAAAACTTCACACGTCAAAATGCAGGAACTTTGCTATCTCAGCGAAGTTAGATGATGATTGAAGTCTGAGAGAGTTTCTGCATTTTCATACAGAGTCTTAAATAAATTGCTTTACTTTTAGGTACGTGCTAAAAGGGAAAACATTTCCCCGTTCTCTGAATTGGAGTGCAGGTTTCAGCCCCAGTACATGGTTGAGGGCTGTGGAGGTTGAGCAGAACCTGGTAAGGGAGATTGGAGGCCTGAAAACGCGGCAGTCAAAATGGTGTGCTGGTCTGCCGCTGGCGTTGAGCTGTCTTTTGAGGACTCTTCAGCGTCTTTGAAATTTAAGGCTAGCGGATGACAAATTGCTAGCTTAGGTTGTAAAGTTAGAAGTTAGGAAAAGTACTTTAAGCTAAACAATTCCTATTCTGGTTATTCAGCATAGCGAGCAACACATTTTTTAATGTGAAACATCAATTACAAGTGACTGAATTACTTTCTGGAGAAAATTTTCTTCTGTAAGGAGGCCAGCCAGCCCACAAAGTGTCCATGTCTGTGGTGTCAGCCCATAGCTGACAGGCATAAATTCAGATAGCCCTGGGACACAAATGGCATCAGTTAAGAACTGGGTCAGCTAATGCTGGTTGAGTTTTACCCTGTGTAAATTGCTCAGATGATGCCTGAGACATGGACTTGTGTTTGCTGGAGCATTGCTGCTCACGGCTCTGGCACTGTGTATTAAACAAGGCTTGTCACCCTGCAAGAGTCAGCAGAAACAATTGTGTGCCCATGCCACGATTGCTTCAGTTCGGGGTATATCAGCGTAAATGATTCTTTTGTGGTTTAGGCTAAGACGTGATGATGTTACTGGAGTCAGTGGGGCGTGGGAATCTTTCACAGGTTTTCTTCTGCTGATGCTGCTGGCGAGGTTGGATGTCTCCAGCAAATGTGGTGGCAAACGGCTGAAAGTGGCAGCATCTTCTGGCAGATGCTTAAAATTTACTAGACTTCATCTGCCAAAAACCTTAGCATGGGTTGTCTTCATCAGCACATCAGGAAGCTTTGTTCTTTGCCCTTTTGTCTGGGCTGCCAATGATGGGACCCTAAGCTGTGCCATTCACTTCTCTCACACAACACACTCATCCCATACATTATTTACTCCCCGTGTGTCATCAGTCAGTTTAGAAAAAATAGTTTCCGACCAGCCTGTTTGTTGTCTGACACTAGATTATGCTTCCTTCATGTTTTTCTACCTTACGCATTTCTACACACAGAATCAAAGTAACATTAACTGTTCTATGTGGCTGTATTTTGAAGTTCCCGAAATGGCAGAAATTTTTTTGAATAAGCTTCAAGAAAAGCTTGGCTCGTAGGTCTGGACCGAAATTGGGCTGGTTGACTGGTCTCCAGAAATACAGCTCTGGAAAAAATATAAGCTGAAAAACTATTTTCAGCCTAAGCACATTTCCACCTTCCTACATCTGGTTTTACATGCTTTGACTATGGTCTTTGGGGCCAAGCTATGCATATTTGAGGGTTGATTTGCGTGGACATATAGACGAGCTCTCTAGCAGAAGAAAACTTCTGCCCTGTGGTTTGCTTTTAACAGATACCTGTTGTGAACAGAGCAAGTCTTTTGAAAAAGGGTGTCAACACAACACATTCCTGCAGCTTACAGCTCTCTGTGCGCACACAAAAGCAATGCCAGTTAATTTCCAGCTGTTCCTTACTCTGTACTCCCTCAAATAGCCCTGTCCAAATCAGTAGCAGAAATTTGATGTGCAGAAGGTAAGATTGGCCCTAATGAGTACTCTTATTTTGGTGCCTTCTATTCCTTTCTTAATTGCTTTACTCTCTAAATACAGTATTTATGTTGTCCCTTACCCACCTAGTTATCACTAGCAATAATTAGTCTCCCAGTGATGAGTGTGGCTATCTGAGTCTCCAAAAAAAAGCCACATCACCACTATGGTTGCTTGCCCTGACAGTAATTTTAGAAAAGTGCTTACGAATAAACCGAAGGACCATCCATTTTATAATGGGAGAACAAACCATGACCAGTGCTGTTTTCAAACCGTGTTCGGTTCAGGTGCCTCATAACGTGCTCCTTTCCCTGCCTTCCCTTGCAGGTGATAGAAGACAACACCGGCGTTCGGAGGGTGGTGGTTACCCCGCAGTCCCCGGAGTGTTACCCTCCCAGCTATCCCTCGGCCATCTCTCCCACCCACCACTTACCTCCGTACCTGGCGCACCATCCCCATTTCATTCACAACTCTCATACAGCGTTTTATCCTCCTGTCACTGGACCCGGGGACATGCCACCACAGTTTTTCCCACAGCATCATCTTCCCCCTACAATATACGGAGAACAAGGTGAGTTGGAAGGAAGTGCTGGCGTTTCACACCTGTATTCAGGGGGATCGAAGGGCTAGCGGAACCAAGAGTGGATTAGAGAATTTAAGGAGAGGTTTTCCCTGCAGGGATTCTTTAAGTGCCCGAGCAGGAAAGTGTCAGGGTGTGTCACCATCCCGAGTGCAGCAACGCAGGACAACCCGATGTTGCAACTCTAGGTTGCAGACACAAAGACAATTTTAACTTAATTTGTAAATACAGTGGGAAACAATTCTCATCCTGTGTTCCAAACTAGGGCTGTGAGTCACGCTGATTGTTCTGCATTGTCACGATGCAGCGTTGTACAGAAAACCCAGAAACAAAATTTGTCAGGCCTGGCTTGGGAATGAGGGTGGTAAAGGAGGGCTAGATCCGAGCAGGACTTGCCACAGTCATTTCCAGTGGGAAAAGCCGAATACCGCTTCCTGTTGGCAGCATTGTGCTTTCTGCCCCTCAGCAGGTCACAGCCACAGAGGTTTTCCAAGAAATAACAGGCATTTTCTGTTTGTTGTTCTGGTTGAGACTGGGCAGTAAGTCACCGAAAAGCACCGTCTGATACCAGAGGGTAGCGTGGCAACCCTAATCAGGCCATAAGTAAATAATGGCAATAAAAGGAGTGAAAGCAGCGTATTTCTGTCTGAACTAGCACTGTTGTGTCTCTTCCATCCTGGAGATAAGTCTTGGTGTAATCTGAAAGAGGGCATTAACCAAAAAAGCAATCAGCAAAGGTATTTGAGATGCTTGACATGGAAATCAGTTCTGGATTCATGATTTTACTGCCAAAATACATGGAGTTATTACACTTTGTAAAGAATATTCTCAAGCCTTATCACCAGAAGTAAGACTTTTTTGGAGTGGGAAGGAAGAGACAAAGAGAGAAAGAGAAGTATCTAGTGATGCTACTCTTTGAAGTTTCTGTTGACCAACAGACCTCATCCTCTAAAGGGGAATGGGCATTACAGCTGATATTTAACTTCCTGAGGGAAGGCAATGGGAAAGTACCACTGCAGCCCATCAGATAAATAGGGAGGAATTCTTCTCTTGAGAAAGGAGCAGTGCAGTTTGTCAGAGAGTTTAACAAAGTGTTGTGTGCAAGCATTGGAGCGTGTTAGGTAAACATAAGGGCTTTCAGCTGCTGGCGAAGTAGATGTTGAATGTTTCTATAGCCTACGGATACTAAGGGGCTGTTTCAACTTAAATTTAAAAAAAAATAATAAATCTTTGATTGCCTTACTGGAATGACCTATACCTGTGACCTATACTAAAATAATTGAAACGGTGAGTATTGTACTCATGAGTCATGCATCATTTCCCATTTGCCAAATGGCTTGTACTGTAAACAAAAATGTATTTATTTGTATCACGCTGTTCTTAACCAGGTAGTTGATGTGAGAATCTAAATATGATTGTGTAACCAGAAAAGGAAAGGTAAAGGGCAAGACAGCAGAGAAATAGAAAAGAAAGAGTCTAGCTAGCTGAAACGACTTGGAAAGTTATAATACAGTATACATGGTGATCTCAGCTTAAAAACAAGGCTACTAATAGCTGGGTGGGATGCCTGCTTGCTTCAGAAGTGTTCATGATAACGCATGAATGGGTTTAGCAAAATTGTAAAGAATATGTTGAGGTGGGGAATGTATTTAATGTTTATCTGAAATGTGTGTGTAATACCTGTAATATTTTTCAAGCTTTTTTAGATAGTTTATCTTTTCAGCTCCTGTTCTAAAACCCAAAGCTTTCACTTCAGGCTGCACTTCCATTTCTCTCCTCAGGCAGGTGGGACTAACACGATTGCAGCTGGGCATCTCCACTTATTCTGTCCAGTCAAGTTCTGGGGAAGAATCTGCTGGATTGCTTAATGAATTTAGGAAGGCTTTTTTCCAAAGTATTAGTCTCCGTGGACTTTTCCTTGAAATCTGATTGCCCCAATTACTGTATTTTACTTTCAGATACACATTCATCCAAAGAATTGTGAAATCTCAAAGAGCAAGTGAGCACACTTAATATGATGCAAAAAATTCATCAGTTCTGCAGAAAAGCTTTCTTAGAAATAAATGGTTTGTTGTAGAAGTAATAAGGAAACTCTGGTATTTAATTTGGAGATAGTCAGAAATCTGGTTTTCTGAGGAATTTTGTTGCTGTTCTGACTTAATGTGGGTGAATTCTTTCGTTTCAGAAATCATACCACTATATGGGATGTCCAGCTATATTACCAGGGAAGATCAGTACAGCAAACCACAGCACAAAAAACTCAAAGACAGGCAGATCGATCGCCAAAACCGTCTGAATAGTCCTCCTTCATCCATCTACAAAAGCCATATAGGCAGCTGCACAACTGTATATAATGGTTATGCAAAGAGCCACAATGGAGCAAGCAGTGGAGGCGGCGGGGGGGCACCAGGAGTAAAGAAGCCAGAGCGCAGAGCAAGAAGCAGCCCAAAGTCTAATGAACAAGAGCCACATGGTAAAGACAGTTTTATTTATTTTTAATTCCTTTTTATTGCACCTTTCCGGCTTACGACCGGCCGCCTGTATATGGATCTAGTAACTATGCCAAAAAACACTACCACCCACACATAAAGACAGCGTTAATACAGTGTGAACTTAAATATAAACGTTGAGTTTGCTCTGCTATATTTGTTTTGTAAGATGAACCCGTTGCCTTCCTATCTTTCGTGACTATTCCCTGGTAGCTGTAGCATCATTCTCCTTTTATCTGTTAGAAACAGCAATGAGAGCTGTTTTGGCTTACGCTCTGTGTGTGTGTAGATTCAAGTCTGCCACTAGTTAAAAATTTGATGATGCTGTGTTGCTGCTTCCAAAACTGCAGAGTACCCTGGAAAAACTATAAAAGGTGTATCATATGTAAAGAATAAGAGTCTTGATTTGGAAAACCAGACTAACCAAAAACCCCTTGAGAGACACATAGGAATGTATGAATTCAGAGAAAAACTTGGAGAAAGGTGCGGGAGAACTGAAGGCGATAGGTTCCTTTACAAGAGTTTGTTAACTGAGGTTCGGGTGTGTTTTACAGCTTATTGTTCCCTACCAGGTCGGCGTGCACGTGGGATGGTAGCTGGCAGGTCTTTTGTGGGTGCTCGGGTGTCAGAGCGACCTGGTGAGCCGGCCTGGGACTGGGGCAGGCGAGCGGCTGCCTGGCAGGGCGACTAGGATCCCTGCATGCTGCTGGAGCAGGAGCTTGCTCACTGAGTTAGAAGTTCTGCTTACTGCTGCAGTTAGTAGAAACCACATTGGATCGCCAGATTGTGCTACCACGCAGCAGCTTCAGCCCTCCAGGAGCTTAGCAGCCTGCACTGGGCATCGCAGCATCGCAGGATGGGGCTGTGCCGTGCCCTTACAGCGCTGCGGGCGCGCTGCTCCGCTGGCACCAGGGAAGGCGGCTGGAGTCCCTGCATGTGTGGGCAGGGGATGCAAGCCTTTGTGATGGGGAAGTGGACGACAGGCATTTCTGCTCCTGGGTCTGGTACCCGTGTGTCTGAGTAACGCGGCTGCCCGAGCATCATTTCTCGGCAGCGATTTCTTGCAGGGGTGTGTTGCTTCTTGCTGGGCACCTCGAGGCAATCTCTGTTATGACTACAGCGAGGTTATTGCACAGTGCTGTAAGAATAATACTGGAGAAAATGTTCATCAGACCATGCAAGGACAACTTTACTTTTTCCAGATTACGGGACATGAGATATTTAAGTTAATGACGTACTTTTCCATAAAATACCCACTAATTGCGTGTATTATGCACATAAGCGCTCCTGGAACATTCTGCCTTGTGTCAATGCCTTGCTGCTCCCTGACGATGCTCAAAGAACCAGGGTTTTTTCCAAAGAGCTGGTTCAGCACTGGTGGAAGAGATGGGGTGACAGCATCATCAATAGTGCTGAAACTGAGTACATGAATGATGATGCTGGAATATGTAAACGATGTACGTTTTCTCTGGTCTTTTTCAATGACGGCATCATGTCTTTCTTTAGGGAGACAGAGTTGTAAATAAAGATTTGTGGCTTATGCTGGATGCTAGAAATATGCCATTGTAAAATTTAAAAAAGAAACGAAAACCAATGGCTTATAATTGAAAGGTTAGCAACTATTCCGTGTATTTGTTGTGGTAGGATGGACAGTGTCTTGTACAGATAGAGGGCTTGGAGGCCCGTGGAGGTTCTGATTTGAATCCATACTGCTGCTTTTCTACAGAGCTGGTTTAAAACTTGACCAGGAGTGGAGGGATTGGCTGTTTTTTCCTTTTTTATTTTTTTGAAAGGAGCCTCGCCATGTAAAAGAGCTGTAAGCGGAAATCCTGTCCCATTCATGCTGTCCTTTATGAATTTCAGTCTGAGTCACTTCCTTCTCATGCACTCGGTGGTTCGCTCCTTGGTCGTGGAATGATCTGCTAGCTGGGAAGCTTTGTGTGCGACCGCAGGCGCGGTGGGAACGCAAGCAGTTTTAAGCATTCTTATAATGCTTTTGCCTCAGTGCCACTAAAACATTTTTTCTTTCAGATCAGATAAAATCTTTTTTTAGCTCTCACTGAAGTTTCAAGAACCTAAGATAGGCAAAACTAGAGCGCTCCCATGAGCAGAAGTGGGAAGCGGGAGGTGGAGCTGGTGCGTGCATCCTGCCCGTCGGCGGGGTGGGCTCTGGGGCACGGCTGCCAGCACAAACAACCCGAGCGGGCTGCGGGCAGGCAGCTTCACCGGCACCTCAACGTACACCTGGCTTGCAGAAGCTGTCCATACCCGTTCTCTGCCCTAGAACAACTCTACAGAGAGACTAGATGGATCATAAGCCTTTGTAATACCGTTATCATAGGTGCACAACCAGCCTAAAGCCACAAAGGCGGTGCTTTCCTAGAGCTGAGGTTTTGCACGTCTGAGTTTGTGCACTAAAGCAGGCTTGAGGTGTTCCCAAAGGTGAAAACCATTGCTTGTATCTATCCCTGCCTGTATTGCTGCTGGACATTTGTCAGGAGATACGACTACCTCCCTGTGCTCATTTGGTTGAGGTGAATGTGGCAGGAACGCTTGGAAAATGGGCTTAGCGAGAGAACTTTCTAACTAGGGTGGTTTTACTCTGAAAACACTTTAAAAGTACTGAACTCAGCAAAAGAGAAGTACTCAAGTGAGTATTTCTTAATACTGATCTCTTTTCTTGCTTCCTAATCTGCCAGTTACATTTTTTTTCCTTTTTCCAACATGCCCCAACTGCGAGGCCGACATTTCCATATAGAAAACCTTGTGCTCCAGCTCCACCAGCAAGCTGCTGACACAGAGGTAGAGTTGGCTGGTGCCGTCAGCCTGGGCGGATGCTCCCGAGAACCGCTGTCAGCAAGTGTCCTCGAGCCGTGTGGGATATGCTCAGGAAGCCGCTAGGACGTAATGCAGGGTGGATGACAACGTAGGAAATAAATGGAGCTGGCGGGGTTCTTGGTTCAAGCCCATCCTGATCTCCGTTTGCTTTGTAACATTTAAAATATATTTAGAAAAAGGGTGGGTTTTTATTTTATTTTTTTTAATTTGTTTTTTAATTGTGTCAAGTTTGACGACTCCAGAGCCTGCGAATTAAAGGGAAATTGAGGGAGATGTGATTCAGCGCAGACAGGAACCAGGCGAAGTTCCTCCACTTACTCATTCTGGATCCTGCCAATTCTTTTCTATTCTAGTCCTGAATCGGTTTTGCAAGTTAATTGGGCTGTGTATGTATCTGTATCTGTATGTTCTACAGATTTAACAGCTTAAAAGAGTAGTTTCTTTATTTCTGTTCCCTGTAAGCACTGGGGCTGAGAAACACTGCGGCAATATATGTAATGTTTATGTTCTCTTAGCCAGGAATTGATGAATGGAGTGAGGAACAGGGAGCGAGTGTAGTGACAGGACAAGGAGTAACAGTTTTGAACTGAGAGGAGAGGTTTAGATTAGACATCAGGAAGAAATTCTTTGCTGTGAGGGAGGTGAGGCACTGCACAGGCTGCCCCGAGGAGCTGGGGCTGCCCCATCCCTGGCAGTGCCCAAGGCCAGGCTGGGTGGGATTTGGGCAGCCTGGGCTGGTGGGAGGGGGCCCTGCATGGCAGGGACTGGGACTGGGTGTGCTTTGAGGTCCCTTCTGACCCAAACCAGTCTGGGATTTTGTACATACTGGTGAGGACATTTGTTATACCAGTGTAGAAATGTTCTGCGGACAAAATTTATCATAAATGGTTCTACTGCAGACATATGGAATACCCCTGCATAAGTGCAGCTTCCTCTGGTTCTTTAAATCAGTATAAAATAAGGAGATTTAACAGGACTGTCTCCTGAAGACAAGATGTCAAAACTGACATAGTGATTTTATTAGTAGCATGGTTAAAAAAAACACTCCAAAGACTAAAATGCATTTGTCAGGATACATGAATTTTAGAGCTATACTGAGTAATGAAATATGAAGCGCTATTTACTGGAAACGGAAACATTTTGGATCTTGTGAGTGTAGATCATCACATACGAAATCTGAATCGTGTTACTGTTCTTGCTGTGTTTTCTTTTTAGTTTCAGCAAATAATATTACCTGACTGAATTGTTTAGATTCATGTCTAATTAGAAATATGCAGCGTGTTGTATGTGTATTGTTTTTTTTATATTTTTATTAAGTGAGAGGAAATACGATGCATTAATTAGGGCACTCCTTGACCTTGAGAAGCCATGGTTAATTTGTGGCACCAGGGAATTTGCAGTGTGATATTCTTGTGCCTCTGCCTCATCTCCTGCATCATGACAGAGCTTGTGTTCTTCTTCATTTTTATTTGGATATATGAATACTTCTTAAACAGTCTTTGTTTTGTATTTTTGCCAAGGTAATAGGGTGTGAAATTGTTTGTCCAGGCAGAAAGTGAAATGGTTATGAGTTTCTGATCTTAGTGTGATGAGTACACCTTTGTGTACCAGAGCCGGGTCTGTTAGCTGGGCTGCAGGGATCCTGCACCACAGAATGCTTTGTGATAATCACGTAAACTGTCCACTTAAGTGAGCTCCTACAGACTGATGAATGTATTAGAAGCACTGACATCATGCAGAGTTCAAGCAAAGTACATTCCCACGTTCATGTCAATCTGTATGCATGCAAGAATTTATCCAGATCAGACTTAATTTATGGCTTTTCTTCAGCAAAAAGAATCACTGAGATGTTTATCCAGTTTCACTGAGAAAGACGCTGTGTTGAGGGAGAAAAGATAAATCTGTTTCCTCTTCAGCCTTGGGATTTGACTTACCTTTATCCATCAAAGGCCCACAATGTAAAACCTAAATATCACAAGCAGAACAGTGATACTGAAAAGCAAGTCCAAGCCCTGTGCTAATTTATTCTTTCCCTCGGCCATGAAAGAACCAGCTTCATAACTTAGGCACTAGAATTTGTTGGTAACACTCCTATTTAGATGATAATCCCTTGCCTTTTAATTTATTTTCATGATGCTCTTCTATCTTGAATCTCAACTACTTTTACAGGTGATCATAAATACATTAAATTTGGTTTCATCCAGCCTTTCTGTACCTGAAAATACAAACAAAACATCTGGTAGCTGTGGACGCTTTGATTTGGCATGGTTGTAAGCTGCTCCACGTTGGTCTCCTGGGCTTCCATGGCTCTGAGACACAACTAGGGCAGAATGGTTGAGCACGGTTCTGGTTGCATTTTCAGTGTCATCGCAGAAGCTCAGACAAAGTAAACCTTAACTGAAGCTTCCTAACTTTAATAAGCAAGCTAGCCTGTTAGAAACGCAGCTCAAAGTCCATCTAGGTAAGTATACAGTATAGAGGGGGGAAGTCAGGAGCCAGGGCTGTCATTTGACCTTACTGGTGACTTAAAATTCCTTGTTTTATTTTTTCCCCAAGGCTGTTTTTTCACAATCCTCATCAACCCCTCTAGACCCTGATATTATTTGTCCCATCTGCTTTCATCCCTCCCTTGTCTCGTGTTACCAGTGCCGAGGGGAGCTGGATAAGCTATCTGCTCCGTGATTTATCAGGAAGTTGGTGCTGAATGACGTAAGGCACAACCTCTTCCCCTAAAGGATCTTCATATTATCTCAAGAATTTGCAGCTTCTGCTGCAGCCGACAGTCAAATCCAGAAGACTGAAATCTGAGTCTGAGACTTTCTCCTAGGAGTTTACGTAATTTATAGATAGCTAACCAACAGAAAAAAAATATATCAAGCACATTTTCATCCTGCTTAAATGCTCGGTGACTAAATCCCTGTGTTGGGGAGAAGTTACATAAAGGTCACAGAGCTTCAGAACAAGATAAACAGTGTATTCTCACCAGTTAGCAGGAGATAATGTGGACCACCGACAAAGGAGGGGAAACAAATTTCCCTTATTTGGACATATCTGGGACATCGAGCCAGAAGGGAGAGGGATTTATTAGTGAAGAGGTAGAACATTTCCTCCCTCCAGAGCATAAAAAATAAAACACCTAATAATTTAATGAACCCTATTTTGTATACCCAGATGTTCTGAACAATGTCTGTTTGTGTATTCATCTGGATTTACAAAGCCAATGAATTGAAATTTCACATCCCACTGAAGTTAATGGGTTTTGTTTATCTACATCTCTTAGGCTGTGCTACAAAACCAATCACTGAGTTTCCTTTTCTGAAGAAGGATGGAATTTGATTCCCAAAATTTTGAGTATTGCAATTAAAAAATGGATAAACGTTCTTTTAAAATGAAGCGGCCATTTCCATTTTCTCCAAGGTTTATTATAAAATATTTTGTCCTGAAGCCTGAGGCTTTGTTTTTTGTTTATTTTCTTCTGCAAGGAGCTGTGCTTAGAAGCAGCTGCTTTGATTTACTGATTCATGTGACTGTTGTCTGAATTTCATCTCAGCAATGAAATCCAGATCAAGTTGAAATTCCTGTAGCTTTGTTGAAGCCTTCCCAGTGAGCTGTAATCAGGTGGATATTTCTGAGAAATATTTTGAATATTTCAAAGATTCTCAGTGGTGAAAGTGGTTGAAGTATCTGAGATTGTATATTGACTGTATCCCATGGAGTACTGCCATTTGCACAGACAATTCTTCCAACTTAATTATAGTTATTTGGTATGGACACACAGACCAGGGATTTTTACTTATGTCAGAGACATGGGAGGGTACTTAGTATCATCATGGAAGCCTTTTTTATTTAAAAAAAAAAGAAAAAAAAGTGTTGTAGGAATTTAGCACCTGCCAGTGAAATGGATTTATGCTGGGTTCACTTGAGACATGTGTTTCAAAATTGTTCCTGGTAGCAGACGAGCCGTAAGGCTGAGCAGAGTGCATGATTCTCATGCTCCGGCGTGCACAGGAGTTGTGCGAGGGGCCTGGGGGCACAGCTGGGGAGCAGACGGAAAGCCAACGGCTGCAAAGCTGCACGCAGCCGTAAGCCAAAGTTTGTACAAAAACAACTTGCTGCCTCGCAAAACTCACTTTGCTTTCTCCTTCGGAAATGATAGCGTTGGTCACATCTGCTCTTTATGAAATGTTATTTAATATAATTCTAGTTCAAGTAGTCGTAGGCCGGTCATCATTCAGATTTGACTGCAAAATAATTTAGGCTGGGATTATTTGAGTAAGTTGCTTGTCTTCCGTCATTAGGAAGACAGTTTATTTCTGTTCTGCTGTCAAAGTGTCGGTGTTCGAGTTGATTTAGAGGACAGTGGGAGCTCCTCATCTTCCCCATCGCTGAGGTGTAGTGGCTGGGCTCAATGGAATGAAAAAAATGTTCTTTCTTTCCTGGGTTATTGTCATGTCCCCCCAGCTGCCTGCAATCTGGTTATCGCGTAGCTTTCATCTGGAAAAAGAGGTTAATAATGTCATCTGTAACAGAAAAGCTAGGATGGGGTTCACTCACAAGACATCATGACTCTGTAGCCATTCACCTGGTTTGGCAGTGGAAAATCCCAGTGCAGGTTCCATGAAAACTCTTCGTATTTCAAATTTGAGTGATTTTTCTTAGATTCCACAGGAAAAGTCTGCTTTTAATTTTTTTAAACACGCAAATACTGTAAATAGTGCATGGAAATAAAATTTCTACTTCAATGTAAATGTTAAAATCAAGTACAGTGAATACATATATGATGTGTCCTGCTTTAGATAAAGTTTTGCCTGCTTGCTTTCTTGTAGAAGATGAATGACTCCCTGACTCTTTCCAAGAATTTAAAAAAAAAAAAAAAAAGTGGTTATTCCTAAAACATAGTATCTTTCCATTGCCTGCAACGAAGTCTGAAGACGTTTCTCCATTAATTTCTGTTCTGATTTAAGCGAGGTTGGGTAGTTGTGACTGAGGGCAAACTTGGGCCTGCGGTTATTTTCTTAAAGCTCCCTAGCCTCTGAGGGGCACCCCCTACGCCTCTGCGCACGGAAAGCGCTCTGCTGCCTTCGCATTGTTGTAGCAGACCCGGTGGCTTTACGGCGCTCGCTGCCAAGGGGATTGTTAATTTTGGCTGAGGAGCAGTGTTTAATCCAGACCACGTTTGGAGCTCCTACGGAGTTTGTTTCAGCTGTGCTGTCTGATTGTTTTCCTGTGCAAATGTGGAGATTTGCAGGCTATTTTGCTAGTTTTTTGTTTGATCAGGAAAATGCTATTATTGTGTGTAAGGGGCAGATCATCAAAGGCCCTTTTTCGTATGGCTGTATTGAAGGTTAAGAAAAAGCAAGCTTGATTTTAGGTTCAATTCTGATGCCATCGTCTCCCTGCACTGGAGATGGTATTTCAGAGAAAGCTGTTTCCATTGGCATGGGGCTGCAGTCACAGGGCTGGAAAACCTCTCGCCTGAGTGCCGCCTGGGCTGGTAACGCTGGAGGCTCGTCAGAGCCTGTGTTTGACAGGAATTGTGTTTCCCGCTCACATCCTAGAGGGCGCAGGGGTCACCTCAGACATGGGTGGACCTGTTTGTTGGCTGTCTCAGCAAGAAGGACCGTGGAGTGAAAGTATGATGGAGACAAATTTTATGCAGACACAGTCTGCTGCATCTCAAGCTGGTGGCAGGATGCAGCGGAGCTGTCGCTGACCGGCCCGTGAGGAGAAGATTGTAATTTTTGGTGCTGTCAAGCTCGTGCTTTCCATCAACGTAGGGCTCAGTTGGGAGGAGAAGTGGTGAGACTGCCCCTCGTTGTTCGGATCCGTGACTTTCTGGCCCTCACATCGCCCAGCTGCTGAGAAGTCAGTTGCCGTGACTGAAGGGAACCTTTTATTTCCGAGAGGAAATCTCGCGTCTGTAAATTCCAGATAACGTCACTTCACAGCTGGCAGCAGCCAGACCTCCTTTTGAGTCGCTGTCGAGGCCTTTCACAATTTAAGGAGCATCGATAACTTAGAGGCGCAGTTGGGCCTCCACTCCTCCTCCTCCCTTGGACTGGGGAAACCTGCGGGGCCTCTTCGACCACGTCGTTTGTGGCAGCTTGGAGTAATAATAGTAGTAATGTGGTGATCTGGGCAGAAGTTACTTCTGCTTTTGAATGACCGCTCAGTTCTTCAGACTTGGAGGGCTGCCCGGGCTGCCCTGCCAGGTCGGACCGTGGCTGTTGAATACTGATGAAGGCGAGACAGACAGGCAGTCATGGGCTGAAGTGACAGGAAATAAGGAGAACCGAGAGGGGGAAGGCATGGAACAGCGCGCAAATAAATGAAAGGAATTAGGGATGAGGCGATGCCACACATTCCAGTTATCGTAGAAACCCATGAGATGCTTGAAGAACTTCATTGTTCTAAAAAAAGGCTACCGTTTGCCGGCAAAGCTTGTAGCTGAAATGAAACATCAAATTTTTACCCAGAAGCTGTGAGTCAGGAGCTCCAGGAGAATTTGAAGCAGGCCTTTCAGCCTCCTCAAATTAGAACATTTTATCTTAGCTTCAAATGAAAGGCATTAACGCCAACTGCAAGTAGTCTACTTAAAAACTCCTAAAAGAATAGGTAGAGGAGTGTTTTGCAAAGATGTATCAAATAATTGTAGCTCCTATAAATCCAGCCAAATCACAAATGATGCAGAAAAGGAAGAAAGTCAAAAAAGAAGAGAGGTAATGCTTGTTTAAAACAAACACACACTAATAAACTCACATCATAGCAGTTCTCTCAGCAGTCAAAATCGGGCAAAGAGCAGGAAGGGACAGTGATTAAAACCATTTGTTAATTGGAAAGGATTGTTTGTCTAATTTTGAAAAAAATATTTTCCAAGCCTGCCTGTATGATCTGACCGATGAGGTACATACAGCACTGAGCTGCAGCTCTCCCTGGTGCCCCTTCAGCACGTAACCCACGCAGCAGAGCCGCCTGTCCCCTCCTTGGCCAGAAGGCAGATGTGCTGCATCTCTCAGCTGATGACAGCGGTAGGGCTTTACATCCAGCTGCAGAGACTCACATTTTTAGCTGCAAAGATCCTTTGTCGAACCTTATTAATAGCTTTCACACATGAGAATTTGCCAGCATGAGTAGGAATTAGCGTGTGTGGCGTATCTTTACCTATCTTGCACGTGTGGACGCTTGCCTGCCTGCTCAGGCACGGGGTTTTGCCTATGCCAGCACAACTTAGGGGAGCGTTTTTAAATTGTAGCCTGTAGCACTTAAATTATGCTAGTAAAAAACAACAGTATATAACATGGTTATTCTTGGTTAGCTACGTTTCTATGAATCAGCTAAGCCATTTTTCAACGTGCCTCGCAGAAGGGAAGACTGGTGGCCACTGCATGTGGCAGCTGGTGCAGTCAGCCTGTGTTTGTCTGCAGATTCCTGTCTTCTCAAACCCACATAGCACGCAGGCTGCTGTTGTGTAAGAGCAAAAGAGACGATGCCTAAAATAACAATAAAAACATAGAAAATAAGCTAAAGCAAGTCAAAAGTAGGAAAGAGCTCTCCAAGAAGAGGTCCTGTGTGTAAGCGGAGTTTGTTGTTAGAGCAGATTCAGCTTGTGCTGTCTCGGTTTCTGTGGGTTAAGTCATTGTTTGATTTGATGTTTCTTCAAAACCAGCCAGCTGCAGCCATATGTAGTGCATTGCATCTGTTATCTTCCTTGTAATTTGTACAAAGTGCTTTCTTAAGAAGCAATACGTATGTGATATAGATGGGGCGGTTGCTGTATTTTCCTAAGAAAGCCCTTTTCTGCCTTCTAATGGACCAACTGCGTGTTCACAGTAGGAATTCACTCAGATCTTCAGCCAGTAAAGCAGAAGTTGTTATTACTGTGTCCCAGCAGTAGCAACAAAGAAGCAGAGAAAAACAAACCCAACATGTCACTTACACTCCGTTTGTCCCTTGCATCCAGCATTTCATTTGCCTTGTAGGTGCAGCTGATCTTAGTTTCCTTGATGCGTCCCAACAAAAAATATGCATCAAAACAATATTGGAGGACAGGGAGGATTGAATGCAATTAACTTCTATTTTTAAAACAAATTTTAGCAGAAGTGACTCTGTTACATACAGCTGAGTGCTTCTACATCTGCTTGATGTGAAAACATCTGATGCTTGTCGAAGTGATAGCAGATATCTTTGGTTAGAGTTGCAGAATGCTGACGTGAAACAGAGGGATAAACCGTATGAACTGAACTTGCACTCCAGATATTTTGAAGTATCCTGTCCCATTGATGGTAGGATACTTACAGCAGTCGAGGTAAAACTATCAAATTGATAGATATGAGCTATGGCCAAGTGATCATTTAAAGTAGCAAATTAAATTTATGCATAAATTACAGTGGTGCAGAGGCATACGTTTCAGTTAGTGAGGATTGCTAGAGGTTTTTTATATTTTCCTTACTAAGGTCAGAAAACAGATTTCTGCAGATTTCTCTTACACTGCAATTTTTTTATTATTTTTATTTTTTTTAAGAATGAGAACACTTCAATGGTTGGATCTTTTCTTGAAGTTGGACAACTCCAAGCCCTCTAGCTTAGGTATGGGAGCTGCAGCCATCTTCTTGCTAATGGTTTTTGTTAGCTTTCATGTCATTAGCAGAATATTTGAAATACTGAGTATTTAGAATTGAAAGCTCATCCTGATACTTTTAGGCTTAATTAGTAATCCTCCTATATTTTAGCATGGTGTGTTTGACTGTTTTGAAAATGGACTTTTTTCCCTAAGTTTTTGGTTCTTGGACTCACAAAGTTTTGTGGAAGTGGTGCTGCAAAGCGTTTCATAAAGCCATGTGTGTTCAGTATGGCGCTGGATTT
The DNA here is from genome assembly GCF_964211835.1 of Anser anser. Lineage (NCBI taxonomy): Eukaryota > Metazoa > Chordata > Aves > Anseriformes > Anatidae > Anser > Anser anser. Next base: position 23,486,250 of record NC_139729.1, on the reverse strand, counting down.
GCTTTGCTCTGTTAGAGCCGTTTGCTAGCAAATACCCTTGCTGTTTATCCATGGCACTGTCCTGCGCTGGACAAGCTGGCAAGGTGCATCAAATTATATTCAGCAGCAATCTGTCCTAGGTCTTACTTTATTCAATATTTTCATTAAGGATTTGAGGGATGGAATAAGAATTGATTCTTATTAAATTAAAGTCCATATCAGGCTCTGGTAGGATTGGCAGTGCTTGATGGGTTAAGAGAGAGGGAAGGAGGACACAACAGGACATGAGTCAAACTCAATTGGCTTTGAAAGAAAAACAGTTTGATAGAGGCAAGAACGAAGTATTCCATTTTAGCTAGTTTTTCTCAAACCTGCATTATTTTAGTTTAGTTTTAGTTTAGTTTAGTTTACTATGCAGTAGTTCTGCAAAGTAGTTCTGGGAGATACAGTAGACTACCAAAAAAAATTTCAAGTTGCCCTGTAGACGATGAGAAGCAGCAGCCTCAAAGCGAGCTGTGTAACCGGGTCCTGCTGGGAGCTTGGCTGCAGTGCTGTGGCCAGTGCTGGTAGCACTTCTTCAGAAGGGTGGCGAGCACTTTAAAAAGCATCCCAAAGGAAAGCAGTAAGTGGGATCTGTGATCTAGTAAATAGAGCTTATAAAGGAAATGAGTTTGCTTAATTTGAAAAGCAAAATGTCTTCAAATATGTGAAAGGCTGCAGCAAGAAAGTGGGGATGAACTCCTCTGCAGTGGTTATGCAGGAAAGGAGTGATAGGATTAAGCTGTGGCAGGGAGAGTCTAGGAGATAATCGTTGTGATGACGAGGAGAGTTACGTACTGTGGTAGATTTGCCCAGCTTCGGATCGGTGTGAGATTGCCATGATCATGGTTTGTTTGTTTTATTACATTTTTTAAAATTAAAATAATCAGGCATCTCTCGTGTGATTGTGTTTCAGTGTGGGATGACAGACTTGATGACTGTGTGACATCCCCAGTGGTCCTCGTTTCTGTGACTCAGCTGCCGCGTGGCATCTGACGTTTTTGCTTTGTCCTAGTATGAGGAGTTTTTTAATTTCTACCATTATCTGAAAAGAAAAAGTCTATTTGTGTCTTAAACTTTGACATCAGCAGGCAGTTCGCAAAGGAGTTGTGCTGTGTTTTGAAGAGTTTGTTTTCTTGCAGGTTGTGCTGTACGTGACTGATAAAAGATCTTTCCTAGCATTAAAGCTGGTCACAGCCCCAATAAATCTGGAACAAATTCTGAGAAAGCATGTCATGTTATGACTGGCATATCTGTGAGCATGGAGCTCTGCTTGAGAATTAGACCAAAAGTTTGTGAAGTGCTAGTGCTGATGTCATTCCTCTGGAATGGAAAGGCTGTTGAAACAGTAAATACTTTCTGTGGCCAGAAGCTAAGTATTGAGCTGGACCTCTTCCTTTCTGTGAAGGAAAGAATGCAGAACAAACCTAAAATCTGTATTTGCAATGGGAAAATGTTAATTAGTTTAGAGCTTGTAGCTATTTCAAACCATTTACATACACAGCTGCTGTTCATGCAAACATGAAAACTATTCATGGAAACTTCAAACTTACCTTGAAATGAAAAGATATTTTTTTCCTGTTTCTTAAAGCTGTTCTTGGATTTCAGAAGTGTTGTTGGAAAGGTCTGAAAATTATATTTGTACTGTACGTGCAGAAAGGAGCATAGATGCAGGCTAACAGAAGCGTATAATGAAAGGCTTTAGTTCAGCAAGAATTAGCATTGAAACCCTGTTAGCACCAAACAGCTGCTGGGAAAGTATTCCTTATTTTGGGGGGCATTTACTCCTGGTAATATCTGTGAAGCTTTGGTAATGACCCAAAACTTTGAAAAAAGAGAGATGATCAAAATACAAACTCAGATGTAATCCAGGTCTTACAGCTGGTACGTGGGATCCAACTAACCCACAGTTTAGGATTGAGAACCTCGTTTTGTACCTTGGGACAGCTACAATATCTGTTAGACGCTGGGAACTGCAGGATAACTCAGCTTTTGGTTCTGTCCCTCGGAGGACTCCATCAGCATTCACAAGGATTTTATCCCCACCCCCAGCTTCCTCCTAGGATGAAGAGTTTTGCCATGGCAGATGTAGGGAACAGATGTTGAGGGGAAAAGTTATAACGGGACAATGACCTGAAGTGTTAGTTGGGCTCTTCCTTGACATGGCTGAACTTCCTTGCCCAGTGTCATGAAAGGAAAGCAAAAAAGGACCTCTCGGCCCCTCTCTTCCTCCTGTTCTTCTCCACCTTTCTACCACTGCACCTGTGTGTGTGAGCTTACACTCCTCATCCCAAAGTACTCCCGTGAGCTTATCGTGTAGAAGAGCCATCAACGTGTGATGGTTATCAACAGCCATGGGGTAGGCGTTATTGCAGGAAGAAGGCTTTTCAGCCATTCTCTATTATCACTGCAGAATATATAAGATGTTTTTTGTCTCATTTTCTTTTTCCAAGGGATTTCTGCTCCTAGTTGGCGTGGGAGAAGGATGTTGAGCTTGATGCTTAATGTGTTATGAGAGGGGCTGGCAGGTGAGGCCAGCTTCCTGCTGAGGGAGGGATCCCTGACAAGTCTTGTTCTCCTTAGCTTAGTCTAGCTCAGGAGACTGTGAATAATTGCATTTGTTACTGAAAGGAGATCAACCATCCATAGCGGCCTGAGAACTTTTATGGCCCATAAAATGGGAAACTAACTATTTGAAATACTAGAAGGCTGTGACAATTGTCAGCTACTTTCTCTCTCAAAGCAGGTAGCTTCTGTTTTGTTTAGTGCTTCCATGGGACAAAGTTGCGCTTTTTTTTTTTTTTTTTTCTTTCTTTGAGGCAAAGGACGGGCTAGATCACCTCCTGGGGTCCCCTTCCAACCTGAGCTATTCTCTGCTCTTATGTGTGTTTATATCTGTGCATATCTGTTGCTTTCTGCCTTTAATTTTACACTTGCACTGTTTTCACGTGGCATTACCTATTAATCATTTTTTATTTTAGTTCAGTGCAGAGCTCAAAGGCACACATCTTTCTTTGCATATGGTATAGTGCTTTCAAAGCTAGTGATGAAAGGGCAATTTTTATGATAAACTTTTCTTTCTTTGTTGTTGCTTTTGTAAAATGGTTCATGGTACCAGCAGATCAGCAACATAGGGTATATCTGATGTAACGCCTACCCGTATATGTATTATTCTAGTCTTTAATATTTGTGGCAAGCTGTCTGGGCCATGAGGATCAACTTCAGTTCTTAATTTCTTTGTGCTCACATTGTCACCTTAGGTTTGTGTATGTCCCATTCCCACTCCCCATAATCTTTGAAGAAAACTTCCCATCTCCAGTTTCTGTATATACTCTTGGGGACGTAAATGTCCACATTGTGCGCATAGATGTGCACGTGTCCTTATTAATGCAAGGCTTCAGTGTGCCTGATACTCCGGGCTTCATTGTGAACACACTACATACTTAGGGAGGTAATAGCAAAAAATTTGGACTCTTCATGGAGAAGTCTGAGGTACTTTTTTAAATTATTATTATTTATTTGCTGAGTATACCCAGTTCCCTTAGGTCTTAAAGTCAGCTCCGGTATTTTGAACAATTTGAACCTTCAGCCCTGACCTGTAAGGGTCAGAGGACTTAGTTACTGTACAAAGCGATCATTTTTCACAGGAGAGAGAAGTGAGATTTCTTTGGGCTCCAGGGTTTATTTTCTTCTCCTGCTTAGTGTGCCACAGATAGCATCCTTGCTAGAAAGCAGAGAGAGGGAAGAAAATTCAGTCCACATGTTTGGGATTTAAGGTTGAGAATGATTCACGCTTAGCTTCTGGGGGTTGTAATTAAGGGTGACATAATAACCATAAACTTTCAATAGAATAGTAGCAGCATTTTTGTTGCATTCTGTAGCTGCAGAAGCTGCTTCTTATTAACATCCCTTCGAGATAAGCCTACAGGACCTCCAGAGTTTCCAGACCTGGATCCAGCCTTTTGTGGCGCAGTTCTGCATCTGTAATAATGCTAAAGGGAAGCCTGAGTTCTGAGCCCCCTCAATTTAGATGACGTTTTCACTTGGACCTGCATCTCAAACTGTTCCTTAGCAATTTAGTATGTCTGTGTAGTCAGTATTATCTTATGTTGGCTAAACCCTGACGGTTTATGCACTTTATAATACACTCTAAGGGTTATCTACTATGGAAAAAAGCAATCATGCTATCCTCCTCTTATTCTGAATTATTACTATTACTTTCTTTTCCAAGTGGCTGAGACCAAAAGGAATCCAGGAATGCACGGAGCAGCAGATCTGTCATTGCCTCTCTGCACCAAGGTGCATTCTTGTAGGAGAGATGGGCATTTACACTGGAGGCTTGCCATCAGCGTTCAGCCAATTTTATTTTTTGGCAGCCAAGCGGATGGAATTTTTAAAAAGAAGATGTACTTTTTTAAAACAGGTCATAGACAAAAATAAAGACGCATTCTTGGGCTACAAGAAGTAGGTCAGGCTTTGGGGGAATCAGTTGGGAAGGCTGTTGAAGTGATCTTACCCGTTTTTCTTTATTAGTATATATTTTTGCTTCTTATGCCAAATTTTGTGTCTTTTTTTGTTTGGGGGTTGGGGAATATATTCTTCTGCTTTGGCTAGCAAACCTTTAACATTCACATTTGAAAGAAAGACAAAGAAAAAAAGTGTTCCTAGTTTTCCATTAGAGAACAGTGTAGTGGAAAGCGAGGCCTCTCAGTGCTGCGGTCCAAAAGGAATAAAGCTGCTTCGTGTCACCTCATTACTCTAAGCTGACGCTTTACCTCAAGGCTTTTTCGGGGAAAAAGGTGAGGGGAATGCTGGTTCCACGGCCCAGATGATCACTGTTGTGGCACTTTCTGTGCTTAATGAATCCATCTAATCTGGGAGAAATCCTTCCCGCCCCGTACTGCGGCCCCCCACGAGAGCTGCCGTGCCAGTCGCCTGGCGGGACGCGGTCGCTCCGAGTGGAGAAGCTGCTGCCGGGGCTGTGCCCACCAGACTCTGCCACCACTTTTAAAGCTCGGGGCGAGGAGACGACGTCTCTGGCAGGGGCCTGGTGCCACAGGGCCTTGTGGCTGCAGGAGGCTGTGGGTATCGGCATTGGGGTGTCACACCGGGGCTGGGCTCAGCAGCACCGGGGCTGTGGAAAGCCCAGGCCTCCTCTGCAGGCAGTCCTTGGAAAGAGGGTGTTCCTGCTCTGTGAAACCAAATCCCTTAATAACATTGTGGAGGACGCCTCTAGAAATAATCCTAACCTTTCCATTCTCTCCTTTTTCTCTGTTCTAACTAGTATTTATGCAGCTGCATACCTTAAATTCACACTAGGAAAACAGCTGATGCCCGTGTGCAGGTAACCTGCACGTCCTGTTTACAGCTTCCTGAGGGATGGTTGATGTAGCTGACACTTCTGTTTCATTTCAGTGATTTATTTTTTTTCATACGTCCACGTTCTCTGTTTTGCAGAATATGATTCAGAAACAAAAAGGGTTCAAGACATTCTTTCTGGAATGGAGAAGCCACAGGTACGTGATCCAAAATTCCAGAATTACCACATACCAACTACAAAAATCGCAAATATGATAAGTAGATTGTGTCACAGCGTACTGGTGATTTCAAATTTCTCTGAATTTTTACTTTACAGATTGCCGCCTGTGTATATATCTAACTCATTTTACAGGGATGTGGTCAGCGGGAATAAATTTTAAGCATCTTTTATGCTTGAGGGTATTTGTAGGAATTGCACCAGTCACTCTCCACAGGGAGCTCCCAGTATTAACAGCGTCATGGGGAATCCAGCACGTTGTGGTGATTTACACAGCTCCTACCCCCTTTCCCCTGGGTTTAATTTTATTTGTCATGAGCAATTTATATCTGCAATCATGATTAAATTAAGCTAATTCTATTGTTCAGTGGTAATTACTATATTCTAAGTTTCTCTTAACCATAAAAGCACATGAATTGTAATGGAAATTGAATCACTGTGTAAATAACCGTGATGTTGGGTGTGACCACGGTCAGGTAAGGTTGTTAATAAATCTGGTTGTAAGGCCTTTGAATGTGATGTTTTTCTAATTTGGTGTGTCAAATGAGAAACCAGAAAGGTATTGTGGGTCTAAATAAAGACCCACAATATGTAATTAGATTTATGGCAGCCAGAGCACTTAAGTAGAGAAGAGCAAAAAAGTACCAATAGACAAAAATTAATTTTCCTTGAATCATTTCAAAACTAGGAATCTTTAAAATAAATCTAAAATATGACATCCTAGTTCAATGTTAATGACATGTAGTGAAAGAATACTGGGAATTATCTATTACTTTCTCTCTAACTTAGACATTTGTGAGTAATTAAACTCATAGGAGTACCACAAACCATTAATTGCTATGAATGATTATCCGTGCACATAATCAATATTATATCTGAAAGAAATGTATCATTATGCATAAATATTCAACTGGGCCATATTTTCTGGTGAGCCTTACACATATGTTAATGGGAAAGAAACTGTATATAAAAAAACAGTTGTTCTGAAAGAAATGGCACAATTAAAAGAAGGATACAGAGCAGTAAATCAGTGGCATGCAGAGGGGTGCTGTGTCTGCAGCATATATGGCTGCGGTACGTCCACGCCAGTGGCCATCTCAGGTATCAGCAGCGGTGAAGCCATCCGGAGGGATTCGCTGTTGGAACAAATCCTGAGGATGCTCAGTGCCTGCAGGGGACTCACAGCCATGCTGTCACGTAAAGCCATCTCTAATCTAGTTTGTCCAGGTGTCCCTCTGTGATGCACCTTTCTGAGTACAACGTAAAAGCACTTTTTAAATGATTGATTAAAAAAAATGGAAAAAAAAAGCCTGTTTTCAATAGTAGAAACATTTCATGCTTTTATTTATCTCTCTTAGTTTTTAACTCACATCGTGGCAGACAAGTGAGCACTCTCTGAAGCAAATACCTTGCTGAGGGAAGGAAACCTGAACCCGCACTCAGAAATGGGGCAGAGCAGACGGAGAGGCTGGGAAGCTGCTCAGGGCACAGCACCTCCCAGGGCATGGGGACAGGGCTGCAGCAGCAGGGAATCAGGGCTCAAGCAGAATCTGGCTTCCCAAAGGGCAGCCTGCTCCTGCTGACTTCTGCACTGAAACTCATATTTAATCTTAGGGGTTTTTGCCTAAAATTGCAGGATTAGGCCTATAGTCAAAAAGCGAAATCTCGACCCGGTAATAACCGTGCATTCATTTGACCCCCAAGTCTTTCAAACAGTGCCCTCAAGGGAGTAAATGAATGTTGCTTTCAGTGTAGTTCTCACACACACAATAAAACCCCAAACCACACGATGCCTGTGAATGCTAACCCGGAATTTGAAAGATAATGAAAGTTGTACAGAAACATTGTTCATTACCTGAAAGACTGGAAGGGCTGATATTCATCAGTCTTGTAACCTTATTAAAGCAGTGCAGGAGTTGGGATTCTTTCCCAGGGGCTTTTATCAAATAATTATTTACACCACCAAGTTTTGATAGTGTATAAAGCGTGCATTTACTGTGTAAACCGAGAAGTTTTCAAAAACTAATTAACTGTGCTTTTCACGAGACATACAAAACGCCTTGTGGGAGAATCTTTTGTTACTTCTCAGCTAGAAGGCAAAGCCAGAAGAGCTGAATGCTGTGAATTTAGGGATGAGATTCAGGGTGCGGTACTTCGAAAGAAGCCGTGTTTCCTGCCCAGCCTCTGACAAGGTGCCTCTGCTATTTGTATTTTGGTAGGACGGATTTAGGGCAGCAGTAGTAGTGAACAGTAAACTGTTTCCTACCTGGAGTTTTTATGTCTGCAGGTTCAGTAGGGACCTAGCCCCAGCAGTGTGACATTAGCTGCCCTGTTCCTTACAGCATCAAAAAGTGCTGCTCCAGATCTGCTCAGCTGCTCAGTACCTTCCAAAAGGTGCTTGTTTCCCCAGGGATAAGCGAGACAAAAGGAGGTTAGAGCTACTGAGCTGGCCTGCCAGTGCCTGCTCGTTATTTTCAGCACACCATAACCCCATTTCTTTAACCTGCCCTTTTTCATAGCAGAACGAGTGTTTCTTGCTCCACGTAGGAGTTGCGTGAAGTGGTGGCTTTGGCCGTTAAATCAGATATTGAGGTGATACGCCCTCGGTTGGTAAACGTGATACGATACTGAGCCTGTTAGTCCGTGAGCAGCAGATAGGTTTATCTCATGCCATGCAAATAAATCTGTTCCCAGCGCTCTCTCTGACACACACAGGACTGTGCTGCCTTATATACCCAGGGAGTGTATAAATTTGCCTTCTCTGACTTTATCGTACAGGCAAGCTCTCTCTTGCTTTACTCCACTTGCTTTGTGTACCCAGTGCACCTAAGGATTGTATTTCAAGATTGCCATCAGCAGTAGGTGTGGACTTAATGCCACCAAAGCAGGGCAGCAGAACGGAGCAGTGAGAAGTTGCGGGTAGCTGGAGGAGCACTGTGCTTAGGAGCTGATTTTGGAAACTGCATGGAAACGTGTGCACACTGCCTTCAGAATACTAGTCTTAATGTTTTCTAGCGGTTAGTCCACAATGCACTTTCTCTTATTTTAAGAAACTTCTAAAAGACCTAACTGTTTTCAGATTGCTAAAGTTCATGAAAGGCCAGAGTTTTTAACCATATGCAGAATATATACGTGTGTCCTTGAGAGCAGTCATAGAGAAAAACATTTCAACAGAACATTGGCAGGATATCATTCCTCAAGCTCCAAGTCCGTCTGAATTTTTGAAAAACAATTATGCAAGCGTATTTCCATAATAATAAAAGGAACTTTGTGTTGATGGGTTGAGCTGGTATAGTAGTAATGTATGTTTATGACCTATTCAAAATATTATTTGAAATACAGACTTTCAGCTCTAAATCCCTTTGTCATAATTCACTTACAAATTTATATTGAATATTTAATTTGCTTGTCTTATTTGATGCATTCAAGATTTTTATATGCTGTCTAATCCGGTATCAGTTTTCATTGGTCCAAGTTTTTGAAGTAAACATTGATTTCATAGCATCAGAAAAATTTGACAAGTCCAATGAAAATTCATATAAGAATGCACGATCTTTTTTTATTTACCAAAAAAAGGTTGATACCACTTAAAACGTGTTGCTTTACAGCTTGTTTTTCACGTTATGTTCCACAAAGGTTTTCTTTCTGGCAAGACTAAATGTGTTGCTGTAAATGAAAATCTTTAACCTCTGAGTGTCAGGTTTGGAAACAAACAGGCCTTGAACCCTGATACTCCAACCCATTCCTGGGTGCGTTCTGACAGAATCCAAACTTGAACCTGAGCTGTTTCATGGGAATCCCACTTAAATAGCAAATTAATGTTAATGCTTTGTTACCACATCGTTTATGGGTAAGGTGCTCAGAACCTTCAAGAAAAGAGTAGGAAATGTGTAACCAAGCACCTGCATCATTCCTCTCACGCCTTCTGAAACAGTGCTTTTAAAAAAAACAGTGCCATTAAAATGATAAAACTAGTGAAATTTAATGTGTAGGAGAAGTAAATAAATGATATAAAAACTCACATTTTACTATCCTAAAAAAATCTTTACATTTGACAGTACAGAAGGAAAAGGCTATTGTTTCCATTTTGAAAGTTGGAGAGCTGGTGGCAGACAGCTTGAGGCTGCAGAGCATTTTCTCTGGACTTTATTAGAAGACGCACATTACCGTTTTGTGCTGTATTTCTGTGATAGCCAATTGTCTGCTTGCACCCAATGATGACCACAGATCATAAATGCAGCCTTTGTCAGGACATAAAGTGATTGATTTGTGACATAATTTTAAATTGATGGGTTAAACTTCTGTTAGGATTATCCCCTATGTTTTTTGAGTCAGGGTAATTTTGCAGATTGATTTTTTTTTTTAATTATTGGCAGTTGAATTGTTGCCATTTCAGATTATGAGAAGAAACGTGACGACTGAAAATGCCACTGGAGTTTTATTAGAGAATCTCACTAATGAACGCTTTAGAAAAATAATTATAAAACGATCTACAGGATGACATCTTTGTTCCGCTGAGTCCCACTTGCCTTCTGGCAGTGGCCACAGCAGCAGGGACTTCAGGAGGGCTGCGAGGAGTCCTCTGATGGATGCTCAGATGATAACTTGCGAGCTCACTCTGTCTTCCTCGCCTGCTACAGATTAGTTTATGAACTTGTATTTTTGTGTTGTTGATGATCATTTGTGACTTTATACCTCTAGCTCTGAAATTTCATATTTAGAAGAAATCGGTTGTAAAGATGCGAACAAAAGGCAAATGCTTAGAGGGTGGTGTTTTTCTTGGAATTCAGAGTAACTTCTGTTTCTTTTTTAGGTAACAAATATTCAAGCAAGAACAGTTTTACTTTCCTGGTCACCTCCCACCGGCCTTTTAAATGCAGATAGACACAACAATGGTTTGCCTTACACCTGTACTTACGAGGTTGCCTTATCAGATAAAGGGAGAGATGGAAAATACAAGATAATTTACAGGTAACAGTATCATTTTTACACTTGTGCACCTCTCAATTGGTGTTTTCATTAGAAATAAGTTCTCTTGGCTTTTCAGGATATATCTTGGCATGTCCATCAGTTGCACAAAACAGGCACATTTGCAGCAGCCTGGCATTTCTTCTTCTCCATCCTGTCAGACCCCCTTGCTGTGAAGGAGCCTGCAGCTGGAGGCTACACTGGTGGAGCTCCTGTCCCAAGCCCCTCATTGCCTCCCCCTTTCTGCCTCCCCAGCACGCTGCAGATCTTGCATGCCTTGCTGTCCCACTCATTAGCGATGAAAAGGTTATTTCTGTGGTAAACGTCAAAACCCTTTCATGTACACCATGCAAATAGGAGAGCGGCCTTCCTAATGGACTGAATTTTTGTGGACTTGCAGAATTCAGAATGTTAAAGCCTGTTTTCAGAGCTAACAAGCAAAAGTTGGGTTCTCTGCTGCTTCATGTTGTCTTAACTCAGTTGAGGAAAGAGCATGGCAATGAGCTGGCTACGTCAGTCCACAGAAAAATCTGGAATGCTTGGCTTTTAGCAGCCTTATGTAAAAATTCTGAGGGATTTCTCTGTCTCCACTTTCAGTGATCCTCTGAGCTCATTTTGTGATCAAGTACATATGGTGTTACGCCTTTCTTTTTTTTTTTTTTTTTTTTGCTCCTAATGACGACTAGGATAGAAAGTTTTGAGATGTGACCTTGGCTATTGTGAAATAGCTAATCCTTCACAAATGTCATTAAATAGAGTCCAGGTGGTACAGCATTTGTGGAATTCCCTCTTGAGACCAAACTATCTCCTTTCTTAAGATGTCCTGTGAATTAGGGTATTCTTCCTGGTGTGCTGCATGGACTGTCTTGGGGAATATAAACAGAGAATATTAATCAGGGAAATGCTGCCTGATTGTTTCTGATATTTACACTAGCTGTTTGTGAGTTATCTCTATATGTTAATGTATTCTGCTGAGCTCCTAAAATGGAAAGGATACTTTCAAGTACTTTTTGTGCTCGCTGCTGTGATGGCTGCACATTTTCTCCTGGTTATGAAATGTGCATCTGTTTTAAAGCTGCTAGTAGTAATCTGTCTCCTGCTGCTGGCCAGAGTACAGCCATTAGCTTAATGTGCTATACTCCGTCATGACCAAGAGTGATCGTTATTACTATAGGCAAAAGAAAGTCCTGCAATATGTTGGATACATTCTCTTTGCAAAGAGGTGCACTCATTTCAGAGGGAAAAAAATGAATTTGCAGAGAATTGGACTATATTTAAAAAAGAAAAAGGATTTTTGCTGGATTTCTGGCAGCCCAGCAAGCATGTGCCTTTTGGCTGATTTTGTTCTTGTGTTTTTGAGATATATCCCTGTATTTTCCCAACTATCTATGAAATATTTCTTTGTGCTAAATTGAGAATTTTCTTATTTCCTATATTTTAATAAAATTGTGAATAAGCCAAGCACTTACATGAGATGCGTATTACTTAATAAGCACTGACCCATACCATAACCTTAACGGGATCGGCAACGTATGACCAAGCCTAGTGTTCATTTACTGGCAAACAAACCAAAAGGAAAAAGAATGTGTTGTTGTGTTGGTTAGATTTAAAATTAACAATTTATATTGCTGTTTTTTTCATTAAATGCCTGAAACTTAATTCTTGTAATATTCTTGTTTGTTGAAAGAAATCTGGATCTGCTGTTAGAGCATTAATTAAACCTCTCTTTGGCACGGTCCTCACAGAGAGTGTGGCTCTGGAAAAGAAAGCAACGATCATCCGTGAAACAGTTGTGTGGGAAACTACCTTTTCATCTGAAGTCCAATGGCTCACACTTTTAAAAAAAGTATTTTGAATTAATACATGTGCAAGAAGTACAAAAGTAATGTTGTATTGATTGTACCCCTTTCAGCCCTGGGAGGGTTGAAAAACACAGCAAGCTTTGTCTAAATGTCAACAAAATGTAAAGACAGCATTGAATTGAGCCCATATAGTTAGGTTACTTTACAAATTGGGATGATAACTACTGTTCTGTTACATACAAAGCTTTATAAAGTTTTGAAGAAACATGAAGTATGTTGACAAATTGTTCGTGTGTTGTTTAGTACTGTTATTCTGTGGTGGGATATTTGTTTCTTCTTTCAAGTAATAATATGCAGGAGTCACTAATCACAGGAAAATCAGTACCTGTGCTAAGTGTGATGCCCCTTTTCATAATTAATTGATTATTTTTTTCTTTTTTTTTTTTCCTGCAGTGGAGAAGAATTAGAATATAACCTAAAAGACCTTAGGCCAGCAACAGATTATCACGTCAGGTGAGTTAGTGTGACTATGAATGTCACTTAAATATAATCTGATCAATTACATGAGAATAAACGGGGAAGTTTTTTTGTCTAACTTTAAGGTGTAGCTTCAGATTTTCGTGGTTACCTCTGAAGGTGTTTTTTCAGAGGCTCCTAAATATTTTCTGATGCATTTTATCTCAGATATGAAGTTATGAGAGTGTTTTTTGAACAATACATTTTCTATCATATTGTTGTCATGGCTGAAGTAAGAGGAAAAAAGACATCTACGTGTGTATTTCCATATATGTGTATACTGGGCCTTGAAGTGCTTCTGTCTGAAAATGGGACACCTCAACCTTGTTCAAGATTTGATTAAAGCAAGTGGCATATGGCCATTTTTATTGCAACATAGATGTGCTAGAAAACCTGAAAGTGCTCCAGGATGTTTTTTCATAAATATTCTGTGCTTCATAAAGTAAATCTGGTGATTGCAAATCCATCTGACCATAGAAATTTCAGTATTTATTCCCAAAAATGGGTTCACCCTGTCCCATCTTGATATTTTTAGACCGTATTTCTCTTTGTTTCTAAAATTGTGCTAGTTGCCCAATTACTAACACATTCTCAGTTTTGCTTCCTGATGTTTTTAACACTATCTGCTCATATTACATTTTTTAAAGACTTTACTTACAAACCAATGCTTCAAATTCACATCCTGTTCACTTATGCTCGATATCCTTAAAAAAACTCCTTTGACTCCTGTCTATTGTCTCCTTCTGTTTTTCTAGACAAGGGCCACGTTTGGCATGCTTTTTCCCATTAAGGCTGCTACTATTTGTTAAGCTTTAGAACAAGCACTTAACTTCTGAGCAAAAAGAGAGAAAAACCAACCAAAAGGAGTCTTTCTTCCTCTGATACTACAGCTTCTTTTTATTTAGGGTTATTTTCTAGTGGAGCTCTAATATGAACTTCTCAAGGCCATAAGTAACTTCTTCTAACTAAATAAACCGCTCGGGCTCCCAGGCCGGGCAAAAGTCCCAGCCATAGTAGCAGATGGATGGTAGCAAGAAGAAAGTTGTAAAACACTGCTGAGCTTCCTGCTGTAAGCAATTGAACATAATTTTTAAAGCGAGCTTCAAGCAGCAAAGTGGTAGTCATGCAAAGCAGAGTGTTGAGATCTCATGCGATTTTTAAGGGCGTTGGGGGTATTTGCCCCGTATCCTGGCCAACGTCCAAACCAATTCATTCTGCCTACCTACAGTTCCCTGCGTTTTCCTGCATTTTTGCCAAATTATAAATCATTTGTGAACAGTTAGCTGTAACTTTTGTTTAAAAAGAATAAGTGACTGCCAAATACAAAAGTCACACTTAAAAAAGCAGCAGCATGTGTTTGTAGTGGAGGAAACCAACATTTAAAAGCAGACTGCTTTCTACAACAATTTTTTTTGTTCGCTGAAACCGTGTTATGTATTAACAACTATGAAGAAGTAAATCTGCTAAGTAAAGAAATTTATGTGACCGGCAGTTACTCAGCACGTCATCTTGGGTCTCCTTAACCTTGGCAGCATCTCTAAGGGCTTCTGTTTTCACACAGATAGATGCTGTATGAGGCCCTGGGCACCTAGAACAGCCTGTTTCACTCTGAATCTATATCCTGTGTTTCTTCAAGTATTACCTTGTTGGTAATTTTAAAGGTGATGGTGCTCTCTCTTTTGAGGGCCTGTCAGTCCCTTTTGTGGCTAAGGTGGATGAAAATGAAGTCTTCAATCACACGAAGAGCTTCTTCCTTAGAAATTCCAGAGCCGCCTAATTCTACAACCCTCATTTTCCTTTCTTTCATCTTCCAAGAGCTGACGTTACCCCTGGTACTAGGTGGTAGGTTTTACAGCAAGGGGCTTGTGGACAGGGACACCTCAGCTGCTGAGCACAACTGGCAAAGTCAAATGCAGTTTTTCAATGACTTGCAGAAAATGCTCGTTAAACTCACTTTCATTCGGTTGTATTCCCCATTTGATTCTCAGCTATGCTGATTTCCGGCACACATGCACAGAGTTGCCAGATGCAGACGCAATTAATTAATTGCATTTGTTTTCACTCCTGACTGCTAACAGGTGATCTGTAAAGCAGTGCTATAGCGGTTCTTGTGAACTTCCCCCAAAGGTTTGATTCTATGTAGGTGGCCATTGTACAGAAATTGCTCTTATCTACTGAAAACAAATTTAGAAATTGCCCTTTCTTAAACTCTGCATTCAAGCACACAATAGCACAGCCAGCCCGGAGGTCATTGTCTGGTCAGGGTTTGAACGTTTTCTGTGTCGACTTCCAATTTGCACTTTTGCTGCATGGAAAATGTGAAGAGAAAAAATAACATCATTAATTTTTCAGAGAAAAGCACCATGAGGAGGTGTTTAGATGTATTCTACTTGTTTTCCCATGTTATTTTTGTAACATATATCCCCTGCTATGCTGATACATATGGAGGATTTGCCTGAAATCAAATTCACGTCTAAGATTTTTAGTTTATCAGAGCAATGTTTCTGAGCTGTGTTTGTCCCTATTATTGTGTCAGTTTTAATCCATAAAGCTCACCAAGTATTGACTCTGCAGCTGTGTAGGAGAAGCTTGTAGTCATGGAAGGAGACTAGCAGTTACCACCACTGACTGCGGTATGTGTGAGTCAAGTGTAAGCAGGGCATTAAAGTTCATACCTTTTCCTATGACTTCATGGTTTCTGTTGTATTCTGAAGAGGATTTTAGCACAGTGTGTGAAAGGCTGCCAATAGCCAAGGAAATAGTTCCTTGCGGTGGAAAGAAAAGCTGATGGTAACTCGGTGGGCTAGGGGAGTATGTGCACAAAGTGCGGTAATTCCCCTCTTCTGCTGTGAGTCTTTTTTTTTCTTTTTTCTGCATACCTGTACCAAGTGAAGTAGAGTAACGATAGCCACTGTTTTGTGAGTAATCTATCATTAACCAACTCTATCATGGATGCTTTGGTAGTCAAATATTGTGGCTGAGGCACTGCTTTCTCATCTTGTAACTGCCAGCAAATTTATGACCCATTTCAATATGTCTATTTCCAGGGTATATGCAATGTACAATTCAGTAAAGGGATCCTGCTCAGAGCCAGTAAGCTTCACCACTCACAGCTCAGCACCGGAGTGTCCCTTCCCACCCAAACCCTCGCACAGGACCAAAAGCTCCTTAACCTTACAGTGGAAGGTAGGTAACACTTGGATCAGATTGGGCACACAAGAAAACAGAAGAATACCAGCTGGCCAACAATGAACATAACTGTAGCCAGTAACTGAAAGCTGAGAGGGTCATTTTTCAGTAAGGGACTTGAACTCGCTGTACACTGACAAATCCCTCCCCGTGCACTGACTTGACTTTTAAAATGTATGTGTTTCATTACATTCAGCTTCTTCTCGTTACTTGTTAAGAGGTTGCCAAGCTGTGTGCAAACCCCGAGCTTTGGTTTCACTTTAAACTGTAGTCATTTGCCTGGGGGGGAAAAAGTAGTTTTCTCTTCTTCCCAAAACCGCCTTCTGTTTATTTTTGTTCATAGGCACCCATTGATAATGGTTCAAAAATCACCAGCTACCTTCTAGAGTGGGATGAGGTAAGTAGTAACTAGTTGAAATAAATACATAAATAAATGGCACTCAGACTTTACAAGGATTTTCTGAGTAAAGAAAAATAGTTAAATACAGGGGAAACTAAGAAGTAGGAAAATGAAATACTGGTGGCATTAGGTAAAGAGTTGGGAGGGTAAAAGGGACAGTGGGGGGAATACTTCTCATTCAGCGTGTTTTATGCAGAGACAGTACTCTGCTTCTGTACTCTTGAAGTTTAACTTTTTATTGCTTGTTTGGTGTGCTTAATTTGTTAACTAGGATTACTTATTATTACTTGCTTTGTGACGTGTCTTAGAAGTCTGTTCATGATCACATTCTCCTGGATGCGAAGTGCAGAATAACACTGTTTCTGCCTCAAAGGAGATAAGGCACGATCGTGCAGCCCTTTGTGCACAAAAAGTATTCAGGGTTAAAATAATGGTGCCCTCTACACAGTGGCAATTAGTCTTCTTACAGACAAAAAGGGAAATAAGTTCTATCTCCCAACGATCTTACACTGTTAGTGAGTATCATGATGTTGGGGAGGGTGCCAAAAGCCAGATGTGAAGTGTTACTTGCTGGAGAGGTAGGTTCTAGTAGTGAGTCCTCCCTCCTTCCCCTAATTCCTTTATGCCTCCTTTCCATTGCACAAGACATATTTCTGCAGAAAGCATGAGTCAGTGATTATCATCTTTAAAGGAAAAAATGTGTTGGGTGGCAAAAAGCTTGGGTAACATGTTAAGAAAAAATAAAATAAAATGTGATGAGTCAGGAAATGAAGAGTGTGAAAGGGTGTTTCGTTGTACAGTCTGAGAAACATATCTTGGGGTTTTTAATATTCTAAAAATAATATTCTAAAGGGAATAGTATATTATGAATTGTTTTCCATCATTTCACTAGTAACATGTTCCCAGATCATTCTGCTACATTTGACATTTGGAACCGTTCACTGTGCAAACATTTACTGTATGTGCTGTCACAGCGAGTGGGACTTCCATGATGAGAAACCCTCTGAACTGAACTAAAATTAAACAATAATTTCAGAATGGCTTGCTGCCCCCCTCTGCATAATAGAACGGGAAAGGTTGTCAGTGAAGAAGAAAAAATGATGGAGTGTGAGGTCCGGGAAAGGAAATAAAATAACATTTCTCCAAAAGGATGGGCCAGGATAATTCCATTATACCTTCTGTGACATCTTGGATCTGCAGTTTTGGTCCCTTGCAAGGCTTCCATTAACTGGGAAGCCATGGGAACATAACAGCACAGAGGAATGAAGTAGTGGAAACACAAGGATGATTCCAGCCTGCAAAGGGAAGGGAAGCAACAGGTTTGTCAGAAGAAGGACCAACAACAGCATTAATACAGTGCACATACTCTCAATGGTAGTTTTGTCCATGTGGCACCTAGTCGTAATTTTTGATACCTGTAAGAGAATCCTACAATACTCTTGTCTTTTAAACTTTTTAATACCAAATATGCATCTAGAAAGAACGATCATGTCTATTTTCTTTCACAGAGCAAAAGCTGCTTTTTTTAGGCTAGCTCATGTACCAATGGCAAAAAAAAGAAGCAAACCTGATTGCCTTAGTTGCAAACCTGATTGCCTGATTTGCCTCTTTTGATTACTTTTTCTCAGTAACAATCCTGAAATCTGAGATCCCAGTGGATAGCTAGCCAGCACAGGTGAAAAAATGACAGCCCAATGTCATCTCTGGTGGTTTGACGTGCCTCCTGACAGTGATGTGCTTGTCCAGTTGTGAGACAGTTAAGACCACAGGTGTAGCTCATCTGAAAACAATTTTTACTCTGATATGAGACAAATGCAATTTTGAGTTGCTGAATTAAAATTTGATGTTAAGGTTTGTTAATGAAAACATCTGAAAATGCAGCTCGGTGTGCCACAGGGCTCTTTTTGCAGGAGCCTGAGCTACCAGCTCGGTGAGATGGGCAAGCTGCACTGCGCACCTTTCCAAGTTGTGTCTCTGATGCAGTGACGTGAACTCCCAAAGTTACAGCACCCAAGTACAGAAGATAATTTGCTTGTTAAGTCCTGTACCCTGTCACTGAGCCACGTAAACGCCACATAAGCAAAACCACCGACTTTGTTACAATTTCCACTGTGTCCTGGTGAAATCAAGAAATAAATACGTGGGGGAAGAAGAGAACGCACACCAGGCAACAGTGAAAGCTCTGCCAGAGCTCAGCTAGAGCAACATTCATTAGCTACGGGGCACAGAATAAAATATAAACACAGGAAAATCAGTGATGAGAAGGAAATTAAAATGTGACGGCAAAGTAGAGAGGGTTTTGCATGACTGAAGGACAACAAATCTATCCACTAATAAAGCTAGAGTCCTAGTAAAGTGGAGTCGCTTCATGATGGGGGGCAGGATGAGAGTGAGCCATGAAAAACCCTCACCGCACATGTCCTGGGATCCGCACCGAAAGGCTTCACCCCCAGTCTATAGAAACAAAACGGGTGTGAGACACGGGAGGTGAGGGGAGCGGGAGCAGCAGTGGGGTGAGCGAGCAGGGCCGTGTGCCCCCAGGACTGGTCCCTGTGCCCCAGCTCCCACCAGGGACGGGCCGTGTCCGCCTGGGGTGGTTCGAGCCCTGCAGCCTGCCACGTGCAGCATCTCAGGCCTCACGTCTTGCCGAGGCAGTTAAAGTTGCGGTTTACAGCATCGGAAATGCAGCCAGGAGTGTAGGTGGCATCGCTCCCCTATGCAAAAAATAAACTGTTGCTGTAAGATGATAGCAGAAGCGTCATGTTGTTTTACAGGCTTGGGTGGAGCTGTAAATCGCAGCAAGAGGACAGCACCTAATACCTCCTGCAGCTGCCAGACCCTCCAGGGCTGCGGCACCACGTTCCAGCTCGGCACTGGGGCATCTGCCTGGGACCGCGGGTGCCGCGCTCCTCGGCGAGCCTCGTGCAGGGAGGTGTTTGGAGCAGGCTCTTACTTACTGCAGTTTGCTGATGCAGTGCTCTCCCTGTGCTCTGGCTTAGCTGTCTGTTCCCGTACACATTTCAGAAATCTTCTTTTACGCCACTGTGTTTTAGTAGGATGAGCTTTAGATGAAACATAAATGGATTGCTTTTGTTTCTTCGTTGGAATTAGGTTTGTTGTTTTCTGACCTACTTTCAGGAAGAGAATGCTGTACTGCTTAATACATCGTTGGGCTGGTCCTGCCCAAATTCCTCTGGTTCTTACGTTTAGTCTAAATTTTTTTAATTTTTTATTTTTCCTGACCTGCAGACTGGAAAATAGAGCAGTAGATGAACAAAACTAATCCTGCTATTTCACCTTTTTCCCTCCCAGTTTGGATTAATTTGTTCATATGGACTGTTACTCAGAACAGGCAAATATTTTCTCAGCGCTGACACAGGTCTTTGAATTATCATTGTCATGCTTCGCTAATAAATTGATAACTTTGTGCTGGAATTGATCGTTCAGGGTAAGCAAAAGGCTGATCTCAACAAGTTATGTTAAAAACATACCTAACCGCAAGCATCGCTGTAGCAGAGCTGATGCTTTTTCCTGATGCCAGCGTTCATCAAACTCAGTAAACTGTAACTGCAGTGAGAAATGCCTCTGGCAGTGCTGTAAGAATCAGGCCTTTGTTGCTAATTAGATGTGAAATGATCATTCTGTGATTAAGTGGTAGTAAATAAATGTTTCTCTTGTGCGTATGGGTAGTGGTAGTATCCTATTCATTCTCCATGGGGAAGTGGAGGACTGTTCCTGAGCCAGAGACAAGGACATCTCTCATGCAGTGTGCGATGCTGCTGTAATTCTGATCCCCAAAGCGTTGTGATTTAATTGGCACAGAAGAGACAGGTACAGTACCAAGCAATGTAATGATTTGTTGATGAGGAGTTGATTATTAACTTTATATACAGATAAATGGAGATCATTTTGTTCTACCAAAAAGTTTTAAATTTCACGAGGTAGCTAGCTAGCAGAGGTGTACGAATTTATACCAGCTGTGACCCTCTGGTCCTTGCATCTCAATGATGATCCACCAGAATTTGGGTACACAGCTTCACTCTTCGTGCTTGGGCTTGCGTTTGTTCACCTTCCTGCCCTCTGGGTCTGTTTTGTGCCTGTGTCACTCCTATTACACACGCCAGAGGAGAGTCTTGAGTAAAATCATTTTTTACACACCTATTTGAGGGATGTTTCCTAAGTCCTGTGCTGTTTTCTAAACGCTTGTATATACAGAAAATTCAGCCCCTTACAGAAGAGCCTGCATAATAAATGCATTGCAGAGATATTAGGGTGAGTTTGTAATAACCATTGACAGTTTGCATTGCAGCCTCGTGCCAGACTGAGGATCAGTCTGTTGCTTTTTATTGCCAGTGTGAACCAAACACAGAAGGTAACGCTAGCGTGCCCTGGAACAGATTGGTACCGTGCCTCCTAGTTGCAGAGCTGCTGCTGGCAGCTTTTTTTCAGTGTTTTGCTTTGAGGTCTTGGGAAGGGCTGTGCTCTGTTTCTACATCCACTCTACCTGCAGTGGCTCGTCCTTCTTTTGTGTTCACTGTGTCTGCTGCAGGGAATGCAGCCAACAAAACCCGTATAAATTCTCATAGCCGTTATCTCAGTAAACTCTGAGCTCCCCAAGAAACTTCAGCACCCTGTTTTAATTGAGTGTGTAGCTTTAAATAGAGCTGAAATAGTGGCAAAACTTTTGAATTTGTGTTAATATGTTGTATTATGGTAGCGTGCAAATTCTAATGGAACTGAATTGTTCTGGTTTCCTCGGACAGGCCCTGCTGACCAGCACATTATGGGATGGCGTTGTGAAGAACAGGGAACGTAGGCTGGAGAAAGCAGAGCTAGTGAAGAAGTCAGCCAGTGTCTGCTCTCCCTCTGAAATCTGTGGATTAGAAATATTTGCGGAAATGATACAGTATATTTTAAGCAACTTATGAAACATTATTGAGAGGATTAAAACTTGGATGCTGAGCGTACAAAGAATAGGAGAAGGATTCTGGGAAAGCTGCAAGGCTCTTGGGTGGCAGCCAGTACCAGCCTGCCAGTTGTGCTTGTCTATAATTATGCCAGCATTAGAGCTTTCATAAATCTTGGGAGGGAAGGAGCAGAGAGACTATTTCCAGACTATTAATGCCAGGATAATTAGAAATATCGGCCAGCCTCTCCAATTAGTGCCAATAGAAGGCAAAATACCAGCCAGTCTGAGTGATTTGAATACCAGTCAGTCTCTGAGCGAGTCTGGGGAATGTACGGTACCAGGTCTAGAAGAAAAATGTATACGATATCAGAATTTTTACTACTGTAAGGGTGAAGATAACTTTAGTGTTTGGCAGTCTTTGTAAAGTTTTAACCCACCAGTTTGTCAAGCTGGGGTTTCTGTGGTCCACTGCTCTCAGTTCAGGCATTGTGCTACAGGTGAGACTTCCCTTTTTAGCCAGACACCAGTGTACATCTGTTTGTTTAATCACAGGCTTAGCGTTTGGTCGCTCTACTTTTCTAGGAGAAAAAGCAGAGGAAAACGATGGAAAAAGTGCACTCGTAAGCATAAAAACAGGAAAGTCAGGATGATTTTAAACAGTTAAAGAAAATCTGAATCTGCAGAAGTTTGCATAGGAAAAAAAATCCATTCTTAGTAGTCCTGCATTGACTGATGGATATTTTAAACAGGTTATCACTGAGCTAGGAAACACTGAGACCTCTGACTTTTGTTGAAAATAATTTTTATCATGTAACTGTATATCTAGGGATTTAGATTTGAAAAAGTGCTCTCACTTACGGAGGACTTTGGCTTTAGGATTCACGATTTTCTTCCAGTTCCACCCCTTAATTTAGTTGATCTGTACTGTAATGTTGCAGCCAGAGCAGGTGGGTGAAGTTGAGGAAGATTGTGGGTAAAACCAAGTTGTAGAACAAGTGTGGAATAGCACTGGGGAAATAAAAGTAAGTTAGGGTTGTTTGCCAGTGTGCTAAATGTCCCTTTAGTGTCTCCAAACGGTTGTGCAGCGCTGGAGGTCTGCACGATTGTTTCTAGTTTGGTAAACACGTTGCAGAGATTTACTACAAACATTTTATGGACTTCTTGCTTCTGTGTTGCAATCCAAATGAAAAGAGGTGGGAATTGATAGAGGCTGGAGAATGGTGTCAGTGAAAAATGTCTGTCCCACTCGGGCATTTTGGAAATCTTCAGTGATGAAGTAATGTATCGAGCATGGAAGAACAGTGCATGGAAAGAAAGAGCCCAAGGAGGAGGTTGGGACGTTTGGAAGTTAACTGCAAGGAGAGATGCCTGTATTCTTCATTTTCCTGATAGTTTGCTTGTGTCTAGAAACATTGAGTCTTCTGTCAAGCTGGTGTATTATAGCCTGTGAAATGCGTAGTCTTGTCTATGGGCAAGTGTTAATTTTGCCAAGGTAAAATAAAAAATAAAAACCTGTAGAGGCAGGTGCCAGGTATACAAATGGCACGGCGCAGCTCTTGGCACGTCTCTGCAACTTCCTCAGAGGTATCGGTGCACCGGTTGGAGCACATGGTGGTGTTCTGATAGGTTTCTCCTCTGGTGGGCTTTTGGGGACTTTGTGATGTTATTGTGCAATGTTTTGCATTCAGATTTTGAAATTAAAACTGTTTAAACTGTGTCATCTCAGGTAGGTGTTACTTGTACGGAATTGAGCAGTCTGGGCCCTTTGTCAGCACTCAGTGCTGAAGGACCCCAAAACCACTATTTCCTATGTGTGGGTGGGGTGGGGTGAGGCCAGCTGCTCTTTGACATTTTTGAGACTGTCCTGCAGCAACTCACCTTTGGTTTTATCCTAGCTCACATCTAGTTGGGTGGGATCAAAAAGGGTTTTGTTTTATTTTAAACGAGGAGGGGGATTTTTGAATGTCCCTGTCCTCAGCTGTCCTGGCTGCTTGTACTTGATGTGCCTTAGGAAGTACTTGGGCCTTAGTTTTCTCGAGACCATCTCATGCTGCTGCCCCGTCTTGGCTTTGTCAGGGCTCGTAGTAGCTCAGGGTCAAACGAATGCGAAGCTCCCACAAACTGCACCTTTGTCACCCAACTTCCTCAACGAGGCGTCGTGCTTCCCAGCAAATCCTCTCTGCCATCACACGCTGCGTGCCCTGAACAGCAGGTGTGTGTCCAGCCCCGCACCGTTCAGTATCAGTTCGGTCTCTGCTGCCCTTGGGGCACACATCCGAGCGCTGTGCGGGTCTGGGTGAAGGCTGTGCCCGCGCTCACCCGTCCCTGGAGCAGCGGGAGCCGGACTACGGCGGGCAGCGAGAGCCCTCTTGTGGGATGAAGTGTTTTTGAAGGGCTTGTAGGGCTTACGTGGAGTTTGGTGTGCAGAGGGTAGCACTCGAGAAGCGTTGGTTGCAGGGTTCCTTTCAGCGGGTCAATTCACAGATGAATTTCACACCTAACTTAGACATTTCTTCGTTAGTGAATAGGATAAATCAGATTTCAAATAGAATGACAAGCTGTAAATACATCTCGTGAAGGTAAGAATCTGGAAAGAGGAGGAATCTGACAGACTGATCGTGTTAGGTATTATTTTAGGTAATGTAGCAATGCTGTCAGTAACATTAGAGTTTTGTTTGCACAGTCCCTGTGTGAAAGCATCTAATTCTAACATCATTTAATAGTTCTTCATAGGATAAGAAACGTCTGGTTTTGTTTCAAAGCTATCTAATTATAGATGGTTCTCTTTCTAGGGAAAAAGGAACAGTGGTTTCAGAGAGTGTTACTTCGGAAGCCAGAAGCACTGCAAGTTGACAAAGCTTTGTCCAGCTTTGGGTTACACCTTCCGATTAGCAGCTCAGAATGACATCGGTACTAGGTAAGTTATCCCAGGATGCACACTTCATTGACAAAAACTGGTAATTGAAGAGTTTAACTTGCAATATGACAGTGTAAAGAGGGACTTCTGATTTTTTTTTCTTCCCTCTTTATGGTTTTGGGTTAAATATCCGATGTCTGATCTACTATTAATGCTTTAATGTATGTCACACCTTCTCCGGTGGTATCATTCACCCCCAGGGAATTGCCATGTACCCTCAGAGTGATGAGGTTGGTCGAAGCAGATAGACTCCTTTTGAGGTGTTAAATGGTGTTTTGTGGCCTATTTCTTACACAAAAAGAATACATCTTTTATGTGAAATTCCCACTAGGGACCTCTGCGAACCAAGAAAAACAAGCAAGAGGAAGTTGAGTTACAGATTTTGAAAGGAATCTTGATGTATTTATTTTTCTATTTTAAAGCAAAGCCCTTCTGTCTTTTTTCAGCAGTACAGTCCTTTACTTCTACAGGAGGACTGGCAGGGCTGGCTGACGGGCTGGGAAAGAAGGGGGCAAGAACCAGGACTGAGAGGGGACGGGCACACTCAAGGGCCCTGCAAGATGGGTTTCAGATTCTGCTTTTTTGCCTGTGCACAGATGCGTTTAAGTGAAGGTGATGAGAAATCAGGCTTATTCCAGTTCTCAAGGACCTCCTGGGGAGCGCTGGGCTAAAACACTGCCCAGCAAGGACCAGAGCATGCCCAAGACACGTCCTGGTGAGGGGCTGCGCGCCTCTGGAGGGCAGTAGGCGAGGAAGAGTTTAGCTGTGAAGAAGCTAAACATCCAGTGCTTTTGTATACTAGTTTATTGTCCTTCTTAGCTAAACAGGATCTAATAATTGTTACTAGAAGGAAAGAAAAAGAAAAACAACTAGTCTATAATGATGTGCTATGCTGAGGAAGATTGCTGTAGCGTTCTGTCTTCTGAAACACAAAACTCCTAGTGATATATAACTTTTAAAAGTTAATCGGTGTCCCTCTGCGGTGTTCCTTTTGCCAGTTTCTTTCAAGATCACCTCCCTCCCTGCTTAAATTGTCCATGAACTGTGGAGGGACTTGAGCTGGAGCTGCCAAGTGTAAATGGAAGGGCACTGCCAGATGGTGGTGTCTCTGCAAAGTTCCCAGCTTTGGAATCTCTTCTCTTTGCCAGATTCTAGATTTTTAAAAAATATTTTTGGGCATGCTGCATGACTTTGTCCCCGCTCCCCCCCCTTTTTTTCCCTGTTATATTCTCTCTTTTTTTTTATCAGGCTGTTGAAGAGGGAGTGGACTAACAAGTATATTCGTGGTCAGCTGCTGTGTGTTAATCTACAAGATAAGCACCAACAGCACATGGCTTGTTTTTTATAGAGAGTACTCAAAATTATGACATGCTAATGTCATCTAACACTTCATATTTTAAGATGGTGTTGGTTGGTTGTAATGCTTGTGGATTTATCATTTGAGGTGATTTTTTCTTGTTTGGGTGCTGGTTACAGGTGTTTTTTGTTTCAACACTCATACATCTGTTGTTTTTGAGAAAGACACACAAAAAGGAGATAGAGCTTTTTGTGTGCATTAAATTCATATGATGGCTTTGTTACGAAACAAAATACCTTTGTACTTTGGACACAAATCTGAAAATCGCAAGAACGTTGCACTCAGTTGAGAGTTCTGATGATGTGCTCCTGAAAATTCACCGAAATCTAGCTGTTTTAAATTTTGTTCTCAAATTTCCATTGTACATTGTATAGTCTGCCTGGGGTCTTAGGAGAACTCTTCCCACACTTGTTCAACACAACTGCCTGTTGTGTTTCAAGGCATTGTGTGCTGGGATTTAGACAAGATGAGAGCATGCATCTCTTCTGCTGCAGATGTTCTCTTTCTTTGCAACCTGAGCTGTGTGAAAGAATGACTTTATGCTCAGCTTTGAATGCAAAGAAATTTGGGCAGGGAAGGTCAGAACAGAGCAGATCCAGCCTGGAGAGTTGGAAGATATCCATGCCTGCACCAAACAGCTCCTACATGATGCTGAGCATGTGTGGTCATGACTGGATAGATTTTTCCTGCTTTCTTTGGAGGGGGATGTCTGAAGCAGTGGGGACTAGATTTGCTAAAGCACTTGGCCTTCAGGGCTGTAGCTTGAATAGAAATTGTATTCTGAGTGTATAAAAGGTAGAAATTACATATAAAATTCAACATCTAAAAGTTGAGAAGTTGGACATAATTTGCTATGTTTTATTTTCCTTTTGTTAAATTAGATTTTCCTCTACTTCACAGTTAATAGTAAGTTAGTATTTCTGAGGCAATCTATTATTTTCCCAATATTATTGCAATGAAATCCATAAAAATGACTGTGAGGACACTTATAATCCTGCATTTATTTCTGTTTTTAGGTCTGGCATTTCCTTAACTTTGTGTGCTCATCTTTTCCATTTGGGCATATTAACGTTGTCTAGATTTTTTTGAAAATACAAACACATATATATGTATATATGAAAACACTGTGTTTTTCTTTTAAAATATTCCTCTCTCCTTCTCTGTTCTTGTACAGTGGGTACAGCCAGGAGGTGGTATGCTATACTGCGGGTAACATTCCTCAGACTCCTTCTGCACCAAGGCTTGTTCGAGCTGGTGTTACGTGGGTTGCATTGCAATGGAATAAAGTAGAAGGATGTACACCAGAGGAAGTGATTTCCTACACCTTGGAAATTCAAGAAGAAGATAATGTAAGTGCTGTGTTACTATGAAGTGTACTGAGTGGCTCAAATTGAGTTTCCATTTATTAATCCAAGTTTATTGGAAATATTGTGGATTGC
The DNA here is from genome assembly GCF_964211835.1 of Anser anser. Classification (NCBI taxonomy): domain Eukaryota; kingdom Metazoa; phylum Chordata; class Aves; order Anseriformes; family Anatidae; genus Anser; species Anser anser. The sequence goes on along the minus strand of NC_139729.1, from coordinate 23,459,199 downwards.
TATTTTGGAGGGCCATTCCAGTTAATATTTTTGTAAAGGTTATGTGAGGACTCTTAAAACTTTATGTAACAGAAAAAACATTTTAATAGAATGCCTTTTAGGAGTACTCAGTACTTGGCAGGGCAGAGATGTGTGATTTGTTCAGCTTCACAGTAGAATTTTGAATCCTTAGCTTAAGAAGTAGCTAAAATTCTTAGCTAAAAGTCTGTGCTGTCATCCATTATTCATTTACAAAGCTTCACAGGAGTCCATAACCTATAGGGCAGTTTATCCTCTATGTTCTGCTGAGTGGTGTGCTTGCTTTCTGTAATCATCTATCACTTTTATTCCTCTTAAAACATGTTAAAGTGTTGTTACTGCTTTTAAGCTTATTTTACAGCAAGACTGTATTATTCAGGTTGGTTGCACCAACCTTCTAGAAGAAACGTTATTGTGACCTAGTAGCTTAAAAAAAAAGCAAGCAAACCAAAAACAAACACAAAATTCACTCAACTATGAAGCCCCTTTGATACAGTATATTCTAGCTGCACACTAATAGAGAGAGCATTTACTGGATTTTTTTTTCTCTCCAGGATAGCGTGTTTCACCCAAAGTACACTGGAGAGGAGCAAGCCTGTACTGTGAAGAATCTCAGAAGAAGCACACAGTATAAATTCAGGGTAAAATCTTCTTCCTTTTGTCACTGCATAGTATTTTCCGTGTTGGATGTTTTTTTTTTTCCAGGCAGTGTAGGGACCCTTTATTACTACCTGCAAAACTGAGCCATCAAAACCAAATTCTCCCTGTGACATAAGGCATTATTTTATATGAACACCTGATGGATGAACCCAGTCAATCCATGAGCTGCCTCAGGTGTGGGGCCGGGAGCCAAGGGCTGCTCCACAAGATGGCGTTCGGCTGCGCCGCCCCGAGCGCTGCCTGCACACCAGGGCCTGCCACGAGCTGTCCCCTCCAGATTGTGTGCTCCTTTGCGGGCTGGAAGACCTTGTGAAGTTGCATGAACTACCTCAGGAATTGGAAAGCTGGTGCAGCGCTGTGGAGAGATGATGTCTTTTAATTCAGTGTTGTGGAAGCTCTGATGGTTGTGTGAGGGACGGGATGGTTAAGTGCTTTTCTGTGGTGCTGCTTGCAAATTAAAAATGAATTTTTCACAGCTGGGTTGGTGATGGGTGAAACTGGGCTTCCTCCTTGTGTCACCGGCTAGGAGCACAACTGTAATCTGATAGTAGTGAGACCTTCCCTCGTTGCACGCAGACCATCATTAGTGAGCTGTGGAACTTGGGAGAAGATCCCCAAAACTGTAAAAACCAAAACCCTCAAACAGTAGTATCACAGCAGTGTTTTAAAACCAGCAGTAGGGACTATACGGCTAATTCAAGGCTTGTCTTTGAGCCTGGGCAAAATAGTTGGTTGACTAGTATGGAGCTTTGGGTAATAGAGACAAATTTCTTGTAGGGGGATTTCTTTTATGCAAATGAGTGTCCACGTTAGGGAGGAGACATCCTGCTAACAATTTTGATCAAAATGAAGGTTGGTTTGTTACAGTGACAATGGAAGTGTAATACACCTTTGTGAAGGGATTTGTTCAGTATCACATGAGGGTTTGGCACAAGGGGGAAAGCGATACAAAGCACGTGAAAAGGTGCAGAAATTTCAGTCTCCCAATTGTTTGAATTGTCATCTTTACCAATTGGGAATCACCAGTGACTGTTTCTAGTGAAGTTCCACGAAAAACAGTGCTGGTGTGTACTGTGTTGTAATATTATCAGTGACCTAGAAGCAAAGTGCCATTTTTATTTCTAGTAAGAAGATGAGAGACTCTAGTTTGGGGAAGCAGGGGCTCTGAAAAAGCATTGCAAATTCCTGCTGAAGAATCAGGTTAATATGAATTTTCAGCTCCCACTGGGCCAGTGCAGAATTTAGCTATATGAATAAGGGAAATTATAAGTTAAAAATAAGTTGTATTACATTTATATTTCAAACTGTTCCCCTGGAGCTGTTACTGAGATATTTGTCTAACTTATGTATCTGGTGTTCATGGTAGGATGTCCTAAATTGGAGAACAGTCAGAGAAGAGCCAAGCGATTATTAAATAATTAGAAAACAAGGCAATAAAAAAAATAAAGATGCCAGGAAGAGTAGGGTAGCAGGTCAGTAAAGATATCCACAGTGGAGGAAACTTTCATAACCAGCTTTTCAGTTTAGCAGACCAAAAGTGTAAGACTTCTATAAGCAGAAAATTATGAGCCAGGCAAATTCAGTGAGAAACACAGGGTTGGTGATAATTTTGAATTCTTGTCTGCTGACAGTTTTTCTTATTCGGATCATATAAAGATGTAAA